>NC_140483.1:22502500-23102500 GCF_964271855.1 Acomys minous | reverse complement strand
AAGAGGTGTACACATCCTTCCAGCTGTCTGTCACCACTTCATGCCAGAGAGGCACGTATTTAGGGGCTGCCATATCTATTGCACTGTCTGGTTAAACTCTTGCCACGAGAAAACAAGCATAAACGTGAGATGTGGTTGGAAGTGAGCATCCCCGGCTTTCCTCAGGCGGGACTTTAAAGGTTAGAACAAAAGCCTCGCTTGCCGCCCTCTGTGCACAGTGAGAGAGAGAGAGAGAGAGAGAGAGAGTGTGTGTGTGTGTGTGTGTGTGTGCGCGCGCCCATGGTAGCTGGACTACAGCTCATGTGGTCCTACTCTGTTCAGGACACGGCTCTGGGCTGAGGTCTTGTATTTATTAGGGCCTTCCTCCCAGGTAGATGGTAGATATCTCCAAGGAAGGCTTGGAAGTTCAGCGCTTAAGGAAGCTTCCGCTCTCCTCTGGGCCAGATGGATGCTGTTGGCTTAGGTGACTATAGGAAGCCACCTCTACTCAGACACTAGAGTCCTTGTGAGAGCAGCACTGGCCACACATTCCTACATGTCCACTGCTCTCACTGGAGTCACCTCCTAGGTGGCCCTGACTTTGAGTCCAGTAAGCACTAATCTTGCACCCACAGTCCTTTGCTTACCAAATGTGCCATTGCCCTCCCCAGGGAGGACCTAGAGACCCTGTCATACAGCAGGCCCCGGGAGGCCAGTGTGAGGCAAGCAGCTCTCTGAAGGACAAGACAGGTCTTTACCACAGCCAGCACCCTCGAGGTGACATTGTCATAGTGTCATCAGGATTCCCGAGACACTGGGCCACCTACTTTGAAGCTTCATTTGACTTGCTAAAATCAAATGCCAGTCACAAATGTAGGCAGTTCCTCGGGATTTGTTAGGATACGAAACTTTAATAACTATTAAGGACCGTGTGCCTGGGGAAGTCAGCGTGAGATGGCCGCTAGTCTTTCAGATTGCCACAGTCTAGAGAAGCAACAGCTTCCTTAAGTGGGACCCATGGAAAGCATCTGGGAGAGGCCCTGCCATGGGAGTACAATGTGCTCTTAACCTCTGAGCCATCTCTCTAGCTCCAAAGTGTAATCTTATATCTCTTGGCAATTGAGTCTGTGACTCAAAGACAGTACCTTTAACATCGGAGAAGGCTTCTAGGCTGGCCTCTGACTCAGAGATCCGCATGCTTCTGCCTCCTGAACGCTAGAATTAAAGGTATTCATTACCATACCGGGCTTGTGTCTTAGTTTCTTAATCTGTGAAGGGGCGTGATAAAAATGGGGTTGACCCCTTCCCCCTCCTTTTCAGTTTAGTGTAGACCAGGCTGGTCTTGAACTCACAGAGATCTATCTGCCTCTGTGTAGCTGATCCTTTGTGGGCTCCTTTCTCTTTTCCACCCTTCTCCACTCTTTTTAATCCCCTAACACTAGATAGGAGAGAGAGAGAGAGGAAAAAAAAAAAAAGGATAGAAGGGAAAGGGGGCATCATTAGATAACTTCCTGTACTTCCTGCTGATTATGGGTGTCAAGTTCCTTAGGGCAAGTTTGATCATCATCATCAAGATGTCTAATTTCCTCTTGTTGTTTCTTGGCACACGACTACTTGACAAACTGCAACCAACAGGACCCAACAGCCAACCAGCCAACAAAAGCAACCCCACCTCTCGGGGCTCTAGCATTTATATATCCACTGAAAAGTTCCCAGAATTCCAAACGTCACACACTCGCAGAAACTATCTGCAGCTGGCAAAACCACGCCCCTGCTAGAGCAGGAGACAAATCACAGTCACCAGCTGTGAAGCAGCCTCATATCCCCCACACCTGGCATTAAAAGGAAAACATATTCCCATAATATTTCTGGTGTTTTTTTTTTTAAAGAAACCAAAATTAAAATGACAAAATTCTCACTACACCTCTGCCTCCTGAGTGCTGGGATTAAAGGCGTGTGCCACCAAAGCCTGGCAGTATTCCTGATCCTTAAGGCCGAATGCAAAGATACGTCAGCTGACATAGTTAAACACACACCAAGCACTCCTAGGAAGTGCTGCTGCTGTATTTGACCTCCACCTCATCATTTTCCATCCCATCCCATCTCTCTCACCAGTGATTGACTTGATCCTCCATTTTATTCCCTCTGAGGAACAGTATGAAGAGAGGTTTCTGCAGGAGGAAACTGTGTCACAGCAGATCAACTCCATCGAACTCCTGAGGACACAGCCGCTGGTCCCACCTGCAATGATGAAGCCACAGCAGCCCCTGCAGAGACAGGTGCACCTGCGAGGTCGGCTGGCCTCCAAGCCCACTGTCATCAGGGGAGTCACCTACTACAAAGCCAAGGTCTCTGAGGAGGAAAATGACATTGATGAACAACGTGAGTCTGGGTCAGCAGGACAGAGGTGGAGTGGGGAGGAGATGGCCATTTGGATTTTTTTTTCCAAGACAGGGTTTCTCTGTGTAGCCTTCTCTGTCCTGGGCTTGCTTTGTAGACCAGGCTGGCCTCAAACTCACAGCGATCCTCCTACCTCTGCCTCCCAAGTGCTGGGACTAAAGGTGTGCGCCACCACACCCAGCAGCAATTTGGATCTTGCAGAGATTCTGCAACCCATCTGTAGTCCAGGAGCCTTAGGCAGATCACTTAACGTCTCTGGGTGTTAGAAGATGCTAAGCGAAAGGTAGCTGAGCAGGGGGGACCACTGCACCCTCCCGACCTATCCTTCCAGTTTACAGATGGGGAAGCCAAGGCTTGGGCAGATGACTTTCTTGGAGACACTTGCTAGGCTCTGCCATCTGCTCTATGTTCTTCTTCCAGTCCAGCCATTAGGATGTTTTCTCCCTGCCCGTCACTTGCAGTTTCATTTCCCTCCTGGCGTTCTTGGTGAACCACTGAAATCTCACTTTCCGGGTCTTTCTGTTGCACCTAGATCTCTGTGTCCCTTCCAATAAACCTTTGCCTTCCCTGGTTTGTCTGCTCAGAAGCCTTTGGCCTCGCCCCTTTCACTCAGGATACAAACTGAATTCTATGCAGAGACGCCCAAACTGCCCGCCATCTAAGCTCAGTTTTCCTCTGACCTTACCTCCCGCTCACACCCTCTGCTGTGTCTGCACTGGGCACTTCATCACTCCTCGGCCCCCGCAGGCTTGTTCAGGACCCATGCCTTTGCATTATTGTTTATTTCCCCCCTCCCCCGGAGTCCTCCTGTCACCCACCTCTACGCCATTACCTTTTCCAGGAGGACACACTGCCTACCCACCTCAGTGAGCCTCATCTGACCTCTCCAGTCACTCCTGCGAGCTCCCATCCTTTTTCTTTTCTTTTCTTTCTTCCTTTAAATGTTTCCTAGCTATTGTTCTGAAGGCTGGCCTCTGACTGGCTATGTAACCCAGGCTATCCTTGAACTCCTAATCCCCTGACTCACTTTCCCAAGTGCTAACATTGCAGGTGTGAGCTGCCCAGGCTCATAGCCCAGCCCTCCCTCCCTCACCCTGGGATAAGGAGAGCAATAATTTGTCCAGAGGCCCTCGAAGCCTCTGTGTAGCAAGAATTTTGTGATTTTTTTTGGTTTCTTAAAGAAAAAGAAAACCCATAGAAATGTTATGGGGATATGTTTTCGTCTTCACCCTCAGGTATGGGGATAAGAAACTGCTTCACAGAAGGTGACTATGATTTGCCTTGTGCTCTAGCAGGAGCGCTGTTGTTAGCTGGTTGGTGGTTGGCTGCTGTTGGTTGCTGGTTGTCACATAGAGCAAAGAAACAGCCAGAAGAAATTAGGCAGCATGACAGCAAAGGTGAAACTTACCCCAAGGAGCTCGACACAAAGTACAGGAAGTAGTCTAATGAGTAACACCGCCCCCCCTTTCCCCTTGTCCTTTTTTTCCTCTCCTATCTAGTGTTAGGGGGTTAATAAGAGTGGAAGGGAGAAAATGGAACTTATAAAGTAGCAAACGCTGCCTGCACTTCTACGAAGCATCTTCCTGGCCATCTTCTCGATCCCCATCCAGAAGGGTTTGGGGGGTGAGACCTCAGCTAAGGGGCTTGTATAAAATCTCCAAGGCCCCGAGTTCAATCTCCAAAAAGAAAATAAAATTGACAAGGTAAAATCCTGGCTGTGCTCCGTCTCCAAGCTCACTGCCATGTCGCAGCAAGGAGCCTCCATTTGCCTGCTAGTTGCCGCTTGCTCTTGGTCACAGTGTTTCCTGCCCCATGCCACAAACGAGCCTCGTGTCTATTCCATAGATGATGAGCTTTTCAGTGGGGACAGCGGTGTAGACTTGCTGATTGAAGATCAGCTCCTAAGACATGAGGACCTGCTGACAAGAGCCACCCGGAGGCCGGCCACCACGCGTCACGGCGCCGCCGTAACAACTGATGCTAGCGTCCAGGCCACAGCCTCGTCCTCAGCACCGCCACAGGCATCTGCCTCAGCGCCCAGCCTTATTGACTCTGCTACCCGGGCCTCAGATGGGCAGCTCTTGGCAAGCCCACAGACCAGCACAGTGTTTCCAGAGCCCACGGAAGCGACGGCTTCTACTCAAGCCCCGCTCACCACCGTGGCCCACACAGCCATCCAGCCACCTCCGGCAATGTTTCCTGGGGACATGTTTGTAGACGCTCCATACTTGGTCCCAGAGTCTCCTGACGCAGTTGGGACAGACATGCCAGAGGAAGAGGGGACTGCCGGGAGGGAAGCAACCTCTGCTGGCCCCATCCTGAGCCCTGAAGAAGAAGATGACATCCGTAATGTCATAGGTGAGTTCTTCTTGCCTGGACTAGAGGTCCTCTGGTCAGTTCAGTAAAAGGTAAGAGAGCTTTGTTGGGGACAGGGACTGGGAAGCCAGGCTTTTAGCAGGGGTGGAACACTGGCCTTGCACGAGTGAGGCTCTGGGCCTCACCCTTCCTCTGCCAAAGCAATGCAACACAAGAAAGGTCAGTGGTGGTGTATCTGTGACCAGTAGTTACTTTTTTACAATCAGCAGCATGGCCAACCTTTTCAAGTTGGCCTTTACAGAGTTCACACTGAAGGACTGTGCTATAGAGTTTGAAAAAGAAGCCTGCAGGCAAAGCTTATATTTTAATTAATTTTATAATTTTGTTTTGCTCTGTCTGTCGTGTGTGTGTGTGTGTGTGTGTGTGTGTGTGTGTGTGTGTGTGTGTTTACATGTGTATGTGGGAATGCATGGACATGTATGTGGCAGTCCTAAGATGCTACCATGAATCTTCCTTGACAGTGTTCCACTTTATTTACCGATCCTTGACAGTGTTCCACTTTATTTACCGAGGCAGGTTCTCTCACTGAACCTGGAGCTCGCTCCTGAAATGCCCTGTCTCTGCCTCCGGAGTGATGGGACTATAGGTAACCACTACACTACCCTGACTTTTAAGTGGTTATGGGGACCTGAACCCCAATCCTCAGACTTGTGTTTCACCTCCTAACCATCATATCAACCTTTCCTTTCCCCTCCTCCCTTTTCCTGTCCTCTTCTTTCCTCCTTACCCTCCTTAGCCCTTCCCTCCCCCCTTCCTTTCCTTTCCTTTCCTCTCTCTCCCCATTTGCCCTTCACTTTCTTTTCTTCCTTTTCCTCCATGGGATGTAAGAGCCAAAGGCAAGCTTCCCACTACATGGACGACCACCTTTTCAAAGCCCCATGTCCTCCTTTGTCTGCGGAATGTTCTAGATGCTAAATAGAAGCCCTCTCTTTTACCCTAGCCCAGGGCTGCCCTGAAACTACAGCCCCAGACCCAGCTCCTTGAGCTCCCTTGGTCCATATTCCGCGCTTCAGCTTCCTGGCACCCTTGGGTAGGATGGGAAGTTCTTTTGGCTGTTTCACTGCCTGTCCCCACTGCCCTATGCAGGTAGATGAAAAACTCTCAGTGGAGAGAGTCTGCAGATGAGGTCCAGATACCTTTGGTCCTAAGGCCATCAGGTTTGAGCCTAGGAGCCTCTTCTTCATAGACTGGCTAGTCAAAAGTGGGGTTCCCCACTGTCTCCAGCCTGGGTCCTACCCCAGCCTCTCTACCTGCCTTCGCAGACTTTCCACCAGTGGATCTTTAAACCAGAGTAACCGCCGATAGGTGCTTATCTGGAGTTCTCGGGCCTTGGCCGTCTTAGTAGCTCAGCTGGTCTGCAGAGAACACCTGTGTCCTGACAGCGATTTCCATGATGGCAGGAGCTGTAGGCTGGGGACACACGTTCTCCTGTGGCTTAATATTCTGTTTGACTGGGCTGAGTCTTGCAGACTCTGGCAGGGGGTGTTGTCTCAAAAGCACTGGGGCTCCTGCCGTTTCTATTTGCTCAAAACAGCAAGCAAACAAACAATGTTTTGGACTGTGACATAGATGTAGTGTTTTGCCCAGGTGCCAAGGGTGTGACAAGGGGGTGACCTGGGGAAGAAGTGGTTCCCCCTTTTTGTTAGTCTCACAGGAACATACAATGCATTGTGCTAATATTTACCACCCCTCTCATTCCCCTCTGTTAGCCCCTCCTTCCCCTCTGTTAGCCCCTCCTTCCCCTCTGTTAGCCCCTCCTTCCCCTCTGTTAGCCCCTCCTTCCCCTCTGTTAGCCCCTCCTTCCCCTCTGTTAGCCCCTCCTTCCCCTCTGTTAGCCCCTCCTTCCCCTCTGTTAGCACCTCCTTCCCCTCTGTTAGCCCCTCCTTCCCCTCTGTTAGCCCCTCCTTCCCCTCTGTTAGCACCTCCTTCCCCTCTGTTAGCCCCTCCTTCACCCCTGTTAGCCCCTCCTTCCCCTCTGTTAGCCCCTCCTTCCCCTCTGTTAGCCCCTCCTTCCCCTCTGTTAGCCCCTCCTTCCCCTCTGTTAGCACCTCCTTCCCCTCTGTTAGCCCCTCCTTCCCCTCTGTTAGCCCCTCCTTCCCCTCTGTTAGCACCTCCTTCCCCTCTGTTAGCCCCTCCTTCCCCTCTGTTAGCCCCTCCTTCCCCTCTGTTAGCCCCTCCTTCCCCTCTGTTAGCACCTCCTTCCCCTCTGTTAGCCCCTCCTTCACCCCTGTTAGCCCCTCCTTCCCCTCTGTTAGCCCCTCCTTCCCCTCTGTTAGCACCTCCTTCCCCTCTGTTAGCCCCTCCTTCACCCCTGTTAGCCCCTTCTTCTGCTCTCAGCCCTTTCTTCCTGACTGGTAACACCTCCCCCCCCCCCCACTGGTAACACCCCGCCCCCCCGCCCCCCCCCCCCCCCCCCGCACCTATTAGCAGGCAACAGCTCTTCAGGGAGGGGCGGGGCCTCATGGGGCAGGATGGAATGCTGAAGGGCTGCACCCACAGCTGCGCCCACAGCTGCCGTGTGTTCATGGTTACGCACACATATCTGGATGGTAGGGTTTTGTGGCAGTCCTCCTCAGCCTCTTGGCTCTTAGCATCTTTCTGCTCTTTGGGTAATTATTCCTCATCACTTCTTGCCGTCAAGAGCCTCCCACTGGCTGCTGGTAGTGTGAATAAGGTTTTGTTTCTAGAACCTTCTCTGTGAATTCCTGACTTTCCTGTGCCTGGCTAAGCAAGAACACGACATGCCGCTGCCTCCCAGCCCTCAGTTAAGCAAAGGTCCTTTGACTGAAACATATACAGGCCACTGCGTGGCAGCGGGCTAAGGCAGTTTGTTGTTTGTTTGTTTTTGTTTTGTTTGTTTGTGTCTTTTTGGGGGAGAGTTGGTAGTTTTGATTTTTTTTTTTTTATAATTTAAGATGGATTTTTTTTCTCTTTGCTTTTCCTAAACAAAACAAAACAACATTTTGCCCTCCAATTCACAGTCTTTCTAACTCAGCTTCCTGAGTGCTAGGATAATAGGCGTGAATGAACTACCATATGCTTTTTGTTTTGGTTTGTTTTGTTTTTGAGACAGGGTCTCTCTACATAGTTCTTGCTGTCCCAGAGCTCACTATGTGGACCAGGCTAGATTTGAACTCGCAGAGAGCTTCCTGCATCTGCCTCCCAAGTGCTGGGAATAAAGGCATGCCCCACCATGCCTGACCTTACCATGTGGTTTTAAAGGCCTTTAAACCTAAGTTTGGCCTCAACTTTCACCTCCTGGTCTTCCTGACTCGTTGGAGTTTTGGAATTATAGGTGTGTATCACTAGAGTCAGGGCGTATGTAGTGCCCAGGATAAACTCCAGGGCTTCACACATGCGAGCTACATCCCCAGCCTCCAAAAGAACTATCTTACCCCACGTGTCTAGACCTAAGATACCCAGCACTATCCTCAAGGAAATATTAAATCCTCAGGAAGTTTTCTAACACAAGGAAATGGGGATTGTGTTTTATTGGGCCCTGTAATATAGCTCTAAGACAGATGGAGAGAGAGAGAGAGAGAGAGAGAGAGAGAGAGAGAGAGAGAGAGAGAGAGAGAGAGAGAGAGAGAGAAGATCCTGGGAGTGCCAAGTGGCAGCCTGGGCTCAGGAGAGACTGAGGACCCAGGAGCCCGGTGGCTCTGCTCAGCTGCTCCAGCTGTCGCAGAGAACTAGAAAGCTTGTGCTAAATGGCCATGGCTCTGCAGATTCCTAGACATTCTCAATGCCAAGTCCTGATGTGATTTTTACAAGGGGCCAGTTAGGGGCAGCGGCGGGGGAGGAAACACAAAGAGGACAGTCAGCTTATGACAATACCAGCAAGCGTTTGTCTCATATTTGAATCTACTATGATCTGTAAAGAATGTCTCCCCCACAGAGCACATGGCCTGAGAAACCCCAGGGCTTGGCCATGCACTCTGGCAGTGGTGTGAGGGGCCAGGCCTGCCTGCCTTCGGCCAGGGGAGGCTGCTGCAGAGATGCCCGGGGAGAGGGATGCTGATGTGGGCTAGGGCTTTGCTTTCCAAGAGCCTCCATGGTTTCAAGCCTCTTCCAGTAGGACAGACAGCTCCTTAGCAGAGGCCACAGGCACAAGTCTCTAGTCATTCCTCTAACTCAGCCCTTAGCTCCCTGAGGATCTGGCTGTCTCCTGACACAGGTCCCAGAAATGAGTCTATAAAGTAGAATTGCTCCCTTAGATGTGTACAGGACCAGAGTCTGAGGCCCTCATGGAGGATAAGGCTTTTTGTACGTCAAGCTACACTCTTCGGTGCCAGGCCATGGGGATCTAGACTGAGCAGGGCTGAGCATGGGAGGGCCAGCAGCCACGGTGGCAACCTTGTCTGGAGGCACAGCAAGCATCGGGTGCATGTGGCCCTGTTCTGCTGTGGGGCTCTCTATCCAAAGGCGGTCATAGATTGCAGGTTCACAGGACAGAGGGTGCCTCCAACACCCACTCCATGACAGTTAGAGCCAGGCTTGGAAGGGGAGGGAAAGGCAGCCTGGATGTCCATTCACAGAAAGCAGAGAGACGTAACAGAAGTGGAGTAATTCTCAGAGCCCTTTGCCAGGGACATACTTCTAGCAAAGCTCAACCTCCTAAAGGTTCCATAACCTCCCCAAATGACACATGTGCGCGTGGGGGATATTTTTCTCTCAAACCACCATACCTTAAGAATTTCAGAATGGCAGCTTCAGGGAATTAACATGGAACAGACCCTGCGAGCAAGGGCCCTATGTTACTGCACAGATCATAGGTTTATCAAGCTGTCTGTGGGGATATGGCCCCAATGAGGCTACTGGCACAGGCAGAGCTAAAAGTGAGTGATGAACCTATGGCTGGCAACCTTAGGACTGAGGTCACTCTGAGGTGTGTTTTTTTATGTGTGTTCTATGTGTTTTCTATGTGGGTCACTTGCTCTTCAGTTCCCTCATCTCTGTAGCAGCCTGTTGTCACGTGTGTGTGTGTGTGTGTGTGTGTGTGTGTGTGTGTGTGTGTTTGCCCAAAGGCTCATTTTAGTGTCTTCTTGCCTCCCAGAAGCTGTTGAGTCAAAACTTCTGAATAGAGAGAAGTGTGAGAAGTAAGAATAGTGATGCTGATGCTGAAGGGGCTGATTTGCTAGGATGGAGGGACTTGCTTCGTATGGTAGTTAGAGATGGCAAGTTACTAAGGGCTTAAGCAGATGTATGTGTGGGAAGGCAGCTCTTGTGGTCCTGGGTAGGCGGGCCGGAAGGAGGCAGAGGTAAATCAGGAAGACAGCTGTTGTCAGCGGCAGGAGCCAGAGTTGGGGAAGGACAGGTGGAGTGGGGCGTGAACAGGAGCGTGTGAGTACGCTTGACAGTAACCAGGTTTGAGGAACAGAAGGACACCCGGGGACAAATGTCAAGTAGATCATTAGATGAGCCATGCCGGAGAATCCAGCTGTGCTGTGCTTCTTTCAGTAAGAGCTGCAAGCAGAGGAAGCGACTGGGAGGGGAGTGGGGTCTAAGAAGTTACATATGGGGACGGGGATGGGGTGGGAACTCTGGGACAGCGGCCTGTGGGAGCCAGTGAGGGAGGTAACGCCTCCTGAGATGGATGCGGGAGCTGCAGATGGCTCTCTGTGTCTGACCTAAATACAGGTTCTTGAAGTGAATAGGGGGATACCAATATCCCTGATGCAGTGGCAGGCATGTAAAACAGCAGGTAGTGAAAGGCCATGAGCACGTAGGCACGGTGAAGGGAGCACCCTGTGGAGTGAAGGAGGACCTCACAGAGGGGCCAGGTGGTGAGCTGACAGAGGGGCAGGGGGCACACATTTGCTATCTAAAATATGATGTGCACGCAGGTGTATATATGGAGGGAGGAGGGATCTTTCCCTTCCAGCCCTGGTAAGCGTTATAGCAAGGGCTGTCAGTGAGCGAGTAGTTTAGAACAGAAAGTGCTCCCTGAGTGTTAGTGTCTGCCACCGTCGCGCCATGTCTGCCCTGCTCCGGGGAGACCTGGAGCACCACAGACAGAGCTTCCTCCCTGATGTCCTGTGAAGCGCCTGCTGTCTCTTCCCTTCTTTCTCAGGCTGATGGTCTGTGCCCATGGGTGGGAGTTTTGAAACTATAGCAGTTGTTTCATTGCTGTCACCGAATACCTGACCAGACAGAAGCACACTTAAAGAGAGAGGGGGTTGTTTTGGCTCACATTTGAGGGTGCAGTCTGTCATGGGGAGTGGGGAGCAATGACGGCAGAGTCCTGGGGTCAGATTGTATTCTACGGTCAGAAAGCAGAGGGTGATGAATGCTGTGTTTGGCTCATTTCCTCCTCTTTATCTGGCCCAAGACTCTAGCCCATGGAATGATGCTACCCACAGTTAAGGTGATCTTCCCATAATCCCTCACATATTTGCCCAAGTCTTGTCTCCTCCATGATTCTAGACCCCTTCAGACTGACCATTTTAACCATCACGAGAGCCATCCTGGTTCATCTGAACATGGTGATGTGTTGGGCCTCATGGTCCTCTAACTCTCCTGGGTCCCATCTGAAGCCACACACATCAGTCCTGCCTTGCTGCAAGGACTCACCCATTCTGTAGGGTTTTCTGCACCTCAGTAGCATATGGAAATTTGCCCCGAGGATTCAGGTATCAGCACTGCACAACTGCAAGCTGGGACTCCCTTCTTCCTGCCGAAACGTGGACACCTCCCCTTGCTCCAGAAACGGACCTCATCGGCGTTCATTCCCACTCTGCCAAACTGCCATAGGCCTACTCGATAAACCAGTAGACGTTTATTCTCTAGCTGTTTTGTAGGCTACAAGTCTAAAATTAGTTTCATAGGGCTAAACCCTTGGTGTTAGAAGTCTTGTTGCTTCCAGAAGCTCCAGGGGGGGGAGAACCCGTGTCTTTGTTTTTCCCAGAGTCCACTCGCTGTCAGCCTTCTGTGGCCTGTGGCCGGCCGGCCAGTCTTTGCTTCCACCATCACGTTGCCTCCTCCTCTTCTGTAGTTATTCCGCTGCCTCTGGCATGTGGATATTTGTGATGACATTTAGAACTCACTTAGATGATCCAGGCTAATCTCGAGACTCTGGACTCAGTCACACAATGTCCCTTTTGCCATAGAAGGTCACCTTCATGAGTCTGAAGGGTTAGAGCCAGGATATCTCTGAGGACCTGTCTTAGTTTATTTTCCTGTTGCTGTGGCAAAAGACTCTTGACAAAGCAACTTAATGAAAAGGGGGCTTATTTCAGCTTACAGTTCAAGGTACCTTTTATGGAGCGGAAATTGTGGCAGCAAGAGCTCAGCGCAGCTGATGAACACATCCACAATCAGGAAGCAGAGCGTAATGGCTGCATGGTGCTGCACTGCCCACTGTGGGCAGGCCATCCCACATCTGTACATGCCCAGAGAAGCTCATCTTCCAAACAATTCTATACTCTGCCAGGGTGACAGTTAACACTGATGATCACAGAGCAGCTGCTTAGCCCACCCTCTGTTGTCAGAGTGGGTTCTCTGGGTGTTTCCACTGTGCGCTGTGAAGAAGTTAAGGTTCCATGCTACCATGGGGGCAACAAAGACATTGGAGTGAGTGGAGGGCCCAAAATGGAAGCCAGGCCATTGGCTCCAAACCCAGGCAGGCATATTAGTCCTATATCAAGGTCCTGCCACTGAGCACCTCAGGGCTGAGATTATATCCTTTAGGGGTCTGGTTACCCAAGAAATAAGAGTTCATCTTGGCTTCCAGAGCCATTGGCTTTTTGTTTGTTTTGTTTTGTTTTTCAAGACACGGTTTCTCTGTTTGGCCTTGGCTGTCCAGACTTGCTTTGTAAACCAGGCTGGCCTCGAACTCACAGAGATCCACCTGCCTCTGCCTCTCCGACGTGCTGAGATAATAGATGTGCACCACCGTACCCGGCCTGCCATTGGCATCTTAGTGTGTAGTGAAAGAAGAACATGGCTGGGGCAACTGTGACAGAAACATTTTTGCCTCACGTGGACAGCTGTGGGGCTTCAGGGCATGGCTGGTAGAGAATTAATGTCCTTGAGGGACTCTGCCAAGGAAAGAGGTCCATAAAAATAGGCTGCCTGGGGATGGCACAGGAGGGCTCACCTCAGTGCTGAGGAGCGTGGCTTATCCACTGGCAGTCAAGGTCCCGCTTAGCGCCAGGAAATGAGCTATTTTCCATCCGACTGCTGCCAGGCTCGGCTGGAGACTTCTGTTTTATTGTCTTGAACAAATGAGCTCAGACCTGAGGGAATGAAGCAAGGCTGGGTGGTTTCTGTTGTTTGTCAAATGGAGACAGAGTCTCTCCACACTCTGTCAGAGTGGAGCCCGATTATCCCCACACAAAGCCGCCTCGGCCAGCCATCTGCACCTGACTGTGAAGCCTGCTTGGAAAATACTGCTCATCCGGGCTCTACCCCATGCCTGCCCCCAGAGTCAGGACCAAAGCACAACTGTGCTTTCCCGCCCTGCCAGCTGTGGGCCTTGGGTTCCTCCTGCCTCAGAGCGCTGGAACACAGATTTCATGCAACAGACTGGCAGGGTTTGGACACAGAGTCACCTGGAAATGAGAAAACTCTGCATCCAAACTATAGACCTAGGTTATTTTTTTGTCCCAAGTATTGTAGAGAACCAATCCTCATCACCACTGTCCACCAGGGCTGCTGGTCTTGGTGGCAGGTGGGATGGTGTTTACTGGTACCTGTGGTTAGAGGGCCCTGAGGACTCTCAGGGGTCAAAGGGCATCTGGTTCTCTGGTTCTCCTCTTTCAGCAGAGCTCACTTAATACAGGGATGGAAGAGTGTATCCTCCAGTAGTTGCATGTGACTTCAGTGTCACTCAAGCCCATGTTCAGTAGTGTCACATATCAAGCATTTCCTGTTTTCAATTTCGTCTCTATTAGAATCCTAAATAGTTCTAGCGGCCTGTGAGGGCCTTTCCTGGGTACCGGATGATGCAAAGAGCCACTTAGCGGCGTATTACTGGATTCCTGCCCCACTAAGGAAGACTGGAGGACCTCCATAGCTAGAGTAAGCTAGTGGGCGCCCTGTCCCTCCAGCTCCCCAGCAGGGATTCCACACAGCCTGCCCTGGTAGCAACAGGTAGAACGTGGACTTGGTGACAGCTCCCTCGGGATATGAGTGCCCACCATGCAGTCAGAGCCGCCCCAGGCTGGCGCGGTACAGCCGAGTGCTCCTGGCTATGCCTGCCAGAGTTGTTTCTGCTCACACTTCTCTCTGTTCCCAATCCTTACACCCAAGGATCAGACCATCTGCTGGTGCCTGTGGTGTGCCAGATACGTCATGTTCTCAGTTCTGAGAACACAGAGAAAGCCACAGCCCTCGGCCGCTTGGTGCGTATGCTCTTGTTGGGGTGGAGTGAGGAGAGAGAGAGAGAGAGAGAGAGAGAGAGAGAGAGACAGAGAGAGAGAGAGACAGAGAGAGAGACAGAGAGAGAGAGAGACATGGGCATGGTGGAGAGAGGTACACTGTGGCCTGGTGACTACCCTCGCGGTAGAGTGCTTGCCTACCTAGAAGTTCTGAGTTTAACCCCCAGTAACTAAAACACACACACACTCACACAGGCATGTCCTGCTATAGAGGTATGTTGATGGTACCATAGTAGCAGGGATCACCAGAACAGCACAGAATGGCATTCTGGGAAATGGTATGGTATCCAGAAATGACTTTGGATCTTTGCCTGTTAAAGGATAGGGTCAAAGAGAAGGAGGCAGGGTGGTATCACAATGGCTCACCATGGTGACTGTGGGTAGCTTTGTGTGTGTGCTACCCAATGGGAGTAGCATTGGATGGTGCTGGGATGACAGAGGTCAGATTACATGGGGGCTGCTAAAGGCTGCCAGGAGTTCAGCCCCAAGGGGTCAGAAGAAAGGTAAGATTTAGGGCATCACTCGATCGCTCCAATCCTTCTACACATCTCTTCTCCACTAGGAAGGTGCAAGGACACCCTCTCCACAATCACAGGGCCGACTACCCAGAACACATACGGACGGAATGAAGGGGCTTGGATGAAGGACCCCCTGGCCAAGGATGACCGGATTTACGTAACCAACTATTACTATGGCAACACACTGGTAGAGTTCCGAAATCTGGAGAACTTCAAACAAGGTCTGTGGCTCAGCTGTGGCATGGTAGTGCCTTCCCAGACTTATTTCCTTCTGCTAATTACGGCATAGCGATGCAAGAAGCAGAGCATCCTCAGTGGGTTACAGAAGAGCATTTCCAAAAGGGCGGTCACCTCTCTCTCTCCCTACTCTCTGCTCTCTTAGCTCTGTCCCCCTTCTCGACTCCTGGGATACAGATGACCTTGAGCCAGTCTAAAAAAAACAGCTAAACATCCTCTCTTTCCCCCATGGCCCTCAACAGTTTACAAATCACAGTCAGATAGACTAGTGTGGGACCGTTGGGACCTTCGGTGAGGCAAGTGAGATTGCTGTTGCTGTGTGACGGCTGAGGATGCTGCGGTGCCTTGTACTGTACTGTAGAGTGCTAGAAAGCAGCAGAGCCAAGACACAAACCCAGGTGTGCAGACCGTAGACTGGCTCCGTCACAGGCAGCGCGGCCCTAAAGCCTCTCACCTTTCTCGCCTTGCCGCTACAGGTCGCTGGAGCAATTCCTACAAGCTTCCGTACAGCTGGATCGGCACAGGTCACGTGGTGTACAATGGCGCCTTCTACTACAACCGGGCCTTCACCCGAAACATCATCAAGTATGACCTGAGGCAGCGCTACGTGGCTGCCTGGGCGATGCTCCACGACGTGGCCTATGATGAGGCCACACCCTGGCGGTGGCAGGGCCACTCGGATGTGGACTTTGCTGTGGATGAGAACGGTCTGTGGCTCATCTACCCAGCTCTGGATGATGAGGGCTTCAGCCAGGAGGTCATTGTCCTGAGCAAGCTCAACGCCGTGGACCTGAGCACGCAGAAGGAGACCACATGGCGCACTGGGCTCCGGAGGAATTTCTACGGCAACTGCTTTGTCATCTGCGGGGTGCTATATGCTGTGGACAGTTACAACCAGAGGAACGCCAACATCTCCTATGCCTTCGACACCCACACCAACACACAGATTGTCCCTAGGCTGCTGTTTGAGAATGAGTATTCCTACACCACCCAGATAGACTACAACCCCAAAGACCGCCTCCTCTACGCCTGGGACAATGGCCACCAGGTCACCTACCATGTCATCTTTGCCTACTGACAAGCCTGACCCTGCAAAAGGAAGCACAGAAGAGCCGCTAGCACCTTGTGTGTGTCTGTGTGCATGTTTGTGTGTGAGAAAGTGTGCAGGTGGGTGTGTGTTGTTTTAAAATATATATTATTTTGTATAATAGTACAAATGTAAAAATGACAGTTTGGGTCTATTTTTTTTTTTTACTATGGATTGTAGATCAATCCATACCTGTATGTGCTGGTCTCATCCTCCACAGTGTATATTTTTGTGCAAATGAACTTCTTTGGACCAGTAACCACCTTCCTTCACGCTCTGTACCTCCAGCTCCTGAGCTCAAGGATTGAAATATTTCTTCCTCTGGGTCTTGCAGCCACATTGTGCCAGGAGCAGGAGTGAAAGGCTCAAGAAAGAAGTGCTAAGTGGCGGGAATTTTTTTTTTTTAATGTATTAGAGAAGTTCTTAAAACTCAGAAAAAAAAGCTTTTTTTTTTTTTTTTTAAATAAAGGAGATATTTTAAAATTCTTTCCCAGATCATGTTTGTTTCTCAGGGATGTATTTAGCTGGGTGTTAGCACTCTGCTCAGAAGCATTCTTTCAGCCTGGCCTGGTGGTGCACACCTGAGATTCCAGGAAGATTGAAAAGTCAAGGCCACATGGGCTGCAGCAGCCTCAATCCCAGCCCAGGCCAGGCAGTTTACCAAGGCTGTGTGTGTGTGTGTGTGTGTGTGTGTGTGTGTGTGTGTGTGTGTATCACAGAGAGAGAGAGAGAGAGAGAGAGAGAGAGAGAGAGAGAGAGAGAGAGAACTGTTGACAAACTAGCCTATATACAAGTTGAGGTGCAAGCCACCCTTCTCCCCTCCTTGGGGTGACAGTGGTGCTGTGCGCTCTTTCCTCTCCTGTCTTCTCCCCTATCCCTCTCCTTTTCTTTTCCTATTTCCCCCTTTCTCCCATCTGATAGCCCCACACTCACAATTCCCCTCCTAGCTACTCCAATTATAAGCACAAGCAACCTCATGCAATGCCAATAACCCAGCTTCTAGCTTGATGTTAGTTACTGCTGAAAATATAAAGCTGAGTGTGACTGTGGCCCTAAGACGTCTTCGCCCAGTTAGTGAGTCAGTCAGCTCCTCCACTCCTCCCGTCCACAGTTCCATCCCATATGTGCCCCAAGATAGGTCTTTTCTTTCATAAACCACGTTCCCCAAGGGGCAGGGAGGAACTGCAGCCCCTCCCAGTTCAGACTGAGCCCTGTGTGACACCTGCACTCCACAGTGTAATTCTCTTCCAAAAGCACAGGCGGAAGCCAGAACACCCAGTGCTACATGAGAGATGGTGTGGGAGGAGGCAGAGCCTGGTGGATGAGGTGGGGAGACAAGGACATCACGTCACCACACAAGGCCCACTGTCCATCCCACTCTCTTTGGAGAGCCACAACTGCCCATATGTCCTTATGGACCTCAGCCTCCTCCCCATGTGCCCTCAGTGTGTGCTTTTTCCTCAGCCCACACTTCCACTCCACTCCACCAGCTTCCTGCACTTAACACCTTTTCAAACAACAGGTAGTCAAGTCTTCCACAGAAGATGCAAGCAGCAGTTTGGCTTGGTAGCTGCAGAGGAGCTTGGGAGTGGGCGGGGCTCTCTTCTTGCCCCTCTTGTCAGGTAACCTATCAGGTGTCCCCTGCATGCAGACCAAGGGAAAGCCTCGAGGAATAGCCATCTGGGGAAGCCAGGTTCAGTGTATCTGGGTAAACTCATTACCTTATGACCAAAAGACTATTCATGCCTTCTGGTGCCTTCCACCAGATCCAAAGAGGAAGCAGAGGAAGGAGTTGGTGACCACATAGGGAGCAACAGCAGCCTCGGGTTGGGAGGTGGGAAATGCCTTCCCTGGCTACATTCAAGACGACTCCTAAGCTGTTCCCTCAGTTGAGGTGAAACTTTGGAAATGTCAAGACTGAGAGGCCGAGTGTCTCAGAAGACAGATGTGCCTTTGCTTGTTGCTGCAAGCCAAAGGCCTAAAGCACATCCCTTCTCCCTGAGCCACGGCTTCACCTGTCCAATGAGCGGGTCCTTTCAACTTCCCCTTCTTACTGACTGAATCTTCTTTCACTTTGTCACCCTGTACATAACCTAGGACACTTGAATTGCTTGATAGCGATGAGAAATCTGTACTTGCTATTTCCCTATTAAGATATTCCCAACAGTATCACTTCAAAACTAGAGGACACAGCAACTCGCTCTCCCATTTTTCTCTGTATTCATGCACTCCTTTAGAAAGCATTTCTGGGCATCTGGAGACATAGCTCTCTGGTTAAGAGCACTGGCCGCTCTTCCAGAGGACCTAGGTTCAATTCTCAGCACCCACATGGCAGCTCACACCTGTCTGTAACTCCAGTTCCGGGGAATCTGACAGCCCCCGCCCCACAACACATACATACAGACATATATGCAGGCAAAACAGCAATGCACATAAAAAAAGAGTAAGTCATTTAAAAAATTGCAAAAAGAAAGCAAACATTCCTGGAAGTCCTGCTGAGTAAATAAGACCAAGCCACTCAGGAGCCTACATCCTAAAGTCCAGCTCCTTAGAGTATGGGGTTGTGTAACTGAGTATGAGGGTTGCAATTTGGCCACACGCAGTGAAAGGTGTAATTGTCAACAATTAATTCAGAGTCAAATACACAGTGATTCTCAGGTTTTCCGGATCTGACTTGCCGTGTTCTCCTTGCTTCACTGCTGCTGTGCTACTGAACACGCACACGGTAGCTTTGCATTGTATGTGCTAATGGGCTATACAGAACACCAGAAGCACCTCAGCTCAAATTTGAGACCTGTGTGCTATGGGCTGCATTCCTTTCACACACACAAAGTTTTCTGCTCTTATAGAAGCATGCTGGCTTATAGAAACCAAAAGCTCTTGATATTTTCCTACCAGCATTCCCCAGTATTTAAGTACCAGATTAGTATATTTTTGAATTAGATTGTATTAGAATGTTTGACTTCAAAAACTGCTATTTGAGTTACGGACTTGAATTTCATAGAAACAATCAAATGAATTTTGGCTTGGGATGAGGTTAGAATTTCCAACTATATTTCCAAAATGACCCTAAATATTCTTCTGCCATTTTGGACTACGTATTTCTTTCTGCTAAGCAGCATTTTCAGCATCAATGACAGAAAAATTAAAATGTGAATCAACTCTGAGAACACTGAAGATACCCTAGGTTCTGAAGTATCAAATAGTTAAACAAGAGATAAATAACCTAGCAATTCATCTCATTAGTATGAAAATTGCTTTCATCTTTAATAAAGAGTTCATTCCCTGTTACTGTGATAAAATATACCAAGAAAAGCAACTTAGGGGAGGAAGGGCTTATTCTGGTTTATAGTTCTACTTATAGCCAGTCATTTCAAGGATGCCACAACGGCAGGCGTCTAAGACAGCTAGCTGGTCACAGCGCATGCGCACTCAAGGAGCACAGATGAAATTAATGTGTGCAGGCCACTGTTCAGTTGACCTCCTGTACTCTGCAACAATCCAGGATCCTCTAACTAAGGAGTGGCACCACCCACAGTGGACAAGCCTTCCCATCCTCTCATGTTATTCCTGTTGGGCTTAAAGTCCTACTTCTCAGATGATTCTAGATTTTTGTCCAGTGGACAATTAATACTAAACATTTCAAATGGCAAATTATATGTACACCGAACAATGTTTTAAGACAAATTTATGACTTATTATGAGTACTTTTAATTTGTACTCTTATTTTATGTACCTCTGTACCCAGGGATGTGTACAAGTTTCTCAGATGGAGAGGGGTTTCAAACGGAGACAGTATAAGAAACCCCTCTTTAAAAAAAAAAAGAAACCCCCCTTTAGAGGAGAGAGACCAGAACATGGCAGGTACTGTGATGGGTGCAAATGAGTCACGCAGAGATGAGCTCGAGATCATGGGGAAGGGAGCGGCTGCTGTCTCAGGTCAGTGCAAGCCTGCATTTGGTAGGCATTTCGGAAGGAGCGGAAGACAAGTATGAGAGTCTGAGCATAAAGATGCAGGCAGAGCACCAAGGAGCAAAAGCATAGACTGCCCATGGCCTGTGCCATCCCAGAGATTCTCAGGTCACTTGGGGAGACTGGTGGCATTCTGCTGCCATTGCTTGGCCAGTTCAAGGGAAGACCATCAGGCGACTGCGTATACTTCGTTTCCATCTGCTCCTAACTCGTAAGGAGGGATGTTGGGTGCAGGAAACTGTCATCTGGGCCTGGGCCTGGCTCCCTGCTGTCACACTTGTGTGTTCTTGGGTAAGTCCCTCAACCACCCTGAGTCTAGTCTCTGCAACGAGGGTAGACTGTGAAATACCGAAGGAAGGTCAAGCAAGTGTGTGAGGCACATTTGCCGTGAGGCTGGGGTTGGGGCTCGGAGGGTAGCATGCTTGCCTAGCAGGCATGAGGTCCTGGGTCCCATCCCCAGGATAACATGAAAGAGAGCTACATATATGTCGGTGCGCACTTGTAATCCCAGCCCTGGGGAGGAGAAGGCAGAAGGTCAAGAATTCGAGGTCATCCTCAACTCTATAACTAGTTCAAAGCCACCTGGGATATTATGAGAGCCTATCTCAAAAGCGGCAGCAACAAGCTGGCCGTTGTTGTCATCTTAAATGCCTTATCTTGACTCCCCAAGCCAGCTCCTCCTCTGAATTGCCTTGATCGTCTCCTGGTCCCCTGGGATACAAGCAAAGGCTCTCTTTATCTTCCTACCTCCTGAGTCTCCACAGAGCGATCCAGGGGACAATAGGCTCTGTCACACAAACCCTCTCTCCAGTGTGTGCTGGCTGTGTGATCTCAGGCCATCTAGATTCGCTGAGCCTTATTTTTCTCCTTTTAAAAGCATAAGGGGTCTGCTTTAGATGGCTGTTTGGAGACCCAATAAAACAGCTAAAGTAGAAGAAAAAAAAACACTTAGTAGTTGTAGTTTTTGTTATGAAAATAATATCAAAAAGCAGAAACCAGGATGCCAAGGAGATAGCTTGGTGAGTAAAGTACTTATACAAGCGGGAGGACCTGAATTTGGGTTTCCTGTATCCACATTTAAAAAAACAAAAACAAAAATAAACAACAACAACAGAATATGGTGGTGCATGCCTGTAACCCTAATTCTGGGAAGAGGCATCTCAGGGACCTGATGGGCCCTCTATCTAGCTGAAGTGGCTGGCTCCAGGTTCAATGAGAGACTCTGTCTCTTAAAGAGTGATTAAAGAGGACACTCTAGCCTACACACACACACACACACACACACACACACACACACACACACACACACACACACACACGCTCGCACCATTCCACAGGCACACATGCACAGGCTCCCTCTTTCACTGGTTGCCATAAGAATTCCCATATCCGTCTGCCCAGGCTGTCACGATCATTAGTATTTAGTCATATTTGTTTTGAATTTCCTTTTCTGCTGATGCATTCTAAACTGAAGTCTGCCTGACACTTCACGTCAGCATGTTGTCAGCCTCTCTGACAGAAAGGGTATTTTTCCTACATGACTTCCACTTAACAGGTTTTAAGATCATTCTTTGAGATCATTACCACTGAGTCACATTTAATTTCCCAGTGTCTGAGACATCTTGGACAGTTGGGAGGTTTGGACAATCCGTGTCCACACATTGAACCTAGGGTTTCATAGCTTAAGTCTTTCCTCTCTTACAAAATTTTTTAAGGGGAGAGGGGGCTAATTTTAGATTCCCAGAAAGGTTGCAAAATCAGTAGAGATTTCCTGCACACCGTTTATCCAGTTTCCCACAATGTTAACACTTTACACAGCCCTGGCCTCGGGCACGCTACTTCCGTTCAGCTACTTCCGTTCACCGTGGTCAAGTTTCTTTCCTGTAGATGGCTCCCTCCAGCCCGCCTTCTGTCACACCACTGCCTTGAAGAGACTGCTGTTTTCCGTGACAATGCCTCTTTCGGCCCATTCTCTCCCACTGTTTAACTTAGTACTCTCACCCTACTTTCCCTTTAAAGATGAAGTTGGGTCTAAAGATTCAGTGAGCTGCTTTGAAAAGAACACGTCACCGTGAACTTGGCGCTCAGCCATTCCCACTCCTCCTGTGTCCATCCCTCTTGCTCACCCCACCGTCCTGGGAGGCCATTTGCAAACATACCGCCAGGCCCACCTGTCTCTTGTGGGCTCTCCCTGGCCTGCCGCTGACAGATAGCCCTGGCTTTGGTCGTGTGGCTGGTTACTAGGCAACTCTTTTTTCCCCCCTAGCAACATCCTATAATTTATTTGTTGGCTTCAGCTTGGGTTTTTTTCCTCCTGTAGGAGAGCTTAGATGAGCCTAGATCTTTCTGATAACTTTTAGGTCATAACAAGTCTTATGATCACTCAAACAACATCAGTAGCAACACAGATTCCCTTGAGTAATTAATTTTAATTTGAAACACACACACATACATAAACACACACACATTCCTTTTTTGTTTTTAAACGTTTTTTCAAATTTTATTTTTTATTTTATGTGTTTTAGTATACATATATGTATGTATATACATTATGTATATATATTTATAACACACACACAAACATGTATACATACATAGTCTTACTATATAGTCCAGGCTAGCCTAGAACCTGTGGTTTTCCTACATCAGCCTCCTAAGCACTGAGACTACTTGCTGTACACCACCATGCCTCACTGGTCTATCAGTTTTTGTATCAAAACACCAAGTGGCTGAAGAGATGGCTCAGCAGTTAAGAGCACTGGCTGCTCTCCCAAGGACCCAGGCTTGATTCCCAGACCCAGGGTTCAATTCTTAGTCCCCATGGTGGCTCACATCCATCTGTAACTCTAGTTCCAGGGCGTCTGATGCCCTCTTCTGGACTCTGCAGACAACAGGCACATACATGGTACACAGAGGTACATGTAGGCAAATCACCCATACACAACAAATAAAATAAAAAATAAAATTTGAAAAAAGTTTTAAAATAAAAAAAAAATTAAAAAGGAAAAGAAAACACTGAACTTGATTTCAGTTTGCTGCCTCAGCCACTACCCTGCTTGGGCCTGCTGTAGGCAGGGTCCTGGAGTTGTCATTGTCGCAGGAGAGAGTGGGGAGAAGGAGGTCGGTGAGATGAGATGAGGAAGGGACAGAGCAGGAGGAGGCCAAGTGCAAGGGTGGGAAAGCACTGCCTGCCAGTCTGGCGCCAGGGGTCGAGGTCTCTGAGGAGTTTCAGAAACTTTGCTGGGCACGTCAGAAGAAGTCCCTATTTTTCAGTAGGGATGTTTGGCCATTTTCTCCTCGCGTGACTAACCTCTATTCTAGCTGGTCAGTTTTCTTTCCTGAACCCGAAGAACTGTCTCCTCTGCCCCTCTGAATGGTCCACTTGGATGGGACCCAGGATGACCTCATATGTGGCCACATCCGGCCCACAGAAAATTCTCACACATTATTTATCCTGACAACCTCTGGGAGTGAAGCTTATCCCAGTTAAGTTGTGTGTGTGTGTGTGTGTGTGTGTGTGTGTGTGTGTGTGTGTGTGTGTCTATTGCCGGCCGATCTCCCCATCTTAGGTTACCCAAATGGGTGTCAGTCGTTGGTCCACTGTGGCCCCTGAACCACAAAAACATGGATTAAGTGTTCCCCAGATGTGTGTTTAAAAACATCCTCCCAAAACCCTGCATGAAGAGGAGGCATACCCCACCCGGAAAGGCAGCAGGACCCAGCGGAGCTATTTCCAAAGGAATTCTTCAAACATTCTCTTGAAACTTGCCTCCCAACTCTGGATACTTTTTATATTCTCCACATCAGTAATGAGTTTAAAAGTTTTCCCGACCCCTCCCCGCTGAGTCCTAGCTGTTGGTTGGCTCAAGCTTGGGAATCCATCTCTGGAATGTGAGGCAAGCTTGGTTGAAACTGGCCCCCCTCTTCTCCATCCTGTGCCTTCCCCAGTGCCCTGCAGCCAGGACACTTTCCCAGCCCCTATGTTTTGTCTTCCTTCACACTTGGCCTGTCGGCAAGGTCTTATCCAAGTGATGTCATGCCCGCTGTCTTAGTTAGGGTTTCTATTGCTGTGATAAAACACTGTGACCAAAAAGCAAGTTGGGGAGGAAAGAGTTTATTCAGCTTACAATTTTACGTAGCTCTTCATCACTAAAGGAAGTCAGGGCCGGAATTCAAGCAGGGCAGAATCCTGGAGGCCGGAGCTGATACAGAGGCCATGGAGGGGTGCTGCTTACTGGCTTGCTTCCCATGGCCTGCTCAGCCTGCTTTCTTTTAGAACCTAGGACCACTAGCCCAGAGTTGGAACCACCTACAATGGTCCAGGCTCTCCCACCCCCATCATTAATTAATTAATGCCTTACAACTGGATCTTACGGAGGCATCTTTCTCAATTAAGATTCCTTCCTTTTAGATACCTAAAGTTTGTGTGTCAAACTGACCTAAGACTAAGCCAGCACACTCACTCCCCCGGACACAGCCAAGGTAACCCTAAATATGAGCTGTACGCTTACGAATTTGCTTTCCTTTGGTTGTTTGTGAGCGGGTGGTCTCTGCAGGGAACATTCTGTCCGTGATCTGAGAAGAGGCCTGTTCTTTCACCTGGGACTCCCTTCAGCACCAAGTCTAACCTATAATGTCTGCCCATTAGGTATCTGTTGCCTGAACAGGAGTTGACGTGACCACACGATTTGCAAAGTCAGATTATAGACTTCACAAAGTGGACTCCAGCTAAAGTCACAGGGCTTCCTGCAGCGAGTGTTCAGGCAGCCATTTTCAAGTCCTGTTCTCCTCAGGGCCTTCCTGCCCACAGGCCAAGCAGGCTATAGCGTGGTCATGACGAGACTTAAGAGAAATTGCAGCTCAAGGAGGGCAGACTCTGGACACACTGCGAGAGGATCTCTAGAGGAGTCCACATTCTCTACCATGGGGCCTATAGCATTCATCCGTCATGGTCAAGGTCTGAGTGAGGGAGACCCACTGCCTCTTCTGGAAATCTAGAGAAGCAGCACTGTACCCTGTAGTTCAACTAGTGAAATAACTTGCTGGAAATGGGGTCACTGGGATTTTCACTGAGCCCGGAAGAGCAGCGTTGGTCAGTATTATTTTCTGAGGCTTCTGTCATGGGGAACTTGATGATCAACTTAGGGCTCCTGACCACAGTGTTTTCTCTGGCTTCCCATGAATACCCCAACACCAGGATCCTGTTCCCCACACACTTCATTAACTGCTCCCCAACTCTTGTGAAATCACAAATGGGCATGAATAAAAAGGTCTGGGATTGTGACTTTCTAAAAAGCCAACACATAATGAGGCATTTGCTTTTGGAGGGCACCTTCACATTCTACACAAATGTCCATTAGCCTCACATCTTTAGAAGCCCTCGGTTATAATCTTCAACAATCGTTTCCTGCTATCTTAAGCCAAAAGGAATGTATTGGAAAGATACTGGGAAGTTCACAGACTCAGAGGCAAATGTGGAAAATCATGTCACAGGAAGGACAGAGCACACCAGCTCTGAACAACAGAACTCTGTGACGTGTCTCCTGGAGATGGTGCTTTCACAGGAACCTTCCATTTAGACACTTACAGATCCTCATGTCTCTATCCAAGATTCGGATTTCCACGAGAGTGTCTGACTATGAATTTGGGTGCCAGCCCTACCTCATATCCAGGGTGGGTTCTGAGCGACGCTTCATCGTACCAAGTGAGGAAGGGGCAGTTCCTCTAGGAAGAGCTGCTGAGCAGAAAGAGAAACAAACAAAACAAAACTAAACCAGATGTCCACTATAAACATTATACTTAATAGCAACCTCCACTAATACATTCGAAATCCACCTCGTTTTTCCAAAGGTCATTTCATACAAAGTTCTCTTTTCATATTAGCTGTTGGAAAGCTTAAGGCTCATCAGAAACATGTGTGGCTTTTATGGTGTCCACATTGGTCTTGCCTCTCTACCAGGTCAATTTTATGTTTTCAGTGTTCCCTTTTCTTTCTAGAGGTGAGCAAGCACGCATGCGTGTGTGCGTGCGTGCGTGCGTGCGTGCGTGCGTGCGTGCGTGCGTGCGTGCGTGCGTGCTCACATTTCTGGGATAAGTCAGAGCCTAAATGAGAGGCTGACCTGTGACTCTTCAGGAATGTGTGATGCTGTAGGACGAAGCTTGTCTATACTAAGGGTTTTCTGAAAACCACTGGTTACAAAGATGTCATGGCACAGTGTCCCCAGGGTGCTCCATTTTTAGTGCTTTCCCAGAGTCACTAGATGCAAACAAGTTGTACCAAGCTTCTGCTGCCTAGTACTCTTACGTTTGGGGACCACAGTATGACCTATGGTAACACAGGCCAGGACAACAAGACAGTGGGGGTGGGGGTGGGGGGAACACAAGAACAAAGACTAATGGGCTGAGGCAATGTGGGGCAGGGCTCTACTCCAGGGTGACTTTCCAAGTGACCTCAACTGAGCTCTCTTTCTGGAGGAGATGGCCTGGCCTTGGAGCACCAAGGAAAATCTGGCAGTGCCTGGGGGACTTAAGAAGCTGCCAACAGCCGCAAGAGCCAAGACTGGGCCAGAGAACTCTGGTGAACTTCCCAGAGTTCCATAGCAACCAGCTCTTGACTGGAGTAGTGAGATTGATGTTGCTGAGAGAGATGCGCAGTCTGACGCCACTCTCTAAAGAACCCCAGCCCCACCCTCCAACCTCCGATAAGCTCAAATTTTGCCTGTGAGCCAGTGACTGGGAGGGACCTGGGAGTGGCATACTCTCTTTGGTCCTGGTTGTAGAGGTCAGCGCCCCCACCCACTCTGCCTGGCTAGGAGAAATCCTTTGTGTATTCCTCGAGGATCAAAGAAGGGCTCCATAAATATTAAGTCTATTGAATTGTCAGCATTGGCCTTTCCCTTTAGTTGAAAGGTCACCTCAAAGCCTTCTTGGATCCAGATGGGAAGGTATTCCTGTGCCCCAGGGCCATTGCTTTCAATATTCTGAGGAGAGGAGGTGAGCCTGGACCACCGGTGAAAGGCACTTGTATTAGTCAGGGTTCCCTGGTGGAGCATAACTTACAGAACAGCATGTATTACAGTGGCTTACAGTCTGTGGTCCAGCTAGTCCAGCAATGGCTGTCTACCAATGGAAGGTCCGAGAATCCAGCACTTGTTCAGTCCATGAGGCTGGATGTCTCAGCTGGCCTACAGTATACACCAGAATCCTGAAGACATCAGTTCTAAAGCCAGTGAAGGAATAGACTCTTGTTATTGAGAATGAGAGCAAGCTATCAAAAGAGAGCACGCTTCCTTCTCCCGTGTTTTTTTTATAAAGGCTCCTGGCAGAAGGTGTGGCCCAGACTTATGGTGGATCTTCCCACATCAAAAGATCCGGATTAAAAAGAAAGTGTATCTTCCCCCTCTCAGAGATCTACCTTAGAAGTGGGTCTTTCTTTATCAAATGAATTAAATCATCATCATCATCATCATCATCATCATCATCATCATCATCATCATCATCCCTTACAAGTGTGTCCAGCCACTGGGGTTTCAGTTAATTTCAGATGTGGTCAAGTAGACAACCAAGAACACCCATCACAGCAGTGCTCTGTGCTTTCAAAGAACTAATTTTTGCAAGCTGGCTCCTATACAGTCCCTCCTAGGCCCCTCGAGCATGGCTCTTGCAACAGAGCTAAGTTCAAGGAGGAGCCACCTGAATCCTTCATGTTTCCTCAAGACCAGTTTTAGCACCAGGGTGACACCCTCCGTGTAAGACCTTACCTATTAGCCAGTTTGACTCTTCCGTGGGCACAACAAGCCTTTGCCCATGAGGCTACTCTGGCCCCTATGGGATCTTGTTTGCCTTGGCTCAACTGTTCCTCCCAGTCAACATGAAATGAAGTCTTCCCTTTCCTAAAGGCCTTATTCAAACCTCCCTCCCACAGGAAGACCTCATCTTCTCCTGTGGCCCCCAAACCTGTTCACCTGTGTCTTAGCATATGTCCCATGAGGCCACTTCAGGGCTTCACATTCCCAAGTGTTTCCCTCCTTGGTCTGGGTTGTCTCTGGAGAACATTTCTTGTCCCTGTCAGTGCTCAGCAAGGTCAGTAGTGGACTGACATCCTGGCTGCCATCAGAAAGCTCTGGTTCCGCTCACACCGTTGAACCTTTACATTTTTAAACATATACTTATTCATTTGTTTGTGGGCCATGTGCTATAAGGCATACATATGGCAGTCAGAGGACAGCCCATTTTTCTTCTTCCAGCATTAGGATCCCAGGGACTGAATTCAGATCTATAGGCCCGTGACCACACCATTTGAGTCATCTCGACCTCTCAATAGCCCCTGATACCCACCAGGCCCCAGTGGCCTCTGGGTTACTCTACCCTTCCAGCCCTCATGACTGGTAGAGGAATTCCTCTCTGCCTCCATAGACCCTAGTCCCATGCTGACTCCCTCACCCCACAATGGCCACTTCTGTTATGGAGGGGCGTTTTCTTCCATGATGCATTTTCAGAACAGAAAGGGCCTTCACAGCAATGCCCTTTTGGTCACAGCATTCCTGCAGGACAAACCATCTTGCCCTCTGTGGCTCTGTAGGAAACAAGCTCTTGACTCCGAGGGGCCAGGGCCCCTCTTTTCCTCTCTCTCTTAAAATCTCAGAGCAAGCGACTGCTTATGCCCCGCGCCCCCAGGCCTTGCTGCCCTTTGAACTCTGAGGAAGCCGTCCACATTTTGTTTCTCTGTGACAGCCAGACCAGTGGTCAAGATAAATAGGAGGCTGCACAGAAAGCTGGGAGGCCTGCCAGGAACTGGGCCTCTCTCCCACAGCAAACTGCTGACTGGAAATACTGGGGTCCCCAGGGCAGCTTCTGGCTACAAGGCTCAAAGACTCCAGAGCACTCAAACAGAGCTCGAAGGCCTGGCCAAGTTGAGGGCGTCCTCTGCACAACAGCACTGAGGGTCTACCATGCCTAAGAGAAGTGACTCTGGCTGGTAGATATGTTCAGTATCTTGAAACCTTTGGTGATGGGCTTCCTCCAAGGTCATGTGCTTCCACGAGCATCTCCTCAGAACCTCCCAGGAAAACAACTTCAAATGGTAGGGAGTGAGTGGGATGGCTGTGGAGCACTCACTAGTGAAGGTGGGATGCCCCTGCCTGTGTCAAGGCATTCAGGGAGTCAGAGCCTTCGTTCAAGTGACATGGTTGGCATTTCTATTCTGTAGTGCCTTGTCACCATAGGTGGGCTCTAAGTACAAGCCATTATGAAGAGTCTCTTGATGTTGCACAGTCATTATAAAATCTTTCCTCCAAGAATTTAAGAGCTTGTGTAACCTTCCTTCTCTTTCAAAAAACTTGTCTTTTAAGTTTTTCTTTCTTTCTTTTTTTGTTTTTTGTTTTTTTCTTTTGCTTTTTTCTCTGACTCCGTATTTGGATGATTCCCCCAAGAGAAGTCACTAGGGCTTGATCTAAGAACAAGATTGGTGCCAGGCTTGGGGTTGAGCTGCGTTTCTGCACCCCGATAATCATATATGGGCTCTGAGGCTCAAGCTGGCCCGCCTGCCCCTCAGGCACTGTTCCTAGGCTGCTCTTGAAGCACAGGACCTCTCTCCTGAAGAGGAAGCAGGGACGGGAAGGAAAGCACTGCTGAGTCTGACTGTGTCCCTGGAGAACCAATGTCACCAGGGGCTGCATGCTAAGCCTCCTCCCAAGAAGCCTTCCAACCCCCGGAGCCCAAGGCCAGGAGGGTTGATCACCCATCATGTTTGAATGCTTCTCTCTTCTCAGAGGTGGCTCCCTCTTCTTTCTCTTGGTTTATCTGTCCTTGTGTTGCTTTAGGCTTCTTCTGGGTCCACCCACTGTCCTCCTTCATCTGCCCCTCACACCAACGCATGCCTTCCCTCTTCCCCTGTGTTTATATTATTTCTAGTCAGCTCTTCTGGGGCCAGAGGCCTTCCTCCTCTTCCTCCTCCTCCTCCTCCTTCTTCTTTCTCTCCCTCTCTTCCTCCCTCCTTCTCTCCCTCTCCCTCTCTCTCCCTCTCTCTCTCTCTCTTTTCTCTCTCTCTCTCTCTCTCTCTCTCTCTCTCTCTCTCTCTCCCTCCCTCCCTCTCTCTCTCTCCCTCCCTCCCTCTCTCTCTCTCTCTCTTTCCCTCTCTCTCCTGGGCCTCCCTGCCCTCCCCCTGCCATGCTCCTTTTCTTTTCTCCTTCTCCTAGTCCAGTTTCCTCTCCTTCCAAGAACACACCATTTCACAGAAAGTTCCATTCGCCGTTATGGTTATTTTCATGTGTTTCCCGTTCTAACATCGCAGAGGAATGTCTGACGTCATCGCCACCAGAGAATCCAATAGCCACGCGCCCCACTTACTCTCGCCTTTTCTTTCTTTACTAGATGATTGCTATGTCTTGACTCTGATTATTTAAACACAACTTTGTGTGGCCCCCTGAAGCCTGCTCTGCCCTCAGTGTCTTGAATCATGTTGCTTCATAAGCATCAGATGTAGGTCTCAAACAATGTAGCTCATTGGTTCCCAAGCCCTTGTACACATTGGAATCATCTGGGGGAATGTAACACTCCTGTGTTCAGATCACACCCTATGACAAGTAAGTCAGAATGTCTGGGGGTGGGAGCCAGCCTCCAGGAGGATTTAAAGACTCCTAATGACTCCAGCAGATCTTAAAGATTGAGTGCCACCTCTGTAGAGAGTTGTGCTGAAGGGAGTGAGAGCCGGTAGCCAAGTGGATATACTCCACAGAGCTTGGGGAACCGTGACAATGGAGAGGAGCACCCAGGATAACTTCAGGGTGCACCTGGGCTCTCCCAGTGTGTATCTCAAGGAGGGCTGACCACCAGCCCAGGAGATATCTTCTTTCCTCAACAGAGGGTGCCATTTCAAGTTGGACACCTCGGAGCCCAATGTCCAGGAGTCTGGAGGACAGCAAGTTGTCAGTGGGTCTCCTTCCTGGATGGATGCTGGCTTGGCTGCGCATGTGCACCTGGGAAAGCACCTACTCCTGACTCCTGTCACATCAGCTGGGAATGCAGCCACCTGGGACAGCAAGAGACCTCGTGATCCAACAAAGGATGGGACACTGTGAATGCTCATGATGAGGGCTTTCAAAATGGCAGCCCCAAAAAGAAAAGATGGAAGCTGCAGAAGGTTTACCTGTGGCAGAGTGTGGATGTTCTTAACTCCAGCTGCTTGGGCAAACACCTTCATACCGGGCACTCAGACACCTATGTGGATCCTTCGAGGAGTCTGTTTAAACAGATTACTGGGCCTAGCCAGCCTCAGGGTCTGTCTTAGTTACTTTTCTATTGCTATGATAAGATACCATAATAAAGGCAAAAGCAGTGTTTAATTTGAGGCTTACAGTTCAGAGGGTTAGAGTCCATGGCCATCACAGAGGGGAGTGTGACAGCAGGCAGGCAAGCACGGTGCTGGAGCAGTAGCTGCGAGCTCACATCTTGAGACACAACTATGAAGCAGAGAGAAGTAACTGGGAATGGTGTGGGAGTTTGAAACCTTCAAGCCCAACCACAGTGACACACACCTCCTCCACCAAAGCCATGCCTTCTAAGCCTTCCCAAAAAGTTCCAACAATTGGAGACCAAGTATTCAAATATATGAGTCTGTGGCAGCCATTTTCATTGACTTAGAGTCATGGAAGTGGCCTTGCTAGTAAGTTCTCAGGGGCTGCGGCAATCTAAGGGCTATAGTTATAGGCCAGTTCTAACCTGCCAGACTGAAGGCAGAGGGGAAAGGCAGTAGGAAACAATGAAAAGAGAAGGAGAAAGCTAAGGATACTCTATCTGTTGAGGTAGGACTGTCCTCTGGAAGTCCTAGGCCCCAAGCATCTGTCACAGTTAGTGAGACTATTAGCATGTGGTGACGTGCAAACCACATGCGATGAATGCAAGTTTATTGTATAGTCTTATGGAAAGACAGTGTATACTTTTGGCTTTGTAAAGACTCAACAACGATGTCTTATTTAGGGTTCTATTGTTATGAACAGACACCATGACCATGCCAACTCTTATAAGAAAAACAATGAGTTGGGGCTGGCTTACAGTTTCAGAGGTTTAGCTGGGGCATGGTGGTGCATGCCTTTAATACCAGCACTCAGAAGGCAGAGGCAGGTGGATCTCTGTGTGTTTAAGGCCAGCCTGGTCCACAAGGGGAGTTCCAGGACAGCAACAGCTACACAGAGAAACCTTGTCTCAAAAACAAACAAACAAACAAACAAACAAACAAGTTAACAACAAAACAGGTTCAGAGGCTTAGTCCATTATCATCATGGTAGGGAGCATGGCAGACATGGTGCTGGACAAGGAGCTGAGAGTTCTACATCTTGATCCAGAGGCAGCAGACGGAGACTGCATCACTGCGGGTAGCTTGAGCATAGAGGACCTCAAAGCCCACCCCCACAATGACACACTTCCTCCAACCTGGTCACATCTACTCCAACAAGGCACACCTCCTAATAGTGCCACTTCCTGTGGGGGCCACGGAGTCTATGGGGTCTATTCCTATTCAAACCACCACAAACACAACTCAAAGCACTGATCTAGTTTAACATGCCCCAAAACCTATGTCCACAGCTCATTGTCCATAGCACTCCTGGGCCTGACACAATGGCTTGAGACCCTGAGAGAATTCCTGCTTCTCTAAATATCACTATTTCACAGGAATGCCAAGTATTTAACAAACATTACTTCAGAGGTGATGAAGAGGGAGGAAAAAAATCTAATTTCTCTGAGTTTCCTTCTGGGTGGCCCCTGTCCTGCTGAGCTGAAGGAGACTATAACTCCTGGCCAGAGGAATTAGTCCCACGTGTGCTGCCAGTAGAAGGCTGTCGCTAGAGATGCTCGCCAGGATCGTGGCCCACAGAGCCATTTATGCCAAAGGTCTTAGTGCTTCACTCTCCTTCCTGGCCGGGCTGTTTAAATCAGGATGCATTTCCAGTTCCTCCCAGCCGGTAGTTTGATGGGAAGGGCCTGGCTTGTTGAATGAGGGCTGTTGGGTTTTGTCTTCTAGGAGACTGCCAGACTCAAAGGGGTGATGTGCTGGTCTGATGTGCAGAACGTTGCTTAGCAGTGGGGAATTCCAGCAACTGGAAACCAGAGGCAATGTGGTAAACACACCATTTATACCCTGGGATCAGTAGTCAAATGAGGGGGTGAGCTCAGTGGCTGTGGTAAGACCCTGGGCAGCGAGCCTCCCACTCTCAGATCTCTCCTGGGATCAAACTGGTGTCTCACTTTATTCTTTTAGGCTGACCAGCAACTTCTGGAAGTTGCCTCTTCTTCTGTGGGGACAGAGGGGTGACCACATGGAACCAGGGAAGAGACGCTGTTTAAACATCACCAAGAGAAAGAGAATTGTCTAGCCTATCTGCAGTTTCCCACAACCTAATACTAGATGTGTGAGCTTGGAGCAGCACTTAGACTGTGGTTAAAGGTTTGCATTCCAGGGCCATTTCTTCTAGCCCACTGTCTGGGATCAAACAGCCCAAGAATCCCACCAGCCCCACTGGTCCTCAGACAATGGGGATGACCCTGGAGACATGAGAAGTCAGGCTGGACACCTTGGAAATGAAAGTCAAAGAATGCTCCCAAGGCTCTGAGCTCTGAGCTCCTGGATATCTGGTTCATTGTTTGCAGATTTGTGAGTTATGCCTGTAAACAACTGGACACAGCACTTTCTACAATTGCTCCTACATCTAAGGGAGCATAGGTTTGGGGAAAGTTTTGCAGGCAGTGGCTGCTTCCTGGGAATAGAGTTGCATGTTCTGTCCCACTGTGTAACTCATACAGATGGAGACCACAAAGGCCCTGTCCAGGGGAGGCAGTGCAACAGCTGTTCTCCATGCAGTCAGCTCTGAGTGTCTTCCGAGGGAATGAGTCAGCCATGGCAACCCCCTCAGCACTTGCCTTTTAGTGATGGTCCCCTTTCCTGGACATGCCTCAACACCCTGGCTTGCACGTGTTGTGTGGCCTGCTTTCTTTCTCTCTGCTTTGTTACCTCTTATTGTCCTTTATGGATGGCCTCAGTGGGTAAAGGGCGATGTAGAAGGCTGTGGCTGTCCAACCATCAGACTTAAGGTGAACTTCCAGCTTCACTTTACATTAGTTGTGAGATGCTGGGAAAATTAAGCCCTTTTGTTTCTTCATCTGTGATGTGAGTGGAAAATGATGTCTACTATGACTGGTATCTTTTAAAAATTTTTTGATGTTTATTTTCAGTGTATATGTTTGCCTGGTGTGTGTGTGTGTGTGTGTGTGTGTGTGTGTGTGTGTGTGTGTGTGTGTGTGTGTGTGTGCATGTGTGTGTGTGTCTCAGATCCCCTGGAACTGGAATTAGAGAGAGTTGTGATTTGCCAGGTGGACCCTGGGAATAGAACCTTGGAAGAGGCAGTGTCCTTAACCTCTCAGCCATCTCTCCAGCCCAACGAAGACTGCTTTGAATCTTAGATGAGTAATGCTTATAAAGCCTTAGCACGATGTCTCACAGAAAGTTGCATCTTCGAAAAGCATCAGCTATTACCATCTAAGGAAGGATTCTCTTCCAGCGTTTGCATAGGTCATGGCACATGAGTGTGATGCAGTGGAAGAGGCTATAGATTTCCTATGATGAGCAAAACACTGGATCCGAGTCTCTATCCAAGGAGCAACAGTTAGAAATTGCCAGGTTATACCAGAAGACTCTTCTACTTAAGACACCATGTGTTTCACAACCAAGTATCATTTGTGGTTGTCCTTTGAGATGCAAAAGCTGCCTTGACCTACATCTCACACAGTGTGGGAAGTCCCAGGGGACATTCCTGTATGAATTTGATGGTGATGGTAGAGTGGAAGGAGCTGTCTTCTTTCGTTGTTACGGCTTGTCTCACTCATCTGTCAGCGTGCTTTCTTCTTCATTAGCTGTGTCACATTAAACCTGCCCTTCCTCCCTCCCTTCCCAGAACAACAGTGGTAGAAAGCCACACATCCGCTTTGATTGAAGAGTTCGGAAAAGGAAGAGGATGGAGGTTTCATCATCATAATTTACTGAAGTCCCAGGGCTCTTCTGCTGTCAGAGCTCCTTCCTGGGAGTCTCCTTTCTGGAGGCCCCATCAATAGCCATATCTGATTCTTTTCTGCTGCTCATTTCTTTGCTTTTTGCTAACCTTCCTTGCAGAAGGGATCTGAGATGTTCTGGATGAGGTATACTTTTCTAAAGTCTACTGAAGTGTATTTTGGAAGGGATGCTACTTTGCCTTTGCCACAGTTTGAATCCTTAGCACCCTTCAAGGGCCATGTGTTGAAGGTGTAGTTATCAGCCTGCGGTGCTCTTGGGAGTTGACAAAATCAGGAGGTAGATCCTAGTGGAGGAGGTTAGGTCATGGAGGTTGTGCCCTTGCAGGGGATATTGCAGCTCTGTCCCTCATTGCTTCCTGACTGCCACGAAATAAACAGCTTCTTCTGTCATGGGCCTCTACCACAGACCCAATAGCAAAGGGGCCAACTATGCAGTGAATCATGGGCCAACATACATCTTTCCTGCTGAGTTAGCTCCAGTACTTTATCACAGAAACATAAAGTTGACTAATCTACCCTTTCAAAGAATCCTGATGTTATAATTTTTATCTATTTGTGACTTTACATGAGTTCTTTCAGGATAAGAACCTATGCAACCTCGTTGCCTCAGAAGGTGAAAGAATACAGTAGTTGATAATTTGCCTTGGCCCAACTGCTCACTAACCATATAGCTCTCCTAGAAAACATGCCACAGAGGCCTGAATAAGATAATGAACTTGAAGGAGTCTGAGGCGCAGTAAACGCCTGTATTAAATTGCTGTCTGCCCACAGTGACTAGCTTCCCTCACAGTGGCACTGCCATGCCAAGGTAGGAAAGAGCTTTTTGGTAAGGACTGGATTTGTACTTGAGTAACCTAGTTTCCTGATGATGCAGAAGGTTAAAGGGTTTTAGTTGATTTTAGTGTCTGATGTAATTGTAGTTCAAATGTCTGGAAGAAGTTAAGGGAACTTTTGCTTGGCCTATCCTGGGAGGACAGTAGAAATAAGCTTGGTGTTCTATCTAAACACACACAAACCACAGAACCTTTCCAGGCTTCTGTTCCCATTACTAACTACTTAATATTGAAGATTCGCTTGTTTTTTTTTTTTTTTTTTTTTTTTTTTTTTTTGACTTTCTACAGACAGACAAGCCAAGTTTTAAAACTCTTTATTTGAATTTTAGAGAAAGAACAGGTATTGCATTATAAAGACTTGTTTGAAAATATGAAATAGTCTGTTGCCATTATTTACTGTAAACGGACGTACTTACTAAGGGAGAGAACAATACATCTTTCCTGCATTTCTTCTACACACGTAGCCCTGGTTGATCCTGATCTTTCCACCTCTGCCTCCAGAGTGCTAAGACTCTAAGCACATGCCACCATCCTGGTTTCTGTGGTGAAGGAAGCCATGGCTTTGGCAGTCTAAGCAAGCCCTCTCCCACACACTGTTAAAAATGATCATGGATACTGTGCTGCTGACATTCCCTGAACCCTGTTACCACAATCAGGGGCAAATCTCAGAGACTAGCAGAGCTTCATCGCTGTCAACATCTCCTGTACCCTGACGACTGCCCAGAAATCAGAGCTGATGATGAATTAAGATGGTTCAATCGATACACACTTGCTGTGAATTCAATCTGCTGATTCAGTCTGGGACTAGCCTACTGGGGAATATACCACACTTCCTCTTGGTTTGTTTCTGAGACAGGGTCTCTCTGTGTACCCTTGGCTGTCCTGGACTCGCTTTGTAGACCAGGCTGGCCTCACTCAGCGATCCACCTCCCTTTGCCTCCCTAGTGCTGGGATTACCACACCCAGTAATCACACTTCCTGTTTTATTTAACTGTGGTTATCAGCTTGACTGAGAAAAGCACACCAGTGTGGTATTTGTTGGTCTTCACAAATGACTTATTGACTCCGTAGTTCTTAAACCCAATATAATTATTTTCATGCACTAGGTCTGTAATGCTTAAAGTTAGCCAAACACAGGGTTGGTTTTTTTGACACTGGCTTGCCATGGTATGACTCAGTAAACTTCCGCATTACACAGGCTTATTCTTTTTCCCCTCCATAGATTCTGTGTGTACCTGACATATTAGAATTGCCGAAAGTTCTAGTAATATCCAAAATAAACTATGTTTTAAGCTTAGTTATTAAAATATAAGCTAATAGAACACTAATAGACTTTCTCTAGGCAGAAGAACACTATATTTCTTCTGTGTGCATAGTTCCTTGTGGGCTCTGGTGATATCTTCCTAGGTAGTCCAGAAGTTGCTTAAAATTTACCCACAATTCTTTTAGTGGGGAGTGGGGAGGAATGTCTCCTTCCAAGTGCTATTAGGATAGGACCGACAATGTCTTCAAGTCATTATCTTCCTTCTAGGCTTTACTTTTCTTTCCTTTTGGTTAAAAATATGACTGGTGTTCACATTGGCAGCAAAAGAAGATCATTGCTGATGTAAATTAAAATAGCCCACAGCCGACATCAGAGCACATGGACAAAGCATATGCGGATATGGAGTCTGAAGGTGGCATTAAACTGATCAAATCCAGCAGTATGCTTGGGAGGTTGGTTCCCATGACAGCGACAGTGTGAGAATGTCTCACTGGGAAGCTCAGGTCTCGGTACCTGCTGAAGGAAGCAGTCAGCCCCTTAGGCTGTCACAGGTGGGCACTTCCATGAGTTCAGATGGAAGGGGAGCCACTGGCTCAGACTCCGGCTCTCCAGGCTACAGAAATGCAAGGGGCTATTTCTAATGTGCTATTAAAGCATAGGATGGACTGGAAGCTTTCGATGTGGGAGAGGTCAAACATGATTCCTAGTTTTGTTCCTGTGGTACATTTCATAGTAAAATGGTGAGACCAAAATACAGTCTTACAGTTGTGAAACTGGGAGTTCTCCCAGGTCAAATGTTTTAGTCACAGCAGCTATGTCTAAGAGCATCTTGCTGGTCTGACTACTGGGGAATATTTGCCCAGCACAGAGATTTGGGCAAACAAGACTGAACCATGACAGTGTCTCTTTAGATATGAGAGAAAGTCCATTCCTTCTGTTTTAAGTAACAGTTATTAGGAAAACTTAGGAATGACTCCCATAATGTCATTTTCAGTCTAGTGTGACTTCTCGCTAATAAGGCAAAAGGGGGCCGGCTTCTTGCTGCTGACATTTATCTCACAAGCATCCTTTCTCATCACCAGGAGATGAAAGCAGGGTCACATTACATTCTAAGGAAGCTGTTTTGTGAGCCAACCACAGAGAGAAGCGGTTCTGACTCAGCAGTTAACAGGAGGAAACATCCAGTTAATTCCACTAAATTTAAAAACTGGGGACTTGCAAACATATGAGAGACCACACTGTCAGTCTCCGTCAACACTTCCCAACATTACAGTACCATCAGCCCAGGGTGAGAAAACCAGCTAGTAACAGGTGGAGTGACTTCCTCTGGGAAGTAGCTAATTCAAAATACAGATTTATTTATTTTTATTTTTATGTGTATTATTGCTTTGCGTACACATATATATGTACACCATGTGTGTCTGGTGCCTGGCAAAGCCCTGGAAAAGGCATAGGATCCAGAATTACATATGATTCTGAGCTAGACACTGAACCTGCTCTTCTTCTGGAAGAGCAGTGAGTACTATTAGCCACCAAGCCATTTCTCTAGCTCAAATATATTTAATTTTTCTTCATAATCTTGTAAAATCACATTCCAAAATGTAATAAATTAAAAAATATATATATTATGTACACGCATAGCTCCTACATTTCCAGGCTATAAAACCCAAAGGCAATCTCAAAAACTAAAAAATAAAAAATAACACCCGAATGCCCGCTTCCTTTGCGCCCAGCACATTAGCTTTCCCTCTCCACTGGGCCCCGTGCTAACAAACATGACAAAAACAACTGTGCCCAGGGATTACGGCTCTGCCAGCAAGTTAAACAGCTCTGTGCCTGTCAACGGCCTTTCCCTTGTTTCTCGGAACTCTACCCTGAGAAGGTCCCATTCCTCATCTTAGAAGATGGGCTTGAGAGTGGGAATGACAAACGCTGAAGGGCCAGTGAGGGCAGAGAAGGCAAGCCTCCAGACTACTTTTGAACAGCCCTTCCCGGCTCCTGGGCTCCCTCCCCTGTGCTGTGGCCGCCTTAACTTCTGCCTGCTTTCTGGCTGTGCCTCCCAACCACCACCTGTTGGAGAGGCATCAGCCTTAGCAGATGTGACACTGTTGAGGTGTTTGGTCTGAGGAACTGGTGGAACAAACACAACAGAGCCAGGATGCAGAAGGTCAGAGGCTCTGGGATGGCGGCTTTGTATGTGGTGCAGTGAGAGGCAGAAGTGTCCTGGAGTCTCTTCAGACACGTGTTTCTTCCAGCAGATGAGCAGAAGGAACTGCTGCCAAAGCCACACCGTCTGGTTGAACTAAGTCATAGGTATGGTGGACAGGGCCACAGGGTGGTCCACCTCCCCCACAGATGGCTACTCATAAAGGCATTCCATGCATATACTATCTTCTCCTTGGTGCCCACTAGAAGACTGATCCCCAGGGCAAATAATCTGAAAACCACCTGAGAGCCAATCAGGATGGACCATGGTACTGGACTTCAACAGTATGTAACTATTTCAACTATTGCAACTCCAGATTCCCAGGTAAGCCAGCTATGGTGGCGTGCGCCTTTAATCCCAGCACTTGGGAGGCAGAGGCAGGTGGATCGCTGTGAGTTCAAGGCCAGCCTGGTCCACAAAGTGAGTCCAGGACAGCCAAGGCTACACAGAGAAACCCTGTCTTGAAAAACCAAAAAAACCAAAACAGCTTTCCAGGTAACGCATCAGGAGTGGCCCCTTCCCCAGAAGCGTCTAAGTAGCTGGGAGACAGCAGCAATTTCCAGTGAACAGCTGTTGAGGAGGAGCCAGGCATAATGGGGTCCCAGGCAGAAAATGACCTGACTGCATGCAACCCCTGAAGTCTGTCTTTGCTTCCCTTGAAAGAAGAGGACTTGTTGCCACTGTGTGCACTGGAATGGGGTCACCTGACAAGGCAGCGGGTGAGGGACGGCAAGAGTTCTCATACCCATCCTGTGACTTTACCAATGCACAGTGCACACTGCAATGTAATTTTAGCTGCTTGCTATGGTGAAAGAAGCAGGCAAAATACAATAAGATATATGTGAGCATAACTTTTGCTTTTTGTTTTTATTTATTTTATTTTATTTTATTTTATTTTATTTATTGAGGTGCTTTCTCTATATAGCTTTGCCTGCTCTGTCCTGGAACTCAATATGTAGACCAGGCTGATCTCAAAGTCTACCCTACCTTCCAAGTGGTGCTAGGATTAAAGGCATGTGCCCAGACATAGCTTTTTTTTTTTTAAACTCCAATATGGAACAAAGAGAGATACAGTCTTTATCATCTTTCAACTGGAGAAACTGAAATTTTTTGCCATAATATGGTGCAGGCTCCGTGGGATCCCATGCCTGCTCTGTGCACTGTCAGTCCTTAAAGAAACACTCTAGTCTAGCTTAAACCTGGCTACCTCCAAGTTCCTTTGCTGAGGCTGGTTTCACAGGAGTGTGTCCTGGGCTGAGGATTCACAATGACAGGGAAGTGTTTGCCCTGAGGTCCTTAAGGATCTGCAGTGAGGAGCAGAATTCCAAGAGTGAACAGTGGCTGTTCCTCTAAACTTACCGGGAAGCCATGTGAACCCCCAGTGTTTAAACACATGTATAGACTGAGTCACCTCCTCTCCCTACATCCCACCATTGGCCTTCCCTTCCCTTGTCTCCAGTGTGTGGCTCACTCTCTGACCCCACAGCAGTTATTTGCTCAGGGCTGAACCACAAGTCACAAGTAAAAATAAACTTGATCAACTGGATAATCCCTTTACCCAAACTCCAAACTGTTTTGACTCTGTGGGATGCTTCTGGCTGTTCAGATTTTTGAAATGTGTTTTCTCAAATACACTACTCAGAATGGATTTGAATCAAAGGAGAGAGAAAGCCAATTGTTGGAAACCACATGAACATGTGCTCTAAAGCTTTAAATAAAAATCACTTTACTATGCCAGGCAGTGTAGTGGACAAAAGAGGAAGTGGGTCTTATCTGAAGGAAGAACAAATCAATAGGAAAAGCAGTGAAAAAAGACTTAACAGAACACCACCACCAGGCAACACTGCCTACACAGGCTGCACTGCCATGAGAAAACTGCTCTTTAGTATGTCCTCCACTGGAGGGTAGGTGGTGAAAAGCAGAGAGGCTTCTTGCTCTCTTCTTTCCTTTGAGTTGCAGCACGAGGCAGTTCCCAGTTCACAAGGAGGCAGAGAGCAGCACCCCTCACCGGCTCTTCAGTGTGGCAGGCCCATACTTTGCTTTCCCAGGCGGCTCAGGGCACTACTGTACGGACTCGGGGATGGTGCTGACAACATGGGTTGTCTCTGTGGCTGTTGGAGGGGAACCAAAGAAGGTATTGGTTTGGTTCCTCTGATGATCTCGGAGATAGGGAGGAACGGAGGAGCTTTTGATGTGCAGTATCCTGGTGTCCATCACCTGACAGTCAATCTGCATCATCACTTCATAGTCCTGCCCATTGATGATGTTATCTGCAGAGAAGCAAAGAGTCAACAGGGAGTGCTTTCAGGGTGGGACCTGTCACTACACTTTCAAGGGTGGACAGGAGCTTTACCGGCCTCTATGCCTGCGTGCCAATATGTCCTGCCTTTTCCTCAATTCTAGCTCTCCAAGGCTTCTATAAGGCTGTACCCTTCCTTCTACTTGTGGAGACTGACACACAAGACGACTGAAGAGGAGGGAAAAAACACATCATCCCAGGAAGGAAGAGACACTAAGGCTCTTGTGCCTTCCGTTTCTTTGTAGTCCTCATTTTAAATTATTTGCACTTTTGTGCTTTGTTTACCTGTATTTTAACTTATACCTCCCTGGAAAGGCTGCTAGACTATCCATTCCATGATATTTCTAATGCATCTCAGCCCCATTATTTGTTTCTCACTCTACTTTCCTCCATTTATATTCTGTATTTTACTATTTACATACTCATACCATCAAGTTCAAAACAGTGCAAACTACATGTCCTCCAAAAGGTATACTAGCACTAATGTCAATAAACCTTACTGAGGACACAAGTGAGGTACACAGTGAGATGACTCAAACTTCCAAAAATGCTGGGATGTCCTCAGAAAACAGAAACTAGGAATCTGTGGGCAAAAGAAGGTGAGTCAAAGCCTAAGGGCAGAGACTATTTGCTCAATAAAATTATACCAGAAAATATCCTAAGTCTAGAGAAGAAAACGGACACCCAAATACATGAGCCATTTCAAGCCCCAAAGAGATATAACCAGAGAACCACTTCATGGCATATCATAGTTAAGACGCTGTCTCAGCTCTTTCTGTTGCTGGGATGAAACCCTGACAAAGAAACTAGAAGAAGGAAGAGTTTATTTTGTCTCATTATTCAAGGTTCAGTCCACCACGGGGAGGAAATCAAGATGGCGGAAGCTTGAAGCAGATGGTCGAGTCACATTCACAGGAAGAACCAGAGAGAGATGAACGCATGCTGCTGCTCAGCCCCTGCTCTCCATTTTCACAGTGCAGGCTCCCAGTCAGGAACAGCCCATGCACTAGAGTGAGAGCACCATCCCACCGCTGTTAAAGCAACCGAGAAACCCCCCCCATAGGCATGCATGCCCTAAGGCCCACCTTCCAGGTGACTCGAGATTCTAACAAGTGGACACTTAACTGCCACAAATGCCAAAAGTACAAAGCTCAGAGACAATATTAGAAGGTGCAAGGGAAAAATGGAGACATATCAGAATAACATTAGATTTCTTGTTAGCAACGCTATAAGCAAAGAAATCATGGATTGATATACTTCAAGCCCTAAACATAAATAACTGCCAAGCAAGGACAGTATACCCAGTAAGTTATTTCTTGACATTTCAAGATTAGCACAAACTAAGGCAATTCATAACAGCCAAGCTAGCACTGCAGAGACCACTTAAAAGAATAATATACAAAGAAAAAGGAGAAAGACAGTCTTATCCATGAGATCAAGGGAGACCCAAGAAGCAATTCATTATGCATGGCAGAGGAAACCAACAAACCCCTAATACTAACAAGAGGAAGACAATACCAATAATGCAAACAGCCAGAACAACAGCCAAAGCAACCACTAAAAAGAGCAAGGCCCTCTCAAACATAACCTTGAAAGCAATAACCTCAACTGACTATTGAAATAAATTGGATTAGATTAAAAAACAAACTTGTCAAACAAGCCAAAGGACGGAACATGTCTTCCCAGCAAATGTCAACAGGCTGGCAGAGCTGATACGGTAGACTTCAGACAAAACCTAACCAGAAGACTAAGGCCAAGACATAGGAACAACGGAAACACATTGAAGTTCACACATCAGGACAAAAGTGATTTCATTTTAGGGTTGCAAAGTTGGTTCAACATATCCAAATCAATAAATGTAACACAATGTATAAACAGACTTAAAGACAGAAATTAATTAATCATCTCAATAGAGTCAGAAAAGGTATCTGACAAAGTTCTCCATGCCTGTATGATAAAAAGTCTTGAAGCAACTAGGAGCAGAAGGAACATGCCATATAGCAAGCCGACAGCCAGCATTACATTTGGATAAAAGAATTTCCTGTAAGATCAAGAATGGTACACAGGAGCCCTCTTTCTCCACTCTTTCAAAAGAATGTTTAAACTCTTAGCTAGAGCAATAAGATAAGAAATAAAAGGGTTAAGTGTGTGAAGCCAACGGACCTTATTTTCTGGTTACGTTATTCTGCACACACAAGAACCTCCGGGTCTTACTTCTTAAGGCCAGTGAAGCCTCACAAGACTCTTAGATTTGTGTTTTCAGCAAAGTGGCAGGATGCAAAACCAACATGCTAAGACCACTAGTTTTCCTACACACCAACAATGAGTTTGCCAAGAAAAAAGAGCAACTATCCCATTCAAAAGTGCCTCAACAGCAACAACAAGAAAACCCCTAAGAATAGGTCTAACCAAGGAGGTAAAAGTAAAAGGACTCACCATGAAAATTTTAAGGCACTAAAGGAAGAAACTGAAGAAGATACTAGATAATAAAACGCGTTCTCTGTTCATGGATTAGCAGGATATTATGATGTATATGGGGTGTTCTGTCTACATTTACATCTTCTTCACTCAGGAAGAGGGCAGCAGATCCCATGGGACTAGCAGCTGTGAGCCACCATGTGGGTGCTGGGAATTGAACTCAGGACTTTTGGAAGAGCAGCCAGTGCTCTTAACTGCTGAGCCATCTCTCCAGCCCCACCAGTGAGGTTTCTAATTCCATTAGATTCTCCCAACTGTGAATGTAACAGTGAGGGCAGAGAAGAAACCACGGACATTTGAAGGTTATGTTCTTTCTCAGGTATCATTAGATCACTTCTACAGTAAGACAATATCCATTTCCAGAGTTACTGATTCCATACCAAAGAGACAAGTGCAGTTCTGTAGGCTTAGCTCTTACAGACGGCAAGAAGGAACAGACACCATGCAGAGTCCTGCTAAATATATATACAGGGTAACTACCATGAACTTAAAGATGTATTCATATTCTCTCTCTCTCTCTCTCTCTCTCTCTCTCTCTCTCTCTCTCTCTCTCTCTCTCTCTCTCTCTCTCTCTCTCCCCCCCCCCCCTCACACACACACACACACACACACTATGCCTGCAGGCAGCAGAAGAAGGTTGAGGTCCCTGGAGCTGGAGTCAAGGGATTCTGAGCCCCTTGACATGGGTGCTGGAAACCAAACTCCAGTCCTCTGGAAGAGCAGCAGGTGCTCTGAGGCACAGGGTCACCTCTGCAGCCTCCATGATCATGACTCATGATACACATTACAGACCCTCCTTACTTCTTAGGAGGATGAAAAATTTTCATTTTAGAGGCAGGGCCAAATTACTCCCTTATTTGTAATCCTGGGTGGTCATTTTCCAACTTGTAGTAAATGAAATAACGAGAGAATTGTAAACAGATACTGTTTCTCAAGGCCAGCTGAGTAATCACGGCCCTGCACCAGAGACTCCACAGACTTGGAACTGTTCAGTAGTCAACGTGGCATCTCCTTTTGTATTTTCCTCCGTGAATCTGGAGCTGTGTTTTGTGAGGGCCTGGTCTCATACTACTTTCTATTAAGGTCAGGCAGAGCCAAATAGTAAGACTTAATTCTGAATACTTTTTACTGACAAGGAGTTCAGATTAAAAGTAAAATTCTTCCTGTCCCATTGTCCTTTCTTTGAACTTTTACAAAAAGTCAAGCATTTTGGAAGAAAACCCAAAGTCTGACATCTGATCTTCAGATTCCACTGTTTTGTTTGAGGAAAGTGAGCCAACAGCTTGTCACATACGAAGGTGGGAAAGCCGGAGACATCTAGTCTGGGGTGTTTTCAAAGGGGTCTCATACACAGACTTCAAGGAGTCTATACGTTTTCTGAAACTGTATGAAAAGTTTCGTTTTTATATTTTGGAAAACAGACACTAACAGATTCTTAATGGGTAAAAAAAAAAAAACACGAGCTAAATCTAATAACCTACTAATTTTATAGCAATGATACATTCCTTTTATTTAAATTCAAGAAAAAATACCCCTGTGCTCTGACCTCGGCCATCTGTCCCAGTGCTTACAACGTCCCCACTGGTGATACAGTTCACTTACAACTCCTGTAAGTGTCTTTGGTCACAACTGAAGCTAATCTCCCTTTTAGCCTTACCAGAGATGAAGGCCAGCTGGCGGCTGCTGGACACTGACCTTTTCTTTTAAGGCCACTGCTATAGCAGCTTAGCATCAATTTTCCAAGTCATGCCTCTACGCAATGGCTTTCCAGTTATTTATCTTTATACACTAAATTTGAATGTCTAGAAGGTGGCCAGGTTTTTCACTGAACTATTTTCCAGAAAGCAGAAGATGGAAGACATTCTGCTAATGTAGTTGGAATCATTTCATTTAGAACATGTGACCAAGTTCAGATTTCAAGGCACCACACCAGTCATTTCCTTTTGGAACCATAGTCCCTGTGTGTCTCTCTGTGTAGGAATACACACACACACACACACACACACACACACACACACACACACACACACGCGTGCGCATCACAGAAGACCAAATAATGGAAAACACATGTCAGAGACATGAAATACGTATTACTAATTTTCACTTTTTTTTTTTTTAAGATTAAATCAGAATCCAGATGACAGCTGAAGATCAGGACTGGGCTCTCTAATAGAGTTTAACCACCTGCAGAAGACACTAGGTGCACCATGTACCTGCTGCAATTTAAACTGATAACTAAAGTTCTTGAATGCTTTAAAGGCCTAGAAATACAAGTTCAAATGCTCTGAAGGAAAACTAAAGATGCACTAGGGTTCCAAACCTAGATGCTGCTAGCTATGGCTGAAATGACATTGTTATTTTAAGGCTAACCAAGAGGCTCAGGGTGGCTCTGGACGAGGTGAATTTAAAATACACTGTTTTTCCACTTTCCTTTCCTGATGGTGACTAGTGCTAGGCCATGGTAACAGCAGCAGTGCAAGACCATACCTGACCTAGAGAGCAAGTGAGCGCAGAGGAGTAGAGGAAGCCCTTCTGCAAGGCATGCTGGATCCATTTTTTCAATTCTAGGACAGGATGCAGGACTCTACTGCTGAGCTATGCTGCCAGCCCTGGATGCTTTTTTCATGATGTGCTAACAGGAGTCATAAAGTTGCCAGCGTCTCTAAAGATTAGAGACTGGAGAAGCACTGCTAGGCCCCGGGAGATCCTATAAAAGGCTTCTCTGCAGGTTTCCTATAAGCCAACTGGGCAGTAAGTGAGGTGGCCGATGTTTGGATTGCTGTAACTACAGGAGGGCAGACTGAGAAACAGGCTCAAGGTAACTCTCTGTGAAATAAGATGTCACCTTGAAGCCCAGGCTGGCCTTGAACTCAGGGCCATTCTCCTGCCTTGCCCTTTCCAATACTGAGATTACAGGTGTGCGTCACCACGGCTGGCTTCAGGGTAACTTGATCTTTCTGAAGTCTCAGTGGTGCTTGGCTGTGGGCATCCGTGTACACAGTGCGCATCTGGGATAGCAGGAGCTTTGCCACTCATTGCAGCAGCGGCAGACGAGGCTCCTGCTTCTCTTTTAAGACTTTGTGCTCTGTTACCAGGCGTACGCCTCTGGGAAGGACATCCCTTCATGGGATGCTAACAATTTGCCACTCAGTGTGAATAATATGGTCAAGGCAGGTCCTGAGAGAGGGTCTGAACCCAGGGGTTAGCTTAGAAGGACAAGAGAGGAGGGGTCCTCAGAGAGAAACAGGGTTTGGATGTGAGGGGCTGAGACACAGCACACACTTTAAAGATGATGCCTCCACTGTTAATGTGGAGGGCTCTGCTGAGAGACAGTCATGGGTCGCCTCATGACGAGGGCAAGGTAAACATTAGGTTACGGAACTAAGAACCAATGACCCATAAGCCTTTCCCCCTCCAAATGTACACTTAATTTAGAGAGGGGAGGGGGAAGGAAGGACAGACAGACAGACAGACAGACAGACAGCAAGAAAGATCATGCCTATCTGGGAAAACAGAACTCAAAAGGAGTCACATTAAAGTGAAGGGTGAAGTGTTCTGGGTTTACGTTTCTACAAACAGATACATGGAAAAGGCAACATTTTAAAAAATATCTATCTGTGTGCTGGGCCCTTTGAAGCGTAGAGAATGAGAGGGAACCCCAATCCAAGTCTGCTACAATGCATAAGCCGAGTATTTTACGTTTAAAATCCACCAGGCAAATAAAAAGGAAAAGAGATGAAAGGCAGCAAGCACGAGCACTGGAATGTGGTGCTGAAGGCTCAGCAGGACTGGAAAGCCAGGAAAGGGGTCTGAACACTGAGGGGGGGGGAGGTTCCAGGCCGCGCGGAACTCTGAAGGGCTTGTAAACACACAATACCTGAAGCCAGCACAGCATGCCAAGGGCTTTTTGTTGTGAGATGACTAACACAAAAACCAGACCCTTGACCATAAGCAGAACTAAATATCTAAAAACGTACATGGAGTTTTATTTTTAAAAGTGACAAAACTTTATAAAGAAGTATATAAAGTATATTTTTAAAAAGATTTAATTACTTGTTATTCATGCATATGAGTGTTTGCCTGTACATCTGTGCACCGTGTACGGCTGTGCCTGGTGACTGCAGAGACCAGACGAGGGTGTTTGGTCCCCTGGAACTGGAGTTACGGTTGGCTTAGAGCTGCCAATGTGGGTGCTAGGAAATAAACCTATGTCCTATGCAGGGGCACCCAGGGCCTTAAACCACTAAGCCGCCGTCCAGAGCCAAAGACAGATCTTCACCTGGACTCAGACACCAATCCTAATGAAGGAGTTTGCTCTGTACAAGCCTAGTTGGTGGCAAGCTATGCTGGTGATAGCTGTACCTGAACCTGGGGACACAAGAAACAACCTCAATAAAAGCACAGGAGCCAGGAGCACAATGAATGAACAAATAAATAAAGACATGCTATAATGTCATCTGCCTGTGGTGGCTCCTTACTTCCATAAGCTAACTCTACTATGCCAAGGTAGCTCTAGTTGTCACACTGTCCTGGCTTGGGGCACTTCAACACACCACTTATTGCAAGTGATGTCATTTCCGCTATTCTGACTCACTCCCCTTCTCTAACTAGTCCAACTGTAATAATCCATTAAGGCCTGCACTTGATATCAACTTCTAAGAAACCCTCCATTAGGAAGCAGGACGTGAGTGGCTCACGCCTGTAATTCCAGCACTTGAGAGGCAGAGGCAGGTGAATTGCTGTGAGTTCGAGGCCAGCCTGGTCAACAGAGCGAGTTCAGGAAAGCCAAGGCAGAGAAACCCTGTCTCAAACAAACAAATAAACAACAAAACAAAACAAAACAAAACAAAACAAAAAACCGAGGGAAAAAAGAAAGAAACCTTCCCTGAGGACACCGATGCTGAGGTTTGCCCTTATAAGCCATGCGTAAACGACCCACTTCATGACACAATGTTAAGGTCATCACAGAAAAGAAAAAAAGGTTAAGCTTCTTTTAAAAATGGCTGAAAAAAACTGGGAGTGAGGTAAAATTAAAGCGGATATGGGTGGTAAGACTGGAAGCTCTCCCTCATGGGCTGGCAAGAACACTGATCCAGTAACTGTCACTACAGATGGTGACGCAGAGCACTTCCAACATGAAGTATCAGGAGATGTAAGAGCACACGAGGGACACGGAGTTCTCAGCAACCGTCACAGACGCCCTTTGCCAAAAGAAATTAAAAAGTTTCTCTGATGGGACGATTTTAGGATTGAGGATATTCAAAGGCAGAGGAAAAAAAATAAGAGTAGGGAGGACATTACACATTCAATGGTAACAAAACTAAAGAGCTCAGGTTTTATAGCCACTAGACAATGGAGATTTTGGACAGTTGTGTCCTGTTAGATTAGAAATGACATCACAAAACATGTATGTGGACCTAAAATAGTGAGTATATAAATTTTAGGTCCCTTTAGTGGTCATGGTATATGAATTACTACTAGGCATAAGCAAAACAAACAAACAAACAAACAAACAAACAAACAGAAAACCCTGATTATTACTATATTAGTCCAAGCCTCATTATTACATTTTTATTTTTGGTTGTGAGCCTAGGCTTTAATGGCGGAGCCATCTCTCCAGCCCTCATTATTACATTTTAATAGACAGCCATTTTCATATAGGCTTAATATACATTAAATTTCTAGGAACATAACTGTTGATGATCTGCTTAATAAATACTTCTATGTGCAAAACACTGGTCACCTAATTGTTCCTATAACAAGGTCTTAAATCGATGTGATTATGATTATTGCTGTTATTGTTCCCATTTCTGAGACAAAGCAAGCAAGACACAGACATCAAATGCCTCCCCACACTGCTGGGAAATGGCAAAGCAGACCTTGACCTCAGCAGTGAGGCTACAGAAGCCATCCTTAGAGCTATTCTGTCAGGTTAGCAAGATTTTTTTCCCCTGAAATTAGAAAAGTCAAGAATATTTATCATTTAAAAAAAATCACATCACTTTCAGTATCAGAGTTACCATCAAAGAATATCCTATTAAACTTCACGGTGGGCACCCAGAACCAGAAGAGGACAGCTCCCAAACGCTGCCTCTGGGGAGCCCATGTCTCCTTCAGGTGGTTCTTCTAGTCACTACCCCCCCCCTTCCCCTGGGCCCCCCTCCATACTCTTGAGGAATACTCAAATTTAACTTAAAAAACAAACCCTGGAGTCTAACGGGTGAATAAAGTGCCAATTCCTTTCCTTTTCATCGATTAGCAGATACACTAATGCTCTGACCAGTAGATTGTCATGCCTGATCTGCGGAGGAAAAAAGTAAGGAAGTAAAGAAAATAGTGTCCAGGAATAAAGTCCAGTACAAGGAAACGTCTTGCTTTGTTTTAAAAATGTCATTAACACAAATCAAAGAATTTTTGGTTGGTTTTTTAGGATTAGAGCTGCCATACTGTAAGTTATATATGGAATAAAAACTGAGCATAACTGAGTAAATGTAACATTACAGTGTTCCAGTCAGCTGTGAAAATGACAATCATAGCTGAAAAACAGAAATTGGGTCGGCCCTATCTCCCCAGGTCTTTGTGGAATGCATTCCAAACAGTCTGAGAAGAGCTTGGAGGCCACATTCCCTGAGATCCCTAGGGTAACTATGGGATTCACACCATTAAGACGTTTTCTTCAATCAAGGATGCCATTTGAGTCTCTGGACTCTACAGAGGCTCCTTGTGCTTGTGATGGGACACCTCCTAGAGCTCATTGCCCTTTCTAGAAGTCAGAGAGCCAGTCTGTCTCCCAAGAGTGTTAACATCAGGTTTAAAATAACCAAGGAGCCTCCCATGCGCCTCCTGACATCCCCTCTAATCTGTCAGCAACTGCAGCTGTGAGATCACAGGGGATCTTGTGGTACCTTAAGCAAAATCATTCAGGAGGCGTGGCTGGTTAACTGCTGCTCTTTCAGAGGACTGGGTTTGTTCCCAGAACCCATCCAGCAGTTAACAACAGTAACTCCAGTTCCAGGAGATCTAATACCCTCTTCTGACCTCCTTCGGTACCACAGATACATACACACAGGCAAAACACTTCACAAATCAATCTTTAAAAAAAGGAAAAAGAAAAAATACTTAGGTAGGAAACACTAGTAATGTACCGAAAAAGCAGATGGCTAAGGACTCAGCATAGCACGATGGAACCAGAGTAAATTGTTTTTAGTGAAGATGCCTAGTCAATGTATCAATTATCAGTGAATGTGTATTCATACATGTAACATGTATCTGCTCCAAATGTTTGCATAACAGTTACTATGTTCAAGTAATTTGCAATCAGGTTCTTAGGAAAACTATATGGGGGGGACTAATAACATTTCACAGCATGGGATGTGAAAACTTGCATAAGACTAGCACAGCATGCTGACATCTAACAGAAATTATTGTTTTATGGGATAATTATTGTTTATGGGATAATCTTCTAGTGAACAGTCTTTCTAGAATAAGCAGAGACAGAATACAGTGGCATTTTAGAAGAAGTAAGACTACTAAGTTCAAATATACCATCTGGTACAGTGACAAGAGTAACGGTCATAATAAATTAAAGACATTTCTGTCCAAACAGCTTCACAGAGCTGCCTCAACCTCATATGCACATATATAAAAATGCTCAAAAGATTAATTCCTTCTAGAGCTAATGGAAATAGAGTAAGACTAGGGTGACCAATGGTGCTGCCATTTTTATTTTCAAATACGTTTTAGCATAAATTATGGCTCAAATCCCACCATGGGTTCTTACTGTCTCAGACTTGTCCTGTGCTGGACAGCTGCAGGCTCACCGATCTTAAGCCACGGGGCAGCAGGATAATAGGAATGAGAGCTACAGCCTTTACTCAAGCTTCTGCACTTGCCCCAGCTTGAGAAGCTGTCTCTTGCTCATACGGATATAAAATCTCTAAGGAACTGCATTTTATTCTCTCTCAAGGAGATCTCTGACAAAGAAATTAACCAGGCTGAGACAACGTCAAACATCACACTTAACCTTATTTGCCAAAAGCTGTGCAGCCTTGGCCAGCCACTGAGCTGGCTTGTGGGTATATGTCCTTAATTGAGAGTGGCAAGGGATGCAGGGCTGTGCTGTGGACATACTTCCTTTCCAGATCCAGACAGGTCTGTTCCTGCCCGAGTTTCCTGGCCTGCTTTCTGGCTTGTCTAGCCTACAGGTAACACAGAGGAAGCAGCACTTGCAGTTTCCCTGTGGCAAAGCTGGCTGCATGAGCTCAGTATAAAACAGTGAGGGAAAAAAGCCTACACTCTGAACATTAGAAGGGAAGAATCAAGCACATGGTACATATGGGAAGTTACAGAAATATCCACGTCCATCTCCAGAACAAGCTTGGGCACTTTCAGGACATAACTCAAGGAAAAGTCTCTTTGACTTTCCATTTTCTAGTCTATTTTCATTCATTAAATATTTACTGAGTCACTATGGGGCCAAGCCTGGTCTAGGTGTTTGAACTGAAAGGGGGAAAATTCTACAAAGGTTTCCTCTTACAGACTTCACATCCTAATGGCGAGGCTGGAGTAGGCAGGAAATAAGAGTACATAGTGTGTCTGAAAAGGGTGGGAGACTAGGGGTAAAAGGAAGGCACGGGATGGACATGAAGTGGTACAAGCTACAGCGGGCGCACAGAACAGTATCTGGGGTAGGCCACTGAGAGGGATGCTTTGCTCAGGGTCTATAGAATTGAGAAAGGCAACCAGGCAAGCACCTGGGAAAAGGATTACAGGAGTTGGGAAAAGCAGTAGAAAGGCCCTGAGGCTGGAGCACGCCCTGAGGGTCCGAGTATAAGGAGGCCAGCCCAGGTGGGACAGAGCATAAGGGAATAAGGCCACAGGGAGCCAGAGGACCTGCTTCCTTCCTGCTCACACAGATGGAATCTTCCATGAGGAGATGCAAAGGGAGGGTCTGAGCAGGAGCTCAGGCTGTGGTCTACAGGATTAACTGTGTGGGTATTTGTGGAAGGGTTTCAGAATGATAAAAGAGATGAAATCTGAGGGCTGCTACCATGCGGGCTGGTGCGCAGAGCGGGCATGGCAGGCTTTACAATCAGTTATGGACCCGAAGGTTAGTTCTCCCTGTTCCTCGCTGGCAAGCTTTTGTAATTGTGTCGGTAACAGAGAAACTACTACCTAACCATGTGGTTATTTCAACAGTTAATTATGCCAAGCAGCAAGCTTGCTTTTCAAAATAGGAAGGAGTGAAAGGTGCCTCTGCATTCCAGAGCACAGGTGGGAGCTCTGAGCATCAGTAACCCTGGGGTCTAGCCTGCCCTTCCTGCCACTGCCTCAGAGACTGCAGCTTTCCTGGGGTGATGTGAGGGTTGAGGAGTGAATACTTCCAACATCACGGTGCAAAAAGAAAGACTGGAGTGTTAGCACTGACCATGTAAGTGTGACTAAGGCTGATGTTAAGACAATGGAAACAAACAAACCAACCAGGGGGAGGGGCTGTACTGGAAACCAACAAAGTTATGTGTTTGTCCAGAACCTTTTTTTTTTTTTTAAGTTCAGTCACAGATAAGGGAGGACACTACATGAAGAGGAGAAGAAATAGGAGGTGGTGGTGGGGGGAACAGGAGGAGGAGGGAGGAAAAAGAGGTTGGGTAGGAGGAAGCAGCAGCAGCTGTCTATTGTACAGTAGACACATTTTCAGAGAAGAAACAATGGCAGGCATTAAAATTTTTAAGTCCTCAGTTAGTGTTACCAACACACACACACACACACACACACACACACACACACACACACACACACACACACGGCAAGTTGGCAAGTTTCCTGTCTCTTTTTCATTTTTTAAAGCAAATTTGCCCAATCAGCTTCTTGTAACATTTTTGTTTTGTTTTGCCTGAATCCTTGACTTTGTTTTCTGGGCTTCTTCAGTGAAAACCCTGGGGCCCTCCCTGCTAAGCAACTGGAACTACAGCGTAGTTTATACGGGTTATATGGTTAGTCTCCACAGAAGTCAAGCTACAGCCAGCCGACTTGGGTGGTTTATGATTTAGAAAGTATAGGCCATAAATATATTCAGAGAGCCTCCTTTTCTTGGGGGAAATAGACAGACAGACAGACAGACAGACAGAATGGACTTTAAAGTAGAAAAGGCAACCAAGGGCACCTTAATTCTTCCCCAGACCAATGGTGACTTTTTACTTTCATAGCATTAGCTCACCCAGTGAAAATATCTCCAAACACACAACACCTTAGTCCGCAGCTGGGCAGCACAAACCCTAAACAACCAAAGTACAGTCACCACCGAGGGTCTTGCACTAACAGATATTAAACAATCTTTTAAAAGGCGTCAAACATGCTTAATTTAATCTTTATTTTTAAAGCAGAGACTAAAATTCCCAATTTAATATAACCTAACATATTCGATTAATAGGGTCTTATAAATGAGTTGTCCCCCAGATTTTTAAGGCAACAGGTATGTTCTCCCAATGAAAGTTTGTTCCTACAATCAATATGATTCAATTACGTAAATATTTATACAGCAGCTGCTATGTGCTAGGCAGTGTGCTGGGTATTGGAGAAACAGAGATGAGTAAGCCCTGGCCCCCGATCAAAGCATTTGCCATCTAGTAAAAACAGCAGCTATGTAAACACACATAGCAGGGCCTATGTGTGGATGGGTAGGTGTAAGGTGCAGTGAGAACAAGGAGGCAGCGTGCCTCCCTGACAGGGGTGAGGGTGGCAGAAAGGTGGCAAGAAAGGCTTTCTGAAGGAGGCTCACTTGAGCCAGACTTAGGAGGAGCCTTTTGAACTGGAGAAATTCTGGAGTGGGTAGGCATGAGGAGACACGTCATCGGGGTGACATACAGCAAGGTGCTGCTGGAGAAGCAAGTGTGAGGAGGGAAGGGGGCAGACGAGGCAGGAGGGGAGAACAGGGGTTCCCAGAGCTGAGGACGGACCTCAGTGGCAGCAGGGAGCTGCTGAAAGGCCCCAAGAGGGGAGACCCAGGGTCAGAAGTGGGGTTTGTTGAGGGGACATTCTGGTAATGGGGGAACGGAGAAGGTGGAGGACGGCGTCAACAATAACCACATGACTCAGCCCTAAGTTTTACATAAATGCTAAGCTAAGAATTCTGTTCACTCATACCTGCTAGTTAAGATAAAAACACAGAAGACTATTTCCCACACAAGTCCGGTGTATAACGTACACCCCATGTAATGTGTAAGGCATGCCCTGGGAATAGCTTTGGTTCATTTCTGAAAAAACAAGCTTAGGTAAAAGTAGATTCTCCAAACCAGGCTCTTTGGGGACAGTACGATGGTACAGCCTACTGCAGAATTTTCAGAAGGAGGGCTATTCAGCGGTTCTGGAGCAATGGAGGATTAGGAAAGGATTTACCGGGGAATTTGCTACATTTCCTACATTGCTTTCAATTCGTACCCTGCTTTTTATTGGGACTAACTGTGGTTACACTGAGGAACAGACATACATTCTTCTGTGATTATGTATGCACAGAAATTAGTGCAAGTAAACACACAAAAGCAATAAAATACTTTATGAGAAAGAAGCATAATGGTTTATGGTAATGATGAGTGGGAAAGGTTATAAAAACAGGAAGGGAAGCACCACACACTGTCCATTAATCCTTGAAACAACTGTCAAGCATGGTGGCACATTCCTTTAATCTCAGCACTCAGGAGACAGCCCATGAATCTCTGTGAGTTCAAGGATATCCTGGTCTACATAGTTGAGTCCTGGCCAGCCAGCTGAATAGCAAGACCCTGTCTCAACAAAATAAAACTGGACATTATCAAAACAACAGCCACCATCCAGCAAACCAAAACCTTATGAGTTAAACACACAACTGTGAAGTGGAAGCATCAGATTTGAGATTAGGTCTGATTCTGGATGCTTCCCATGACTGCAGGTTCTGTGACCACGTAAGAAGAGGTGGTGGGCTAGAGATGTGGCTCAACAGTTAGGAGCACTGGCTACTTCTCCAGAGGGCCCAGGTCCGATTCCCAGCACACACACTGTAGATCACAATCATCTGAACTTCAGTCTGAGGAGATCCAGAACCTTCTTCTGGCCTCCTCAGATGACAGGCACATATGGTTCACAGACACACATGTGGGCAAAGCATCTACACACAAAATAAAAACAAAGAAAAAAAGTCCAAGGGGCGGTGGGTAGGGAGAAGAGGTAGCAACTAAAACATGATAAATAACAATCTGTATGCATTTTTGGCTCAGAAGGATGTTACAGATTTTCCTTGTTAGGGCTGGAGAGGAGGCTTATCAGTTAAGAGTACTGGGCTCTTGCATGGGACCTGGGTGTAGTTCCTAGCAACGACATGGTGGCGGCTCACACCCACAGCCACCTGTAACTTCAGTTCCAGGGGTTTTACTGGCCCTTTCTGGCTTCAACAGGCCCTGCCCACACACAGTGCATTCAGACACACGCAGGCAATACACTCATAGTCCCGCACAGTTTAAGACTGTCTCCATGCAGCTGCTCTCCTGCTCTCTTGCTATGTGATGGCCAGGGGGCATAATGGACCCCCTGCTCAGTGACAACGGTGGCTGCAATCAAGCAGAGTGCTGTTCTGGGCTGTTCTAGGCTGGTCACGCCTAAGCTCTGTGCTTTCAATATTTAGTCCACAGCACCATTTACAGCATCTATCTCAGAGTCCCCATGAATACGCACGTTTCTCCCTGGATATTTTCATTTCTTAGGACGTCTTTTTAACTAACTTTTCATTTTGGTATAAGTTTTAATGATTTGGCCTTTTAACTTACAGCATAATTTTAATAATGCTTTTTCAAACTTCAGTATCATTTAACACTGTCCTTCTCATGCAATTTTGGGCAGTTTCATATATCTATAGAAGGTCATTCTCCCCACTTACTCACTGATCTTTCTCCCAGTGAGCCCCTTCTCCCAACAAACCCTGTGTGCGCTTGTGTGTGCTAACAGAGACCTACAGCTGCCTGCATGAGCATGGGTGCAGCTCCGACAAGCCCCCACAAATATAATGGGAGTTGTTTATTTTAATGTGATTCAACTATTTATGGCTTCTTGCATGAGCATCAGTGGGGGTTAGGACATTCTCTTGTGATTAATATGGAGTAAAAGATCCTGTTTACTTAAATACCTATTTATCTAAAGAGTTTTGTGACAAATTTACATCAACTATGGAACACATCTGCACCTGTCTTTCTTGACGACACAGTGCAGAATCTACCAGATTTTCCTGTGAAATCACATCTCTTTACATACTAGTGCTTGAGAGGCTGAGGCAGGAAGATTATCAGCTGAAGGCCAGTATGGGGTGACAGAGCCATTTGGAGGCCATTCTTGTCTACATATTGTTTGGGGGGGCTACCTACAATAAAAGATATCTTGAACAAAACTTATTTGGGGGTAGACTCTTCCTGGGAGTGGGTTAGTGCAAAGTGATGTTCCAATAAAAAAGCAGAGCATGTGGGAACTGGTCGTGACTCTTTCGTGGGAAAACATGGTTACTGTAGGAACCAGGTTTAGTGTGCCCAGTGGTGGAATGACTCAACCTTTAGAATACAACACCAAAAAAACCAAAACAACAACAACAACAACAACAACAAAAACCCAAAAAAACCCAAACAACAACAACAACAACAAAACAAACAAACAAACCCAAAGTGTGTTGAAGTCATGAAACATTTGCTCTTTGCACAACCTTGTAAAACATATTTTCTTTTTCTCTGTTATTTACTTTCATAGTAGGACCAACTAAATCAAATCCAAGAAAAACAAATTCATTAGTTTAGCAGACTAGAAGACTATGTCCCAGGCTAACTTACTGACAACACATCTATCTGGTCCCTGAGACAGTCTCAGCATAAAGATGAACACAAAAACAACATACATGTGAAGAAAATCTCATGTATATTTCAGAAAGCATGAGTTCACAATGCAACAAAACTGGCTCTAAACAAATGCCTTGGCACTAAGTACGTTACAGAGGCAAGCAGGGGAGCAAGGCAGCAACAGAGCAGCAGTGAGTGCTGATGTGAACTCTGAAAGACCCGTGAGATGTCTCTACCCAAAGGTAGAGGCGGGAAAATCAGGGGATGGGTTGATAAATATCACTGATAATACAAAGAAAAATAGTTAAACAGATGAATAGGCCAATGTTTTCCAGTGTAGTTCTTACAGAGATGCCTCCCCTCTGCTAATCAGAGAGGATCCCAAAGTAATCAAGGAAACCACTTTCCTTCATCAACAAGAAAACTGTACTCATAATAGAAACACTTCTTATGAGCAAGTCTCCCAAGGAGAGACAATACAGTGGGTAAGACGGTATGCAAACAGTTGAATAGATCCCTTAAAAATGAGGTTAATTCAGTGGTTAACAGAAAATGTCATTTTAGAGATTGCTTCCCACCTTCTGCTTGTACCTTGTCTTCTGGGTCAAATAATTATCAGTTTACACTTGAATGACCATGACAGCTCCTCACCATGGCTCCTGCTTTCCCGCATTCCCATATTTAAATTAAACGCAATGTTATAGCTTATATCTAAAAGGTTTCCAAAGACCCACTTGCTGAAGGCTTCCTCTTTAGCCAGTGGCAACTTTAGGGGTCCTTGAAATCTTTAGAGGGAGGCTAATGGGAGGAAGTGATCTCACTGGGTCTTATCCTTGAAAGGGATATTTGGACCCCAGTGTCTTCCTGTCTTTCTTTGCTTCCTGGCTGCCATGCAGTGACCAAGAATAAACGTTTTCTCCTTTTGAGTTGATCATCTCAGGCAGCAACAGGAAGCTGACCAGCACACTCTACCTAACTATGTCCTCCTCTACTCTGTCTGCAGATCAATCTTTTTCAAACATCGCTTACATTCCTTGCTTTTATCGGTCCTTGTAGGCGGCAATAGAATGCCACTTTACAGCAGAGACAGCAAAGCCGGACATGAAAAAAGTGAAGGCACGAGGCATGTGGTGGCTAAGATGGCTCAGGGAAATGAAGCCTGAGGGGTGAATTAGGAGCTAAGACGAGGAAGAGTAAGGAGGGCCATGTGCTAGAACAGAATAACAGATCGACAGGAAACACAGAGAATCAGATAGGGTAAGATGAACTTCAAGAGGTCAAGGGTAGGAGTCCGGACTACAATGTACCACATGTGAGTTTATGTAGATCTTAGGATGCACATGGGTTTTCACCCTAGTATCTCTCAGCTACTAACACATGATGAGAACGTCAGGCATGTGACTGGAACTGACTGTCTACAAAGGCGCTTACTGGTTCACTTCACACAGGACGGGACTCCCTGAAGTAAGATGGAGGCGATGGCACTGAGAGGCGACCTGACTGTCAGGACGGGAGGGGAGCAAAAGTAACCATCCTCGGAACTGGTGGGCAGATTTATCATGTTCATGACCCAGTTGTTTTAATGGTTCCCACTGGCTATCACAGACTTAGTATGAGCCAGTTTTCCTGGGAAAATAAAGGCTCACACAAAGAAATGTAGACAAAAATGTGAGGAGACAGACTCTTTCTCTCTCCTATTAAATGCCATGTTTTATTTGAATACAGAACTGGTTTATTGTGCTGGGGCAGGCTGGTAACGAAAATGACTGATGGTTTCTTTTGGAAAGTGTTTTCTAAAAGAGGATTTTTGTATATATTTAAGCGCCAAGGAATAGCAAACAAACTCTGAAATTGATGTCTTCTAAATTTGGATGGAATGAATTTACATAAAGGTCATTAATTAGATAAATTCTCAGGAAGTCATACTTTATAGTCCTCATATTTCTTCATTCTTTGACACAGTGGTGAAAAGAGGTCGTCTGTTTTATCATAAAACATGCAAGAAACTATCTTGTGAACAAGTCCTACTGAGAACAGAAATTCTCTTCTTTCTCACCCACGATGGTAGACGAGACCAGCAACACAGTACCTGCCACTCTGCAATCACAATAGCGAACTGTCTTCCCTCACTCACACACTGCTTAAGTCTAAGTGTATTACAACAAATGCTTGGTCTACAGAACACTGGGTGCAATGGACCATGAAGTCCAGTTATGGTCATTTGGACCTTCTCAGTTACCTTGATAGTTAAGCTCGGTTCATGCCGATCTCGTCCAGTCTCTGTGAGGACCAACAAACCCAGATATATATTTAATATACATAGTGGGTACTTAAAAAGGGAGAGCTGAACCTGAATTTAAACCTTAAACCTAAAACTCTAAACTATTAATGCTTCATGATAGCATCGACACCGATCCTTGCTGCAGCTTAGGTACCCAAGTGTCTGGACCTTCAGTAGAAGAATTACTATCAATGATCTAGTCATCAATGATATCAAGTATCCTATCATTGTGGCCGCCACCTCGAGGCCCAGTCCATCAGCAATCACCCTGGATTTTGCAGATATTGGGAAACAGCCCTTCATAGCTGATGAAGTCCAAGATGAGAACAAAGGCAACTGGAGGGAGACAGGGGAAGGTCTAGCTTGGGAAATCAATGTGAGTTGCTTCAGTTGGAGCTGTGGTATGCAGAGGGCGGACGGGGGCCTGGGAGAGGGGAGTGGGAGGCTACGTCAGTGATTCCTAAAGTGAAATCCGTGCATCTTAAGGTATTCAAACTATTTTCTGTTCATTTACTGGATTACCCTTAGTTTATGTGTTCTAGTGTATGTGACTAATCTTTCTTTTTCTTTCTTTTTTTTTTTCAAAACAGGGTTTCTCTTGTAGTCCTAGCTGTCCGGGACTCGCTTTGTAGACCAGGCTGGCCTTGAACTAACAGACTCACCTGCCTCTGCTTCCTGAGAGCTGGGATTAAAGGCGTGAGCCACCATGCCCGGCTATATGTGACTAATTTTTACAAAAATTAAAAAATCTTATAATTCTTTGCAACAAGATTGGAATTAACAATAAAATATTTTTCCAAAAAGAAAAAAAACAACAAAAAACCCCCCAAAAATAACAACAACAAAAAACCCAACCCAATCCAAAACAAAACCCCTGAAATATCTTATAGTCAGTAGATGCTCAAAAAGCATTTTATTTAAAAAATACTTTAAACTTTGTGAATATTGTGAGTGATCAAAAATTATGTCCCACAGTGCGGCTGGTGTATTTCTGATAATTTGCCCCAGGATCTGTTCTTCATGAAGCCCTGCACATTCTTCAAAATGAGAAAACTGATGCAAATATTTCGCTGTCAAGTAGGTTGTTTCTGCTTTAAGAAAAAATTAAATAAAAGACATGGCACCGCTTATGATTTCTCTTGTATTTACTCATGTATTAACTGTCTGGGAGTCGCACAGTAATCAGCATCACGATGACCTGATCTTTCAACAGACGTCAGCAATGTCTTCTAATATGTTTATCTTCCCCTCATCAAACACTAGGTCGTCCTTCTCTCGATGCTCTCAGTGGTGTGAGCAGATTACTTTTGTCACTTAGCTACAGGGCTGTGTCCTGGGACCTGGAAGAATGTGTTCCAGCCTCAGTTCTCTAATAGCAGGACTGGACAGCTATTTACTTCCCGCCCTCTTTCTTTTTCTCCTTATCTGTATCAAGCAGCTGTGTGAGCATGTTTCGCAGTGCAACTCTAAGTCTCTTTGTGATCTCCGTGGGTCCTGCCTCCCAGGAAAGCTACTAACTTTGAGGCGTGACTCACACCGAACTGCAATCGCACGGCACTAAAAACAAACATGGAACCAGATTGTTCTATTTTATGGCATCAAGCTAAGCAACACTTGAAAAGGAATTTAACATTTACAATGAGGGCTAAACTATTTTAGTTTTTGGTCAAGCAAATGTTTTATTTATTGGTTCTAGGCAAGAGGAAGCTAGAAGGAGTGACTCATAGACTAGTTCTAATGTGAATTATTCTGTCCTTTTATCTCCATAAGCCATTGAAGTATTTCAGACTTGACCAGAGTAGTTGGTAGGACACCAGAAACACGCAGGAGAAATGGCAGTGTGTGGCTTTGGAGGTCAGATTTAAAAGGTGGTGGCTTCCGCCCTGGGAGAGCTCACCTGCTTCCTTCTCACTCTCTCAGGGCAGCTACTTTGGGGGAACAATGTCATAGCATCCCTCAGGGAGAGCCCACAGTCATGTCTTTAGGCCCAGACATCTGACCTGCAACTTCAAAGCACACTCCATCTAGAGCCACCCTGCTAAGCTCCCTGGCCCTCAGAAACACTGTGATGTAAGAGTCTCTTTTAAACTGCTAGATTTAGAGGTTGTTGTTCAGGAAATGACGGTGAAGTATCGTTTTTATTTGTTTTCTTCCTTCCCTTCTTTTTTTTTTTTTTTTTTCCGCCTAAAGGATAACTTCCCAATTGATGTCTCTGTAAAAGCATCATCCCTTGTAATTTTTTGTACTATTGTTAGGGAAATCATTTTTAAAAACTATTATTAAGTTTATTCTTTGACAGTTTCAAACATGTATATAATATATTCTGATTATTCTCTTCCCTCACCCCCTCATTCCTAAAAATAACTCCCAACAGGTCCTTTCCTAGATTCAAGACTCAGTTTTGGTTTTGGCCCATTTAACTTAATCGAGGACATCTGCACGAACACTGGATTTGAACTATCCATTAGAACCTTGTAGGGTCACCAGTGGGTCCACATCTGAAGGTCACGCACTCTTCTCCCTGAGTCTGCCTGTGGTAACCAGCTTGGTAGGGAGGTCCAGGGCCTCTGAGCTCCTCATTTGTAAGACACAGCACAGGCATCGCGGCTCTGTGAGGTCATGACTACCAAGGCTGTGTGGGGTCTGCCCAGAAAAGAGCATTTTTCAGCCCTTCTCCCTGCCTGTCAGCCTTTGCATCTTTCCAGCCCTTCTTCCCTAATGCTCCCTGTGCACCCTCTGCATCCATGAGACTTAGGGAAATCGTCTGAAACACAATGGCCTTGTCTTCCCTGTTCAAAACCTTGTAGTAGCTCCTCATATTCATGGGATTAATCAGACTCCATGGCATCTCATACAAGGCCTTGATGAACTGGTTTCTTCTTGCCTGCTTGGTTTATATGAAGCTTATTTTAGTCTCCCAAGGAGGCTAAAGTCTCCTCTTTCTCTGATACCCTTATCTGTTATTCTCATGCCCACAGCACCTCATTCAGTATGAGGATCACCGTAGGTATTTGTGTATTTAATTAATAATATATTTTTCTTGGAAACCCAGAGCAGCACCAGGCTTACGTAGATGGTATATACATTTGTTGTGACTTGTATGTAAATATCATCCATAGGCTCATGTGTTTGAACACCTGATTCCCAGACCAGGCTGCTGTTTGGGGACATTGTAGAACCTTTCAGAGATGGGCCTAGCAGGAGGAAGTGGGTTGCTGAGGGAGACGGATGGGCCTTAAGCAGTGTACCCTGGGCCAGTCCTCACCTAAGATTTTTCTGCTTACTGAGTCTCCAAACTATAAAGAAGGAGCAACGTTGCAAGTTCCTGCAACCCTAGACCAAATTACTGTGCCTCTCCCAACAAGATGGATGGTACTTTCTAGTCTGGGAGCCAAAACAAATCTCTCTTAAGCTGCTTCTGTTGAGTATTTCGTGTCTGAGACAAGAATAGTAACTAATACGTCATTTGCTTAATTCAGTCCAACAGTATTTTTAGCCCCTATTATGTATTGGACACTTGTTTTTGTAAAACACTCAGAATAACAAAGAAAAATAAGTAAGGTTCTTTATAGAACATTTTTACATTACTGATTTTGCATGTACCATGGGGCACATGTTGAGAGTCAGAGGACAACCTGTGGGAGCTGGTTCTCCTCCTAACCATGTGAGTTTTGGGACTGAACTCATGCTGCCGGCCTCAGTGGCAGTGCTTTTACCTGCTGAGCCATCTTGCTGGCTCCAAATAAGTTTCTTAACCTATAATTTAGCAAAGAAGTCAGACAAATGTGCTAGTGATTACAAGTGAGATAAATGTTATAAAACTGAAAAAGTTCAGTATTCCAGGCATGTCAAGCTGGGAGAAGCCCTAAACTATGCTATGAACCATGAGCAATTGCTAAGTAGGGGATTCAATGAATCAGGGTTAAAAAAGTCTTAATTTCAGTCCCAAGTTGTTGTTGTTGTTGTCATCAACATCAATAAAAACAACAAAGAAAAGCAGGGGAAGGAGATGGCTTAGTGACACACATAAAAACAACTGACTCTAGTTGACAGAGAACATAATCACAATTAATCAGAAAAATCCCATTGGTTTCACTAACAGACATATACTACATAGACGCAGGGGCTGCATGATGTCTTTAACCCCAGCACTTGGGAGGCAGAGGCAGATGGAGCTCTGGGAGTCCGAGGCCAGCCTTGTACAGAGAGAGTCCAGGCTAGCCAGTACTACACAGGGAAACACTGTCTTGAAAAACCAAAAACCAAACCAAACCAAAACACATCCTAACAAATAAATAGATGAATACATAAAATGATTTAAAAAGAAAAAAGGGGAAATATACCACATAGACTCTGAATATACTCCATTATGCTCATCTTTAATCAGCTTTCCCAAGAGACACGGCAAGACTGAATTCATTCTAAAGAGATGGAAACAAGAAACAAGTCCAAAGAAAAATGGCTTCTAGCCAGGTATAATGGTGCATGCCTTTGATCCTGGCACTTGCGAGGCAGAGGCAAGCAGATCTGAGTTAAAGATCAGTCTGGTCTTCATAGCAAATTCCAGAAGAACCAGGACTACAGAGAGAGACTCTGTTTTTGAAAAAAAAAAAAAAAAGGCTTCTGAGGCAAGCCTGACAACATGACAGAAAGAAAGAACAGACCTCTACAAACTGGGCCTTGGAATGTGGAAACTCAGAGGGTTTGCAACGTGCAACAGCTAAAGGTAACCATGCAGAAGAAAGATTAAATTCACCTATAACACTGTGGATTAAGGAAGAGACAGAAAAGGAACAATTTACAACTGCCAGAGCTATTTAAAGCAAGCCGACTATTCCTTGGAGTAATTCTATCTCAACTGGTCGGCCACTGAACAAAATGTTTCAGAGGGGATCCGAATCCTGAAAGGCAGCGTGGATGACTTTGCACCACGGCCTGTCAATCCCAATGGACGTTAGTCTTTGTTTGCCCTGATCTCTACTTCTGTAATGACAAGTGGATCAGATTTCCCATGGAGTAAGTAGACTGGAAGAGCAAGGTGGGCTTTGGGTATCTTTAAGGAGACCGTTTCCATGGCCTTCCTACCGCAGGCTTCTTTAGTAACAAGCTACAGTTTGCACTTGTCTCGTTCTTTAGCTTAACTCTGGTATTTAAGGCATGTTTGTAATATATGTAGAGGCAGGAGCCTTTTAAGTATTTGATGGCGCCTGAAGGTCACTCTTCCTTGATGACTGGCCTCTCCAAGGTGTTCTCTCTCTCTCTCTCTCTCTCTCTCTCTCTCTCTCTCTCTCTCTCTCACACACACACACACACACACACACACACACACGAACATCTATTTAATCTATAGCTATATGTTCAGCTAAGGTTTTATATAAGAATTCTAAAAATAGAGATCTTTGAAGCCTCTGTAATCCTAGTGTGGACAAAAATTACAATATATCTGACATGTACATTTGTGAAATGATGCTGCCCTATATACTTCAGCTTCCAGATGTCTCAAGTAACAAAGAAATTAAAATGCACGTGCTGACAGAACTATGCAGTGCTCCATGGAGTTCTGACCCCTAGTGTTTCCAGTTGGTACTGCAACAGACTCCACAGAGGTGCTGAACCTGCTTATTCAACAGTTCTGAAAAACAGGAACCTGAGGTTAGGTAAAATGGTTCAATATTTCAACAAAGTGCAAGGTTCTTAATTTCCAGTATAACAATAGGTCTACTGCGATCTGTGGAAAAGAAGAGTTCAGATCTTTTAGAGTTAGGAAGAAGTATACAAAAGTTGGCTTAAGTAGGTGCTGACCTCTAGTTTTTACTTATTGAGAGCTAAACCATCTGTGTGAGTAGAAACAAATTTTTGCCACACGGTGGGAAGGGTAAAGAGGACTTCCTGAAAGTGGAGAGGACTCTGGAGGTCAGTTAGGTACGATGGGTTCTGCAGCAAGCTCCTGTGTCAGGGCAGGACCGAATCCTACAAGATCCAGTGCAGGCTGCTCTAACCTAAAGCCCGGAGTCCTGTGAAAGCTCCTATAGACTAAATAAATAATCAGTAAATAGAAAAACTATCCATAGAAAACATTCTCCCTGTGCAACTGAAGACAGGTCCTCAAAACCATATTGGCAAGGCGCACTCCATCCAGTGCAGAGGCAGCTCTGTCCAGTGCCATCTCATCCACTTAAAAACAGACTTATTTTCAGAGTTACTGTGCTAAGTGGGGAAGCCACGGTGTGAGAATTCAAAGTGGGTATACTGATGAAGTATACCCCAAACTTCTCTCTGTTTATTTTTTGAGAATGGTCTCTTTTATTCTAGACTGGCCTCCAACTCACTTAGTAGCTGACGACAGCCTTAAACTCCAGATCTTCTTGCCTCTGTTTCTCAAGTGTTGGGATTACAGGTGTATCCCAGGATGCTTGGCTCTCAACCAAAACAAGAAATAAACAAGGGCTCAGTATAGGTCACTCCATGGTAGTGTGCTTTGCCTGATAAACTCAAGGTCCTGGGTTTAATTCCTCAACAGAGCAATCATTCTATCCATAAATAATAATTAAGAAGGCAATCAAACAAACATAATGAAAACAATGCAAATATTCATTAGTGAATGCAAAACCAAGCTATGGCACATGTATACAAAATACACTTACAAGTTACAACTATGATACATCTGACAACACAGCAAGATCTTAAAAGACAATTTGCTAAGTAGGAGAAAAACAGACCTGTCTAAAAATGTATATACCTTTTAATTCCGATGTACACACACACACACACACACACACACACACACGCGCGCGCGCGCGCGCGCGCGCGCGCGCCTCTCTCTTGTCTAGGGCATGTCTATATGTCTGCCTCCAATGTCATACATGAAAAGGCAAGAGAACAACTTTCAGAAGTCAATTCTCTTTCTACCATGTGGGTCCTGAGAATCAAACTTAAGTTATTAGGACTGCCAGTAAACACCTTTCCTCAATGAGCCACCTCGCTGGCCCTGGCAATACTCTTGAAACACCAACATTAGGGTGTTGATCAAATGGTTACCATGGATTTGTGTTGTAGGAATCTTTGTTCTTCATAAACCACCAGCTGCCAAGCCTTATAGATTTTTAAAAATAACTTTAAATTTTTTCCTTTTTTTCCGCTCCAGGTCTTTAATCATCTCAGTTGCTGCAATGTCTCCAAGCTCACTTTCTCTGCAAATTCAATTCACCTTACCCTTCCTCCAAGCTCATCTTCTTTTCTTATTTCTGTCTGTTATCTGCCTCAGAAGAATGATAATTTCTTATTTTTTGCAGTGCTTGAGATGGATCCCAGGCCCTCCACATGCTAGGCCCATCCTGTCATTGAGCCATACGCCTTCTCCACCACCTAACAGTCTCTTTGACAATCTTCATCACGCTATGTTTGATGGCTTAAAGTAACTTCTTTCATTCATTAATGATCTAAGTCATCTGGATGCATCCTCTGCATAGACATTTATCACTCTTCTTTTCTCAATACGGGTCCGTTTAAAACTGTGTCTTGTCCCAAGCAACTTGCTCAGTCCAGCTCAGCACGTGATGGAGTACTGCAGCAAGAAACAGCTGCCTATTTGATTACCTAATCCGAGCCCTCGTCTCCTAAAAGCCTCAAAGAACCAGTGTTTCTTTTTTCAGTTCTCAGTGTACCTCATTAAAGTATTGTATTTTTGAGTCTAACATGAAGCTAGGTCTAAGCATTTGTCACAGTTCATGTGCAATGAGACACAGGCAAGGAATTTACTAGATGTTTCTGAAAGATGTTCTTTTTCAGAGACACTGTTCTCTCTTCTTCCTTTCTGGAATACAGATCTCATGACTCGATAATCTGAGAAGGGCCAAGTGAGTCCAGTCTTCCTGGCCATGGTACCCTAAGTTGTTGAACCATTTTGGCAAGCAGACTGCTTCACTGTAGCCTTTGCTGTACATTTCTCAACCAATCTTTAAAGCCTGGTTTAAGTTCAACCTTCCTTAGGTTTCATCAGTTATAGCTGAATATAAGCCTCATACAAGTAAATTTCTTATATTCTCTTTAGAGCCCAGCTTAAGTTTCACCTCTCAAAGAACCAACTGATGTTAAGTCATCAATATTCTACCATCCGTTAAAATAGTCTTCAACTTTTATTCTGTACCAGAGGCAAGGAGTACAGGACTGGTACTTGACTGATCTCTCTTTTAAAAGTGAGTCCCCGCGCTGTTTCTAACGTGGGAGTCACCTCAGTCGTCCCTGCTCATCTAGGTTAGAGGGTATCTTAGCTTCACTGGGGGTGGGATGAAGTACAAACAGATCCAACAAACTGAGTCAAATTGTTCTCAGATCTAGATTTTAACTCTGGCTCTCTTAGGTGACAAAACAGCAGCAGCATAACACAGCAGATTCTGTTCAAGGCTGGAAGTCACAGAGACTTTGCTGACTACAGGGTCATTTTTATCACCTTATCTTTGAGCTATACATAGTGATCCATGCCTGCACTTGGAGAAAAAAGTCAGCTTTTCTCCAGATGGCTAGTGTGATTTTCTTTCTGTTCTCAACAGAAATTCTCAGTGTGCCAACGGTTCTGAGCAGAAGTCAAAAATTCAAGAACTATGCTTATACATTGTTTTAACAACTCTAGTCACTTTCTGGATGCAACTATGAAATGCAGTGAATTACAGTAACTACAGTAGAAATGCAGGGTTGTAAACACACACACACACACACACACACACACGGGGGTGGGGGGGTGGGGGGGGAGAATCTGCAGGCTCTAAGGACAAACTAGGCAGTCAGCCTGCCTGAGCAGCACCAACAGAAAAATTTCTAAATAATTTTACTTTGGGGGAGCCACTTCCATACAACTGTGATCACACAGAACATTCTCTGTTATACAAAACAACACATGCATTTGGCCAGGTTGCTTCCTAACCTTCTGCTATGCTGCTCCAACTAAAACTGTGTCTCATGAGCTGGCACGGGCATCCGCATACCACTGCTGCTAAGCTCGAGAGTCCCATTACATGAAAGCCACTCACTCAGAGACTAAGTATAATTACCCTTTAGCCTGGTGCCCATCCACTGTTCTACTCGGGTGGAGCTGGAGCAACAGTGTGGCTTGCAGAGTGTGCACTAGAAGTTCCCAGGCCCAGAGTGGGAAGATGACAGTGAGAAGAGGCCAGTGAGAGCACCCAGCCAGTGATGGGCTGCATCTGCTCACACCAGCTTCATCGCTCCAGGACAGACATTCATAACGTAGCTGCACATAATAAACCTTCTGCACATTCTGTTCCATTGAATTATTTATCAAGAGGGAAGGAAACGTGTAGTTTTACCATAACATACATGAAAATAACTTAAAAGTGGGAACCTTGACTTACAGGAGCAGGACTTCCACAGCCCCTTTTCTAAGTGTAACAAGAGCTTTTCATTTCCCATCCATTTCTCTGCCAACTATGCAATCAGTTCTTAAAACTCTTTGGAAGAGATATGTAAAATTTACTTTACTTCCTCCTCAGCCCCCTTCCCCAAATCTTTCTTACACCTTTACTAACCTGCTTTCAACTGTCTTAAGAGACAAAGAAATTTAAGTAACAGAGAATACAAAATGAATAACAAATAATGATATTGTCAGTAATTTCTCTAAATTTTTATCACATTTGTGCATGCGTGTGTGTGTGTGTGTGTGTGTGTGTGTGTGTGTGTGTGTGTGTGTAAGAGTGCATACCATGACACACATGTGGAAGCCAGGGGACAAGGGCTGCCTTCCTTCATGAGGGTCTGAGAATTGAACTTAGTTTGTCAGACTTGGCAGCAAGTAAATTCAACCACTGAATCATCTCCTTGGCCTGTGACCAGTAATTTCTAAATGATATACATTTTATGCTGATATCCTACTTTCTTTCTGTTTCTTAGACTTTTTTCCACAGCTCTAGCCGCCAAAGTAGAATCATCATTCATAATAATTTAAGATCAAACACTGACCTGGAAATGTATTCACTTTGCTCAAGTTGGAAAATCAAATTCCTCTCCCTAAATATCACCATCCAGCGTACTGCAGGAGCCAGTCACTCTGTGAGCTTTCTGTCTCCACTGTCTGCCCTTCACCAGCCTCTCCAGAGTTCTACAGGCACCACTAAGTCAGGGAGGGATCATGCACAACTCACTGAAATCACTGTTATTTCTATGGCTTGCGAAACTTCTGAACTTAGAAACGACGGGACACACATTTTATTAAGTGTCCTGAGAAAGCTGAAGGGCAGAAGGGTCCATTTTCTCCCCCCAACAATGCGTCTCTGGTGAGTGGTAGGGCAGATCTGGAACCCAATGGAGGAAACTTTTCTTTTAGAGGGTAGAACGGCAGCTGGGCTGGTGGTAGTGGACATGGGACACAGTCTTGCATGCATTTTTTTCCAGTGTACCTCGTGGTGAATTTATAAACAGGGGTGGGGGGGGAAGGATACAGTGGAGATTGAGAAATGAAGGTCAGAAGAACTCTTGATGCAGAGAAAAGAAAGCGAATTCATTAGCAAGGACTGGCAGCAGTGAACGCCCCACGGAAATCAATGGTCATAAACTTGCAGTCAATCAACTTGGCTCAATTGGTTGATATTTTCTAGCTAGTTTCAAACATCTGACAGCAGGCATTAAAAAAAAAAGTTGGATTTGATTAGAATGGGCTTTTGGATCGGGTAGGAGATATGAAGAGAGAAAGGAGGCTAGGAACCAAAGAGTGGTGAGGCTGAGACACCAAGGGAGCTAGGTTAGGTCAGTGTGTCCAGCAAGGATCAGACACATTTAGTTGAGGTGACAGGGTCAAAGGACTGCAGATCTGCGAGGGAGAAGGACGGCTACAGTGTGGACACTGAGGGAAGGGATTAAATAATAAGCAGAGAGTGGGGTATCTGGGAAGAGGTTTCAAAGCAAGCGCTAGGAGTGACAACAAGCTGACTACAGTCACGTGGACGTGAGGGCTCAGGGGGCATAAAAGGGATAACTGCATCAAGAAAGGCTACTGCCCTAGGTGAACTGGCTCTGCCGCCAATGGCCATGCAGAGAGATGCGAGGGGCAGCGCTGGAGAGCCACTGGTGAAGACGGTGCAGACGAGTGCAACAAAGAAAGGTTAGAGGAATAAAGTCCACTATCATACTTGAGAGATGCAGGGCACCTGCAGGAGGAAGGAGACCTCATCTCTCAGCTGTGATAGCGAACGAGGGTACCATCCACCTTGCTGCAAGCTCTGTGGCTTGTGAGTAAATTCAAGATCTAATCTGAGAAATATCCTCATAGCAAAATGGTGAGGGCACTGTTGATAGAAAAGGCACAGCACAGCATTGGCTTATCATATGCCATGTTCTCCATCAGTAGGTCTTAAATTTTAATCTTAATTTTCCTAAGTTTATGATATCTTGAAAGGAAAAATACCCAGAACTTATTTGCAAACAATCTGGAACAGATTAAAAAGGAAATGATCTTCTAACAATTGTATTTCCCAAATCCAGGAAAGATTTATCTTTACAAATTAGTTCCCTGGCCAAGATCAACAGAGTCAAACAACATCGTATTGTTTCTGGCTTGATATAAATGGACAGCTCACTGCTATAAAACAAAACCAGGCACTGCATTGCATAAGAGCCCAGTCTCAAGAACACCATCAAGTTGGTTCTGCCTGGGTGATGGTCGGAAAATAATTTCTCTGAAAATGAACTGACCAAAGTCAGAGTTCAGGCAAAGAAACCCCAAGAGGCTATGGGAGAAGAATAAGCAAGATGTCAGAAATACGATCTTCCGAGTATAACATAATACATTTGGAATAAATTATCCTTCCTTGAGGAGTAGTATGACTACCTCATGAGTATCTTTAGAGGTATGCCCGTGGAGGCAACTGCAAACACAACTTGGATAAGTCGGTTCACTCCCTCCCACCGTCTGCAGTTCTCTGTGCTCTGAGAAACAAAACAGTAGTTTGATTTCCTGTATAAACTTTTCTTTCTACCCATAGAGTAGTCTAATTTGATGGTTTCACTGTGTCCTCACAACTACCTCCTTTAACTCCAGCTCCAGAGGATCCAATACCCTCTTCTGGCCTCTGTGGGCACCTACACATACCTCTCCATATATTGTGTGTGTGTGTGTTTGTGTGTGTGTGTTTGTGTGTGTGTGTGTGTGTGTAATTTTTAAAATAATAAAAACAAATCTTAAGAAATATAGTAGCTTAAAAATAGCAATAATGAAATTAAAATTAATATTTTGTAAAAACAGTGAGAAAATATTTCCAAAATAATATGTGTATAATTTGGCTGAATGTCCTTTCATTGACCCAGAGAATATTCATTAAGCAAAGGACTCTTGTGTTGACAAGTCAAAATTTCAACTTACCATTTATGTTTATTGCTGGTAATACAATGGACATTTTTGGCCTTGTGGTCTTGTTATGGGTTGTAGCTGGTAATAGCAGGTGATCCTAAAATGAAAAAAGAGCAATCTTACACATCACAACTGGCTTAGTCCAGGAACATTCACATCTATAATTTTCAGGAAGCTAGTATTTAACTCAGGTCATGAAAAATTAGTTCATAGATAAACTTGGCTTAGAAATAATCAACTACAAATGATCTTAATGCAAGACACATTTACTAGGGTGGGGGTTATCATTGCTAGACACACTGCGGTTTTTGGATACTCCTGGATTTTGATAACAATATATAATTAGGACACCATAAGGAGTATTGGCCAAGTTGCCAAAGATAACAGGTCTTAATTCTAGTCATGGCACTAAACAGCTATGTGACCTGGATAAGACTGTACTCTTTGTCCAGGTCTCAGTTTCCCCCCTATAGAAAGATGGGGGCTGGGTAGATAATGTTGCTAGATACCAAAGCAGCATCCAACTAAACAGTCATTTTCAAACTGAGAAACAGAGACATCTTTTCTCCTCCAAAATTCTCCTAAATTATCAAAGCAGGTACAGGGCCTTTCAGGTAAAATGCCACACAGTTAGATATTTAGTGACAAAGAGCACTAAAATGTGTGTGGGCTGGGAAAGTAGTTCAAATTGCTATGCAAATATGAGGGCCTAAGCCTGACAGCAGAATGCACATCTGCAAAGCCAGGTGTGTGTGTGTGGGGGGGGGTGTGCTGTAACCCCAGCTCAGGGAAACGGGATAGAAGGTATCCTGATGGCTCGCCAGCCTAGCCTAACTGGACAGCTCCAGGCCAGTGATGCACACATGCACATGCCACAGCTACTCAAGGTAAGAATAAGCCAAGGGACAGTCGGCTGCAGAAGAGTGGGAGGGTGAGTATTTTGGAAAATGTGGCTACGTCTGTAGATATTCTAAAGCTCGTCAGGAAGGATGAGGACTTTGATGTTAACTAGTATTGCTAACAACTCCTTCCTACCAAACACATAAAATTATCACAGGGTAAAAGCTCTGACAGTATTTCTACTTACAGGAGCATGTGAGACTGAGTTAAGCAGAGCCTAAGTTGAACCTGTCATTGTTTTTTGTTGTTGTTCCTAAAGTCACTGTTCTATCATTTACTCAACAAACTTGCTATATGGTTGAACTCCTCAAAATGGTGGCTTTACTATGGCTGGTAAATGAGGTTATCAGCAAAGGAAAGGAAAAGCCCTAGACCACGAACGACGAGTTAAAATAGACGAACATGAGCAGAACTGTGTGGAGACACTTCCGGTAACTGCTGTGCTTTGTGGGAGTCAAGGCCACAGTTCCATGAGAACACACTTTTTAAATGTGGAAAAAGACTGAGGGATTGATACAATCCCAGCACTGGAAGAAGGAGGCTTGTTTTTCTTTTCTTGTTTTTTTTTTTTTAAACTGCATTGTTAGACACAAAGATCACACATTTCTGAGAGCAAGATAATAAATTATACCCGAGAAGAAACATAATTTGCTCATCTTCCTGTTATGAGAATTATAAATAACTTAATTCCTATAATTAAAATATTATTTCACAGGCTCTAAATTGGAAAACAAAACAATCCTTAAAGTGCAAGCCCCAAATTATGGTTACTGTAAAAACAAACACACTTAAATCACATTGGTGAAGTGGGCTTAAAGTCAGGCTCAGACCTAATTATGAGTTTCCTGCAAAGATCTGGATGTTTCTAAACATGATTTTTTAAAATGTAATGTCTCTTACATTTTGTAGCAGAAAATATAAAACTATGCTATTGTTTATGAAAAAGAATCACATATCATATTAATACACATTAAAGTTAACCAGTCTTGTCTCTCATCATTAAAGGCACGCAAACTGCGGGATAGCCATTCTTTATGTAAAGAAGGTGGCCTAGAATTTGCTAGGTAATGCAGCTGGCCTCTGCCTCCTGAGAGCTGGGCTTAACAGTGTCCACCTGGGCTCATCTTTTCCCCACTGCCAGGGGTAGAATCTAGGGCATCACACACGACGTGGCCTGTAACTTAAAGTGCTTACTTTACTGATCAAAACTGAAGGGAGACAAAGCTAGTAGATGACTAACCCGAGCAGTATTTTATATAAAAATATATTACACATATATAATTAGTTAGGATAGTACAGTTGCTTTGTTAAACAGGTACCTTTACTTCCTTTGGGGGGATAAAGGTCTTCAAACCAACAATGAGCTCTGAATTATTTTCCTGTGTTTATCTCACTCTGATTTAGATCATTAATCCTATCAGTTATAATAGCAGAAACTAGGAACAAGGGTTCATGGACTTGTACCACTCATTACAGAAAACATTTATCACCTGCCACATATTCAGCACTGTGCTATGGAGGCTGTTTTAAAGAATAGAAATCCAGATTTTTATTTTTTTGGGGGGGAGGAACAATGTACACTGAGAGATAAATAGTGATTTGTTTCTAATATATGGTCTCCTGCTACTATAATTTTGGAATAGAAATAGAACCTGCGATATTTAATTGGGCAGAAAACAAAGACCTATGCCTTGGACTCCTGCAGCCAGGGGAGGCACCGCAGTCTGGACTTCCTTGAGATGGCAATGATGGGAAACAGCTTTGAGTTTTCTCTACCTCCTGCCTCGGGAAGCTTTAGTTTTCCACTGTCATTGTATACCTACCTCTTCCTCTTCCCAACTATTGTTCAAGCTGCCGAACCTCAGAAATAGAAGGGCCAGAGCAACAGTCAGAGTGGGCCTGTCAAGGTTACTACTTAACTGTACAACACTTGGAGCTGATACAGTTTTCCTGTGGTTACACAAATTGTTGATTAGAAACAAACGTGTCTACTCACTAAAGAAATAATTAGAAATTTTGAAATCATCAAAACATACAGACACACACAGTAAAATACCATGCAACCAAAAATTGCTAGAAAAAATTAGAGGCAGTAAAATTAAGTGGAATATCATCGTTTAAAGTCTATTAAACAGCCTATGATGTAGAGCTACTCACCACATTAAAAACACAAGCCAAGTACATTACTCATCCCCAAACTAGAAGCAGTTAGTAGAAACAGCTAAAACGAATGTGGTATTTGTGCCAATAATGTATGCAATAAAACTACAGAGCAAATAAAAGGAAATATAAAGCATGCATCTGCACCATTAATATGTGTCAGGGAGAGGAAGACTAAGTCGAAACTGTTAGTGTACCACAGATGGCCCGGGAAGAAGCCAATATTTCTATTCTGACAAGAGGAAAAAATTTGACATGTAATGCAATCTTGATAATTCTGGTGAAGTTAACAGGAAAAAATGAGTTTGAAATTCTTACAAGGTCAAACAAGTTTGCCTTGAGATACGGTTCTTGTGTCAGTCTTGGGAAGCTCCCAAATGCCATGCGTCTGTGTAGGCAACACAGCGGCTGGGAATGGGGATGGAGCAGGGTGCATAAGGGCTGCTGAGAGAGGGACAGCCAGCTTTTTCTTGGGACAGGCTTTTACACAGAGTGTTCAATCCCAAGCCCTGTAGGTAAGGGGCTCATGTATGAAGAATGTCTCACCAGTTTCTCAGGTGACTCTAGGCAGTGAAACTGACAATTAAAGTAAATGTCAAAACAAAGTCTCCTAAAGTCTGTTCAGCTTTGATCTTCCTTTCTATGCTTTCTATGTCTAGAACAATTCTATTAAAATATAAATCAAATTGACTTCCAATTTTGGAGTAAAGTTAAAAATACATCAACGGTCGTGAGGTCACACCTGCTTCCCTGGCATAGCCCTGCATGGTTCTCTGTGCTCTGGGGGCAGCAAGGCCTTCCCTGCTCCTTACTGTGCAGTCTTCCCTTGGGCCACTGATTTTCTACATATCTGAGGATATTCTTTTTTAAAGTAGATGCACTGTACCTGCCCTCACCCTCTTCACCTCACAAATGCCAGTTTCCCTTTGACCCTTTCTTGGCCATTCTCATTCAAAACACACCACCATGGGCTTCCCTGCTTTACTTTCCTAACACTTACTGTCTGCTTCTGTCCTTTGTAATAATATCCAGAGTAATAGAACCCACAGCAGTCTTTCACACAGTAGACTTCCAAAGTTCCTCAGACCTTTCAGTGAGTGTCCAAAGTCAAACTATTCACACTGTGATATGAAGATGAGTAAGGTCAAATTTGTCTGTCTCTCTGTCTCTGTCTGTCTCTGTCTCTGTGTCTCTGTCTCTCTCTCTGTCTCTCTCTCTCTCTCTCTCTCTCTCTCTCTCTCTCTCTCTCTCTCTCTCACACACACACACACACACACACACACACACACACACGGAAGTAGATGGGAGGCTACTTGGGAAGAATAAGAAGATTGACAAAAGTGGGAGGGGACAAGAAGGGTACTGAGTGGTGAATACGATGGAAATTTGTACATGTATGAAAGTTATAATAAAACCCATTATTATGTATAATTAATATAGACTAGTAAAAATTAAGAAACAGTTAAGAAAACACGAAGCAGCATCCATCGGTGGTGAGATGGGATGTCTACAGAAGCTCACTGATCAGCTAGCTTGCGGTAGAAATAGTGAGACCCTGCCTCAGCAAGGTGGAAGGCAAGAACTGACTCCCAGAAGCTAACTTTGACCTTCACACATTCAGTGGCAAAGATGTACGTACACACACACACACACACACACACACACACACACACACACACACACGTGTGTGTGTGTACTCACCCCCCACATATACAAATAAATTAATAAAACATATTTCTTATATAAACAAATCTGAGGGTTTGTTTTCAGACGTGTAGACCCAAATACAGTAGATCAGAAAACACTTGACCCTTGCTGGAGACCTAGCTGCTGCCCACCACCCAAACTCTGCTAAAGCTGCCCCCATGCAAACTGAAAATCCACAGGAGAAAACGACTAACAGTCCTGCTTACCTGCAAGACACAAGCCTGATAGGCTTTAAAATAAATAGGATGTAAAGTGCAGAGATGAACCCAAACATGGTTTTATTGAGAAAACACTGGGGACAAGGAAGATGAGACCTAGATGACATGTAAGCCTTCACCCCCTGATTACTCAGATAATGAGAAAGGAAGGGGCGATCATGACCTCAGGGTTATAAAGATGTTCTCTGTCCCCAACCAGCTCACCAGCCATCTGGGGCTGATGCCTGACTGCAAAATCATAAAATAAACAGCCCCATTTTTACTACTGAGTCTACAGTGCTCTTACAATGAAGTGAGAAACTTTGTTTCTCATATGTAAGGGCGATGTGATACTTGTTTTTCTAAGACTGGCTCATTTCGCTTAACGTGATCTCTAGTTCTAATCACTCTCCTGGCAGAACCATATTTTCTGCATCCATTCATCTATTGACAGGCACCTACACTGGTCTTATATTTTTCCTGCCCACTTTTAATTGGGTTTCCTTTTTATTATTGAAGTATAATATTTCTTTGTACACTCTAGGTGCAAGCCTCATTATATATTTGGTTTGCAAATGGTTTCTACCATTTGGTAAGCTATTTTATATCTTTCTTAATGGCACCCTTTTCTCACCACAGTTCTTAACTTTTGACAAGTTCCAGTTCATGTTTTCCAACCTCTCGCTTGTGTTTTGGTGTTCTAAGGTGTGTTGGCTTCAGTTAGCTTCTTGAGAGTGAACTAATTACTCTGCATTCCCATCAGCAACTCAGGAGTGGCACAGGTTCTCTGCATCTTGACATTGTTTTGCCATTAGTTTTAATTTTTAATTAATCATTAGGATGTTGTTAAAGTGTCAACTCTATTTTCAAACTTGTAGGACCACCCATCTATTTCTCTTGCTATTTCCACCTCTACCACCTAGGCTTAGGTACAATGACTAGTCTGCTTTTATGCCCCCACAGTCTCCTATACTTATCACTGTTAAATCGATTAACACACTAAACTTTATTTACTTTTAAGAAAAAGATTCATTTATAGGTATAATGTGAGTGGTCAGTTTTATTAAACAGTGAGAATATTTTGGCAAAGTAGTGTATAAGGAACAGCTGACTCCCCCAATTTCATTTCATATTATTTTCTCACATCCTAGACATGATTTAATAAAAAATGACTAGTAATTGCTCTAGTAAGCCAGTGGCTGTCCAAATATCATGGTTATTACTCACATCCTTAAAAAAGCTTTTTAAACCTTCACAATCTTGCTTAATATTAAATGCGTATTCCCTAATGCATTCCCAACTCCATCAAAACAAGTATTGCTGATCAATATTTACAGATAGACGCAATTCACTAGAGACTAAAGGAATTTAGGGCTGATCTACAAAAATGGCTTCTCTGTGAAAATATGTTTGAATTTTTTGTATCTGGAGCCCTGGAATATAGGCAAAAAATTAAATAATAAAAACTTGTTACTATGTGTTTGTTTGTTTTATTTTGAGACAAGGGCTCACTACATAGCCTCAGCTGGCCTGAATCTCACTATGTAGACCAAGCTGTCCTCAAATTCATAGAGATCCACCTGCCTCTGCCTCTCCAATCCTGGGACCGAAAAGGTGTGTAACAACAATGTCTAGCCACAACTTTTTAAAATGAATAAATGGCTCTTCTTCTTCTTCTTCTTCTTCTTCTTCTTCTTCTTCTTCTTCTTCTTCTTCTTCTTCTTCCTCTTCTTCTTCTTCGTCTTGTTGTTGTTGTTGTTGTTCTTCTTCTTCTTCTTCTTCCTCCTCCTCCTCCTCCTCCTTCTTCTTCTTTGTTAAAGGAAGTCTTGAGTCAGCAGAACACGAAGTAGATGCATTTCAAGAGACCTAAGTTACTATGTCTAGGTAAATTCAGTTTTTAAAATTTTCTCAAATTGTGACAAATTTATGCCAAAATTATCTGAAATGATGGCAAGAGTAAAACATACACACGTAAGATAAGCCAAAGGAGAAAGCTCCAAGTGCCCGATTAGAAAGTATGTTCATCAGAAACAGGAACACCAACAGGAAAAACAATGACAATCAGACTAATTACAAGTCATTTGCCTTCCTCATCAGAGGCCAGATGTTACACAGATGTCTGTAAAGAATACACACTGATATTTTAACATAGTGTCCCCCACAGGAAAGCTTTCCAGACAATGTGACACGTGTCTAAGGTGGAGTCCACGTTCGTCCGTGAGCCCCCCACGGGGCTGCTACGAACAATCCATTAATTCCTAAGCTCTAGAAGAAATGCGCTCTGAGTCCTGCAGTGGAGTGCAAAGTCACACCGAGCCCTCAGCAACCAAGACGGAAAAGACAGAGCCTCTTGGAAAGGAATTATACCAAGACAGGATTATTCTAGGGGTTCTAGGTGGGGTGAGGGGAGTTGATTGTGCTCCAAGGTTTTGATCATCACTCTTAGAACAAGTTAAATCTTTGGGTGGTAATAGAATCATTAGTTCACTCTTTAGACTTATCAAATGCTTGTAATCTCTGGCATTCATGAAAGTCATTGAAAAACTTCACCCACCAACACAGAACTAAAAATATATATAAAGGACATGGAATAATGAGCAATGAATATGTAAGAAATTAAAATGAAATTCACAGCACAGGGAAAACAAAGAAAACAAACCATCATTCCAGGCATAGGGAACTTATTGTGAAGTTAAATAAATATAAAAATATATGACACTAAGGAAGAAAATAATTTGAGTTTCTCAGAATTTACAAAACATTACACACACACACACACAGAGAGAGAGAGAGAGAGAGAGAGAGAGAGAGAGAGAGAGAGAGAGAGAGAGAGAGAGAGAGCGCGTTAGTTCATGGCATGGAGCTCCTAAAGCTCCAAGTTTCCAGTCTTGGAATGCAAAGACAGGATCTATATAGCAAGCTGTCTAGGGCTTGCTAGATACATTGGTGCACTCTGGGTTTGGCTGAGAGACTCTGCCTTAATGAGAGAGAAAAGCATTATCCACTTGTCATTCATATAGATCAGATGCTGTTAAGATCATATATATATATATATATATATATATATATATATATATATATATATATATATATATATGATCTTTATATAGCTTTCCCATCCTGTTTAGCATCTGAATAGCACATAGTTTGGAGTTCTGTAAAGGATGGTGTATCTTTCTAACTGGAAGTACACAAAAAAAGGGAGCAGAAGTATTGTGTTAAATTCAAGTAAAACTTGACAGATATTTACCTTTCCTTATTATTGTTGGATATTGATTTTTCTTTTACTAAGGAAAATCACAGAAATTTACCCAAGTAGTGGGCAGAGTCTAGTAATCAGATCAAATGCCTTACCTGAGGAAAGGGTACTTTCTACTTGTAGGGCCTTGACGTCACTTTTTAAAGCATGGCTATCGGTCTGGAGGGTGTTGGTATAATGGAATAAAACTATGGTCAGCACAGTTGGATCTAAATCCCTGATGGGTCTTTTTACCTAAGGGTGTGTGGCCTACACATTCTTTAGATCTCTTCATGCTCCACGACTGTGCACAGAACCATAGTGTAAGTCTATCCTATTTGTTTGAATTTAAAATTTAACGGCAGACAGTTAAGAAAATGCTCTGTGTGACTCTGAGATCTGAGACCTGGGGTGTGGAGGGAGATTCCTGCTCTAGAGCAGCTTACAGGGAAACACTGTGCTTGTCCACTCCCTTTAAAGGCTACAGACAGGCAGCCAGGTGCTGCAGCTCAGGAACCAGAGGCACAGGGCACACAAATGCCCACCTGACATTCACATGGGTTCTGGGGTCCGACCTCAAGTCCTTGTGGTGCTTCAACCATTGAGCCACCTTCCTAACCCAAACAGGAAGATTTAGGAAAATAAGAACCAAGAATGATTATAAGTAAAGGTAAGGATACGATTTCATATCGATAAAAAGAATCATTCCAATATTATCAACAGAACCCTAGGAAGAATTTGTCTGAACAACCCTAACATGTTAAAATCAAAATAGATATAGCCAATAGGTACATATTCTTATATATTAGTAATTATTCTTTTAGGTTTCAAGTCAGGAATAGTGGAAACTCTTGTGAATGAATCTTTAATTTATTCTACTGTGGTTAAAAGATGGAAAAATGACTAAAAACCTGTTGGTTCTACACAACATTTTTACGGAGTGATTATATCTCAGCTAATATATACACTAGTATATCTATGTGCTTGCCCAGGAAATAGCATAAGGTTCAGTAACATTGGGGAATTTTTTTTTTAAAGCATCTCTTTCGCTCTATGACGCTCAAGGCTAGCTTGATGTAGTCAGGCAGACTTTAGGCTCTCACTCTTTCTGCCTCGGCTTACCCACTACTGGGAGTACAGGCCATGCTCCAGCCAAAGAGCTATATGTTAATAAGCTATAATAGTTTATTGTGTTAGTCAAGCTATCTGGCTTCATTTCTCTCCAGCATTCTTAATCTTTACTAAAAGCATAAACAGAAATTACATAAGTAACAATTTTACTCTTCCTAATACATTTTATACTTTACATAACAGTTTATAATACAATATAAACTTAAATGTAAAATATTATGTTTCATTTATTTGCATGCTGGTAATCCCAGCACTCCAGGAGGCAGAGGCAGGTGAATCTCTGTGAGTTCAAGGCCAGCCTGGTCTACACAGCAAAGTCAGAACAGCCAAGGCTACACAGAGAAACCCTGTCTCAAAAAACCAAAAACAAACAAACAAACAAAAGAACCCTGCCACCTCAACATGCCGGCAAGAATGGCTAAGGGGCCTCTTTCCATTTAACCTATTAGCTATTTGTTAGAAGCTTATACTACTCACAGAGAGCACTAGAGGAAGCTGTGGAGTACACATCAATAACTCTGGGCTTGCCCAAACGTGGAACTTATAGGTAGGTAGAGAAAAAATTCCTACTATGCAGGTAGAACAATGAGATTGGAGATGTCAAGTTCTCGTTACACTACTTAGCTGGTGAAGATTTATGAAATATTTCTCAACCAGAATGATTTATCTTTATATTTACTAGCAAATAAGACCATTTAAAAGATTTCTTTGCATACTTAACAAAATACCTCTTCATAGTTAAGAAATTATTTAACTTTTGCATACAGAAAGCTGGAAGGACAAAGAAAAGATTATGTATGGGACCACAGATAAGCAGCCCCAGGGCTCCCTGCTCTTTGATATATTACACTCATTCTTTCCTCAACTCTTGGTTAGAAAAAACAGTGGAGAATGATGGCGGCTGCTAATGGGGTGAGAGCATTGTTTTCAATGGCCTTAGAGGACATTAGCACTTGGTGCAGATGTTGGGAATAACTTGCAGCTGTTGCAAAGTGAGCCGCTTTATGAAGTCACGGGAATGGTGAAGGAGAACTGCCTGGGCACTTTAAAGCATTCTTAGTACAGTGATATGAGAAATGCTCAATTGGAAGACAGAAAACACCATAACACTTAATTGATCATTAATATCGAATCTCTCAACATTGTTACATATTCTGTCAGGATGCTCATTTATACCCGGATGTGCTCAGCTGTGTCGGTTGCCATAAGTATTACAGAAAATGACAGAGACAACTGTCTTGGCTTTGAATCACTTTTGCTTTAGCTCAATTTAATTGAAAACATTTTTAGTGCTTCTCAGCTTTGTGACTAAGATCAAATATGGCATCAGAACACTTTTACACAGTTCAGTGTGTGCAAAACACCAGAACGGATAAAAAGGCGAGTTAAAAGCCCTCAGTTTCCTATAGAAGTACATAAAAGTAATCCAGAACGGAGAGCAGTGAGTAGCACGTGACAATGCTGCATGGACCCAGTGACGCAACAGGAGTGTCGCTGAGTATTGATTGAAAAGAGCCCCCGACATAGCCTGGGCCTAAAAGCACCAGTAGAAACAGAGGTGCATAATCTTTTGTCTAGCTAAGAGCCCCGAGTAATTCAATTTTCAAAACAAGAAGTCCAACCTACTACTTACCTTATTTCTAAAATACATGGACCATTTCTAAGCTAATATCAGAGTACTAAAACTATAGGTTCTTGCCCAAAGCCCAGAAGAGAAACAGCCGCTAGGAGGCATGCTTTAGGAGCATTCTGGCCATCATTCCTTTGGCCATTCTTAGTCCCAAAACTAGGCTGCATTTTGAAGAGACCTGGTCACAAAGTTTAGTCTCTCTCTGATTAGCATTCATTTCAGTGTACATTATGACCTAGACAATAAATTACTAAAAATACTTACGAAAGAAAATTTTGCACTTAACAGAATACCTTATACAACTGCAAGTTTGAGCTCAGCCCCAAGGATCCCCTCAGTTTAGCTTAGAAATCTTCACTCTAGAACCACGATGGTTGAAAACATATTGTAGGTGTAAGCAAGCAATGTCTGCTTTGCCTTACGGCCCACTCCACAGAGCAGAACCCAACACAGCTTAGGTGACCAAGAGCCAGAGACTTAGATAGCTCAGAGACCTAGGGTAAAACCAAACACTACTGGTCTTCCAAAAAAAAAAAAAAGGCATCAATAAAATGATTCATAACAGCGTCCTAAGCACTCATAGATGAGTGTCTTATCCAGGCATCATCAGATAGACCCTTTGCTCTTCGCTTGTTTGTTCTTACCTCACCAGCAAGTCCATTCCTTCAGTGGTATTAGAGGCTACTTCTTCAGGACTTCAGTGTATATTGAAGACCAACTGAGACATCCAGCTTTGTGGACTAAACAACAACAGGATTCTTAGACCTTCAGTTCATAGGCAGCCATTGTTGGATTAGCTGGACCACAGCCTATAAATCATTCTAATAAATCTCCTTCTTAGGTATAAGTCGTGATTCATTCTATACGTGCTGGTACTCTAGAGAATCCTGACTACTACTCTACCTCCACCAACCCAAAGGGAAGAATGCTCTAAGACAGCACCTGAGGCCGCCAGCAGAGCTTCCCCACTTGCTGTAGCCTGCCTAACAGATACCCTCACTAATGTATTTGAAAGTGTTGGCTTATACTTCCTTTGTTCTACTTATACTAACTGTTACCACATTATGACATGGAATTTGGGGTGACCTAAGCCTGCCCCTGAACCATAGCCACTCCCATGTGGCTCCTCTTGGAGACAAGGGCTGTGGCTTTGTATACTGACAGTACTAGCACAGAAACAGAAGCGGGGGTCAATGGGACAGTAGTCCCAGAAACAAACCCACCTGGCTACAGTCATGTGATTTTTGGCAGAGATGACAAAACCGCACTGCAGAAGAGACAGATGGTTTAACAATACTGCTGGGGAAACTGGCCAGCCACATACAGGTGAATGAAACTAGATCTCTAGCTCGCACTCTGGTCAAGAGTCAATTTGGAATGGATCAAAGACATAACAGAAGAGCTGAAACTCTGCAACTGCCAGAGAAAATCAGGAATATTTCCAGACACAGGCACAGGCAAGGACTTTCTAAAAAGTACTCAAAAGATCAAGTAAGACTACCAAGACCTGAAAAATGGGATTGCACAGATTAAAAATCTCCTGTATGGCAAGAAAATAACCAGGCAAAGAGAAAACTTTAGGAATAGCAGAAAAATCTTTGCTAATTAGCTAAATCACAGTAGATTAATATTTGAATATAGAAGGAACTCTAAGCACTATATTAAAAAAAACAACTTGAATTAATAATGGGATTAATGAAATGGACAGACCTCAAAAGAGGGAAGTGCGAATGGCTAATTAAATATAAAAAATTCAACATCTTTAACCACCAGATTAACCACAAGAAGTGTAAACTAAAACTACACTGAGATTCTATTTACCCCAGTCAGAATGGTCAACACTAAGAAAACAAGTAACAAGTGCTAATGCATAGGGCCCAGGGAGAAAACTGGCCTGTACACTGTGAGTGGGATTACAGACTAATCCAGTCACTATGGAAAGTGAAGGTGCCCCCCAAATTAAAAGTAGCACTGAAATATGACTGAGGTCCTCCACTCCTGAGGGTGTAGTAAAGGACTCCAATGTGATGATCCCACAGAGCCACCTGCACGTGCATGGTTACTGCGGCATCTGTGGAGTGAGTGGAGGTGCCCAGCAGCAGATGAGCAGAGTCAGATGATGTGGCACATATGCAATAATGGTTGGTGCTTTACTTAGCTATACAGAAAAATAAATTATGTAATTAAAGGAACATTGACTCAATTAGAGTAAAATGTAGCAAGAACACCAGCCTAAAGTGGCAGAGATTCCTTTTCTGGACCTTGCTTTGTGACAAATGAATGGGGGATGCTGTAGAACTTTCAGGAATGGCATTACTTCATGTGTAAAATAAAGTTAAAAATACCTTTCTACATCTCAAAAATAAAGTGGAGACTGTATCAAGAAACTGCAAAATATACTTTACAGTCAGTATCACTTCAGGCAAATATAATTTTCAACATGTCATTGATATAAAAGCTTATAAAAAGTGAGATTAAATAATAAAGCTAATAGGGCCAAATTGTAAAATGGATCTAATCTTCCTGATTGTAGACTCATTTCCTATTAATGAACTCAAGCACACTTTTCATCAATAAGACAGGATAACAGCCTGGTGTAGTGGTGCATGCCTTTGATCCTAGCACTTGGGAGGCAGAGGCTGATGGATCACTGTAAATTCAAGGTCAACCTGGTATACAGAGTGAGTCCAGGACAGCCAGGGCTATACAGAGAAACCCTGTCTCAAAAACCAACAACAACAGCAGCAAAAGAAAGGCTAACACTTGACATTCTCCACACAAAAGATATTGTATCAGCTTACTAGTGAAACATTTAATTTTAAATGATAAAAGTCAGCTATTGGTCTTGAAGATTCACCAAAAGAAAGGGGAAAAAAACCCACAAATGAAGAATCATCCAATACAGAATACCTAATGTGGATTAAAGCATAAACAATGAAATCTCTATATATTCTTGAAGGAGAGATTAACATGTTTTTCATTTGTTTGTTTGTTTAGATCACAAGTGGGGGATGAGAAAAGACTTGTAGGCCAGGTAGTGGTGGCACATGCCTTTCTTTAATCCCAGCATTCGGGAGGCAGATGCAGGTGGGTCACTGTGAGTTTGAGGCCAGCCTGATCTACAAAGTGAGTCCAGGATAGCCAAAGCTACACAGAGAAACCCTGACTCAAAACCAAAAAAACCCAACAACAACAACAACCAAATGAGAGAGAGAGAGAGAGAGAGAGAGAGAGAGAGAGAGAGAGAGAGAGAGAGAGAGAGAGACTTGTGAGAGAGCAGGTGATGTTTATCCTCTTAGAAGTTGAACCACCACGTGGGGGAGACTGGTTATTAAACAGCTGAAAGACATCCTTGAACAAATTCTGAGAGGAGGTATAAAAATGAACCAAAAACAAGAGGTGGGGCCTTTGGAGACTTGGGATAGTTTTGAGTCACTCCTAGAGAGAACGGCTTGGGGCTCCAGGCTCCGGCTGAGGTTCCGGGTTCTGGTTGCTCTAGGTTACAGCAGAAGAAATCCTGCTGATTACGCCAGGAGAATCATTTCTTGGAACTGATATCCTTACGGTTTCATTATTGTATTCTTTAATCCTCTTTTCCTATTGTTTCAGTTAGTCAGGTTATAAGTAAGGCACTCTTGGTTAATAAGTTCATAATAAAATATATTTGTTAAGAAAATTGAGTGTACATATCCTGCTTCTGCTTTCCCTAAGTAATTTTAGATCAGGACAGGCAGGTATCTGTGTTTGTTACAAGAACAGTTCTGTAACGCAGACAACAGGGCTGGGCTATTCCTACAGCTGGATCAGGTCATTTTCCAAAGAGATGAGCACAGTTCTTCAGATGCCTCCGTGAAAATGCACACTAGCACTTCCAGAGGTGTTTACACATCAGCAGAATCCCTTCCTCACACCAAACCACACAGCCAGGAACATGTCATCTGGTCAGCAGGAGGCTGCTTTTTGTACATAACTTACAGACAGGATTAAAAGCTTTTCCGTAGAAGACAAACAGTAAGCAACAAAATATTGCAGAGGGATGATAAAGCTGTTAGGACGCACAGGTGCAGAAGCAGAGTGCCTCCCAGTCACCTAGGTGGACATCCTCAAGGCTGATCTCCACTTTCTTCTAACAGAAAAACCTTCCTCCAACAAACATACTCACAGCTAGGAAGATGACTTTGGAAGACAGGATGAATGGGGCATATCTATTGTCATGTCAATCTGGAGTCAGACAAAGTACAGTATTAAACAGTTACAAATACAACAAAGTCCGTTAAATTTATTATATAGTTATGTACTGGTTCAGACCATTTGTAAAAAGTCTATATGTAACTCTCATAAGACTTCTAGAGATCAACTCTGATGACAAAAGAAGACTTTACAGTCAACTGAGTGAAGAAACTTAGGAACAACTCTATGCTCAAAAGTTTAAGACTACCTACATAGTTTTAAAAAGCTATTCCATCATTTCTTGGTCTTTTTGCTAAAACAAGCATAGGAAGATATGTATTTCATGGCATTCTAAAGCCAAATCTACCAACCGTGGAGTTTCCAGTCACATCTTAGGAGCTTTTGTGCTACCTAAAGGCCAGTGATATGGCTTGCCGGGTCAAAGAGCTTGTTTCACAAGCCTGAGCACGAAGGAAAAATCAACTCCTGAGAGTTGTCTTTTGACATCCACACAAGTATCATGGCGTGCACGCGCACATGCGCGCGCGCGCGCACACACACACACACACACACACATACATGATACACTTTAAACAAAGAACTCTCAGTTCTGCTCCCCGTCTCCTAGTTGTCTTTTTAAAAAGCTGGGATATGGCAGTGCAGCCTTTAATCCCAGCACTTGGGAGGCAGAAGATGGAGATCTATCTGTAAGAGTGTGAGCCAGTCTCGTCTACAGGGTAAGTTCCAGGCTGACCAAGGCTACAAAGTAAGACCCTGTCTCAAAAAGGGGCGGGGGTACTTTATGACTCAGTACTAATAACAGGCAAATGATTCATATTTGGGCATCGTGTTTTAACACTAGTTCCTGGAGTAGGCTTGTTACTATAAAAGCTTTTCCAACACTTGCAAGAAAAGGAAAATCACAGAGATTAACTATTGCAGTAGAACTTTCTAAAAGCATTCCACCACCAATTCAGTATGATAAAGTGTTATGACGGGGAACGAAACACAAACACCAGAAATCTTTTTAACTACAAAGGACCTGCATATTTTCTTAGTAAAAGGCATGCCTGGGATTAGGAACAATTTATTCCAGTCTGGCAGACAGTTTGACAGTTTAGGAGAAAAGGGAACAAGTAAAGGATGAGGGCTCCATCACAGAAAGAGCAGATGTTTTAAAGCATAGATGGCTAATGGTGGGTGAAAATGAAGCAGTGTGCAGGCTTCACTTACACTGGCCCTGACACACTTGTGTACAATTAGATGCCGGCCTAACATTCGGATGGACGCAGAGCCCCCACATTTCGGCATTTTTCTGAAGCAGATGGAACACCTTACAAGGGAAATAAGAGAACACAGTGCAGACTGGGCATGGGCCCACATCCTCCTGTCAGGCAGTGAGTTTTGCTGTTGTTGCTTTTTAATAGAATAATTGAACCTGGCCATAAGAAGAATAAACTTGTTTTACTTTGCTACAGTGCAGGATTTTACTGTGAAAGTGAAGTCTCTCCTAAAATAGCTTATCAATCTAATCTACATGGCTTGGAAGAGCCAAATATTCATATCCATTTTAAGGATAAGTCCAAAGTCTAAAGTACATTTTTCCAGATACAAGCTCTGGAAAGAAAATTTAAATGGTGATTAAAACACAATTTTAAATCTCAAATTACTTTACTTTATTTATGGAGAAATATATTATTTTCACTTGAAAAAGTAAGGGGAAAGTAAACAAATGCCAGAAGTTGGGTACTTTCTAAACAAATACTGATACACCCCAGAAAATCTAACGGTTTTCCCTATTATCATAGAAAAACAAACCTGAGTGCAAAGCCAGAAACACTTACTTTAGAATGCATAAGGTTTAACACTTTAAGAATAAAAGGAACAAACAGAAATAGTAGTCATATCATGTAAGAGCAGATATTTTAAACCTCAGATGACTGTTTATTTAAAAAAAGAAAAAAAAGCTGGCGTAGGGTCACTGAGGTGGCGCGGCAGGGAGAGGTGCTTGCCACCAGCCCTGACAACCTGACTTCCATTTCCGGGACCCACAAGTTCACATGCCATATGCCCAATAATAAAAAACAAAAATAAAACTGTAATTGTAAAAAATTGAAAGGATGACTATGGGTGGCCAATGCCTCACCCTTGAGGACCTCCAACCTCCATTTTCCACCCAAAGACCACTCGAACTGCCCTAAAGGCCAGACCAGCTCCCACCCTACAGCGTGAAAAGCCCAAGCTCTGGACTTGAAAGCCCACCAGTCCTCAACCTGGAAAGCTTCCCTCTCCCAAGAAACCCTAGACAAACCCTGTCTCTGCTCGGTCCTCTGATGCTTCTCGCCTGAGTAGAGGCAGCCATCCTCCTGGGTTCCTCCCGCCCAATAAACCTCTTGGTGAGAAAAAAAAAATTGAAAGGAAAATATTGGTTAAACACCTCAGCTTTACATTTAAATAATTCTTGCTTAGAAAATAACATTTGCAGCAACTTTAGAGCCAAGTCTGTATAATCAATCAAGGCTTATGTGGTTCCGTCCTTGGCAAACACATTGTTGAAGAAACTCCTGAAGAAAAAGTCCCATTAAGAAAAAGTGATTAAGAGAAATGGCTTTTAGATATGATGATCCTTTCCTACCACTTCCTTTAAAAAAAAAAACCTGCCAAACAGACATAACAACCATTTTTGTCTTGCTTTTTTTTCAGGGAGAAGATAAAGAGTCAGGGCAATCATTTGGGGAAAGAGATGGGGAAGTTAGCATAGAGTGGTCAATAGCATGGAAATGTTTGAGTTCTTGTAGCAAGGTAGTGTCACTCTCAATTGTAAGACTGTGCCCCCAAACATGTCCTGTTACATAAATTCACATGGATTTAGTTTCTATCTTTACAATGTTTCCTATATCCATCTTAATAGCTGTTTTAGTCTTAGAGCTGGAAAACTGAAATATGGCACTTCCGGATTTTAATTTTGTTTACTGTGTACACATTTAGTATAAGTCAAACTGGAGGAGGAATCCCTTCCTTTAGAAGTAAGCTCTTCTAAATGCCTACGCAAACAATTACACACTTTATTCATGAAATCCAAGTCTGTTCCGATCTGTCTTCTTTAAACAATGCCCCCAAGTTCCTTCATGACCTGCCGCGTTTTATTCTCCAGATCCCACTTTCTATTCCACCCATTTTGCTTGAGGGTCCTACTCATTTATACAGCGTCTCTAAGCGAGGGCCACACTGCCGCATGTCCTCACTCGCTTTCCTCATCCTTCTCAGATCTAAACTCTCTGACACCTTCTGCTTCCTTAACGACGTCAGTGTAGCTGGTGCAAGCTGGAATGCAGGAATACCTACCTTGCCAGGCGTCATGTTGCGCCTGTAATCCCAGCACTGAGGAGGCAGAGGCAGGCGGATCACTATGAACTCGAGGCCAGCCTGGTCTACAAAATGAGTTCAGGACAGCCAAGGCTACACAGAGAGAGCCTGTCTTGAAAATCCCAAAAAGGAAAAAAAAAAAAAAAAAAAAAAGGAATAAAAAGAAAAAACCCTACTCCACGAGGCTGGTGGAAGGATTAGATGGAAAATCTTACACACGACAGTAAGGACAGCAAATGCATCAAAACACTGGTGCCTTAGTGTGTAAGCTCGGGCATTCTGTGGGACATCTTTTTCCCATAGCTTCTACCACACTGTTGTAGTTTTACATTGATAAATCACTTTGCCCATTATTACAAATTCCTTGAAAATAAAGATTTCATATTCTTGTTTTTATAGATATGAAACACCAAGTTTGGTGAAAATAGACTGAACAAATAAATAATGAAGCAAAACAGGATAAAATTTTATCAGGAAGAATCTGACTAACAGAAGAGATAGGACTTTTAAGCAATTTATCTGACCCTTCTTTTTCCCCTGAAAAACTGCTGACCATGTAACATTTCTTTTACAAATCTGGCAGATGCCTTCTAGACCGAACTTTTAAGGCTTCTATAGAAAAACTAGGGAATGTATTTCTTTTTTTCTTTTCTTCTTTGTCCCATTGAAAGGACACAGAGGTCCACATCCTGCTGTGACTCCAGGAACATGCCGAGTACTAGTAACTACGGAGTAGTTCTAAAACAGCCTTCACGAACTAGAGCTGCTCTCTAGAACAGAAGCTACACAGAACTGTTTGTGCACAAGGAACATGCCGGGGAGCAGCAGGGAGGTACACTCAGGGAAGACGCCTGCGCTGGCTCTGACTCATGCTCCTGCTGTTTATTTATAGCTTATTAGTACGAGATTTGTTTTACTTGGCAAAAACACAAGATTCTGAATGACTGTGAGGACGCCTAAGCGCTGGCGCTCGGGAGCTGAGTAACAACCTGCAGTTTGGTGCTGCAGCAGCAGGTTCCTGGGGGCTGCACCCCGAAGCTGCACCAGCACTGCCATCTTCCTGAGCTGTAGGCCTTACTACTACACAGAAAACAGCGGGTAGCCAATGAGCCGAGTTCTCTGTCTATATCTCCATTAACGAGTTGAAGTTAGACTTTCAGGTTTTATTGCACATACAATTCTTAATTTCTTTTTAAATAGCACTAGCAAAAATAGTCAAGAGTAATTTTAAAAGACAAGCCAAAGAATTATAAGGTGTGATATGAAAAAAAAATCTTTCAGTGATCACTTAGGATGCTTCCCTTCTTATGGGTTTTCCTCCTCAGCACTGATATTTTATTGCATATTCACTGACATATTTACTTAGTATCAGTCTTTAGAACATAAAGTCTAATCTTGTTCACTGCTATATGTTTTTGTTGAAAGAATAGCCAGGAACATGTGGCTTTTCAGCAAACACCTTGTTGGGTGAGTGACAGTAAAGCTGACTATGGCTCCTCACTAAATCACAACTCCGAGGACAGCTGCAGTCAGAAGTCATTTGAAAACACAAGTGTAAGTAAATGGCAAATATTCAAAAAGATAGCTACAACTTGGATAAAGTGTTTGAAAAATAAGACCAATTCTTTAAAAGATGTGAGGAAATACACTTTTTGAGAGAAAAAAAACTTTTATGCTCTGAATATTTCTTATATTTTTGTTTTTTCTTAAAGATGAACAAAAAAATTGATCAATGGTCAGAAATGGGGTGATGTTTCCCACTACAATCCACTTCCTGGAGATGCTTGTTCCATGGTAAAATTAGTATTTCTGCTGTAGTAGGTGAAAAAATATTTTCCCTTTTTACATTTTAAAACTATGTATACAGCACACAAAACTGAAGCAAAATTTTCTACATGTTAAATGTTTTTTCAAACTAGACACACTACACATAAAACTGAAGTACACTTTAAATGTTATTTTAAGGTAAATATGAACGATCAAATTAGTGTACAATGATGTGGCTTACATGTGACAAGAGACCATACACATTTAGGAACCTGGGTTGACCATGAAAGGTTAGTTATTAGTTTTTATGTGCATTTGTGTAGGCATGCACATGTGCATATGTATATAGAGGCCAGAGGTCACCCTTGGTGTCAGTCCTCAGGTGCCATCCACTTAGCTTTTTAAGACAGTCTCTCCCTAGCTGGGAGCTCAGCAGCTGCACTAGGCAGGCTGGCTGGTGAGTTCCTGGATCTCTGGGATCACCACACTTAGCGTCTTTACACTGTCTAAAGATCAAACACAGGAGCTTAAACTTCAACAGCAAGCATTTTACCACCTGATCTATCTCCCCTTGCCCATACTTTGTTAAAAATAAACTTTATAACTAAAGAGCACACCCTAAAGCCTCAGGCACAAGGGAGGCTGGTTCTTCAGATGAACTACTTGATAATATGAATTCAAGTTATCTGACCAACTTTTTAAATCTTCTGAATAACCTGTGTACTCATCTGGATGAGCTCATGACACAGTAGTCATTGACTCCTATCTAATATCAGCATAAAAATACCAGGGGAAAGACTACAGTGTTTCTAATGATCAGCTGATGTCACTAAATGCAGTCAAATTGGATATGATGTAAGCAACTGAACATTCCTAGACGCAGCTAGAACATGCCCACTGTCACTCTGCTTTCTGTAATCCAGCTCTCTCATTTCTGAGGTCATGTAAGATGAATGCTCAAATAGAATTGGTACAAGAAATACTTAGAAGGAGTCTAACCCTGACCAGAAAGATGGCTTAGTGGGCCTGGCTATTTTCCAAGAAGCCTGAAAATCTGAGGTCAGTCTCCAGGATCCACGTGGGAAGGAGAGAGAGTATCAGCTCCCATGAGCTGTTTGGAAAGAGGTGTTCCTTTTAAGTTTCTGCATCCCATTCCTCCAAATTCTGAAAGGGAGTGGATCTAAATTATATCCAAAATGTTTATTAAATCTAGCTATGTAATAGAATATACCTTAAACACAACTACTGTAAAATATCTTACAGTTTAAATAGGATGCCAATTTTCAGTCTGCTGATGGACGGTAAGAAGATAATAAAAATAACTTTCTGGGGAGTTGTGAGCGGGGAGGGATCACAGATGGTTTTTGCTAAATGTAATGAAAATACACACTCTGCCATGTCTTACCCACTCACGGGGTCTCCATACAGTATCCCTGCTCCAAAGGCCACCGCCCCATAGAGAGATAAGAACATATTGAACATACTGTGCTCAGAACTGTGCCAGGACTGGATGTGGCATTTTATTTAAACTTCTTAACACCCAATAATAGTTACTCTATTATGATTACTGTATTAGAGATAAGGACACTGGGGCTATGCACAGTATCTTCCCAGAGTCCTGCAGCTTGTAAGCACAATGCCAGTTTAAACCCAGTTTTTCTGACTTCATGTTACATGTTAACTACCAAAAAAATGCAACATCAGTCCCTGCCAATGATTCTATTTTTCCACTAACCTGAAAATTACTAATTCACAGCTGAGTGGAAATGTTCTCATTATCCCCCAAGACCTCACGTGCTGTACATTACACTATACCCTGCTATTTTTCTATTCTTTAAACCAATGTTCAAGAAAATATATATTAATATATTTTTTAAACATTCATTTTAAGGTTTGATTATGAAACTTTTTAAAAATTAAATTAAGGAAAACAAAACACCAATAGATCAGAGAGTGGCAGGCAGCTCCCACAAGGACCTTATTTTAAGTTTCTCTTACTTTACAAGCATTTTTTAGCCTGTATGTGTTTGTCTAGTCGGTGTCTAGACATTTGGTTTGGCAGTATCTTCTGCTCATTACACGACTGCTGCACTTCTCTGTAGTGCATGCTAGATCTCCAAAGAACATGTAAAGAACACTTCTCTGGGTGAGTCTGAAGACTGTACTCTTGAGGCTGAGGGAGTTCAACCACAAGACATCCTTTCATGAAGCTCCAGGAAACAGGACAAACTTACCAAAGCCAAAGATAACTGGCAGTCTGGTGTAACCTTTTAAACTTGCCTTTGCTGTAATTCATCTTAAAAAAACAAAAAACAGCTGGATAAGCCGGGCAGTGATGGTGCACGCCTTTGATCCCAGCACTTGGGAGGCAGAGGCAGGTGGATCTCTATAAGTGCAAGATCAGCTTTATCTACAGAGTGAGTCCAGGACAGCCAGGACTACAAGAGAAACCCTGTCTGGAAAAAAAAAAGGAAGAAAGAAAAAAAAAAAGAAAGAAAAATGACAGACAGACATATACTGGAAGAAAACCCACCACTGAAGGTCACAAAATACTGGATTCCTACAAGCAAAAAGCAGACTATGAGCCGCACTTCACAAGGGCCAGCAAGGTGTCTCAACAGAACAGGCGCGTGCTGCCAGGGCTCCATGACCTGAGTTTGAACCCCAGTCCTCTCATCCCCATACTGCACACAGAATGCATGTGCCCACAGACAGACAGACAGACACACATTTTAACATATAAGTATAAAGATTAATTCATGTAAAACGGGAATCAAGAAGAAGAAGAAAAGCTGTCCAATATTTGAGAGCTATAGTCTGCAATACTTCACAAGGCAACAAGTGCACAACTCCTAAAATAAAAAGATGACAATCCAGACTTCATCAAACAGGAAACATGACTATCGTACTGGAACGTCTAAGAGCAAAATGGAACTCAGACCTGAGTTCAGTTATTTTAAAAGACTCACTTCTACAGTCAATGAGACATAGACGGCCCTGATAAAAATGCTCACAATGGGCTGGGCAAATGTCTCAGCCAGTGAAGATTCATCTACATAAGCATTAAGACCAGAGTCTGTGGTTTGCAGGTAGGATCTGGGAAGAGGTGGGGAAGGGGAAAATCACGAGCAGAATATATTGTATGGGGAGGGGGACCCTTTTTCATCAATAAAAATAAGTTAGCCACTGTGGTGTGTGTTAATAATCCCAGCCAAGGGTTAGGGGTGTGGAGTAGGGGTTGGGTACGGGTGTGGGGTAGGGGTGCAGAAAGGAAGATCTCGGGCTCAGTGGACAGCCAGATCAGCCTAGTCAGTGAGTTGCAGGCCAAGTGAGAGAGCCTGTTTAAAAAAACACAGTGGACAGCACATGAGGACAACATCTACAGTTGACCTCTACACTCATGGGCATACAGATGTATGCACCCGTACACCTATACATGCAACGCCTACACATGTGTTCTATCACACATTTTCTATCATATTATGGTGATGGTAAAAAAATAAAAGATAGTATCGAATTGATGGATTTGGCATCTATCTCATTAGTTTGTCCATTTATTCCTTTTGAGTATGTGCTACACACATGGCATTGTACTATGTCATGAGATAGAAAGAAGACTAACACAGGGGCTTTCTTGTCCTCAAGTCACTTAGACCATAGCAAAAACAACAGTATTGTGTGCAGTATTTCTTAGTTAGATACTAGCTCAACTTATAGCTAATAACCCATCCTCCTGGCTTCTGGTGGGCTGTCCACGTTACAGATGCTACAGTTCTTCAAACAGTATCTTCACAGTAGATTAGCAGTAATGTGTGGAAATAAATCACATAATTATTAGACTTAAGATTTTTTAGGGAAAAAAACAATGAAATGTCAAGATTTAACTTCGTTGAAGGTGGCGAAAGTTAAATAATTAGGAGTCTAAAATGAACAAGTGGAGGGAGGAAATGGAAATGACACGAGTGTTTTAGACCTTAATCATAAATTATAGATGTTTCCTATAATATAATTGCTTCCTCCATAATTAAATTTTATGACATCATCAAAAAGCCAAACTGTTGAGACATAAAATGATTTCACAAGCTACTTTGCTAGTTTTCTAGCTTTTATATGAGGAATAACCCAAAGACTACATATAAATTTAATTAGAAACAGTTCTCTATATACATATATATACACATACATATATATACATATATATGTTTATTTTATTTTTGTTTTTCAAGATAGGGTTTTTCTGTGTAGCCCTGGCTGTCCTGAAACTCATTCTATAGACCAGGTTGGCCTTGAGCCTGGAGATCCACCTGCCTCTGCCTACCAAGTGCTGGGATTAAGAGCATGTGCCACCACTGCCTGGCAACTTTTATATTTTAAAACCTCTTCCTCATGTATTAATAACCATCTCATTCATGCCATGGAAGACTTTTGATATCTCAGGAACACTTTAAACATTATTTTATTTTTTTAACCTGGTTTTAATTCCATATACTCCTTTTCTTTGTAGTTCTACTGCAAATAAACAAAAACTCTCTTCAACTTTCTCTGTGCTTTCCTTTAAACATAAAAACATTAATACAGATGAGGAATAGACTTTGCGTTGACTTGCTTCATTTCCTTCAGAACATCTGTCAAGCACAGCACAACTGCTCTAACAGTTACATGTACATGACCCAATCACAGTGGCCTCTATCTGTAGGGAAAGGGCATGCCGAGCCCTTTCTAGCTCTCCAGCTACACCTGGGCTATCATTTCTTCCACGCAGGGTCATATTTACCAAACACTCCACTGGATTTCCTCTCATTTCTAGTGTAGATCCCTTTCTGATTAATTTATCATAACTGTAGCCAGTATTTACCAAACACTCCACTGGATTTCCTCTCATTTCTAGTGTAGATCCCTTTCTGATTAATTTATCATAACTGTAGCCAGTATTTACCAAACACTCCACTGGATTTCCTCTCATTTCTAGTGTAGATCCCTTTCTGATTAATCTATCATAACTGTAGCCAGTCACCTGTGATTTCTGTTCATAAAGCTAAGTAGGATTTTCATTTCTCATTCCCGGGGACCCTGTAACATCTGACGCTGCTGACTACCTCTTTCCCGAACTCTTCTTCCCTGACTTCTAAGTTTTAAACAAAATAAGCAAGTTGATGCTCTTTTCCTCATCTACATTATACTCTTCCAGTGTTACAATGATTCCTTGTGTTTTCCTGCTTGCTCTTGTTCTTCCAAATATATATGGTAAAAAGTGGCTTGATTTTCCAAAAAGGCTTTCCTTGGTCTTCTTTTCATTGGAAATAAGTCAAAGCAGTCTAATGTCTTTTGAACAAAGAAAGTAATAGAATAAAACTCCAAATCTATTGTTTTTAAAGATATGGATATAAAAGCTTTAAAAAGACAATGTAGGAAAATGGTTAAGAACACAGTCTACGTATGGGGCTGGAGAGATGGTTCAGAGGTTAAGAGCATTGGCTGCTCTTCCAAAGGTTCTGAGTTCAATTCTCAGCAACCACATGGTGGTTCACAATCATCTATAATGGATCTATAAAATAGCTTGGTATTTTGTTGTTTTTTTCTAAAACTCTAAAATGCATTAACTCCACTAGACTAAACTATTTCAGTAACTAAGCATTTAATCTAAGCATTTAAAGCAATGCCACACAGCCTTTAAGGGAACAGTGTTCACATGCATACAAACATGAAAGTAGAAAAATAAAAACCACATTTCTAGAGCTAAGCTGAAAAGCCGATCATCTCTAACTTTCTCACTTTACAGATAAGGAAGCTGGAGAGGGTCATGTGGTTTGTTCAAAGTCATGAAGTAAATACCAGCAAGAGGCACACTGGAGCTGACTGCAAGCCATTACATTTTCTTCACATATTCATGTGAAAAGCAGTCATTCTTAGAAGATATCTGTTTGGAAAAAATTTTTTCCATCATTACAAAAACCCTGAAATTTAATCTGAGGGAAACCCTCAAAAGTTGATCTATCAACTATTAACCTCCACCATTAATCAGGGCAAATTCATTAATGTATTTGTTCATGTCTCATACTTCTGAGTGCTAAAAATTGCAAGTATGGCTTCTCAGTGCACACATTTATTTATTTATTTGCTTGTTTATTTACTGTTGTTTTTAGGGTTTTGTTTTGTTTGATGAGACAAGGTCTCACTAACTATACCAGACTGTCCCCTACCTGCCTCCTGAGTGCTGGGATTAAAGGCATGTGCCACCACACTCTGATATTGTTGTTATGAGGCAAGGTTTTACTTTGTAGCCGAGGCTGGTCTAAAACTCATTAAGTAGCCAAGGTTGGCCTTGAGCTCATGGTCTCCTGCCTCAGCTTCCCAAGTGATGAGATTATAGACATGTGTCACTGTCTTCAGCCTTTGTTCAAATGCTTAGTGCTTTTTGTCTCTTAAACCTATTTACCCTCCTTCTGCCTCAGTTTTGTCATTTATAAAATAGGATTAGAAATACTTATATGATTATATATAAGGAACTAATGAGATTATATATTGAAAACAACTTTGTAAACTATAAAGTCTGCATACATTAAAGACATCAGTTTATGTATAATGAAATTTTAAAAAGATTTATAAAAAAAATGAGAGGAAGGCAGTGTGGATCTAAGAGTCAGGAACTGGTGTTAAGAAGTAGTGTGTAGTGAGAGTTTATGGAGGCTGAAGGGGCTGCACAAGCAAGCAAACATGTCTGAGGCACGCATCTAGCTAAAGCTCTGGTTCTCAGTGCAGCCTCAGGCATGGCGTTTCAGGCTTACAAAAGAAGAGAATGGAAAGCAACCCTATTTTCTTGGTTATAAATAAATGCCCATGTGTCACGAGCTAAGACCTCACAATAGTCCTTCACACACAACAGTAACCAAGTGTCTGATAATAACCATTTTGTGTCTGAGGAATCTGACTCAGCCACGTGTAGAACTGACTTCAGCATGATCACTGGTGTTGCTGCTGAAGGCAGAATGGCAAACGATCTGAGTTACACTCGAGGTGCTATCTCGTGCTGAGCTGCTTCCGGTGCTCCTTAAGTTCCTGTACATCTGCAAGGAAGCCCCTGTTGCTGGGGTAATCCTTACAACCTACACCATATAGGCACAATGTGCTCAAATATGTTTTGCACACAATCAAGGCATGAAACCCACCTCAACATAAGGCATGATCTGGAGGAAGAGGGGAAAACATCTCTGAGGCAGGCATATAGCTGAAGCTCAGGTGCCCCCTTACAGCACACATGCATTTGAAACAGCTGAGAAGATACAAAAGTGTTTACTTTTAATGTGAAGAACAGGTACTAAGAACAAAAATAAACTAAAGAAATGCCAAAGTATTATGCAGTCATTTCATTGGAAAAAGAAATATGAAATAAAAGAGAATAATAGAGACACACACATGTATATGCACACACACACACACACACACACACACACACACACAAGACCTGTTCTTTCTTTCGCCCCTCCTCACTGCCTGCTACTGGTACTGGCTATGTGTGTGGTGTATGTACATGTAGGTATGTGGAGGTGTCGTCCATAATGGCTTTCCACCTTATTTTTTGAGACAAGGTCTCTCACTGAACACAGACCTCACTCGTGTGGCTATGGACCAGCAAGGCCAGGTCTCCTGTGTCTGCATGCCAACCATGTCCAGCTTCTAAACGGCTGCTGTGGACTTGGACTCGGGCCCTCAGGCCTACACAGCAAACACGTTACTACCTGAGTGTTTCTCTAGCCAGAAAACCTGTTCTTGAAGAGAAACTGGCCCGATATAACCTGTCCAGATATAACCAACTTTGAAAGAAGCATCTCTGGGTGGCACGTCAAAGTTCACTGCAATGGCAACTAAGGTCACACCACGCCTTACCCTCCGCAAGTTTTCTTCTCCTCCCCGTTGGCATCACTCTCCTATCTAACTTTACTTGTCTGAGAGCCTGCTTCTGGCCCACACTCTTGAATTCATTTTGTTATATTCTTTAATCCACACACCCTCCCTAAATAAACTGTTACACAAACACATTACGAAAAATAAACATCAAACTTAATTACGTTTTCCTTACTTATGTATAGTTCATTCATAGCACCTTGGAAGATTGAAAAAAAGTTATTCTTCACCCCTGCCCATCAAAGCACAGCAAAATAAATTTAAAGGAAGGAAAAAGGGAAAAGACTTGTAGGAAAACAAGGTACGAATACCTGGAACTCAACAGAGAAAGAAGATCACACTGTGCTGGAGGTAAAAACGTGCAGAAAAAAAGTCAAAGCAACAGAAAACATTTTCCTGTCAGAATTTCTTTCTTGCTCAACTACAGCAGGAACTCAGTAGTTACCCAAAATATGTCTGCTGTAGAGAAAATAATGTCATCAGCTCAACAGTTAAGACATTAACAGGTACAGGAGTGTGGTATATGAGGAGGTGAAAGTATGCGAGGGGCTGGTTTATTAAATAATGGTACACACTGGGCAATCCACACCCACATGTACTTCTTTAGCTATTAAGGTATTCAGTTAAATAAATGCCCAATAGTAAGAGGAAACAACTGGCTGTGCTGATGGCCTCATAAGTATCTGGCTCTTGCTACACAGAGACTTAGGGCTTCACACGTTCCTATTCCTGAGCGTCCAGTGCCATCCTTTCTGTCAATGGAATTAAGAACCCAACAAGAGCCAAGTCCACCTCCTCCTACTCGTGCCACATGATTTTCAATGAAATTTTTAGGAAAGTATTTCACACCAAAATATGGAAGAAAAGGCCAAGCATGAGGTAATTCAACACTTCTTGTATTTTCATTTTAGCAAGAGAAAAATGAGCAATCCAGGTATTTAAGGACTGGATTCCTGTCTCATGACACAGTTTATAGCCAGTGCAATAAAGTTAAACTTCCATTTCTACTCTGTTAAAACAAGAAAGAAGAGAGAAAGAAAGCATGCAGGGAGTGGGAGGACAAAGAAAGTTGTAAATTTGTATTTACTCTTTCTAGACATAAAATGCTAGATGATAAATTATAGTTAGGAGATGAAAGATACAGTCAGAACGTGTGACAGACTCTTAGCTGAACTACCCAAACATCAGAGGATGGAAGGAGAAAGCAACATTTTTCCAACAGAACTTTCCACAGTAAAAGAATAAGAAAGAGCTTTATACACATGTAGGGGAAATAGAATTATTTTTTGTTTTTAAAAAGCACAATTCAAATCCAGGCTTCGTGGTGCGTGCCTTTAATCCCAGCACTCGGGAGGCAGAGGCAGGTGGATCGCTGTGAGTTCGAGGCCAGCCTGGTGTACAAAGCAAGTCCAGGACAGCCAAGGCTACACAAAGAAACTCTGTCTCAAAAACAAACAAACAAACAAACAAAAAAACAAAAATAAAAACAAAATCACAATTCAATCTCTTTATTTAAAAAACTAGTCTCCTTTAATATTAATATAGCCTCTCTCTTTCTCTACGTGTGTGTGTGTGTGTGTGTGTGTGTGTGTGTGTGTGTGTGTAACTTGTTCTTGTCCCTAGAAAAACATCATTAGCAATTATTTCAACACATGGCTTGACAGCTGCTGCCTTTACTATATGTTACACTGTTTTAATCAAATGAAAGAACATCCTGAACTAATTTTAAATTTTAAAAAAACTATCTATTAAAATATCTTTCTGTAGTAAGTTCAGTAACACATCCATTGCAGTACCCATCAGGTCCTTACAGAGTGCAAGGTCCACTTTAAAAGATCTACTTTTAGCTGGGCGTGGTGGCACACGCCTTTAATCCCAGCACCCAGGAGGCAGAGGCAGGTGGATCTTTATGAGTTTGAGGCCAGCCTGGTCTACATAGGGAGTCCAGGACAGCCAAGGCTACATAAAGAAACCCTGTCTCAAACAAACAAACAAAAACACCACAAAACAAACAAACTAAACAGGTCTACTTTTTCTTTAACCTCAAACACAACTGTATCAACAGAACAACAAATCCTTAGTTCTGTTGAGCCAAGACAGTTGAGGCCTCAATGAAACTCTGTTCTCAGCTGACCTGTTGCCACTCAAAAGGTACTATGAGGTTAGTAAAGAAATATATTAATTGTTTGGGAAAATAAGGTAAGCATAGGAATTTTGTGAATAGGCTGTGATCACCAGATGCCACGGCTAAACTATTCTCAAAACTCTGAGCCACTAAAAATGTCTAACTTAGAAGAGCACCACTGTTAACTGACGATTTCTGTGATAGTGGTGGCAACAGCAACTGAGACCAACACACCATCCTACTGATAGTAAATGCCTGTTTCTAACCATACACCACCTATAGTCTTCTCTTTAAAATTAAATGACGTGGGCAGCTAGAGAGATGGCTCAGTGGTTAGAGTCATTTATTACTCTTGCAGAGGATCTGAGTTCAGTTCCCAAAACTCACATCAGGCAGCTGATAACTGGCTATAACTCCAGCTCCAAGGGACTGACACCCTCTTCTGACCTTTGTGGGCAATGCACTTGTCAAGGTTTGAATGAGATGTCCGCCACAGTCTCAAGCATATGAATGCTTGGTCCCCAGTTGGTGTCATTGTTTGGAGATGCTTAGAAGGCACAGCCTTGTTGAAAGAAGTGTGTCACTGAAGGTGAGCTTTGGGAGTTTAGAGACTCATGTCATTTTCAGTGTGTGTGTGTGTGTGTGTGTGTGTGTGTGTGTGTGTGTGTGTGTGTGTGTCTCCCTCCCTCCACTTTGTGCTTGTGATTTAAGCTGTGAGCCTTCAGCTTCCTGCTGCAGCCACCATGCCGGCTGCTTGCTGCTTTCACGCTATCACCATCAACTCTTACCCTCTGGACCATAGCCCAAATAAACTACATCTTCCAGAAGTCGCCTCGGTTTATCGCAGTAAGAGTGATACTAGCACAGTAACTGACGGTAACTAACACAACACTCACGTGCACACACTGAGGTATAGGTGTAATTTAGAACAAAATAAAAACAATTTAAGAAAGAAAGAAATGGCTAAGGATGCAAATCACAGAAGAATTCAACCACTTCTGTTTTTGTGGTTAGTGCAGAGCACTCTACGGGACTCAGATGGAAACTCCATGAAGAGAATATTGTCATTTTATAGGAAAAGCAGATGGGCTGAAATGCCTTTCTCATGTGGCCGAACATTTTTAACATTCAAAAATGCTAGTATAAATACTTTTGCTTGTATAACCTGACTGATTTTTTTAACACATTCTTCACCAACAAGTATAAACATTTAAAGAAGAAATCAAAAATGAACAAAGAAACTCGGGAACATAGATATAACCACTCCACAATTGACAAATTAATCAGCTCATGATTAATCTTAAGCCTACATCACAGCAATCTGTTCCTTAATTACCAAATAGGCACTGGCTTAAAACACCGTGGTAATTTCCTATTTTACCTGCCCTTTGGTTAGAAACAAACAATACAGCTATAGGATGTTTTCTAAATGCACAATACGTAGCCTGAATCAGGCCTGCTGCCCAGCTCCAGCTGAGGCCTGCATCCCAGTGCTCACTCACACTGCTGCACTTGCGTCACTGCCTCCTGTCCACCTCTGAACCTTCTAGAAGACTCAGTCTGAGGTCTTGTACACAGCAAAGTGCTCAAAAGTGTTCATTTACTCTTTCAAAATGAACTTACCCTTCGAAATGATACGACATAAAATGTGTCTCCTCTCCTGCGGATGGCTTCAAAGAAGCCTTGGTAACTCCCAGGTGAAGCGTAGTACACTTGCAGCTCATTCCCAGAATTCCTGCTAACAGAGAAGATAGAAAATATCGTTAATATTTAAACACATTGAGTCTTCCAATTCCTTCCATTCTAAGGCCACATCTGAACTTAAGAATCTCTTTCAGCCAAAATAGTAGCATTTTAACAATTTTTTACTTTTTGATGTTTTTAATTAGCATATCTTACAGGGTACCATGTGCTGTTTGCCTCAGGCAAATGACACGTTTTTATTACTATTCTTGTTTTGGGTGCATTATCCTGTTTGGTTCACAGGGCCAGTCAGGAAGGGCTCTGACTGTTGCCCCATTACAGCTAGCTCTTAATCATGAAAGCATCATCTCCAACACTGCTCTCCTTTTATGTTACACTCGCCTTGATGATGACATTTGAAATGCTAGAAACTGTACTCTCTTTGGAACCTCAAAATTTGCAGTACTATATAGTAACAAGAGATTTCTAAGCCAAAGAGACAGGGTCTGAAGTCTACTTCTACCACTTAATTCATGACTTTGAAAATTATTAAAAACAAAACAAAACCCTTGACTTCCTAGCCATTTCATATATAAAGTACACTTCGAATTATTATATAATTTAAAGGTAAGATGTACATAAAGGACCCAGCCAGGATGAGGAGATGGTTCAGCAGGTGAAAATGCCTGCCACAAAAGCCTAATGACTTGCATTCAATCCCCAGAATCGACATTAAAAAAGCCAGATCTGAAGCTCTTTGGCTGAGAGCCTGACGTCCTCTTACCTGAGGCTGGTGGTTTCTGTGTACTGGACGGCCATCAGCTGGGAGCTGGAGCCCTGTTCCAGAGCACCCTGGGAGAAGAGAGAGGCTTAGGAAACAACACCGACACTTCCCATGGGGATTGTTATTCAGGCTCCTCTGGGTCCCGCTGTAAAATCTATCTTAGGAAGTCTTATGAAAACGTTGAGGCACTGCCCACCAAGTTTACAGAAAGAACGCAGAAGGTTAGTCGAGTGCAAGTTTTATGACCAAGCTGTGTAAGTATTACTGGACCTGTAACAACTTATATTTGTCAAAAAGCATTACGTCACAGACAGATGCCTAAGAAACGGGAAGGCTCAAGATGAAACAGAGCTTCCACTATGCACCAAGTGACACACAAATTCTGCACAACTGACACGCCTACTGGCTGCATCCCATGAAAGGCTCTAACCGTTTAGCCAGAGGACAGTTAATACGGAACCGTCAGTGGCTAACACATGCTACACCAGAAGCCTCTATTTCACAAGTCACTTCCTCTGCTCTCTGGTCTCTTATACTTCCTGAGAGTTTTATTAGCTAATCTTTAGAAGAATTTTGTAAGGGAATCAGAATTCAAGGGTATACTTTACTATTACATTACAAAATGACCTTGTTGTTACTTTACAACAATAAGTATTTTTGATATATCAATAAGAGCTTAATCATACATCTCCTAGAATGTATTAATTATCATATTTATATATCCTTCTTTATATAAAGTAAGGTTTCAAACTTAAATAACTGATTTCCCTTAAGGGGCTAAGGGTATAATTGGGAGAAAAAAGTTCTTTAAAATGATAAAATTTGATAAATTCTAACAGAAATACAAAATGCTTAAGGGAAAAAAAAGAAAATAAGTTTATTTGGTAAATGGAACCAATGTGCAAAGATGACTATACAGTTTCTAATTTCTGGTTCCACAACAAGAGCCTTATTTGATCATTGTTGATGATTAGCATATACATCCATGCACATATGTCAGTCACTTAGTAGGCATCTCAGTCCTCAGATCAACTGCCATGCTGTAGCAGTACTTGTGTAAAGATAATCTATTTGAGCTTCAACCTCAAAAGTAACGATGCTAGAGGTTTTATTACAGTATATTGTTATAAATTATTGTTCATAGCCTCTTGCTGTGCTTAACTTAGAAATTGACCTTTACATAGCTATGTATGTATAGAGAAAGTAATATATACATGTTGATTATCACAGCCTACCTTGGAATAATATTTGAACAGTATAAAAACTTAACTTTAATCCCAGCACTCAGAAGGCAGAGGCAAATGGATCTCTGTTGAACTCAAGGCCAGCCTGGTCTACAGAGTGAGTTCCAGGCCAGCCAGGGCTACCTGGTAAGACACTGCCTCGAACAAACAAGCAACTTAGCTGTATAATTCCTCTTGACTCTCCCCTTGTATTCTGATAAGCTATAAGTTCCATAGTTGTTTTTATTCTTGCTTTAAAAATACAAATTACCTAGAGGGAGGGGTGTGCGTGTGTGTGTATGTGAGAGAGAGAGAGAGGGGGAGAGAGAGAGAGAGAGAGAGAGAGAGAGAGAGAGAGAGAGAGAGAGAGAGAGAGAGAGCGCCTTTATTTTTTATGGTCTGTTACTAGGATATTTATGCTGTTATTTTTTCTCCCTGCTAATCTTGGTTTACATTTGGCATAATTTTCTTAGTCTAAAAGCTTTAGAATTTCTCCCCCTTTACAAGGTCTTATATATATGGCCCAGGATGCCTCAAACAAATGATTCTCCTCTCTAGGCCTCCTAAGCACCAGAACTGTAGAAGTTCACCACCCATGCCTATCTAGGTTCTTTCTTTCTTTCTTTCTTTCTTTTCTTTCTTTCTTTCTGTTGTTGTTTGTTTTTTGTTTTTGAAAAGGATTTCTCTGTGTAGCCTTGGCTTTTCTGGACTCACTCTGTAGACCAGGCTGGCCTCAAAATCACAGAGATCTGCCTGCCTCTGCCTTTCAGAGTGCTGGGATTACAAGTGTGTGCCACCTCACCTAGTTTATCTAGAATTTCTCATTTTTTGGTCTACTGAAACTGGTTCTTTCAACTGTGGTCCACCTAAAGTCCCCTCACTTTGCCTTCATGTTAGAAGGCATTTTCCCTTGTCTTTCATCTTCCCTAACAGCTCTAGTCTAGTCTGATAAGGAGGGAAAGACTATGAAAGAACAAGTCAAATCAAAGATATAATACTTTAATAAATGATAAGAATTTCAAAGAAATGTCAGTTTACCAAACTTACAGAATATGTTATAAGACTGATGTCTTTTTTGTATCTAAAAGAAATAAACAAGAGGAAAGAAAATTGAAATGGGGGTGGGGACTTTGAGCACAGGTGCAGGCTTCTAACACAGAGAAAGAGTCCAGGACAAATTCTGGCATGTTTGATGACTAACAGCAGCAGGACCAAGATGATGCTCTCCTCCTGGCTAGCCCGAAACTTCCTTTACTCAGATAAACACAGATGCTCCCATGTCATTCCTTTCTCGGTAACAGCTAAGATTCCAAGGCTTCTGAGTATAATCTGTGCGTGCAATAGGACACATACGCAGAAGAGCAGAGAACAGGGCTGCAGTCTAAACTGCAGATCGGAAAATGAATGGGCCCTAAACTTAGAACAACATTATTTCCCTTCGCATTCCTTCAGGATTCAAGGATAACCCTTCCACGGTTATAAAAAATTGGAAAGAACAGCATGACAACTTACACACACACACACACACACACACACACACACACTTGGTAAAACCCTCCATGTAGGCCAAGAATTCTCATCTAATTTTCACAACTTAGCTTTGTGAGACCATCCATTGGTGGCCTACTCCTGCCTCTGTGCCCTTCCCTGTACACACAGCAAGAGATGGAAGCCCAAAACCACGTTATCTGACCCTTCTATCACTGAGGTTGCCATCATTTAGACTCGGCCAGTAAGATAAACTTGCTTCAAAATGGACACAGAAGCCAGACAGTCTCCTTTCCCTCTGGCTGTGGAGGCAGCTGATATGCACAACTTAGCAGATCAGTATGTTCTGTGGTGCTGGGCCAAGAAGCAGCTTAGGGACTGTCAGGTTCCCACAGCATTGGCTGGACCTGCCCCGAAGAGTCCGGACAACCACTAACACTGCCACAGTAGGCAGAGAAGGGGCTGGAAAGGCCTAGAAAAGCGCATTCTGGATAATTAGACACACCCTCAGAAGTCAGAACATAAGCTCAACTGTGCAAATTCTAACCACCTTATGGATAAAGCCAGCTGCACATGGTTAAAGCCTGTGCTTATTGATATCCTTTTAATATGCTTTTGAACATATTATAAGCTGTTTCCAAATAAACAATTAAGCTTCCTCTCCCCCCCACATTCATTCTCATTCATAGTCATTCTCTCTCTCTCTCTCTCTCCCCTACTCCCCTCACTCTCTCTCTCCCTCCCCCACTCCCCACCTCTCTCCCTCCTACCCTCACCCCAGGCAGAGTCTTACTCTAAGCTCTCCAGCCCAAACTGGCCTGGAACGTCCTATGTAGTCCAGGATGGCCTCAAATTCATGGCAAGCCTCTCATCTCAGCTTCCTGGGTTCTGGTTTTACAGATACAGATACAGATACTGCCACCATGCCACCATGCCCACCATGCCACCATGCCACCATGCCCACCATGCCACCATGCCCACCATGCCCACCATGCCCACCATGCCACCATGCCCACCATGCCACCATGCCACCATGCCACCATGCCCACCATGCCACCATGCCCACCATGCCACCATGCCCACCATGCCACCATGCCACCATGCCACCATGCCACCATGCCACCATGCCCACCATGCCACCATGCCCACCATGCCACCATGCCCACCATGCCACCATGCCCACCATGCCACCATGCCCACCATGCCACCATGCCACCATGCCCACCATGCCACCATGCCACCATGCCACCATGCCCACCATGCCCACCATGCCACCATGCCACCATGCCACCATGCCCACCATGCCACCATGCCCACCATGCCACCACGCCCACCATGCCACCATGCCCACCATGCCACCATGCCCACCATGCCCAGTTGAGATGCCCCTTTCTCTCTCCCTCAACCCTCTTTCCCTTTCACTATGTTGCCCCGTCTGGCTTGGAACTCGTGTAGACTAGGCTGGCCTCAAACTCACAGAGACCTGCCTGCCTCTATTTCTCCTGCCCTCCAAGAGCTAGGATTTAGGCAAGTGTTGCCATGTGAGCATCAGCATGCTCACCTGTTAGCACCAAACCAAACGTGTAAATGAGGTGAAAAAGTTTCCATCCAAAAATAAAACCTCCTTCTTGATTCTTATTCTCTATCCCCCATCTATGGAGGTTTTTCTGCAACAGTTATTTCTACTTATTCCATGTTACTTTTCCAAATTCACTTCACTGGGCTTTTGTTATTACAACCACAATAAAACAACCTTCAGGGTCACCAATGAGCTCTAATGGTAAATTTTACTAGTAATCATTGTCATTGTTTCACAACCTTTTGGCTTGGCTGGGAGCAGCACCACCTTTACCACCCTCTGGAGATCTTACTGGCCAGCCACCTTCAGGTGCTCATTTTTTATAGTTCACACATGGCAATGCCCAGCCCTAGTCTGTCACTGTTTTCCCTCCTTTTTAGTTTTACACTGGGAAGTTGCATGCAAAAATCAAACACTTGGCCTTAACCTCTCTCTTAAACTCCACCTTGGATACATGGTTGTCTACTGGACTTCTCCAACTGAACATATAAAATCCATATCTAAAGCTCCTGACTCCTAACTCCTTCCTCTGGCTTTGTCCTAGTAAGTGGCATCAGGTATTAATCCATCACTTAAGACACAGAAATTATCACCAATTCCTTTATATTTTATTACATTAATTTTCAAATATAGTTGGAGTACCATTCTTTCCTCCTTCATATTAACCGTAAGAGAACAGACCCAAAGGTCTCTCATCTAGACCACTGACAGGATTCTAACCTACCTGCTTCTATTCACAGTCCCCACCAGTCTACTTTGTGTGGCAGCTAGAACGACCGTTTTTGTTTTATTAGACAAGGTCTCAGGCTGGCCTTGAACTCACAGCCCTGCATGTGTCTCTCTAGTGCACTAATGAGTTCTACCACTCCTAGCCAAAATGATCTTTCAAAACTATAAATCAGATCAAACCACTCCCCTGACCAGACCCCCTGGTGGTGTCCTGCATGCCTAGGATGGAGTCCGAAGGTCATGCCAGAGCCTATAGAGTTCACTGAGATCTCACCGCTGCAGCCCTGTCAGATGTGACCTGCTAGCACTGTCCTCTCGGTCGCTGCGGTCCTGCCAGCTTTACTCAACTCCTCAAGGTTCTGCAAATGTGCAAACTGTTCCCTCCGGAGGCTCTTTGCATTTGCCATTTCCTTGTCTGGAAGCCATTTCATTGGATTTCCCCCTAAATTCTAGAGCTATGAAGGATTCATGTAAAAAATGAGTTCTGTCTCGTCCAAGCACAAAGACCCTTGGGCTGCTCTAACAGGCAGAGTTAACTACGTTGGTACAGTACCTTACCAAGGCAGAATTTCTTCAGAATAGCCTTCTCAAATGATTTAATCTAAAGTAACTACTAATTTCTGTGTTTAAATTCTAATCTCCTACCTAGATTTTTCCACAGAGAACATATCTCTCAATTTGAGAGAGAGGGGGGGGGGAGGTTGGGGGGGATCCCTAGCTCTCCCGCTGGAGCGGAACTGAATGAGGCTGCACAGCACACACACTACTGTGCTCTCTGTGTCTGGACCAGGCCCTCGCTCATCATCACCACCATATGTAATTTTTATTAAGAAGCTTGTGAACCAGCTGATAGGCTGTGTGCTGCAGGAGTGGTAACAAGCATCTGATGAGTGACCGCGTGACTAAAACATCACTTCATGGCCAACAAAGAAGCAGAATGGAAAAGTCCTCAGTCAGCAGCATCGCTGACCTGCAGTGGAACATGTCTAAGTTCAAAAGTGCCTCATGGTATATGCTTCACATGTTTTCAATGTGAAAAGCTCTTAAAGGGGGAGAGAAACATTATTGTCTATTGTACAGCTTTTTCCAAGAGAGAGGGGATGTGGCAGAGAGGAGAGGAGGACGGGAAGAAGGAGAGAGACAGAGCGCGCAGGAAGCAGCGCCTGAGTAGGAGGCTGCTGCTCTAAGACCTGAACTAGCAGCACAAAGGCTGGAGGGGAGCTGGGTGGTGACGGCTGCTACCTCAAAGGCAGCCACGGTGAGAAGTAAATAAGGCTGAAGCTCCCAAATCTCCCAGGGAAGGAAGCAACTCTTCTGGGGGAAGAGTCCCAGCAACTGTCCTGTCATTTCTTCAAACACAAGCAGAAACAAACCTGAAGAATACGGGTTTTCTGTTGGTTATTTGTCATTCTTCTTGATTTGGTCCTTTCCACTTCATGTCTATGAACCCAGCCTCGAAGTTCATGGTTCAATCTATAAAACAGATGAATCGAGTATGTTTAATACAGGTTAACTGTCTTACTCTTTAGCTGGAAATTAATTTAACCATTCTGTAGGACCCAAAAAGGGGCCCAGCATACCAGACTACTCAACAATGCTTTTTTGATTGGAAAAAAAAAACCCTAAAACATTTAATATTGTTTTTTAATTACTTTTATTTATTTGTATTTTATGCGCATGGGTATTCTACCTGCATATATATCTATCCATGGCCACGCAGAGCCCATAGAGGCCAGAAGAAGATATCATATTCCTTGAAACTCAAATTACAGACAGCTGTGAGCTGCCATGTGGGTGCTGGGAATTGAACCTGGGTCCTCTGTTAGAGTAGCCAGTGCTCTTAAACACTGAACTATCTCTCCAGCCCCTTAATAATGTTCTTAATAAGACATGCGTTGTTATAAGGCAACCTCCTCAATCATGAGTTCAAAATTCAAAGAAGTAAGGAGAAGTTTGTCCAGAACAGCACAGTCAAATAAATATGACCTTCCTAATGGGGGTGGTGGGGGTGGTAAAGGATGCTGTCTGCTGAGAATAACATATCCACAAGTCTAGCCTTATCTGAATTTTAATATTCACTTCATCCTTTAGTTTTCAAATAAGACACACCTAAACAGGTAATCATCACATTCAATGGACCCACAACCATCTCTAGGTGGACAACTGACAGGCTTCTGGTTATCCAACAAAAACTCAGAGTCTCCTGGCCTCTTAGTAAATCTGAAGAAATGCTTTTCTAAGTTCTGCAGCTCGCCATGGGAGGCCACGCGGGTGTTTCTGCAACAGTCCACTCTCCTCACCTGAGAGACTCTGTTGTATTGATCAGGGGCTGACATGGAGGTGGAGGAATATAAAGTAGTGGTTCGTCAGTTAGCACCATTAAGGCTTTGTCGTTGGAAACAGAATGATCATATCTGAAACAGACATACAGAAAAATCGTTTCCTTCATTGTAAATGTTATAAAGTTTACAAGCATTGATTTTTCATTAAAACAAATATACCAGATTGAACATCTTGCAAGATAGAAATGAACATAATGAAAAGACTAAAGTATACACCATGTGGCAGAACTGTCCTTTGCTGAGTTTCTAAGAGATGGCTGAGTAATTCGCATTTCCTGAGCTACTATTTACTGGGCAGCACACAGTCTGTGTCTTGGATGAATTCAGTGAACCCTAATATTGCTGGAGTAGAGAAGGTGACGCAGTAATGCGAGGAATGACAGGAAAAACCATGACTGTATGACAAGGCCTAAAGGTGTGTGGTCATTTGCCACTGTGGAAACAAACTAAACAGTCTCCCTAAAGCAAGGTGGTGCGAAGTGAGGCTAGAGTACGGCATGAAGTCTTCAACAGGAGAAAGTGAAAAGTTGGAAAACTGAATAAAAATTAGAACTGTGGATGAGTCTGAGTCACTAACACAATGCTAGGTGACAACAACTAGCTACTTCACTAACTTACAAAGTCTGCTTTTACCTATCATACTACTTTGTGTCCCATGAATTCATATTCGAGTACGATAAGAAACAAACCTGAGCTGAAACTGAGACTCTGAACTGGGCCCATTACTACTGGTTATTTCCTTCAGTGTACTATTTAAATCTATCTCACTAAAAAACCTTAGATTGGTTCACATTTTTAAATATAAGATGTTCTGAATTTATAAAGTAGGTTTATAATTTATAAATTTATAAATTAGATATATAAATTATAAAATAAAATAAAAAGAATGAACACACAAAATTAAAAATGGTAAGAGTTACGCTCTTCATATTCACTCAATATTTGCTGTATCCCACCTACGTGCTGGGTCATCCAAGAGACGACAAGGCTCTATCCTCAAAGACCTAACAGGGAAGGCAGATATCACACACACACACACACACACACACACACACACACACACACTGCATAAAACACAGCAAGACTGTGCTAACTGTTGTAAAAGAAACAAAGGACTCAAATAGCAAAGCGTGGCAGTATCTACTTGAGACAAACTAGCCTAAGAAAAGATGGTATTAAGTCAAAGCCTAAACAATAAGAAGAAACCAGCTGCATAGACACTAGACAAAAGCAAATGAAGAAAAAGCAGGCTCAGGAACACAGAAGACTTCTGCCAAGTAGTGTGCACATGGGATAGATATAAGATGTCAGAAAGGCAGGGACCAGGTCATAATTGGGACTTGCTGGGTAAAACAGAAGTTACTAAGTAGAGAGCTGAGATACCCCAATTTACCTTTACACCTTGAAATTGTACCCAAACCAAATATTAGTTAAACAAGGAAAGAAACAAAGATCCACCATGTACATGGTAAGTTTGAAATGCTTAAAAAAAAAGTGAGCAAGACAACTGGCTGTGAGTGAGCAGGGATAAGTCTGCCTGGAGACGGGGATTTGAGAGTCACCCCTGTGTACACATGTCTGTAGTGCAGGTGAGTGACAGCAGAAAGAAAACAAAGTTTGCAGCTTTAAAGCTTGGGATCTGGACAAAGGAGATGCCAACAAAGAAAATCAGAAAGAGAGGAAAGAAGACTGAATGAGTGAGCAAAATAATCTCGCACATGGGAGGTGAAGGCAGGGGGCTCGCAAACTCAAAGCCAGCCGGTGCTACAGAGCAAGAATTGGTCACAGTTAACCAGGGGTTGGGGAAATAGCTCCGTGGTAGAGGATTTGTCTATAAAGACGCTACACTATATCCCCAACATCACAAAACAAGCACAAGACTATAAAGCAGCAGCCAGTGAAAAAAGAAAGACTAAAGATTATAACAAAGCAAAAGGGAAGGTCTTTTAAGGAGTGACTCGTTTGGCCAAATCTTGATGAAAATTAAAAGATGAGCACATGGGTTACCACTAGATTTGGCCACAATGAAAACACGCCCCTTTCCAACACGCACGCACGCATGCGCACGCACGCGCCCCTAGCAGAATGGAAAAATAATTTCAGAAGAAAAGTGATGATTTGATTATGGCATACGTAAGGGAAATGTGGAAGCTCAAGTTACATGAAGTACCCCTACCCCGACCCGTTCACTTGTTTCATTTAGAAGGCTCTTCGTGGTCTCTCTTCTGGCAGCTAAGAGTTACAGAGGTGACAGGCTTGGAATAAAACAGTACTGAGTGCACACAGAAAAAGATACCAGCCTAGAGTTGAGAGTTAACAGTGCCTGGTAAGTGCAGTACCATCCCGAATGTATTTAAGAAGCAGCTGCGACAGCAGGAGCAGGAGCAGGAGCAGAGCAGGAGCACGCACACACACACACACACACACACACACACACACACACACACACACGCATGCACGCACACAACTGTCACATCTGTCATTTGAAAACCACACATGCATACTTAACAAAGACAGGAACTCCATGAGGAAAATCAAAAATTGCTTTCAAAACTATATTTCTGCATGTAATTTTCTTTCCATTTGTAATGATCTGTACTAGTTAACTTTGTTCTAACAGCCAAAAACAGAAAAAAATTTTGAGAAGAATAAAAACGTGATAGGAGAAAGACAGGGGTGCGCTAGACAATGTTAAAGGGGAGAAAGGGAGGGAGGATCTAAGCCAGCGTGCAGTCTGGAGACAACCGGACCCTCACTAACCCAAAGACAGACACCAGGCTGTTTGCAAACCGTTCTATACAAATCAAACCCTAAAGGAAAATGCAATGCTAGGGAGCTGGAGTTAATGCGAATTCCTAGGCTAGAGACGCGCTCTGGCTGATGCCTTAAGTGGAAACCACCCGTTCCTGTTTATTAGAATACAACTGTGATTTAAGCCTGATGCCCTATCCTGAGGCAATAATTATTACTAGCTCTCATATATTGCTAATACTCTTTCATACAAGTGTCCCAGTTTGGCTGATAAATTATACTGTTAAAAATAAAACTATGTCAGTATGTGTGTATATATACATAAATTATGAAAATATGTATTTCTAACATTGAAAAAATCTAGGCAACTATGATTTGCTAATAGACATAATATGCTAATGACAAACACATAATATTTAAATGATAGGATTATAATCTATGCTTCCATTATCTGAAACATAACTCTCCTAAACTGAAACAAAAATGAGGCATTTAGAAACCAGATGATACAGAAAACTTGAACAGGCCAATAGCAAGAAAGAAGACTGGGTTTGTTATAAAAAGTTCCATCCACCCCTAAAAGAACATAAGCCAAGGGCTAGAAAAATTCACTGATGAATTTTACCAAACTGCGCAAGAAAAGCTAATGTGAGCCAGATGTAGTGGCACATGTTAGCATGCCAGCTATCCCAAAAGCTGAGATAGGAAGATCGTTAAGTTGAGGCCAGCCTGGCAACTTAATGAGACTCTTTCAAAACACAAACTAACACAACAAAACTAATGTAAATTTGTCTTAAACTAGTCCAAAGAACTGAAAGAAAGGAAACCCTTCCCAAATTGCTCTACTCCAACATTAAGACCAGACAAGAACACAATTAAAAAAGAAATCCATAGATCCAAATCTCTGATGATCATAGCTATTGAAATTATCTACAAAGTACTATCAATTCAAAGCCAACATATCACAAAGCTAAACATCATGATCAAGTGGGACTTATTACCGGAATGCAAGGTTGACTCAACATATGTAATGTAAATGTAAACATGCCGTGTCAACAGAATGGAAAACAAAAACTTTATGATTGTTTCAAAAGATGAAGAAAAAGCACTTAGTAAAACTCAACATCCTATCCTGAAGAAAAAAAGAAAAAAATAGTTATAAACAGAAATTATCTCAGCACTATAAACTCCCATATGACAGACCATAGCCAACACCATACTGAAGTAGATAAAGCTGAAATGTTTTCCTCTAAGCCCAAGGGTAAGACAAAGATTTCTACTATCACTAAGTGTTTATTCAATGTAGTATTGGAAGACTTAGTACCAAAACCAAGAAAAAAAATTCCAATGTTTGATTAAAAAAAAAAGGTAAAATAATTCTTGTTAACAGACAACATGATTTTATATAGAGAGAACTTTAGACTCCACAAAAATCAATTAGAAATGATGATCAAATAAGATTAAATAAGAATGCAGAATATAAAATTAGTAGCTTTGGGTTGCAGGTATAGCTCAGTGGTAGCCTAACAGTCTCGCCTGCACGAGGCCCTGGGTTTGATCCCTACCACCACAAACACAAGACTAGCATTTGAGAAAGAAATAAAGTAACCTATTCACAGCAATTACAACAAATCAATATATACACAAAATCTGTAAGCATCTAAGAATAAATTTAGTCAAGGAAATGAATAATCCTCTGGTGGAGGAAAGGCATCTCGTGGTCATGAACAGTGTAATTAATGTTAAAATATTCATGCAAGCCAGGCAGTGGTGGCGCACACCTTTAATCCCAGTGGAGGCAGAGGATGGCAGATTGCTGTGAATTCGAGGCCAGCCTGGTCTACAAAGCAAATCTAGGACAGCCAAAGCTACACAGAGAAACCCTGTCTCAAAAAAAAAATATTCATGTTACCCAAGTGGTCTACAGAGCCCACTTTTATAATTCTTATAAAAATACAAAGTAAGTACTTTAACAAGTAAGATATCTCTCCAGCCCTCTATTAAAGTACAAATAACATTTGGCATAGAAATAAAAAGTATACTCCTATAATTTGTGCAGAACTACAAAACTCAAAATAGCTAAAGTGGCAACAAACACAGGGAAAGAGTCAAGCATGGTGGCTCACACCGGTAATCCCAGCACCTGGGAGACAGGAAGATCAGTGTCAGCTACATACTGAGCTCCAGACCCGCCTGAGCTATACAGTGAGTTTGAGACCAGCATGGACTACATGAGATTCTATTAAAAAACAAACAAACAAGCAAATAAAAAACCTCAGTGTTACTGTAACCAAAATAGCATGGTATGGGGAAAAAATAAATCATTGGAACGAAACAGAAAAACCCAGAAATAAATTCATATACTCACAGCCAACTAAGCTTTCACAAAGGCAGCAAAAACATGTGACAGAGAGGTCTTTTCAATAAATGGTGTCAGGAAACCAGCTAACCACATGCAGAAAAAAGAAACTACACCTCCATCACTAAACACACACACAGACATAGATACACACACATGCACGCGCACATGCACACACTACTATATTTTTTCTCTTAAATGTGCAAGCTAAAAATCTGCTATCACAGAAGTATAAAATACAGTCATGTACATCAGAGTCTCCGGAGGTATGGGAGGAGAGAGGGCCAGGGAAGCAGAGTGTCAGTGGGATTCCGTGCTCTGCCAGGGCTGCAGACTAACTATGGTTGACCACAATGCAGCAAATATTTCAACACATCTAGTAAGAAGAATTTGAATCTTCTTGACATAAAGAAAGAATGAATATTTGTCTTAGATGATGGATACACTAATTACTCTGGTCCAATCATTATATGTTATAAATGTCAAAATGACACACACACAGTATAGCCCCTAAATAGGTACAGTTACTTTGTGTCAATTTAAACTTTTAAATACTTTTTAAAAAGAGGAAACTAGCAAAATAGTAGCAGCTTAAATTTTTAATATTTTCAGCACTTGGAAGGCAGAGGCAGGTGGATCTCTGTGAATTCGAGGCCAACCTGGACTACAGAGCAAGTTCCAGGACAGCCAGAGCTGTTACACAGAGAAATTCTATCTCAAAAAACCAAGAAAAAATAAAATTAAATAAATATATTCAAAGAAAAATATATATGGGTGTCATGAGAGCACATATAAACATCTAAAATTCAGTAACAAACTAATATTTGCTAACGTCTCCTAAACTGTTCTACAGCAACCTGCTGTAGTATCTCAAGAGACTTGCATGTCTCTAAGAATCTATACTCTCTTTATCAGGACCAATAGCTCAGATACATGAAGCCAATGGTGACTCCAGCCAGGGGACAGAGTACTCTTTTCAAGGGGATAAATTTCACCATGAAAGGTACCCAGACCAGTGAACCGACACTACACCTTCCAGGAGTCCACATTTCAGGCCATGCTAATATGCGTAAATGCATGAAGGTTTCTATTTATTATGGTTACTTTGGAATAATAATATTCCCATGTTACCTAAACAAACTGTGGCTTCAAGTGCCAAATCAATAATTTGTCTTACTTTTAGCAATTACCTGTACTTAATATCAAACCCTGTATGTCTGAGTCCAAAGACTACTCAACTTAAAATAGAATTTTTGAAGGATCATCTGTGGACAACCATAGAACTCAAAATTATAGAATATGGAGGAAAAACCTGGGCAAATTTTGGAAAAATAGGAAAGCTAATAAACTACCAATTTTAGAGACACTGCTATCACCAATGTGAACATTTCAGAAATGTGACAAATTCTAAGACATTTAAAAAAAAATTAGCAGAAATCAGCCTGTACTGCTTTCTAATAACATGGCACCGATAGCCTGCTATGCTGCAGTGCAGCACTGCCATAAGATCCTTGGCTCCTTATACAACCTCAAGGCTAAAAAACCAGGAAGGATGATTGCTCTATGGCCCTGGTCCAGGGCAGCCAGGTTTTTAGTAACTTTCCAGCACTTCACTGCAATGCAATGACTACCACACTGTGACCCCGCTGCCTGCTACTCAGGAGTCTGGCTTTATTTGCCTCTGATAAGAGTCCCAAAAAATCATAGGGCAAAGATTACCAAAAAGGACAGTGCTTTCATGCACATCATATGCTTTATTATTAAGCAAAATGGAAATTTACTAAGGTATCTGTGTGGGATAGATTGAGCATGAGCCAACAGTATCTGTTTAATTATAAAGAGGAAAAATTCAGAAAACAACAAATAATAATTTATTTAGTGACTATAAATAGGTTCAACCATATCACTTTGCCATATCTATCCACAGACATAAATATTAGATACATGTACTAAACTATAATAATAGAAAAAAAAACTGAAGATAGTACATGTATTTCAATATATGTGTTTGTCAACACAAACTGTTTAAATAATTACATCTCAACAAAAATCCTAAACTGGGAACTATTTCAAAATAAACTTATTCTTAAAACTGATCTTAAAAAATAAAACAAACAAATGGCATCACTAGTTTACCTGTTCCACTGGCCAAAACCTATATGAACAATTTACATGTGAAGGGTACTAGGTAAGACTTCTCCAGTTCACTAAACCAGTAAGGCCAACTGTAGGATAGATTAAGCTTTGTCTCAGGTGGAAGCAGTCTTGACGGGCTTTATCCTTGGGGCACACCATGAATACCTTGTGAGAGACTGTTTGGAGCCTTCCTGGGCTTGGAATTCAGGAAGCCTACCTAGGAACCCCACCGTGGCTATTGTTTTTCTAATTGACCCTCGAAGGGAGAAGGGACCGCCCTTTGCATATGACTGGGAAGAGGTAAGAGGAGAGAGGAAGAAGGCGAGGAGAAAGAAGAAAGGCCCGGACCAGCTCGTGGGACTGAGACACCTAAGGACCCGTCCTGCCCAACGGATTCCAGGAGGTTTTAATCTTCTGTCCCTTTAACCTTTTTTTCCTTCTTGTATATGCTAGTTGGGTTGTATAATAAAGTTTAATTGTTAATAAACTGAGCCAACATCTGGCGCCCAACGTGGGGCCCGATGGGTTCCACAATCCCTAATGATATGAGGGAAGATTCAGTATTCCACGGGATAGAAATGTTGTTTCAGGGTATTGGCAAAATTGCAACTGCTGTTGCAAAACTCTTTCCTGCATTATACTTAGAGGGGATTCTTTGTTTTCTCATTGTCCTTTTATTACAATATTTCATGCTTAAAAGGATTAAAAGACAGGCTAATGGCATAGAAAAGCCGGAAGGGTCAGTAAGTTCTATCCTTTTAGAAAAGATTGCAGATTTGACTGGACAGATAGAAAGGCTGAGGTATGAAAATGAAGGGATGGGAAAACGGATAGAATTTTTGACATTTAGTAGTGATAAAGGACAAAAAATAGAGAGACCGGAAAGCCAAAAAAATCAGGAAGAGTCAATAAGCTCTATCCTTTTGGAAAGAATTACTGACTTGACTGAACAAATAGGCAAAATACAGAAAAAAGTGGAAGGGCTGGAAAAGCAGAAGGCACCTTTGGTTAAAAAGGGTGGAGAAGGTCAAAAACCAGAGGCAAAGGAAGCCAGACCGACCAAAAGGTCTTTGAAAGTAAATGTACCAGTGGAGGATACTTCCACAGTCACCCAGGCACCTTCAGCTTTTCCAGTCACTGTAAGACATGTAATCGAGCCAAATGGTGCTGAGGGTCATGACGAAATAGCCTGGTGTCCTGTAAACATGATGGATTTAAAACATTTTAAGGAATCCATCATCAGATATGGTATGCATTCTAACTTCGTTAAACAAACGTTAAACAGCTGGGCCTATCAGAATAGACTTGTTCCCCAAGATTGGAAAAATTTAGTTTCAGCGGTATTGGAAGCAGCACAACAGTTACAGTGGTTATCATGGTGACGAACAGAGGCTATAAAAATAGAACAAAAAAATATCGCACAGAGAATAAATATTAATAGAGATCAGTTACTTGGTGATGGACCATATACTAACATGAGAGAACAAATTCAAGCTGACGATAAAGTGATTGAACAATGTCGTAAGGCAGCCTTGAGAGCTTGGGAGCTGGTAAAGGAACCTGGAAAAACAACTATTTCTTTTACTAAGGTGTTCCAAGGACCTCTGGAGCCCTTTACAGAATTTTTACAGAGATTAGGATCTGCTATGAATAAGGCGATGCCAGATTCTGATAACAAAAAGACATTAAAACTTATCATGGCTTATGAAAATACAAATGCTAAATGTAAAAAGGTGCTTAGACCGTTAAAGGAAAGAGGCGCTCCATTAGATGACTGGGTAAAGGAGACAGTTAATATCAACTCTCAGGAATATCAGAATAATATTGTGGGACAAGCTTTAGTCAGAGAGCCCAGATATCATAATACTCGGTGCTTTAATTGCGGTCAAATCGGTCATGTGCAAAGAAACTGTAGAAATAGAAGGCGCACTAACCCAGGAGAAAACGTAACTTATAAAAAAGAACAGGGGGGTTCTGGTTATGATGGTAATGAGGTACCAAGACTCCCAGGGTACTGTAGTCGCTGTGGAAAAGGGAAACACTGGGCTCGAGATTGTCAATCTAAGCGAGATGTGCAAGGCAATATCTTGCCAACGGGAAACGGCAGGAGGGGGCCATCGGCTCGGGCCCCCGTAAACAATGCCAGCCAAATTCCTTTGGCCAGTCAGGAAATGACAAACCCGCAGGAAAACGGAAACTGAGTGTTAGCGATCTAATACATGCTACTAAAGGCAGTGCAGCCTTGGATCTGGCTTCAAATATGTCTCTTACCCTAACTCCTCAGGTTGAATGTTACAAATTAAATACTGGTGTTTTTGGACCTTTGCCTTCAGGCACAGTAGGATTGGTTCTGGGAAGAAGCGGGCTGACTTCTCAAGGTTTTATTGTGCATCCTGGTATTATAGATGGAAATTCTAAAGGGGAAATAAAAATCTTGGTATGTGTAAAAAAGGAGATGAAAATTGATGCCGGGGATAGGATTGCTCAACTCCTACTGTTTCCTTACATTAAGGGCAAAGCCGCTCCAGTGAAAAGGACTGGTGCGTTCGGGAGCACAGGGACCCGTGTGTTCTGGCAAACAGTAATTAATGATCAGAGACCTAAGTTAATTATACAATTGAATGGTATTAAAATAGAAGGCTTGGTAGACAGTGGAGCTGACGTCTCCATCATTTGCCAGAAGTCTTGAAACCAAACTTGGCCACTTAAGAAGGTTTATACAGAAATTGTAGGAATTGGCAAGTTATCTCAAATAAAACAAAGTGTACAGTGACTTGAGTGTGTGGGACCAGATGGGCAGATAGGGAGGCTGAAACCCTATGTGGCTGACATTCCTATAAATCTATGGGAAAGAGACCTTTTACAGCAATGGGGTACTCAGATTACTATTCCTACAAATACTGGGATAAAGAAGGTTGAAACAATGGGTGAATTGGTATGCGCTTCTAGGGAAGAGATTAATGTAAGTGATCAGAGGCGACCACCAGCTATGCCCATTGTCCAACCTCAGAATTCTTCAGGTTTAGAGTGTCAAAATTTATAAGAGGGGCCACTGCTGAGATACCAACCGCCTTGCCCCTAAAATGGATTTCAAACAGACCTGTATGGCAGGAGCAGTGGCCCTTAACAAAAGAAAAGTTACAGGCGCTTCACGGTTTAGTGCAAGAGCAACTGGAGGCTCAACACATCGAAGAATCTTCCAGTCCCTGGAATTCCCCTGTGTTTGTGGTAAGAAAAAAATCAGGTGGTTGGAGAATGATAACAGATCTGAGGGCCATAAACAAGGTGATTCAACCCATGGGTTCGCTTCAACCTGGAATTCCTTTGCCTTCCTTATTACCTCGGTCTTGGCATATAATTACAATTGATTTAAAAGATTGTTTTTTTACCATACCTCTACACGAGAAGGACAGGGAAAGGTTTGCTTTCTCAATACCTACTCTGAATAGTAATTCTCCAATGAAGAGATATCAATGGAAGGTACTTCCACAGGAAATGTTAAATAGCCCAACTTTATGCCAGTATTTTGTACAACAACCTTTAGAAATACTTCGTAAGCTGTTTCCTCAATCTATCATATATCATTACATGGATGATATTCTGCTAGCTGATTCTGATCCTAGTATTGTAGAAAAAATGTTTCAAGAAGCACAAAGAATTCTGCCATGCTGGGGATTACAGATTGCGGTGGAAAAAATACAAAGAGGAGATTCAATTACCTATTTAGGCTATAAAATAACTGAACAAAAAATTCGACCACAAAAGGTACAGATCCGTAGAGATCAATTACAAACTCTTAATGACTTTCAGAGATTATTGGGCGATATTACCTGGTTAAGGCCTACAATCGGGTTAGCTACCTATGAGTTAAGTAACTTGTTTCAGATTTTACAAGGGGATTCGGATTTAAACAGTCCTAGGTGTTTAACTGCTGAAGCAGAAAAGGAGTTAATTCTGGTGGAACAAAAACTTCAAAAGGCATATGTGGATAAAATTGATCCTGAACTTGGTTACATTTTGGTTATTTTGCCTTCAAAACATTCTCCTACTGGGCTTCTCATACAAAGGGAAGACCGGATTTTAAAATGGATATTCCTGCCAAATAAACAAAACAAAAAATTGAAAACATATATAGAGAAAATTTCTAAATTGATTACAAAGAAAAGAATAAGGTTGCGTCAACTGTCAGGGATGGACCCGGCAGAAATTGTAGTGCCTCTTACTGATTCTGAGATTATGTCACTATGGGTAATTAATAAAGATTGACAAAAAGCTTGTAGTAATTATTTGGGAGACATTAACAATAGATACCCAAAAAACAAACGTATACAGTTTATAAAAAAAACTAATTGGATCCTTCCAAGTATTGTAAAGAGGTCACCAATCTCAGGGGCACCCACCTTTTTCACTGATGCAAATAAATCAGATATGGCTGGTTATAAGTCTGAAAAAATGACCAAGGTGATTAAAAGCCCCTTTACATCAATTCAAAAATCAGAATTATATGCTATCCTTATGGTTTTGTTAGATTTTCCTGAACCTCTTAATATAATTACTGACTCTCAATATGCTAAAAAGGTTGTTTTACATATAGAAACTGCTAAATTTACTCCTGATAACACAAAATTGACTACTTTATTTATAGAGCTGCAACAGGTCATCAGAAGCAGAAATTATCCCTTGTATATTACTCATATTCGATCCCATACAGGTTTACCAGGTCCATTGGCAGAAGGAAATGAAGAGATCGACAAATTATTGATAGGTAATGTATTCGAAGCCTCCAAATTTCACGAAAAACATCATGTCAATGGTAAGGGGTTGAAGAAAAGATTTTCTATCACTTGACAACAAGCTAGAGAGATAATTAATAAATGTCCTACATGTTCCTTATATAGTCAACTACCATTACCTGCTGGAATTAACCCTAGAGGTAACAAAAGGAATGAAATTTGGCAGATGGATGTGTTTCATTTTGCAAAATTTAAAAAAATGAGATATGTACATCATACCATTGATACCTATTCAGGTTTTCAATGGACAACTGCCTTAAGTTCTGAAAGGGCTGACTGTGTGATTACTCATTTACTAAAAATAATGGCATTTATGGGAATACCTACACAAATTAAGACTGACAATGCTCCTGCATATGTGTCCCTTAAGATGAAAAACTTCTTTATGTATTATAATATAAAACATGTTACTGGTATACCTCACAATCCCACAGGACAAGCAGTTGTGGAACGAGCTAATCGTACCTTAAAAGAAATGCTTATTAAACAAAAGGGAAAGGTAAAGACACCCAGGGATCGATTAAATAATGCTTTGTTGACTCTAAATTTTCTTAATGTGAATGATGAAGGGACGTCAGCTGCGGAGAGACATTAGATAATAAAAAAAACTGAAAAATTGGGACAACCAATATTCTTCAAGGACTTGGAAAATATGAAATGGAAACCTGCAGTAGTTTTAAAATAGGGTCGTGGGTATGCGTATGTTTCCACAGGGAATGAAAATATATGGCTACCAACTAAACTTATAAAGATTAGATCTGACCATATAACAAGTGAATCTTAAGAGCTACCTGGTTCTTAACAGCTTGACATTGTTCCTTACAACTTAAAAAACTAATGCCCTCTTCTGTCCTATTGGTGTATATGCAGGTAGAGCCCTGTATTTGCAAAAAACAAGACAATGCTAAAGACAACAGACAACATGGGTGATTTAACCCCAAAAGCATGCCTCTGGCACCTCGAACAAAATGCCTCAAATGATGTGCCCTTAAAAATTATATATGTACTAACATACCTGTACTAATGATTTATAAAGTCTGCTTACTTTCAGAGCAAAAAACAGGACAATTATAAAGATCGAACTTCTGCCTCTGGCACTACTGCTTCTTCCAGAAATTACATACATATTAACAATAAATCGGCTAGCCGAAAGGATCGATCCCAAAAGGACTAGACAAAAAACAGCTAGCTTTTCCAGCGCTTGGCCAATATATTATTTTTCTTGGGTACCCGAAAAATATTTTTCTCTTAAACAACATCAAGTAATTTTGAGAACACGACGCCCCCATTCCCAGTAGGTGGGATATGTGTTTTTGGTGGGTTACCAATGCTCATCTTTGCCTAACGGGGTTATTTACAATTAATAAAAGTTCATTTGGAGATTTCTTTCTTCTATCTTTCTTTCTCTCTTACTTTCTATCCCTTTTAATATTAAGAAAAAGGGGGAAAGGAAGGGAGGATACAGGATTGTAGAATAAAAGGTAGATTATTGAATCTACTAACTTAAAAATTTCTACATTGGTATTGTAGATTGATGGAACTTTTGATTGATGGAAATTTAAGACTTCAACTTTTGCTTCACATTGATATGAACTTAAATTGTATACTCCATTCATTTTTGCCTTATGTATTGTATGTTATATGTTGACAAAATATTGTATATTGTATGTCAGAAATTTACGTTCTTTTTGTTCAATGTTTATTTGATGTATTATTCATGTACCACTAATGTCTTATAAAAAACTGTTTGAAATCATTGGGGATAAAAGTTGGTATTTAGTTACGTAGAAATCCTATTAGATACTCACTTTGTTATAGAGCAGGTTTGTTTAATAGCTTGTCTATGTCTGCAAAGGAATAGATTGATAACTGTAAAAATAGATAGATTTGCTCTTCAAACTCTTCAGAGATCCACAGAATATGGCATTTAATGATGAGGGCTTTCCTGACAGAGAGAGACATCCGCTCCTGGCCGCCTCTCCATTTGCATCATTGAAGATGGGGGCTTCAAGAGACGCTGGCGACAGAATGGTCACTAGACGGAAAAACTGCTCTGCTACTGCTCTTATCTCTACGGCTGATGACAGGCTGACTGTCTGCAACGATCAACAATGATGCTGGAAAGATGACTGTCCAGCTTTAAAGAGAACAGATGGACCAGACCGTCGGATTTCCTGCTTCAAAAAGCAGTTCATTGGATGTTTTGGGCCGAAAGGCTGAAGACTGATTGCCCCAATGAAGGAGAGAATTCAGTAACTATCCAGGCAGTCTGCTCTCTCTGTACTCTGCAACTTGGAAGTTGCCTGCCAGCAAAAGCAGTTCGTTGGATGTTTTGGGCCGAAAGGCTGAAGACTGATTGCCCCAATGAAGGAGAGAATTCAGTGACTATCCAGGCAGTCTGCTCTCTCTGTACTCTGCAACTTGGAAGTTGCCTGCCAGCACTTCCTTTATTAGATAGATTTTCCTTCTTGGGTCTCTGATGGGATTGAAGACTAGATAACCACAGTGTTACTAGAAGCTTTAGTAGATTAATAATTACAATTTCTCATAAAAGAAAAGGACTCTCTTTGATAGGATAGTGGTATACTTTCCCTTAGGTTAACAAGTATAAAAGGACTTTGTTATGTTCTTGATTCCTGATGAGTATGTATATATGTATATATGTATATATGTGTATATAGTTCTTAATTTTTTAGAGAGAAGGGTGAGGTGTAGGATAGATTAAGCTTTGTCTCAGGTGGAAGCAGTCTTGACGGGCTTTATCCTTGGGGCACACCATGAATACCTTGTGAGAGACTGTTTGGAGCCTTCCTGGGCTTGGAATTCAGGAAGCCTACCTAGGAACCCCACCGTGGCTATTGTTTTCCTAATTGACCCTCGAAGGGAGAAGGGACCGCCCTTTGCATATGACTGGGAAGAGGTAAGAGGAGAGAGGAAGAAGGCGAGGAGAAAGAAGAAAGGCCCGGACCAGCTCGTGGGACTGAGACACCTAAGGACCCGTCCTGCCCAACGGATTCCAGGAGGTTTTAATCTTCTGTCCCTTTAACCTTTTTTTCCTTCTTGTATATGCTAGTTGGGTTGTATAATAAAGTTTAATTGTTAATAAACTGAGCCAACAGCCAACAGCTGCTGTCCCACCTGTAGCTGTTTTTCTGGTTGGTATCTTCTGACGCGTCTTGAGCTTCTTTCGTTGAAAATTCTAAAAGGTGCCTCCTTTGATGTGCAGGGTCCGCACTGGGTTTTACTCTCCTGGAATCTTGCTCTAGCATGCTGAAAACAACACAAAACCAACAACAAATGGAGCAGTAGTTGAAGTTAAAATAGCACATGCACATGCTACATTAGCTAGAAAGCAAGCAAGATTTGCCTGTTAGATCTGAACATACAACAAAAAAGTCACGGCACTGATGGCCTGTCATCTTGTACATAGCAAACAATTTTAAAAATAATTTTTATAAGTATAAAAGCCCATATTTATGAACTGATTAAACAAAAGCAGTACTTTACTTATATACATTATATAAATTGCTGCCGTTTATATTAAATGCTTCTCAAAGACTTATATGCTGAAGGCTTGGGTCCACTGGGAGGTAGGGCACAGTGAGTGAAGGTTTTGAAGGCGACACTGGGATCCTAGCCACCCCTGTGCCCCTCTCCTTCACTCCCAGCAACTGTGAGGTAAGCAGACTTCTTCCACGTAACAGTTCTTGATAATAGACTGTGCCACTACAGCCCAGAGCAACAAGCCACGTCAACATAGACTAAAACCTCTGAAATCAAGAGCCAAGTAAACCTTCCTGCTTTTTAAGCTGATTTACCTCAGGTATTTATTGCAATAACAGAAAATTAACACATATGAATAGAAACGCAGGTAAGTACACTTAAGTAAATTTTAGGCTCATATAACCCAATCTGGGTAAATGCGGCAAATGAAATAGGAACTGCTGTCTTTCAGTAGTCAAACACACTATTAGCCTTGCCACAATGCTGAGGGATCACATAAAGTTAACCAAAACCATTTATAGTCTATTTTCATTTATACATAAAAGTTTTAATTTACTTCTCTCAACTCCCCTTAATACTTTCACTCATCAGCGTGATAGTCATAAGTATTTTGAGGGAAATAACATAGATTAGGTAGATCATACATACATATATTTATACATTTATACATGCAAACATACGTACATATGTGCCTACGTACATATGTCAGACAAACAGGCAGGCAGACACACAGACAGTGTTGTGATAAGTGTAATTGTTTAAACTTATTAGTCATGTGCTTTGAAATTTGGCTTATCAATGTCATTTCGAATACATGTTTTATTTTATAGAGTTACACACATAATTTACACTATTCATGATGCCAATTCAACACAAAAGGAATTCCTCTGGGGAAGCATAAAAGATTATATTTGGAGAATTAAGTGGGAGTGAAAAGTAAGACTGATGAAAAGGGCACTTAGGGCCTCATGGTCTAAAAGTAAAAGCCTGTGGGAGATACGGTATTTTTCTCCAAATATGGATGAACAGGTTGGACAAAAAGAAGAGGAAGATCTATTTCTCTGAAATCCTTTTCTTTTCCCCTAGAAATCACTGTCACCTGCAATTCTCACACAGCACGCTGTCATTCTGACATACGGTATACTGCCAAATTATGATCACTGTATTAAACTTTTGCTAACGAATGCTAAATTGTCATTACAATTGTGTGCTTCAGGCTGAATGCTTGAGCAGCCATGCAACACTGCAAGCCTACATATCTTTTATGCTCAGGGACCTATTCAGTGGTAAAGATGCAAAGGGAGAAAAAGATAAAAGCTAAATTAGTTTGTATAGAAGGGTAGATTTGATATGATTGATAGATTGATTGGCTGGTTGATGCAGAAGAGCGGTCGGAGCCATAGCGGAGCTAAGCAGAACTCTATGAAACACTACAGATGAGAGCACTGGACCTCTACAGCAGGGATCATGAGGCCATCTTAAGTGGCGAGCAGTAGATAAAGGACAAGGAAGAGGAGAGTGAGAAACGGCATCACACGCTAACAGAACAGTTATCTGAGCGAAGCACCCTGGCTCAAGAGAGCATGATTTAAGGAAGGAGAGACAAGACAAGAGAGAAGAGACAGCAGCAATACTGCAAGGCTGGACTACACATGGCCTAACAGTTTACACAACGGAAACAAATCACGTTGTCCTTGTGCTAATTTCTACTCTTCCGTATATCCTTCCAATGGCCAATGGCATTTCCTGGTCTGGTGGCATTATCAATCATCTACATCAGGCTTTAGTGTTACTTGTTTACACTTGGTTGCTACTGCCAGGAAAGCAGATAACAGAAGAATCCCTTGGCTTTGCTAGCTCTTGTTGGGGTTTTAACCCTACAAGGGGTCTCCCTAATGTAACTCTCATGATCTAAACTGCAAGGTTAGAGTGGCTGCCCTGCCTTCTAAAAATGACTTAGAACACTTCATGTCCCCTCTATATCAGAAAGTACCTTCCTCTAGTACACAGGCTCCAGACTGAGGCATCGGGCCAGCAGTGTTGCTATCCCCTGATAACTGGCTAGAAATTCAGATTCTTGTGTGAAGAAACTCAGTGTTTCAACAAGCTATCCAGTGACGGCCAATGATTGAGAACCTCCGCCCATGCTTTTCACAGCATGCTCCCTGGAAGAGTCACTTCCCCACAGTGGCTCCAGCTGAAGTTGACAGTTCAGAGGGCTGGGCTGCTCAGTAAGAGGACACAGAAGGATGTGCCCTAAATGGCAAATTTGTGGCTTCCTGACCATTTTTAATTAGTCCAGTATTGTAGTACTTTGAAGATTTAAAGACTCTACTGCCCATCATTTTTCAATCGCCACCACACAACCCAGAGCCTCGTGCCACTATTCACGGCTATTTACAGCCATCTGCGGCTATCACCAGCAAATAGCTTGGTCTATTTCAACTATAACAACACTGCGACAACCGCTTAGCTACATTTATTAGAAAACAAGTGTGCTATTGACACAAAAGCACATCGCCTCCTGTGCTGGTAATGATTTTAATGCCATAATAGCACTGCACCCACAGCCGTTTGGGGGAGTTACACCTTTCTTTTAACCAAAGAGCTCAAATCTCATTCAATTCACATCATCACACTCCATTATATAAAGGCCACGTAATACTTTGAGCAAGAGAATCACTGATGGGGCAAAAAATAGAATTTAAATAAGCTAAGCCACTAGTTTATTGCCCACCTACTGGTTGGGTAAGTGTATTGAGAAATCACTGTTATCCAGGTGGTGGTGTCCCATGCCTTTAGTATTAGCACTCAGGAGGCGGAGGCAGGTGGATCTCTGAATTCAAGGCCAGCCTAGGATACACAGTGAGTTCCAGAACAGCCAGGGCTACATAGAGAAACCCTGTCTCAAAAATCAAATAAATAAATAAATAAATAAATAAATAAATAAATAAATAAATAAATAAAAAATAAAATTCACCATCTTCATTTGCTATGCTTTCTTTGGGGGAGTTGCTTTTTCAGTCTCCAATTCATCCATATTTTAATCTTTAAAGTGTAAGTTCTAAAAAAAAAATACTTGAACTATGAAGTAACTGAGAAAAACTTATTATAGCTACAAGAATAAATTCACATTTATGGTTTCCTTGTATCTATTAGTATTTCAAAGAATTTCATTCCACTGCTAGGTTTCAGGACTGTCTAAAAATAATTATCATATTACAAATATTGAGAGGAATTTGGCAGCTCTTGAAGTGCCCAAACATACAAAAGGGTATGAGAAAATTATTGTTAATATGAACTTTCAGATTCTTGGCCTGAGTATTTTTATAATATTGGGAAAAAATAAATTTCCAAGAACACAAAAGGATGAGTCAGGCAAAGCAAGTGCCGGTGTGTCTGGTGACTTTCTAACTCAGAATAGTGATACAACAATTAACTAACTATAAAAATCAATTATTTTTATTTTCTCTGCTTGGATATTTTGCTTGCATGTAAGTCTGTGCACCGTGTGCATACAGAGCCCCTTAAACTCAGAAGAGGGGTCTGGATGCCCCAGAACTGGAGTTACAGGCATTGTCAGCTGTCATGTGGGTGCTGAGTCCTCTGCAGCAGCAGACAGTGCTCTTAAGCACTGAGCCAACTCTCCAGCCCTTAACTAAAATCTTTATAATTAAGTTAAGCCAGATTCTGCCCGGGAGTTTAAAGTAAACTAATAAATACTAAAAAGAAAAAAGAAAAACATGAGTCTCTATGACCTATGAGTCTCCAATCAGGAACATACTACTCACTAACAGTCACGAGGGCTCTGATACACAGGATAATCATTGCACAAAGCATCTTGCTTGTGCTCTGGTCAGTGATCCTGAAAAGTATAGACTAATAAAACATGAATGATTTAAGTTTCTTCCAAAGTTTGAAAGGCGCATTACAAGAATTGTTACTTTACTCTTTCATCTATGAAACTCTAAACGTCAACAACTGATGTAAATTATTCATGAGACTGTTTAATCCCTAAGACTTCAGATATCCAATGTTCATACCAAGAGGCTGAACATAAAATGGCACATAGCCAAGTATACCCTTGGCAAGCCTGGGCTTGTTTTGTTTGTCTTTTATGGTACAAGTAGATCAATTTTAAATTGAAGCCAAATCCACAGGTAAGAGTAATGCTGTTTCTCTTCACCCCAAACCATATGCTGTCATTGCTGAGACCCACAAACGAAAAGCTCGATTACTTTCAGCTGAGAATGATCATGGCGACCTTTGGAGGCGAAAGTGGAAAAGTGCAAAAGCACAAACATGGACGGCAGATCTGGATTCAAGATGGGACTCAAACGCCTGCGTGGTTCCGTTCTTTAAGCCTCCAACTCTTCACAGGAAAACAGGAAAACTAGCAAGTATGTCACAGGGCTCGTCTGAGAGTCACGTGAGGTGACAGATGTGGACATATTTTACAAAGCCTGAGGATGCCAGGGAGCACTTAGTGACACAGCTGTCTTCCTGCTTGCCCGGCTCGAGTGTTCACAACATAGCAACTGCAGGGGTCTTTCATACACTAGGTCAGCCTCTGACATCTCTCCACAGCGCCGGCCCTTTAGACGGCTCCTCTTTTCTAGCATAAGAAGCCCAAATGTGAGTGTGGCCCTCCCTTCCACTTTGCTTCCATGATACTGCCTCCTAGTTCTTGCATCCTGTTCACTTACATTCAGCCACACTTACCTCCCTCCTCGCCCTTGAAATGAACAGCACACTCCTTCACACCAGGGCTCTGCAGTAGCTAACGCCTTCGCAGAGCTCTTCCCTACACAGCCAGACAGCTAACCTCGTCTCCGGCAAGCCTTAGCTCAAACATCTGTCAAACAGCGATCACTACTCAAAGTGACATCCCAACAATGTCACACACACGTGTAAAACCATTTACTCTACCATACTTAATTCTGTTCAAAGAATTTACAACTTGGCTGCTTTACTTGTTAAATGTACTGTCTCTTACTATAGCACAAACTGAAGGGTGCAAAGATCTTTGTGCTGTTTTAGGTCAGTGCTTGGCATATAGAGAGCACTTCTGCATTTTGTTTTTTATTTATTCTAAATAAGGAATAAATGAACTTTGTGAATATTCTGCGTCTTCACTTTGCTGTTAAACTTGCATCAAACCAATGAATTCATAACACAGACACTGTCCTGCTTCACGGCCAAGTCTGAGCTTTTGGAGAATGGGCAAGGTTGCTGGGTACAGCGCTGACTGTTCCACTGTAAGGCCGCGTCTGCCTATGTTAGTGATGAAGATGAAGCTTCAGGTCAGCGCAGCACTGCATTTCAGTTTCCTCCTCTGTAAAAACGGTCATAATAGCACCTGCTCTATGGCAGGAGGAGGAAAAAAATGAAGTAGTTCACAGAGTAATCAGATTACTAGTTGGTGCACTGGTTTTGATAACTGATACAATAGTACAAAAAAAAACACTAGCTACTTTTACCAATAAAGCATTGATAATATCAAGATACAGCCAAGCTAGATTGTTCTGGAAGGAAGAGAGGGAGGACTGCATTAATGAGAATTCTTGGGAAAGGGCTAAGACAGAAAGTCACATAAACTATGTTGCTATGTATACATCCCCTAACTGTAGCTCATTCAGACGTCACACAGTGATAAATTGACTATGGAGATAATATAAACACTGCATATACTTAGAAAAAAAATCTAAGTGCAGAGCTTGAAGAGGCCACCTTCTGTAGCCAGGTGGGACTTCTTCCAGTGGAGGAGGGGCACACCAGCCCATCCACAAAAACGTTGACCCCAAATTTGTCCTGCCTACAAGCAGTACAGGGATAAAGATGGAGCAGAGATACAGGGAACTGCCAACCAATGGCTGGCCCAATTTGAGACCCACCCTATGGTAGAGTAGGGGGAAGGATTGAGGGAGCCAGAAGGACCAAGGACACCACAAGAAGACCTACAGAGTAAACTAACCTGGGCCTATAGGGGCTTGCAGAGACTGAACCACTGACCAACGAGCATGCAAGGGCTGGACCTAGGCCCCCTACACACATGTAGCAGATGTGCAGCTTGTTCTTCATATGAGTCCCCTAACAATTGGAGCCAGGGCTGTCTCTGACCCTGCTGTCTGCCTTTGGATCCCTTTCACATAGTTGGACTGTCTTGTCTGGCCTCGGTGAGAGAGGATGTGCCTGGTACTGCTGCGACTTGATGTACCAGAGTGGGTGCGGGTACCCATGGGGAGCCTCCCCTTCCCTGAAGATAAGGGGAAGGGGGAATGAGGAAGGGGTGAAAAGGTGGGGATGGGAGAAGAGGAGGGGAGGGGGGCTGCATCAGGCTGTAAAGAAAATAAAATAAATAAATAAAAACAAAAGATAAAAAAAACAGTCTTGGTGTATAAAATATGTCCATAGTTCATGTAGATATCAGCAATTAATAATCTACAGACTAGGCTTGGTGGCACATGCCTATAGTCCCAGCACTCTGGAGGCAGAGGCAGGCAGATCTCTGTGAGTTTGAGGCTAGCCTGGTCTACAAAGTGAGTCCAGGACAGCCAGAACTACAAGAGAAATCCTGCCTCAAAAAACAAACAAACAAACAAACAAACAAACCTGCAGAATGACTGCTAAAATACTTACTGAAATGACAAAATAAACCAAATCTGGAGACAAAAATGGTATTAATGATAAGTTTCCTAGAAGCCTAAGTGACAGATAATATTATAATTACATTTGTATGTTCACAGACCAAGTTTTCTGTTGCTCTATAGTTCTGTACTCAGTACATGGCTGAGTCACTTACTCCTTTACTATGTATGATCTGCAGTTGACAAAGCATGATCATGTGTGCATGTGCTAAGTACTGCAATGGTAATAAAGCTATTGTGGACAAACCATTCACTGGTCTCTAATTTATTAAGAATGTGAGTAATATGAGGAAACAGCAACATATTCAACTTACGCACTGACAGGAGTCTCCTCACCTGGCCTAGCTTCTCCAATCCCTCTTGGGGAGGAGATGGCACAAATTACCAACTTCTAGTTTGGGAAGTGACATCCAGGGACCTAACTATCCCAGGTAAAGAAGGAAGTCAGAGGGGACATAGTGTGTGCTTTCAATCACCCTTCGGTTCACTCTGACTGAGGTCTAGAGAAGAAGGTGGCCGAGGAATGTGTGATGAAGCCCCTGGCGTGCTGCTGGGAAGCACGCTCTACACAATTCACGTGAAAGCCCGGACCAGAGAAACCATCAGCAGGATTTTCCATGCCTTCTAAGTCCAGCACCAGACTTGACAGACACGGAGTCATCTAAGACCAGGACTGACATCTACACAGACCATAAGAAGGCAGAACAAAGCCATTACCTTGCACAGGCATTTTTGTCTACTGTGAATAAATTAAAATATCTAGAAAAGGGTCTGGTACTGGCTCTACAATCCTGACTCTGTAGCACCTGGTACTTAGATGTATCTTTATATGTACTTGAGATGCTTATATGTCATTTTGATAAATGTGGAACATACTTTTAGCCAAGGACTTGAATTAGATTACATTTAAGAATCTGGCTGAACAAAACCATCTATACTTAGTGGTTTGAATTCTGACATCTAAGTCTTTTAACATTCAGCCAAGTGGTGATATCATTCAGCAAAATGTGCTCAACAACTGAACAGGGGGACAATTGGAACCAGATTTGGTGACAAGCTCATCTCAGGAAAAGCTAGAATTCGTCCTGCAAAACAACAGAAACTGGCAACTTAGAGAATTCTGGAATAAAGAAATTTGCTTCTAACCAATTCCTGACTCACACTTGATGCACATGCTTTCTGATCACCTCTTCTTTATTTTATTTACTTTTATTTTTTTTTATTTTGGTTTTTCAAGACAGGGTCTCTCTGTGTAGCCTTGGCTGTCCTGGACTCTCTTTGTAGATCAGGTTGGCCTTGAACTCATAGTGATCTGCCTCCCTAGTGCTGGGATTAAAGGAGTGCACCACCAAGCTGGCCTCTTCTTTAAAGTGATGTCTCAAATTCAAGATTCCAAGTCTAGCAGAAGGGCGTATTACCTAACCCCAGAACAAGAGAGGAAAAAAAACCCTCCTTCCCCAACACTTGTTGATTCTTTTAAACAGTGTAACATATTTACAATACCGTTGACATACTAATTTACCGCTTGCTGAAAAGCCTGGTTGTAGAAGCCTTTAAACTGACAGGGAAACAGGATACAGGAATCCATAAACTGCTCAACCTGCCAGGAGGAGGCTGCTTTCCTAAGGGTAGGCTGTGACTCCTGCTCAGAACCAGGGCATAGGAATGTCCTGAGTCCATAAGACAAGCTTATGAATAGGGAGGTGTCTAGACATTTACTAAATAGGCCACTGTTTTCTTTTTCTTTCCTGTAGCTATGAGCTTTTCTGATGCCTCACAGATTCTTTATTTCTCCTTTAAACAGCATTATGTTGAATTTCTCCACTCTAGTTAACAAATTTGCCTTCTAAAGACAAAAGTCCTGTCCAGGAGCAAGTAACTTAGCAGATAAAGTGCTTCCTGTGCAATTGTAAAGACATGAGTTCAGATCCCCAGAAGCCAGGTAAAGCTAGGTATGGCAGCCCACATCTGCAGTGCCAGTACTCCTACAGTAAGATGAACAGCAGACAGCAAGGTTCCAGAGCTCCTGAGTCTCCTTGCCTGGTGCATACAACACTCAACAGCAAAGTGAACGTGCCTCAAACAAGGGGAAGGTGAGGCCCACACCTGAGGTAGTCCTCTAAAAACTATACCTGAGCTGTGGCCAAGCGCACGCGCGCGCGCACACACACACACACACACACACACACACACACACACACACACACGCACGCACGCACCAAATGCACCGTCATTCCACTTTCACTAGGTTCATCTCCATCACAGTATGCGTTTTTATAGTCTAGTTTCTTTCCCTTAATACATTTTGAAACAAAATAGTCAAATTGTAGGTTGTTACCACTTATCTCAAAACTTTAAAAGTTCAACTAAACAAGTTTAAATGTTAACTATTTCCCCGAAATTAAAATAAACTTTGAGTACTTTCTCTTCACTCCTCTCATTCCCAATCCGTCAGTATTACTCCCATCTTGATCAGTAGGCACTGCTACCACTTCACACTGCCAGCTTTTTAGAAAGCTTCTCTCACAGCTTTTATTTTTGGTTATTAGCTAACCGTTTCTATGTCTAAACCTAGAGAAGCCATTTTCTTCCTTCCTAACACATCCCTCAGCAATCTTTAATGATGTCTGCTAACAGTGAGCCCCCTCCAGCTGTGACTGTCTTCAGACAGCCCTACACTTCTCTCAGATTTAACAGGTGTTTTTGTCAGGCGAGACAACAGACTGAATTCTTTCTCTTAAACTTTAGGATAGCATTCTACTGACTGATACTGTTAAGAAGTCGGCTATGATACTGTTAAGAAGTCGGCTACCCGTCTGATGCCGACGGCCCTGTGAGTAAGCTATTGTGCTTGTGTCCTGGGGGATCTGACCATCTTTGTTGGCTCCTAGTATTCTACAGTCTTGCGGGCAGGTATCTATGCATGAATAACTTTTTATCTGGTTTATTTTCCCCCTGAACTGATTTACCCTAAGCCTGTTAAGCCTGAGTGTTGTTGTCTTCCGTCAATTCTGGGATGTGTCTAACTTATAATGTCATCAAATGTTGCCTTTCCCCATTTTTCCTTAGTTTGGGGAATTTTTTTTGGGGGGGGGGGAGAGAGGTTCCACTTTGATGAATACTACAGCATCTCTTTTTATTCCACTCTTTTCTCTGTTGCCTTCTCTCCTCAAATATAGCTCAGTTTTTTGTTTGTTTAGGTTTTTGGTTTTTAATTAAAAGCTTAGGACGCATACGATGGAGGGAGCACTAGTGGACGGAAGACAACTAGTAGGATTGGGGAAAGGAGACTACATGGTCGAAGGATATAATATACTTCAAAATGTAAACTTTTGAGACTTTTGGACTTACAAAGACAAGTAGTAGTGTGGCTCACATACACTTTCTCCATTGTTCCTCAAATGCCAACACTTTACCAACAGCAATAAGGCAGCAAACATAAGACACGGACCTGAAGGAAGCTACAGAGCTTACCTAGTATCTGGCCTGCAGTCCTCCTAACCACACTGCCCTGCTGATAGCACGGTCTGTTCCAGCTCCACGTGCTGCACCATTTGCCTGTGCTACTTTCTCCTCCACTCTTAGAATGATCCTCTGCCTTTCCTTGACTTTCATGACATTGATATTTTTGAAGATTCAGGCTATTTTGTACAGTGTTGCTCATTTGGGTTTATCTGTTTGTTTTTTGATGATTAAATTCAAAGAAATGCATTTGGGGGCAACTATTTCACAGGAGGGATAACTATGTTCTTTTTGGTGCATTCCAGCACATGCCAGATGTCACATCACTGGCAATCTTACTCTGATCATCTAGATATGATGGTATGCTGTCATGTCTTTTAACAGTCCTCATGTTTTCTAACTCTTGGCCTCTGTTATACTCTGCTTGTTTTTCTTTGTATCTGTGGTGGATGCATGAGTGTAGAAGCGTGTGCATCCATGTGTAGACTCACCCCTGCATGGGTGTATGGAGGCTAGGGGTCAACACCAAGCACTGTCTTCTATTCAATCTCCACTTTATTTTTTGAGACAGGGTCTCTCTGCGGCTCTAGACTGGCTGGCCAGCAAGCCCCTGGGATCCACTGAGATCTGCCTGCCTCTGCCCACCTCTTTCCCTTCCTGTTACATGGTGCTGAGGACCCAAACCCAGGTCAAACAGTAGTTACTGGGAAATCTACCCACTGAGCCATCTTTCCAACCAGTTTATTTGGTTTAAGTTAACTGATATTATTATGCTCATTTGACCCTATGTCTAGTTTTCTCCAAAATATTCTCATCAGCTCAATCTTTTATCACTTTGCCATATTTGGATTTCCTCTTTTATCTGAGACATTTTTATCTTTTTAAAACAATAATTCAAATATCCATAGTATCAAAGTCTGATAATATATATATTTGAGACAGGGTCTCATGTAGCCCAGGCTGCTCTTAAACTCACTATGTAGTGAAGAATGACTTTGAACATCTAATCCTCCTGCCTCTGTCTCCCAAATGCTAAGATGACACCATGCCTGATTTATGCAGCAGGGCATATGCTGGGTATGCTATGTAACCCTCTACCAACTGAGCTACATTACTAGCTCGGTCTGTTTTATTCTGAAGCATGGACTTGCTAAGATGTCAGTGTTGCCTTGAACTCACTCTGTAGCTCAAACAGGCTGGAAACTTGTGATCTTCCTGCCTCGCCCACTAGAGCAGCTAAGATTATAGTCTTACTCCACCAGGCCTGGCTCACACAGGCTGGCCATTTCCTGCTGCCTGGAGTCTCTGTTTTTACAGACCACCCAGAGTAGGCCAACTCCTTGAATCTCATGCCAAAAATAGCTAGATCTCTTCTTCACCATCCATAAAACATAATAAGGTTAGAAAATTAATTCAGTTAAATTTATTTAATTTATTTTCTTTTTCTGTGGGATGACTATATAGAAACCTAAAACTCTTCAACACGCTCTGTTTTGGTATACATTACCTTTCATAAATTCTCTTACTTTATATGTAAAGTATATTTGTATTTCATCACCAAATGTTTTCAGGGAATATTTCTTAAGGTATATGTGGCAAATTGTTACTTTTTTCACATGGGCCTAAAACAATAAGGCACAAAATCATCTATCTACACTGTACATCTGAAACACCATAACTAACTTCATTGTGGTACTATAATCTCATCAAAAACAGTTTAAATTCCTAAACTTAAGATCCTTTAGAAACTCTATGATTTGGCCAGGTTTATTTCAGTGGTATTCAAGAAAATTCAGATAGAGCTCATAATCTGTACCAATAAAATATAACAGTAATTACCTAAGGTTTCTTGTATTGTTGGTTTAAAGAGGAATTCTTTTTTTAAAAAATACTTATTATACACACACACACATTTGGTTGCTAGGTATGTCTGCGCACCACGTATGTGCCTCATGACTGGGAAGAATCCTCTGGAATTGGAGTTATGGACAGTTGTGAGTCACCTGTGAGTGCGTGCTGGGAACTGAACCCAGGTCCTCCATACGAACAACAAGTATTACTAATCTCTGAGCCATCTTTATAGCCCAGTTGCTTACTTTTTTTGGTTTTTAAGGTGTGAGTATGAGTGAGAGTGTGCGTGAGTGTTCTCTGGGCTTTGATGTTTACTGCCCATGCCAGTCTTGTCTAGAAGAAGTGGTTCTCTGCTTTTATGAGTTTTACAGGCCAGTTTTGTCTTTTTTCCTTCTTGGTAACATTCCAAGTTGTTAAGAAACTGGTTTCCTCAAATCTTTCAGCTCTTCTTTTACTTTTCTTCAATTTAAGCTTCTAGACATATTTTTTAAATTTTTAAATTCTTAAGAGTCCTACAACCTGGTGTTCTGTTCCTTATGCCTCACAGAAAAAGACAGATCTTAGCTGGTTACTCTTCATGATTTTCAAACATCTTAACTCTCTCCCATTTTTTTTTAATTTAACAATTTATTCATTTATTATGTATACAGTATTCTGCCTGCATGTACACCTACAGGCCAGAAGAGAGTATCAGATCTCATTCTAGATGGCTGTGAGCCACCATGTGGTTGCTGGGAATTGAACTCAGGACCTCTGGAAGAGCAGTCCGTGCTCTTAACCTCTGAGCCATCTCTGCAGCCCCCTCTCCCATTCTTAAATTCCCCTTTTCATGCTAACTATTTAATTTTTTTCTGAGCACAAATCTTTTCTTAATAAAAAGGGACCACTGCATCTTCATTTCATAATGGGTTTATCTACCATGGAAATGAAATTTATTTGATGGCTGTGAAGATCATTAACTCATTCAAAACTTTTTGTTCCGAGTTGCTGTTGACTCAAAAGGGCATTCACAAAATGCTTCCTCCAATCCCGCCCTTACTTCTTACAGCACACTCTGACCTTTACCTGTTCATTGAGCACTATATGCAAAGCCTCCCAGAACTGATTCATCGCTTATTTGTTCAGGACTCTGGATGTGATTTTATAAGAAATATATTTGGTGTCCTCCTGAGTTCCCAGCACAGAAATCATAAAAACCTTGGAATTTCCTGAGTGATACAGGTGAGCAAATACGTAACACACACACACACACACACACACACACACACACACACACACACACACCAACATACAAAAAACAAAACAACCCTCCAGCCACACCTGAGCTGTGGAAGTAAGGTATATTATAAAGGAAGGATGATGCTGATTCCCAGGAAAGCTAACCACTGACTAGTGAGTCGGAATTTTCAGTCTCATCCCCTACCTCCGAGGACAGGAAAGAGGCTGAATTGAGCTAAATCACCAGAGGTTTGATTGTCACACCAATATAATGAAGCCTGCACAAAACTGTAGGCAGTGTGTCTGGAGGACGGCCAGGCTGGCGAGCACAAGATGCTGGGGGGGCAGGTGGGGGGGAGGGGAGAATCCACCTAGAGGTGGCACAGAAGGTTCTCACGTCTCCTTCCACTGTGCTTAGCTTATGCATCGGTCTATCTGGTTTACCTCCTGAAACTCGTGGCAGTTATTTTTAAATGAACCAAAAAATAGTAAGAAGACTGTTCACTGTGTTTTGTAAGCCACTCTAACAAATTATTAAGAGAATGCTGGTCTGCATACATGGTAAGTCACAACCCAAGACTGTGGCTGCTAATTGAAGCATGGTCTAGCCCTTAAGCCTGTGGGGCCTGTGCAAATGCTCAGCAGTCTGTGAACTGAGCTCAGCTATAGGCGTGCCAAATGATGGCCAGACAACTAAGAAAAATGACGTATAGAAAACTCATACATCAGTCAAAGAGAAGTGAGTAAAAACAAAAAACGGGTTTTTTCTTTCTTTTTTTCTTTTAAATGCCTTTATTGGACATAATTCTTCCTCATGCTACGGTTGCTCATGTATCTGTTTCTCTTACTAGACTGCCCTTTCATTCAGGCTTGCATCCTTCATTCCCTGCTCAGCACCTGCAAACAGCAAGTGCCCTATCACTATTAGTGTATGTTCCTCCTAACAGATGGACATGTACTGCACACAGACTCATGCGATGTGAGGGCGGAAAGCACACAGTTTCCCAGAAACCATAAATGAACATACCACTGAATTGTCTCTATAACATAAGGAAAATGTATAATAACACAAAGCAAAACTTTAGCAGGTGGAAGAAAATGTCTATGATAAATTGGGTAACTAGTGAAAGAGTGGCTGACCAACTCTAAGAATGCCACTGGGGACAGCCTCTCAGATGCCTAGCTACATTAACAGAGTCAGCTAAAAGAGAGGGGAAAGTCCTCAGTTTAAGACTGGTGTGCTGCACAGGCACAAAAGCAGCAATGAGTAAATGTGTGGAAGATCTGACGAGCGGGCTGTGAATCAACACTAGATGTGTGTTTTAATATATACGGGTGGTTCACAGTAATTCATACGAGAAGGGAGAATCTTTATTCAAGACTGCAGGTAATTTTTTAAGGGGAACACAACTAACAACTAGCTTAAAAATATTCCCCCACCACCAGGACCAGGCGCCTAGGACCTCATGCACACCAGCCAAGCACTCTGCCCTGAGCTACCTCCTCCAGCAGCTTTGAAGAACTTATTCTAGTTGAGAGGAGGGCGCTCATTTATCTGTACTACGGTATCTGTCGAGCGACAGCTACATGGCAGGCATCATTGGAGGCACTAGAAAACAAGAGAAAACATTCTTGCAGGGGGAGGAGGAGGTAAAGGGGGCTGGTTAGAAAACTAAAAGGAAGCGTGAGGAGATGGCAGGAAAGGAGGAACAGCCAGGAGAGAAAGATGGCCAGGGATCCTAGAGGGGAGCGCGGAGCTGACACTGGTGCACTGAAGGCCGTGGGAACAACACACATCACAGACTGACAGACACAGGAACACGGGACCCTGGCGCCCAGCAACACATCATATCATCATATGACACTGCATAGGCACAGAGACCTGAAGCCCTGGTAGTTTCCAGTTGGTCAGACACCAAATATTTGCCCCAAAAATAGGAAACAATGCTACTCTCTTTTGTGTCATTAAATATTTGAAGATTTCAACATTTACTTATTTAACATGTAACGATTCATGATTGTGTGAACAAACATTTTAAATCTGTTTTATTTAGTCTATAACACAATAAATATCAATAAATATAAGTTCTTTGCAATTCTCTGTAACTTTTAACTTTAATAGTATAAACTGGTTCCTATGTTATAAGTGTCTAAGGTCAAGTATCTAAACTTCAAAATCTAATAAAGTTACTAAGAGAATGATGTGCTACTTTAATTAAAAATAAGCACTTTTGAATAATACATATATAGTTCCTTTTATGTAAACATAATTTAACAAATTATATATACATAAACACAAATACAAAATCATGTCTATATACAAAATGAACTTTTCATTTTTTAAAAAAAGTCGTATTGTTTTATAAGTATGCTTTTAACTTGTTGTTTCCTCTGCTTGACATGCTTTTCCCATACTTCCCACTTGCAAACCAGTATCTCAATTCAAGTCTGAGATTCCTCCCTGGGGATCCTCCATATCACTCAGTCATTCAACAGAACAGTGTCCTGTGCGCCTCTGACGCGCCATGAGCGGCCACGCCCAGGAACTCGCACGCCCAGCCCCAGCCCATCAGCACTCTGCTCACACTGTTTCCATCACACCATCATGTCTAAGGGTCCCTTAACGTGGTCTCTTCCCAGCTGCACCCTGAGATCTGTGGAGGACCTCGTCTCCTGCCCAGTTATTCTTCACACATCTAGAATGCTGGCTTTTGTTCAAAACAAATGAGCTTTCCTCTTGCAGTTAAGTAGTAACAAATAACTAGCATTTAAATTTTAGTATGTGCATCCAAAAAAGTTGCATGCTTACCTCATGGGCCCATAGTTGAGCATTATAAATGCCAATACTATCATCACACAAACAGCTCTTCGCTTTGGACTCGGGACTTTAAGCCTCTGGTTCTAAAGGAAATGAAACAGGATGCCAACATTACAAAGAACAGTAACTAAGAACCCTCATTTTTACAAGTTGTATGAATACCTTTTCTCTTTAAAAAATTAAAATTAAAAACACCTCAAAGATAAAGAAATAATACTTTGCCTGGCAGTGATGGTGCACACCTTTAAGCCCAGCATTTGGGAGGCAGAGGCAAGAGGACCTCTTTGAGTTCGAAGACAGTTGGGTTTACAGAGTGAGTTTCAGGATAGCCATGGCTACACAGAAATAATAATAATAATAATAATAATAATAATAATAATAATAATAATAATAATAATAATAAATAGCAAAAGACTAAAGCCTTCTCTTTTCCAACAGAGGAAATAATTAGAAAAGAACAAATATGGTCCAAATTTTAGCTTTATGTTTCTGTGGATCCTCAAGAATTCTGAGGTACACGTCTGTTGCTTGGCTCCCTGTCTCTTACGGTGCTGTCTTCAGCAACACACTGGAGTGTTCTCATATACTCAGGGGCAAGATAGAAAGAACGGAGTAAGCAGCAGCACTAAACAGCACCCGTAGGTTCAGGACTGCATTGCTGTGGGTTTCACAAACAAAGCAGAAGAGACTAGCATGGCGACAGAAAGCAAAGGAGCACAAGAGGGGTTAAGTGGATTAAGTGGACAGACAAAGATTTAAAACACATTTTATTTTTGAGAGTTAAAATAGTTACCCTAAAATGAGGCAACAGTATCTCTATTAGACACTACAAGCAATTAAATAAAAAGCCCGGTGCCAGGAATCAGTTACTTTTAGAGTTATTGACCAGTGAGGTGCCACAGACCCACAAACATTTCAGGCTATTGTCAACTTCCTGGTTACTCTCCAGAATTCTCACAGTAAGACCCTGTGCTGAAGACTCCACAGACTTGTGTCATCCAACACCTGAGAACTCTAGCTGGTGCTGACCTGGACGTTTTATCTCGACTTGCTAGCTTTCATAGTGCTGGAAGGTGCTGTACACACGACTTGCTAGCTTTCACGGTGCTGCAAGGTGCTGTACACACGACTTGCTAGCTTTCATGGTGCTGCAAGGTGCTGTACACACGACTTGCTAGCTTTCATGGTGCTGCAAGGTGCTGTGCACACGACTGGAGGAGACAGCAAGCTTCAATCTTACCCACCTGTGACCCTTGTGAGCTCCAACAGTGACTGGCCTGGAAACACTCCCACTGCAGCAGCAGTGGCACAAACATCACTGGAATAACAAACCACTTTCTGATTGGATGTTAGTGCTGCTCTACAAGAGAAACCCATACCTGGCACCATTATTGGTCCAAGAACCTGTGGCTGCAGAGGTCACAGCCCCCTACAGGAGAACCTACACCTAGTCTGCTGAATGGACATGGTGTTAAACCAACTCCTAGTGACTTATCACCATACCATAGATGATGCATCTCTCAACCCTCATCAGAGAAGCTTCTGATTGTGCCAGCTGGTGACTGACACACAGACTCACAAGTAGCCAAAGTGGAGAGACTATGAGACTCCAGAATGGTCAGCCCTAATGGAACATATACACCACACCCTCTCTTCCCAGGGCTCAGGGATCCCTGTGGAATATGGGGCAGAAAGAGCATAAGGGTAAAAATGTCAGATGACTAAAAGGAAACAAGAGGGCATGGCACATATGAACCCCTGGTGACTGTGACAGCATGCACGAGACTTGTGCAAACCAAGGCAAACTAAAGCCCTGCATGGAGAGGAAGCTGAATGAACTCTTAGCTGAGGAGCTAATAGTAACTGTCGGTTGCTGTGAAAGGAAAGTCCATTTTTGTAAGAGGGTAGCCCTGGGTACTTCCACCATGCTCCAATAGAAGGCCACATATGCAAGACTATCTCAGCACCACAAACTGGTCCTTATGCATTTAAAAAACAAGGACACAAAGCTGGATAGGTAGGAAGGTGGGTAGATGCTGGGAGAGTTAAAGGTGGGAAGAGTTGGACATAATCAGAGTACATTATGTGAAATTCTCAAAGAATAAAGATATAAAATAAAACAGTACGGTATAGTGATGCATATCCATAATTCCTACACAAATTCAAGTTCAATTCAGTGCACATATAAGTCCCAAGTTAGCCAAGGCTCTAGAGTGAAGCCCTGTCTCAAAATTTTTTAATTAAAAAAATTGAAAGAATAACAATAAAAGAGAAGAGTTGACAGGACTGTTCCAGAAACTCAGTATGATTCACTCAGTCCAAAAACAAAAACAAAAACAAAGCTGGCACTGTGGCTCACACCACTCAGGACTCAGGAGGCAGAGATAGGTAGATTTTGATGAGTTTAAGGCCTTGTCTACATAGTAAGTTCCAAGATAGCCAGGACTATGGACTGAGGCCTTGTCCAAACAATAAGGAGAAAGAAAGAAAAAATCCTAAAGTAGTAAGTGAGAAAAAAAATCAAGAAAAGCAGATAATGTTTGATGGATAAGCACAGTTCAAAAGCTGCCTTTCAGGCTGGGATGTGGCTCAGTGCTAAAGGCTTGCCTTCCATGCTGGAGGCTCTGGGCTCAATTCTCAGCCCCACAGGGGAAAAGCAAAAGGTCACTGTTAAAATTTTTCTCACTGTAAATGTTTTTGTGCTTATTGCACCCCTATTTTCTTAGCACTACTATTTTACATGACTTAAAAAGTAATTATCAATTTACTTCTCAAAAAGAAACTCGGTTTCCAGCACCTCAGGCAACTGACCGCCAGCACTCACCTCCGACACCACCTCATCCAGCTGTCGCTTCAGGGACCCGTTCTCCTTCCTCAGCTGCTCGTTCTCTGAGAGGGCAGCCTTCAGCCTGGCCTCCAATCCCAGCATGTACTCCTTCTTCTTCTTGCGTGACTGACAGGCAGACTCTCGGTTCTTTATCATACGCTGCTGTCTCCTGAGCACAGCAATCTAGGAGAAGCCACAAGTTACATCGAATTGTCATCACACTGATTTTTTTTAATATTTTTTATTAATTTATTCATATTACATCTCGATTGTTAGCCCTTCCCCTGTTTCCTCCCATTCTTCCCTCCCTCCCACTTCCCCCCTTCTCCCTTCCCCTATATCTGTGATTGAGGGAGACCTCCTTCCCCTATATATGCTCTTAGAATATCGAGTCTCTTCTTGGTAACTTGCTATCCTTCCTCTGAGTGCCACCAGGCCTCCCCATCCAGGGGACGTGGTCAGAAAAGGGGCACCAGAGTTCGTGTGAGAGTCAGATCTCACTCTCCACTCAATGGTGGAGAATATCATGTTCGTCGGCTAGGTCTTGGTAGGGGTTCGAAGTTTACTGCCTATATTCTCCTTGGCTGGTGCCTTAGTTTGAGGAGGACCCCAGGACCCAGATCTGCCTGTCATAAAGTTCTTCTTGTAGGTTTCCAGGACCCTGTGGGTCCTACTATTTCCCCATTCTTCCATGCTACTCTCACCTAAAGTCTCAATAGGATGTCCTCTCCTCTGACCCACTTTCTTGGTAAGTAAAGTTTTTCATGGTACGTATCCCTTGGACTAGTGTTTTGATATAAGTGAGTATATACCGTTTGCCTCTTCTTGCTTCTGGGTGAACTCACTCATTATGATAATTTCTAGATCAATCCATTTGTCCACAAATTTCAGGAATTTCTTGTTTTTAATAGCTGAGTAGTATTCCATAGTGTAAATGTACCGTAGTTTCTTAGTCCATTCTTCTACTGAGGGACACTTAGGCTGTTTCCATGTTCTGGCTATTATGTATAAAGCAGTTATGAACATGGTTGAGCAGATGTCCCTGTTGTGTGGTAAGGCATTTTCTGGGTATATTCCAAGGAGTGGGATAGCTGGGTCTTGAGGAAACCCTATTCGCATTTTTCTGAGAAAGCGCCAGATAGCTTTCCAAAGTGGTTGTACTAGTTTGCATTCCCACCAGCAATGAAGGAGTGTTCCTCTCTCTCCACATCACACTGGTTTTCTAACCACATCAAAATATCAAAACCTATCGATTTTTTTTCAAATTATTTCTAAACAACTTTGGTCAAAATATGGGCCGGTGGTTATTTTAAAACAAGTTTTAAATATATTGCTCAAATTTAAGTAAGCTCGGACGAAATGAGTAAAATGGCTTTCTATTTTTTTTAACATTTACTTATTATTTACACAGTATTCTGCCCACACGTGTGCCTCCCCACTACAAGAAGGCACCAGATCTCATTACGGATGGTTGTGAGCCACCATGTGGTTTCTGGGAATTGAACTCAGGACCTTCGGAAGAGCAGACAGTGCTCTTAACCTCTAAGCCATCTCTCCAGCTAAAATGGCTTTCTAAATCGCAGCTGCTGGTGCCTTCTGGAGCACACTGTTGAACATGTAACTGGCCCTTCAGAGACAGCCTCAGAAAGTGCCTCAAAGGAGCTCCGTGAGGTAGCTCACACTGAGACCCCAACCCCAGGAGGTTACATCAGAAGGACTACTGCAAGTTGGAGGCCAGTCTGATCCTCTTTTAAAGGAGAAAAAGAAAAAGGTCTGGATCAGTGAGGTGACTCCGTGGTTAAAGCACTTGCTGTATCAGCCTGGGGACCCGAGTCCTGAGTCCTAAGTGTGACCCCAATACCAGTGAGGGTGGAGGAGAGAACCAACTCGACAGAGATGCCCTCTGACCTTCACACACATGCCATAGGATTTGGAAACAAACACAGCCAGGGAGCACTGGCCCATGTGTGAGTACACACACACACACACACACACACACACACACACACCCTGCACATATAATAACAATAAAGCAAAAGCTCTAATTACTTGAGGTGTCTTGAAGTACATGTGTATACAGTTTTCTCTCTGTTTTACTCATAAAGAATTGGTTCTGGAACTCCAGATATCAGAGCCTGCAAACGCTCAAGTCTCTTATGTGAAATGGCTTAACAGTTGCATACAGCCTGGGTACTCTAAGGCAGTGGTTCTCAACCTTGTGGGCCTCAAATCCTCTGGCAACCTCTATTTCTAAAAATATTTACATCACAATTCATAACAGAAGCAAAATTACTTATGAAGTAGCAACAAGACAATTTTATAACTGGGGTCAAACCTGTGGAACTGTATTAAAGGGTCACAACATTACAAAGCTTGAGAACCATTTCAGGACTATTTAATCTAATACAATGTAAGCAGCTGTTATGCTGAAACAAAGTTCTACACATTTATAGAATGGGTGTAACTTGCTTTTTCTATTTTCCACCTCAGTATGTTGACTCCATAAATGCAAAACCCATGGCAGTAAAGGTACAAATACACACACAGCTTTATACACCACCACTAGTCCTAACCCGAGATCCAACCACTCAAAAGATCGTTTCTCCGCGTAGAGTTGTTATCAGTGTCTTTAATCAGTGCTACATGTCTCTCAAAATCTACAAGAAACCAGGCTGGGTGGTACATGCCTGCAATCTCAGCACTCTGGATTGAAGGCCAGTTCACCTCCAGTCTGGGCCACATAAGAGAATTTCTCAAATCAAGCACACAGACAAGAACAACAGCAAACCTACAAAGGTATGGGAAGGAGTGATCTTTTCTCTCTCTCTCTCTCTCTCTCTCTCTCTCTCTCTCTCTCTCTCTCTCTCTATATATATATATATATATATATATATATATACACATACTGCCTTTTCCAATCCTTCACTGAATATATACTAATGACCAAGTTTCTTCAGTACAGATATTCTGTTATTCCTCTCTCGATTTCTCCTGTCACCCTCCTAACCAGGCTTCCATGAACGCATCCACACAGTACTGCAGAAGACTCTAACCACAGGAGATCGCCTTCCGTCTCATCCTTACCACCATTTCTAAACTCTCTCCTCTAAATCTATTGTCTCACTGGCACTCTACTGCCAAGACAAGCTAGTCAGCTGGCCGTCCTAACTACCCAGGCTCACCTTCAGGGCCGTCCTTGATTGCGCACTCCTACCTAACCATGCCTTCCCCTTACTCCAATCCTCTCTACCCAATAAGCTCTACAATATCTTCTCTCTCTTATCCACACTGTTTAGTCCCACTTTACGCCATCTCCTCTTCTGATTCTAAGATCCTCACCTTTCCAGGTGTTCTCATCTATCTGTAATTATCTTATAGTCTTTTTTTTGGGGGGGGGGGAGATATATCAAAATACTCCAATAGTTTCAATTGTTTCAACAGTGCTATCTTTTTTTTTAACTTAGACTTTAGACCTTGAAACCCAAAGTCATAACTGATACAATTTTTGTTTAATAACCAAAAATATCTACCATGTCACAACTTACTTCAGTTTTTGTTGTTGTTGTTGCATTTAAAAAATTTACAGAGCCAGGCGTGGTGGCACATGCCTATAATCTCAGCACTTGGGAGGCAGAGGCAGGTGGATCGCTGTGAGTTCAAGGCCACTGTGGTCTACAAAGTGAGTCCAGAACAGCCAAGGCTACACAGAGAGACCCTGTCTTGAAAACAAACAAACAAACAAAAAATTATAGATCCCGCTGTTATATCATTGGCCTAATTTCTGTGGGTAGCAAGGTAACAAAGTAGTCTCAAAAAAAAATCAAAGAATAATATTTACTTCATTAGATTATGTACACAGACGGTTGAGTTACTGATGTCTACCTGTTTCTCAATGGACTTTAAACCATTCTGCTGTGGAGTGCACCAAAACTCCATCAGTAAATGCAGTTACACAGTTTCAGATCAGTTTGTTTTAAGATAACTGTGTTAGTTAGGGTTTCTACTGCTGTGATAACCACCATAACCAAAGTTAAATTGGGGAGGAAAGGATGTATTGCATCTTACAGTTTGTGGTCCCTCATCCAGGGAAGTCAGGGTTAAGAACTCAACATGGGAACCTAGAGGCAAGAACTGATGCAGAGGCCATGGAGGGGTGCTGCTTACTGGCTTGCTCCCCATGACTTGCCCAGCCGGCCTTTTTACAGCACCCAGGACCACAGCCCAGGAGTGGGTGGCACTGCCCACAAAGGGCTGGGCCCTTCCACATCAATCACTAGATAAAAAGACACACCCCTGTCTTGCCCACAGGCTAATCTGGTAGGAGCATTTTCTCAACTGTGGTCTCCTCTTCCAAAATGAACCTAAGCTATGTCAAGCTGACATAAAAACTAGCCAGCACTCCGTAATAGCAAACTTACAGCTACACAAATACTGTATTTCCTAGCAATCTTGGTAAACTATAGCCAAACGATCTCCCAACATCAAATACTGTCAATCATCTCACAGTCACGGCTCACAAGGAAAAGTTTTACACAAGCTTTTCTTTTCCTTTCCTTTCTTTTCCCTTTTTAACTGAAACTTCACAAGAAGGCTGGTTTTATACACCCACCATGCGCAGCAGTTCCCATCTATACATATAGAGAGTTGTCTTTATTATTCCCAAGCAACATAACTGCTTCTGTTACAGCTGCTATCAAAGAAATACCAAACATACACACACAGGGGCGAGGGAACAGGTGGGCAGTGAGGGAGCAAAACCATGAGAAACTGGTTACTCGTCAACTCGTAAACATTTCTGGGACAATACCACTTTGTTCCACTGAACGTTGGCTTTAGTCAGCTGCATTATTCCTGGGAAAGCCAGTGTCCATAATTAATACTTAATACTAGAGTGCTGAAGTACACGGAACACTGAGCAAACACATAAAAGAGAAGGTTCCCAGATGGAAGAAGTTATACTACAAGTTAGATAAAAGGCAACTTTAAAGGCTAATGAACCTATGGAATTTAGGGAGGCTTACAGATGGTACACCATTTAATAAATCTCAAATAAGGATTAGGCATTTCTATAAACAAAAAAGCACCTGCACATTATACACAGCATTAAGATTTCAAAGGCTGTCAACCCACAGGCCTCAGAAAGAAAGAAAAAAAAAATGAAAACCACCTGTGGCCCAATAGTCTGTTTTTCTCATAGAAAAAGACCAATTGTAATAGGCCTGAAAATATTCAGCATTACCAATAAAAGCAGAGTGAAAACTGTATAAATAAATCAAAATGTTTGGGAGTCAAAAGAACAGGGCTGCCCCTCTGTATCTCAGCAAGCTGTCTTTAGCTATCTGACTAAATAACGTTAAATTACACTTCCTAGACCAAAAAGAGCATATACATGATTTTTAGATTAAGCATAGGTACACATTGTCTGGTGTTCTTGAGGAGGGTTAAATTCTGTTGGGTACACTGACTTTTGCAAATACAATGTATCAGAATCATCCCCAGGCAGTAAGAACGGCAGCATAATATAATCTCTATTTATTGAAAATACTATAGTTTTCGAGATCAAAGCCAAGCATTGTGGCATACACCTGTAATCCCAGCATTTGGGAGGCAGAAGGCAGAGAACTGCTGCGGGTTCAGGGCCAGCCTGGTCTACAGAGCAGGTTCCAAGCCAATCAGGGATACACAATGAAACTCTGCCTCGAAAACGAAACAAAACAAAACAAACATAGTTAATAAATACAATAAGCCCCATTTGAATGCACTGCTAGAGAACAGACAAGCCAAGGCATGAGGCTAGGTCAGCTAGCTTGAAACCTCTTGGACTGTGTATAGTAACTGTACCAGGCTTTCATGGACCACCGCCACACAGAGGGTTGGCGTCACAGCACGGATGATGTGCTGTTTGACTACTCTAATGCTGTGCTGTCTAGAAACAGAAACGTGGGGACCTGCCTATGTCTACAAGCTGGCTCACCACTGTCAGCCCTGCGTACAAACACGAATGGAAAGGCTGCCCACCAGTGCACTGGCATCCTCCCATCTAGGCACATGAGATGGCTTAACAGACCAACATGGGCCAACAGCTGGCCCACTCCTGCTTCTGATCATCCTGCCTTCAGAGACCTCTCCCACCAAGCAGCATGACTTGGAAAAAGAATAAAGAACCAACGGAAAACATCCACAGCTGCAAAGGATTCACCCATTAGTGCCACAGCACTGTAAAGTGTGGTGTTTTCCTTATAAAACAAACATTTATTTGCATAGAAGAGAGACTTGTGTAAAAAGGAAAACTTTCACAAATGGCTAAGTTCCTTTTGAGGCTTGGGTCAGTTTAAAAGGCAAAGCTTTAAAACTGCCCACATTTTCTTTTTAATTTTAAAAGCTTTACCAACTGATAAACACTTTATTTAAAAAAAAACAAAAACCCCTTTACAAACAAAATGATGTTTAGAGCCTTGAGTCTAAGACGCTGCTGGAAAGTGAGCTACAAACACTATAAACTAAAGGGCCTGAGAGCAGGCTGCTTCTATGCTTCCAGAGGCTTCCAGCGCCTCAGGGAAGCTCAGTTCAGAGTGAGACCAGCACAGTCGGAAGATGGAGGACGCTCTGCTCTGCGCAATGGGTCCCCTCCTCCCAGCTTCATGGGTTCCAGGGATCAGACTCAGGACTCGGGTCGTGCTTCACCCACTGAGCAACCTCACTGGTACAGACAGGTTTTTGGAATTAGATAACAGTGATGATTTTACAGCTCAGTAAATATATGTGAAAGTACTAAACTGTATACTTCAAACAAAACAAAACAAACAAAACAAAAAAAGTATAGCTCAACGATAGAGTACTTCCCTGGCATGTAAAAGGCTCTGAGTTCAATCTCCAACACAGAAGGGAAAAAGTCTTATGGTATATGAAGAATTTCGGAGATGTTTAAAAAGTAACATGGGAACTCGTTCCTTAAACAAACAGATACATCAACAAGGAACTATAAAGAATTATATGAGGAGACCCTGGCGTCCAGGAGGTGGAGACAGGGATTCAGGAATTCTTCTTGAGAGACATGCTGCTGGGGTGGGGGGGTCCCTTGTGAGTTTTATTTCTATACGTCTTACTGGATATGCTAAAAATGCAAAGTTATAACCTCTTGTGGTGAGGGGCAATCAAGGCCACTTCTTGGGGTTATGTTCCCAGTGAGCAACTCTGAAAGAAGAGGTAGAGTCCCTGGGAAAGGAGCAGGGTTGCTTCCCACCTGCTGTAGGAATGGCGGCCTCCCCACGTTCACATCTGCCCGCTGGCTGAAAGGAATGGTGAGTGCAAGAGCACCATATCACCCCACTTCTTGAGCTCATAACCCAACCCCTGACATCTCTAACTGTTTTTAAGTTTTTATTTATTTTTATTTTATGTACATTAGTGTTTTGCTTGCATGTATATCTGTGAGGGTGTTGGATCCACTGGAACTTGAGTTACAGACAGTTGTGAGCTGCCATACTCCAACTGAGAACGCTGGGAGAATGCCTTTCACAGCACTTCTAGTGCCTGCAGGCATATGCGAAACAACCCTCCCACTTTAGTACCCTTCTTTTCCATGATGGTTCTGTGGGCCTGGCACAGGAGTTCCAAAAGACAGTCCTCTTGGAAGGGTGTGTGAATGTCTGAAGGTCTCTTATCACAAGACTGGAAAGTGTGCAAGGTGATAAAGGGTTAAAATATAATAAAAATAAAATAAGATATAATATATATATATATCCCATAGAGTGAATGCGTAGGCAGAAAGAAATGGCTGGGGCCTCCTGGCCACGCAGTCAGCGCCTTTCAATCAACCTCCCCTCTTAGGTTCTTTCCAGGTCTGCACTAATTCGTAATCATTTCTTTTCCATTGTTTCAGCCTACATATTTCATTAAAAGTCTCAGCTCTGCCTTGGCCTACTATATAATACATAGAATATAATTTCACTACATTTTCACCATCCTTAAACGTGGTTATGATTCATAAACTGTTGAGATGAAGATGAGAAGAGATGAAAATAGTGTAACACACACTTCAACAGAATGTTCAGACTTGTAACTTGACACCTGGTAACATTCAACAGCCCTTCAAAGAAAGATAAGCATGCTCTCTACCAAGCCAGCTTTATAATTCCATAATTGCACTTATTAACAGACTATATAGAGAATGTCTACACTAAAATGAAATGTCTATTTTTTTCTATCAGGTCCAGAGCCAAAACCAAATTGTACTTCTTGAAAACGTAGATGAGGTTCCCAAGAGTTAAACATAACACACTTACCAGCAAAGGCAGGAAGACTGAAATTATAATCTGAACCAGGAAAATTGTTTCATAACAGAAAATGTGGCACTTAATGCAGTCTGCAGAATATGGTATGCTAGAAACGTTACTTATGGCAGGAGCAGGCCCCTAGAGAATGAAGCTTGCCAAACAAAAGAATTCAAAACAGGTAGGGAAAAAGTAGCTATGTCAGCATTACAAAGCCACAAGAGATTGATAAAATATTTTTCTGAATTACAACTTTTTCACCATTTGGCTTAAAAAGCATAAAAATTACATGATATGAAAAATTGAAAAATTAAATTAAATTAAAATTTAAAAAAAGAAAAATTGAGGTGATACATTTTGAATCAAGACTATATCTATACTAATTTAAATTTAATGAGACTTAAACTTTTTTTTGCATTAGAACACAGAGGCTGTCCCAGCAGAGCACAGTCTTCTCTACAACTCCTTCTAGAAGGGTTACTTTGGGTTCTTTGGGTAGGTTAGCCAGCTGGTGGGACAGACCAACGCTTCTCTACTTCAAGTGAATATGAAAAACTCACACTGAAAAGTCTTGGCTCAGTCCCAGCATGGTGGTTTGCTAACACTGACCCCCATAGGCTCATGTATTTCGGTCCTGCTCGAGCAGGGTTAGGAGATGCGGCCTTACTGGAGGAAGTGTCACTGCCAATGGGCTTTGGAGTTCCTAAAGCCCATTCGAGACCTGGTTCTCTTAGAACGTAGCTCTCAGCTATTGTGCAGCGCCACGCCTGCATGCCACGATGAGGATGGACTAAACCTCTGACACTGTAAGCAAGTCATCAGTCAAATGCTTTCTCTTATAAGAGTTGCCTTGGTCATGGTGTCTCTCCACAGCAACAGAACAGTGACTAAGACATCCTGATATGCTAGCTAGGTGAAATTAGCACAAAAACCTCATTGCAGGTTGACTAGAAAGCCATTTTAATCATCTTTAAGTATTTTAAATTAAATATAATCTGCATTAATCTCTCCTTTATAATTTTGTCAGTTCTAAATTCTGAAGCCAAGCAGCCAATGCTGCTAACAATGAAAAAATAACAGTCATCAGTACAAACACATCCTCAGCGCAAACACCCTCCAGTTCCTCAGTGTTAACTAAGACGTTGTCAGCAAGTTACTCAAAACTTCGCAGAGTCCTCTTAAGACTACAAAAGCAGATCATATGTTCTTTCACAGCAAACAACTAATGAAAGATCTCTGGCTAAAAGAGATGTGATTAACTGAGTTTGTTTGGAGATTACAAATGGGCCAGTGAATCCAGGACGATTGTCAACATTCAGATGCCTGTTATTTACATAGAGTCTAAAAAGAAAAAAAAAAATGGCCTCCAGTTTCTAAACACAATGGCTATCTATGAAAGCTTGGGACTAGAAGAGACCTTTCCATCACTTACCTGCACCTGTTCCAGATAACCCATCCTAGCTTCCCTAAAAGATAGCTCCTGTGTCCATCTTCCACCTTCTCGTTTAGTGTACCAAATCACTACAACCTTTAAACATTCTTCTATGACATAGCTTCTTTGGGGTGGGGCAGGGAGAGGGGTATAGAGTAGGCACCAAGGATTGACCCTAGGGACCTGGGCATGCAAAGCAAGCGCTGGGCCACAAGCCACACCTCTAGCCCTGAGTTCTCATCTTTTCTTCCTCTGGAATTCTAAACACTTGGGATATTATAACTGTAAAAAAAAAATTGACTTAATCATGTCAATATTGAACAAACATACCATACTATTGCTCTATTAAAAGTTCTAAGGTAGCCGGGCATGGTGGCGCATGCCTTTAATCCCAGCACTCGGGAGGCAGAGGCAGGTGGAGGCAGAGGCAGAGGCAGAAGCGAGTCCAGGAGAGCAAAGGCTACACAGAGAAACCCTGTCTCGAAAAACCAAAAAGAAAATAAATAAATAAAAAGTTCTAAAATAATGCAAATATTTTCTAGTGTTAATTTAGTATGGGAGTATTACACACAAAAATGTAAAGCTCCTAATTTCAAAAATATTCCAAGAAAAATGTAAGCGATCTTTGAATTGTTGAAAAAAGTCCCCATCAACCCTGGAGAAGCAAAAGCCACAGCTGGAAGTTGGGGACAGGGAACCCCAATTGGAGGAGTAAGCACCATTTCCCAGGGTCAGGCTTTAGGTCTAGGATGACCTCACTCCTGTGTGCCCTCGCTCTTCACCACCTCTCCTTTCTTAGACCCTCAGCCTGCTGTGCACAGCGGCCACCTGATTCCCATCCTTACCACTGCAGGACTCCAGAGAGCCAGTCAAGAAGTTAAAGCCCTATGTTACCCGCAAGCAAGGTAACAGATCCCTGATTCCTCACGGCCCGCAGCCACACCTCCTCCACATCTCCTCAGGGGCCTCCCCAGAATGGCTGGAACTGAAAAGTTCTGGTGTTAGGACCAGCTCTGTCCCTGCCATGTGGCAAAACAGGCCTAATATATACCCGCCCACATCTGCCAAGGAGGCCCTAAGCAGTTTGGGGGTGCAGATATCTCTCTGTTCTTGTTAATCTCCGTGATAACAAAATATATCCATGTCTAAGGAAAAAAAGGAAAAGTCTCCATCATTTTAAACCTTTTTGGTTCTGTCTGTAAAGCATGTTCTTTATAATTTTTTTGTTTTGGTTTGGTTTTTTGTTTTGTTTTGTTTTGTTTTTTGAGACAGGATTTCTCTGTGTATCAAGCCCTGGCTGTCCAGGACTCATTTTGTAAGCCAAGCTGTCCTTGAACTCAGAGATCTGCCTGCCTTTGTCTCCTGAGTGCTGCGATTAAACGCATGCACCACCATGCCTAGCTACTTGCTATACTTTTTAAACCACAACAACAACAAAATCACAGATTATTTTTGAACTTTCGCTATTGTTATTCTTTTTTTCTTTTTTTCTTTTTTTTTTCCGAGACAGGGTTTCTCTGTCTAACAGATCTGGCTGTCCTGAAACTCGCTCTGTAGTCCAGGCTGGCCTCAAACTCACAGAGATCCGCCTGCCTCTGCCTCTCGAGTGCTGGGATTAAAGGCATGCGCCACCACAGCTGGGCTATTGTTATTCTTTTGCTTGCTGTGGACAACTCGCACATACTAGTAGGAGAGACAGAGATATGTACAGCTTCCCCATACTGTCTCCTGTGCTCTGCCCCTGCCGTGCTGAAGTACTCTGTGTTCCAGGATAGGTCTATGTGCTGCAGAAGCAAGCACCATTTGTTTCTCTTAAGGACTAGTTCTGACTTGGCTCAGACTTAGTTTCTTGGCTGTCTGCTCCAGGTGTTTTCTTTGGCTTCCTTATTCTTCTGACCAAAAGTTTAGCATCTTCTGCAGCCTCCTCATTTTCATAGTGCATTGCTTCTTCAGAACAGCACATCAGCGTTTGCGTTGCAGGACATGTGGGGTGACAAGACCTTGAACCTTGGGCACCTTGCTCCTGGGCTTCTTACCTTCTTTGTTTAAGGGCTTTCTGGCAAAACACTGGTAGACATCATCTTCTTTAGAGAGATTTAAAAGTTTGCAGGTCCTGCTAACTCTTTTGGGGGTCCCTACCACCAAGGCGCAATAGTATCTGTCAGTGCAGGAATAGCCTTCACTCCTTTTTTTACAACAACCAAGTTGAGAACCCTGAGGTTGGCACCCACACTGCATCTACGAACAGCCTTGCACTCCTTCTCTAGTCCTCCTTGGTCTACAACAAGCCGTGCACCCTGACTGTGTCCATCAATGCACCCTGCTTCATGGCCAAACCTTGTCACTCACAGCCTGATTAGGTGCACATGACCCGCCCACTCTTCGCCTGGAGCAGCAGCAGCTACTTCTGTGGCCATGTCCTTCTCCGGGAAAGCACAAAGTTTGTTTTCATCATCCACTTTGGTAAGTTTCTGACAGCCAGTAGACGACAAAGAAATACTCCGCTGACCACCAAGGAGCTGCCATGAAAAAGAGCTGTACTCTCTCTTCATACAAAACTAACTTTCCTGCTCCCTATCTTGGCACACACTGGCCTCTCTATTAGTACAAACCAGGAGACTCTATTCTAAACCATGAATAATCTACTCACTAGACATGCTTTCCTTATAAAATCATCAGCTGAGATTACAGCAAGACTTATGGAACAGAAAAGTACATTCACAAATAAATGCCCAGTCACTGCTGTGCTGCTTGAGTAAATACTAGCAGACAGAACAGAAAGCAGTCTGAGCCTGGCATGGTGGTACACACCTTTAATCTCAGCACTCGTGAAGGAAGCAGACACAGGTGGATCCCTGTGAGTTCAAGACCAGCCTGGTCTACAAAATGAGTCCCAGAACAGCCAGAGCCCTGTCTACAAAAAACAAGACACAAACAAAAGACCTTGATGCTCAATTCCTTTGAATACACAGCAAGAGATATGTTTAATAGCATTGGGAAAAAAAGCAAGGGTTGGCTAGCAAGTGCTGTAACTGGCCTTAGAGAGTGACAGATCTTAGGAAACTGTCACTTATAGTAAGAAATTCCTACAACATATCAAAAATGTTAAGGGTTACAAAGATGGTAACGTTCCAAATAACCACAAAGCGACAAACTCATGAAGTGCGGAAAATGCTTCAGAAAATCAAAAAGGCTGAGCAAGATGGCTCAGCAGGTTAAGGCACTTCCCACCAAGCCTGGAGACCTGAGTTCAATTCCTGGGACCCACATGATGGAAGAAGGGAACTCACTCCACTAAATTGTCCTCTAACTTTCACATGCACGCCAGTACACACACACACACACACACACACACACACACACACACACACACACACACACACGAAAGAAAGGAAGGAAGGAAAGAAAGAAAGAATGAATGAATAAATCGGGCATGGTAGGGCAGGCCTTTCAATCCTAGCACTTGGGAGGCAGAAGCAGAGGCAGGCAGATCTCTGTGAGTTTGAGGCCAGCCTGGTCTACAAAGAGGGTCCAGTCCAGGACAGTCAAGGCTACACAGAGGAACCCTGTCTGGAAAAACAAAAACAAAAGCAAAAGAAAGAATAAATAAATATATGTGTAAAAAAAACACAAGTCAGGAGAGAGCTAAATATAAAGCCGGCCTAAAAGAAGTCTACAGACTCCCATCAGGGGAATTGCCAGAAACAATTGCCATCAGAAATTATGAAAAAAAAAGCTATAAAATATTACCGGATGATTCAGTTGGAACATGAGGACCAGGATGAAAAGGTCCTAACAACAAAGTAAAGAATACAAAGATGTGCATATTTCACTCTTCATCAAAATCTTTCCCACCAAACACCAAATGTGTAACCTTGGCATACTCTTCTTTCAGTCAATAAAACAAACTTCAAAAAGACAAACAACAAGCAAAAGAACTGTGTTCCTTTTCAAAACCAGGCATTTAGCGAGTACTCACATCTGAGCCCACACTTCTTGTGGTACCTTGCAGGGCAGGGTTAGTCATGGAAAGTTTTCCGTTCACTGGGCTGCTCACCACAGGAGCTGGTACCACATTCACCACATGGTTAGGTAGCTGTGTGGCTCCCCCAGTGACAGCAAGAACAGGCTGAGCAGAAGGCAGGACTCCAGGGGCCTGAAGCTGAACCACAGCAGGCTGAGAGAGCAAAACAGTCTGACCTGGATGAGGAAAATGAAAAGTAATCAGCCAGGGCATAACCGCATCAAGGAGCAGCCTAACATCCTCTCTTCTATAGACAGATTAAACCTGAAGAACTGCATACCATTAAATAAGACATTACCAACAGCACCAGGCACTAAGGGCAGCCCTGATGCTGTGTAAGACATTACCAACAGCACCAGGCACTAAGGGCAGCCCTGATGCTGTGTAAGACGTTACCAACAGCACCAGGCACTAAGGGCAGCCCTGATGCTGTGTTTTCACTGGGACCAACTAGGGTCATCATCTTTGGGTTATCACTAGCAATCTATTTTCAAGTCAGATATGGTAGTACACACCACAGTCCAAGTAGCTGAGAGGCTGGGGCAGGGGAGTCACTCAGAAACCTGAGGATAGGTTGCACAGCAAAACCCAACTGTAAAGAGTGAAAGTTTAAAAAAAAAAAAAAAAAAAAAGGCAGGCTCAGTGGTGACTCTCTTCAAGAGAGGCCGAATTGGATTTCTAGTACCCACACAGAGCAGCTTACAACTGCATATAACTGCAACTCCAGGGGTTTTAGCACCATCTTTTGGCCTCCTCAAGTACATATGTGTATGTGTGTACCTGTGTGCGTGTGTGCATGCATGCACAGACTCATGCCCACACTCACACAATTTAAATTTTAAAACTTTTTACAGTCAAGTCTGATGATGCAGGCCCGTTATTGTAGCCACTAAAGAGGCTGAAGTAGGAGAAACAGAAGTTCGTTCAGCCCCTTCTTCAAAAAGGAAATAAAAAGAGGACCAGGAGCCGGGTGTGGTGGTGCACGCCTGTAATCCCAGCACTCAGGGAAGCAGAGGCAGGCAGATCTCTGTGAGTTTGAGGCCAGCCAGGACAGCCAAGGCTATACAGAGAAAGCCTGTCTCAAAAAAACAAAACAAAACAAAAAAAGAGGCGGGGTACGTAGCTCAGTACTGAAGAGTGGGGGACAAAAATACTCACTAGAGACATGAACAAACCAGGCAGTTGTTCATTTCTATCGTTTTCAATATAACAAGACATAACAAGTCTGTTGTCATATCTACATTCTCCAAGTATTAGCCTCTGAATTTTATTAGTACTATATGAATTTTTTAAATTTATACAAATCCTTTAAATTAGTATTTACAAACACATACATATACAAATATGTAGGAAAAGAGTCAAGTGACTACAAGTGCCAAATAATATATATATATATATATATATATATATATATATATATATATATATATAAAACCAAATGAAAGGAAATTTTAGTTGACAGCCCAGTGACCACCTACAAATAAACACTTCCTAATCCCTGCCAAAACAAGATCTTGTAACCCTTGCACAGTCTCTGCAGTGCCATTATCCTAGATGTGCACTCACCCGCGGGGAGCCCACCTCGCCCCCTCAGGACAGCACAAACGACTCATAACGCTGCTCTCCTAAACTCGACCTGCTTCCTTTCCTTTGCCAGCTATAGAAGGTATTAGAAGCTTTGCCCAATATCCGCCATAGTTTGGTTTTTATCTAGCTGAATAAAGGTACTAATATAACCAGAAAGTAAAATTCAATATAAATTTATAAGTTTTCTTTGAGGAAAAGCAGGCATTTTACATTCAGGCAGTTTAAGATGGCTTATAAAGCCCAGCTTCATATTTCAAAGGGTGAGGAAAAACTGAAAATCAAAATAATACTTTCAGAACACCTGTTTGTTGAGAACATCTGTCTTGGTTAAAAAAAGATCACATTTATAACATAAAATTCTTTGTTTCAGTAACTTCCACAACCAGACCAGACATAGAATTCAAATGGTACTAGTTTTTCTCAATTCAATTATTAGCACTTATAAGTAGTAAGTTTGTAAGAAAATGTAAAGTTAATTCCATAAATTTGAAATACATACAATTTTACAATTTAACAATTTACTGGGGCATAACATTGCCAAACATATTTATCCTCTTGTTTTCCCCTAAACTGATCTTCTGTTATAAAATAAATTCACATAAAATGGAGAAATGGGCTAAAGGCAGATATGTAAATATATGCTTAGGCCATATATAAATAAAAATAATATGTAAGTAATATATGACAAAGGTTGGGTTTTTACCAACATTGTTTCAGACATTAAGTCAATCCAACATTAAAAAGATACAGTCATTCTAATGTGAGCTGAAGCAAGGAGTCCAAACTGAATATACTTCAGGGCTCTGGAGTCTGATGCCAGGACGTGCACATGCTAGGCAAGCCTTCCACCACTAAACCCAGGCGGTTCTGAGACAGGATCTCACCGAGTAGCTCAAAGCTGGCCTGGAACCTACTATGTAGCCCAGGCTAGCCTCAACTCAATCCTCTAGCTTCAACCCCCCAAGTGTCAGATTACAGGTACACACGACCATAACCAAAAGGGTTCGTTCTTTTTTTGGGGGGGGGGTTGTTTGTTTGTTTGTTTGTTTGTTTTTGTTTTTGATACAGGGTTTCTCTCTGTAGCCTTGGCTGTCCTAGACTTGCTTTGTAGACCAGGCTGGCCTCAAACTCACAGAGATCCACCTGCCTCTGCCTCCCAAGTGCTGGGATTAAAGACGTGAACCACCACACCCGGCTCCACAATGTAGATCAGCCCAGCCACATGAGATAATCATGGTTGTCTGACAGTTTCTATTGACTGAGGAAATACATACTGAGAAAAGGCTATGAAGCAGGGAGGGGGATCAGGAGGGGATGAGAGAGGGGGATACAATCGGGATGTGAAGAATTTAAAGTGCAGAACAAGCAGGTAACTTATATTGCTAATCCCACTGTTTGGGAATAGCTCTGAGACTGGCTGAGACAGGAATGTCTAGGCATAGACAACGCTTCTTGTTGGCTACAGAATCCCTATGTTACTATTAGATGCCATTCTTCATATGGCATGAATGAAGATTTACAGACGTCTTTTTTTCTGCTCAAAGAGCAGAAAACCAGCCCTAACTGTTCTGTGCATCCCACACACTTTAAACATTTATAATAATAGGACTGTATAAGGCTTGTGAGAAATTATGTTTTCAGAACAAAAGAACTGGAAACTCACACTGGATCAGACCTGACAGGATTCATTCCTCTCAGCATGCTGGACACTGACATCCTGCATCCTTCATGTTCCAGCCCCAAGTGCTTCAGTTGCTGTTCCTCATCAGAACAAGATATCTCCAAGGACAGCTTCAAAGAAAGCTTCTAATCCCAACTGGTCCAGCATTTCAGACTGTCCTACACAGGACTCTAATTCAGCCTAGAATTTCTCAACATTTAGAAATGACCACAAATACAATTCCTAGCTTGTTTAATCATTTCCCCAATTTTATTTTGGCCCCTACAAAGGTATTATTCATCCCAAATCAGTTGGAAGAAACCTTAATAGAACAATGCCCCATTTCCTTTAATGGGAGTCAAGTAGGTTTTTGGTTGCTTTCCTGGGCTATAGAGGATTATTTCAACGGGGGTTAGTTATAAGTTATTATTGGTCTTATTTAGAGAGAAAACAAGGTTAGACTCAGTGATGTCTCTCTTTTCCTTTATCTCCCATTCTTAGGTTTGGAGATAGTGGTTGAAAAGAAAGAAGATGAAATATAGAAATATATAGAGAACATAGAATAAAAAGTAAATTAGTGAATCTACTCCTCAACTTAATGCCACAATTGTCACTCACAAGGCTATTTTTAATTCACTGGTATAGAATTTTATATATAGATGCAAAATAAGTTTAATTTTAGATACAGTGGTATAGAATTCAAATATAAGATTATTCTCACACATTAGATATATTTCTTCTCTAATATGAGGTATTGTATCCATATAACTCAATTATAATACAAGGTTTATTTCCAATACTTTGAAAGTGCTATTGCAGCCTTCTTAGGATAAATAAGTAGTTGATCAAATCATGGTCATATCAATTGCCAGTCAATTTTTATCACAAGAATATATATCTTAGGTACAACAGATAGATATGATTGTATAGAGAAATAAGGAAAAATGGATAAGGTCTTCAAAAACCTCAGAGACATACAGAACATGGCACTTAAAAATACTTCTTAATTACTTTAAAGATTCACTGACAATGAGACAGGTTAAATCCTGGCAACATCCAACATCAAAGAACCTCCTTATAGAGATGGCTTCAAATATGGCAAACAAGCCACTGGACAAAATGTCCTCATTTCTACCACAGACGAATTCTGCCTAAAAAGGGCAAGCTTGAATGCAGGCAGAGTCAACGGCCAAACTCTGCCAAGACAGGGCTAACAAGTTCTCAATAGTACCTGCCTAACAAATGTCTGTCAGATATATTGGGCCAGAAGGCTGAAGATGATGCTCCAACATTATAGAGAGTTTTGGGTGACTGCTCAGGCAGCAAACTGTCTCTGTCATCTTCTCATTTGAGAAGCTGCTAACCTGCACTCCCTGTATACTCAGGTAATCAATTTTATTCCTTCTCAAGTCTCTGATGGGGTTGAAGACCAGATAGTTTAGTTTTACAATTAAGCTTAGTTGTTTAGTGGTTAAGATGTTTTTTAGGTCTAGACAGATGCTTTAAGTTGATAATGATGAAATATGATAGATACTGATTTACATTCAGAATTTCAGATGCACCAAAATAGGAAAGATATTTTCTTTAAGGCTGTCAAATACAAATAGCCAAAACACTAAGAGCAGAACATTTATATTAATTCCTGATTGTGTCATGGTTCTTCTTGCTATAGGTAGTTTACTGTGTGTATATATGTAACAATATAAAGGTATATGTAAAAAATAAAAATGTTTAATTAAAAAAAGAAGAATTTAATAGCTAGTCTAGTGTGGTGGCGCACGCCTTTAATTCTAGCACTCAGGAGGCAGAGGCAGGTGGATCATTGTGAGTTTAAGGCCAGCCTGGTCTACAAAGCCAGTCCAGGACAGCTAAGACTACACAGAGAAACCCTGTCTCGAAAAACCAAAAAATAATTTAAAAAATAATAATAATGAAGAAGAAGAATTTAATAGCTATGCCACCCTGAATGTGCGCAGTCTAATCTGATCTCAGAAGCTAATCAGAGTCGGGCCTGGTTATAACTTGAATGGGAGACCACCTGGAAATACCAGATGCTGTAGGCTTTAAAAAGAGAAAAACAAAGAAAAATTTAACTATGCGGAGCTCGAGAGATGGCTCAATGCTTAACAGCACTGGCTGTTCTTCCAAGGACTGGGGTTCAATTCCCAGCACCCACATGGCAGCTCACAACTGTCTGTAACTCTAAGATCTGACACCTTCACACAGATATACATGCAGACAAAACCAATTCACATAAAATAAAAATCAATAAATACATATTTTTAAAATAATTTAGCTATGGTTTTAAATGTATTGGGCATAACAGTGTATGGGATATAAATCCAAAGACTTGGGAGGCAGACATAGGAAAATGTTTTGGTTCAAGGCCACCCTTGAGCTATGTATCAAGACACCACCTCAAAACCAAGACAATCACAAATAAGCAAATACAATGAATTTGCTGCTCCTTTATTCCATGCTGTATTTCAAGCTCTTACACCCTAAAGTTCCCAACTGTCTTACATTTATTTAGATCAAGGATCCTCTAAATATTTTAGGCATGTTCAAGTTCAAGACAGAGTGACAGGAACCACTAAATTCCTATTACAATATGTTCAAAAAACAAAAGGCTCTCATAGTTACTTGCTAACTGCTGACCAGACTACAGTGTAAAAAAGGACTGTTTGGGGCCTTCAGCAATCAGCAGCTGAACACAGGGACTACTGTTCCTGGTGTGGAAACATAAAACACAACACACCAAAGCGTTGGTTATCCATTTTGGCATGCTCAAAATCCTCCCTAGCTTTACATGCAAATCCCCTTAATGGAAGACAGCTGGATTTCCTACTGAACACTTCTATGTATGACTGCTGATTTTGATGGTCAGTTCTTCCTTTTTAACTTCAAAGATTTCAAACTATATATCAAACATTTATGGAATATCTACTTTGTCTGCAATAGCATACTTGTGTCAGCTCGGTCAAAAATTTCTTTGTACTAAGTTTTCTCGTCTATAAAATGAAAATATTGGTACCTATCCTGAGAGACATGTAACTATTAAATAAGACAATGCATTTAAGCACTTAGAGGAGTGCCCGGCACATAACAGTGTGGCACACATTATTAGCACTTTTTCTGATTAATAGCAGCTTCCATGTATTAAATAAAACTCATTAGTTCCCATAATTGTTATGTAACTACTTATATAAATTTAAATCTCAAATTAAAATGTAGAATTCTGAGAACAAATTGATTACATTTCATCATTTTTAGAAGAAACATTACAATTACTTATCAAGACTTGGACAGCCAGGCCATTTGGCTTCACTCTGCCACCCCCTTACTACATGTTACTCTCTGTGTATCCCTTAATTTCAGTGATTTGTAGTATCATCAAGAAAAAAAGTCTGACAGAAACATAGAAGTCACCCAAGAGACTTTCCTCTCTATCCTCATGGTCCCCACCCCACCACACACAAACACCATCAATAACCAACCCTTGCAATGCTGGAGTCCATAACAGCGCTACTTCCCATCCTGCTTCTACATTTTCAGATAGTCTAGGCTTTAACCCACTTTTAACTGTGCTATAGAACATTCTTACAGGGCACAGAAGACTTAGGAGCAAAAATACATAGAAAAATAATTCGGGTTGGCAGAATTCAAGAGACAATGCCAGCCGGGCGTGGTGGCGCACGCCTATAATCTCAGCACTCAGGAGGCAGAGGCAGGTGGATCGCTATGAGTTCGAGGCCAGCCTGGTCTACAAAGAGGGTCCAGGACAGCCAAGGCTACACAGAGAAACTCTGTCTCAAAAAAAACAAAAAAACAAAAACAAAAAAAAAGAGAGAGACAATGCCAGGTTAGGTAGACTAGCACAGAGGTTTGTAGAAAATAATGACATTATAATGTAAAGTTAGAAAACTAAACTGGAACCAAATTTCAAAGCACTTTAACTTTACACTAGAAAATTTGAACTTAAACCTATAGGAATTACATCTTTTTTTATTTTTCCTTTTTGCCCATGTGGCATATACATGTGTGTGTTTTCACATGTGTGCACACGTGGGGAGACTAGAGGTTGATGTTGAGTGTCTTCTTCAGTGGCTCACCACTTTATTTTTTGAGACAGTTCTCTCATATTAGTAGACAGGCTGGTCACTGACTTCAGGAAGCTGCCTGTCCCACAGGCACTAGAGTACCCAGCTTTGTATGTGGGTGCTGGGAATCTGACCTCAAGGCCTCCTGCTTATGTGGCAAGCATTTTACTGACTGAACCATCTCTCCAGCCCTTTCTCCTCTCAATTCCACTTTCAAAATTTATATATATATATATGTGTGTGTGTGTGTGTGTGTGTGTGTGTCTGTGTGTATGAAAGACATATATTTAACCTGTAGGTTATAATAGTCGTACCAAAAATCCATAAATTATATTATAAAAACAATTTTACAGGCACATGTTCATCAAAAATACAGTCTTCAGATCATGTGAGATCACTGGTTAGAATTATGATTTTAATGTCTGGAACTGATAAGCTACTCAGAAAAAAACAATCTGCCTCTTGCTATAAACAAAGATCTCAGGTGGTGGTGGCAGCACACGTATTTATCCCATCACTCAAGAAGCAGAAGCTTGAGGATCTCTGTGAGTTCGAGGCCAGCCTGGTCTACAAAGCAAGTTCCAGGACATCCAGGGCTACACAGAAAAAACCTACCTTGAAAAACAAAAACTAAAACCAAAAAAAGATCTCCTATCACTCAAACATAGCCAACAGTTAAAGCACACTCTTGAGGGTGCACCTTCCTCATACACTGCCATGTTAGCGTCACACTTGGAATTTTTATACACGTTTAATAGCTGTGGGAACTATAATACGGTTCTTCATGAATTTAAATTCTTAGCCTTTGGAAAGACAGAAATCATTTTGAGGTCTTGGTAAAACCTTTACTATTCCTAAAACTCCATATATGAATATACACTAAATCTTGTGCCTTATTTCACAGTTTTTAAGTCACAAAAGACCTAAAATAGGTTTGCTATTGTTCCTATTTAAAATACAAATAAGAGTGCTGATCCTGAATGGAGGTAGGCATTTCAAGTTGTTGTCTATTAGCTTTGTTCTTTTATCAGGTATAGGTTTTAATATCCATTCTTTTGCTTAGTTCTTTTTATCAATGTCCTATTGCCCATGGTCAAGATCAAGTTTATGAAGCCTCCTCCGCTGACACCATGCTACAGAGAAATAGGCTAACTATCCATAATTGCAAATATGGCCATAAAGGCAAAGCTGACACTGGCGTTTCCTTACATATGCTCTATTAAATCCTATTGCTAATTGGTACCAATAAATTCAATCCTGAGAAATGGATACTGCATAGATTTTCTCACAGCTATGTGTACACAGATCAATGTAAGTAGAGTAATGACGAAGCTGCCTAAGAGATGCCCCATATCTCATGATTACCAAATCTTCAAACCTCAATTTCTTTCACTAGTGAACTTCCTTGTAGAATCCTAAGCACATGAGGCCATCTGGTGGATAAAATATAGAACAACACCAATTCTGAGCTAGGTGGCAGAGTCAGGTCTTCTAAAACCTAGTTCAATGCCTTGCTTGCCAAACTATACAGTCTCATCAAAAATTAAGAGCCAGATTTATTGCTCAACATGTACTTGAAGTGGTCCTATTATTTTAAATCCTAACCACCCCTTAAAGAAAGGCCATAGACATAATAATCTTAGAATAAAGTGGCAAGATAAAAAAAAGTCTCCCAATTTTTCATAGTATCAAAAGCCTCAGCCAGGTATGGTGCACACTTTTAGTCCCAGCACTCAGTAGGCAGAAGCAGGCAGATCTTTGTTGATTTGAGGCCACCCTGGTCTAGTTATAGGGTTCCAGGCCAGTTAAGGATACATAATGAGACCTTGTCTCAAAAAAGAAAGAAAAAAGAAACCAACTACAACAGCAGCAACAACAAAATGGCACCTTTAAATACAGATATTATAACAATAAAAGCTGTAAGGACAAAAGAAGCTACAGGTATGATCTGTAGAGTTCGTCTCTACGGGGACAGGACCCACATTAGTCATCTCTTCGAAATCCTCAGAGTCAAGGAAATTTCCTGACACAATGGCACATGCTCAAAAATTTTAACCCAAATTAAGATAGATCCTGTGACCTAAGCCTGACTGCTTTCCAACGACCACAGAGTGTCACGGTCTGCACGGTACCTTTAGCGGGCGCGGGCTGGATGCTGATGACGGGCTGCTGCTTTGCCAGCGGCATAAGGGCTGGCAGCGTCTGGATGATGATGGCTTTGGCTGGGACACCGGCGCTTGTTTGAGTCTTGGGTGCTGCTGGAAGTAACAAAGGCTTGGGCTGAACTGAAGGTTTTGAATTCATCTGAATCTTTTTCTTTGGAGTTAGTCCATGGTCTGGAGTAAAAAAACACAAAACTTCAGATCAATCGGAAGAAAATTAAGAAAACGTATCATATTAAATTCTTTCCTCTATGTATTATCTAGACTTCTGAGTAACAGTCAGTGAACTTAAACACAGCTGCTCTGTTGGTGAGTGGACTGAAGAAAGCTCCTCAGTCTGAGATGACCCCATGTGCAGCGCTGGGAAGGGGACATGAACTGGTGAAGTACAGTGCAGAGACTACCGAGCGAAGCCTACAGCCCAGTGAGGCGGAGGCATCACCCTCACGCTCCGTGTCCTTAACTGGCCCTTTACATCTGCTCCTGAGGATGGCGGGCTCTAAGTCTATTTTGACTATTTTCATCTATGGAGACAAAAAACATCACAAGGGATTTTTCCCCCTTGTCCTCTTCATAGTCATCATTCAGAACAACAACAAAATAAGACATACTAACTCAGGGGCTGGAGAGACGGCTCAGCAGCTAAGAGTACTGGCTGCTCTTCCAGAGGACCTGGGTGCTAGAAAGGCTTCAAAGTATCTGTAATTCTAGTTCCAGGGGAACTGAAGCCAAGGCATGTTCTTGGTTCAGAGACATATATACGGATTAAAAATGCAGACACATGAAATAAAATAAAAACAATACATTAACTTAAAACACAAGCCAGTTTAATAAATATATGCTTAATCCACTATTTGCCTTTTAAACATGGGACCAAAGTTGTCTAAGATAGACATAACAGAAATTGGGAGACAGACCGCTAGCAGTTTTGTTTCCAGGAGCAACGGCAGGCTTGTCTTCCTTCAGTGGCTCGACTGAGGAGGGGCTCGTACAGCTCTCACCATATAAGGAAAGGGGAGACTGAGAACTAGAAGACAAATCCAACTCCTCCTGCAACAAAACACAAACAAACTAATGCCCAAGTGTAGAATGCTTGAGCAATAAATTACTTAGAAAGAGAACAGGATCTTTTGCAAACAGAAAAGTGCTACAAGACAACTTAAAACGTGGATATAACACCACGTGACTGCTGCTAAGAACACACTCATCAGTCCAGAGGAAAGTAACGCACCACACAGTACTCCTATGCCACACTCATGTATTAAATGTAATTCACTAATCTGTTTACCCACTTTTCCCTCAAACATTGGATCTTAGTTGGTTTGTAGTCACACAAACATTTACTAATCATCATAAGGCTAGAGCTACAGTTAATATCCTTTTCCACTTCTTTTACTCAGCGTAAAAGAATCTCAAAAGCAAAATAATTCTTTTTCTTTTCTTTTTGTAGACAGGGTTTCTCTGTGTAGCTTTGGCTGTCCTGGAGTCACTCTTTAGACCAGGCTGGCCTCGAACTCACAGCGATCCGCCTACCTCTGCCTCCCAAGTGCTGGGATTAAAGGAGTGCGTCGCCACACCTGGCTAGCAAAATAATTCCTATTAATTCTTTATAGCAACATTTATATCCACAATATTTTAAAGGAAGATTAATCTTAAAATAAGCAGGGTTATTTAAGTTAATGGGTGAACCAGTAATATAAAGATATATTAGAATAACATTAACGGTTAACAAGTGTCTTTTAATTTTCAGTGAATCTGTCATATTTTGTTAGAGTTACATAGGAAAAATTAGGACCCTCCTGTAGTAACACATAGTAAAGTAGGTTCAAAAGGTATAGAAAATCTAAATAAGAAAGATAAACCATATGGTTAATATAAAAAAATGCAGGAAACTATCTTTGTGACCTACAAGCACAAAAGAACTTTTTAAAACTCCAGAATTGGGCCTGGAGCTGGCTCAGCAGCTAAGAACACTTGTTGCTCTTGTAGAGGACCCAGGTTCAGTTCCCACCTCCCACATGGTGGCTCATAACCATCTATAACTCCAGTTCTAGGGGATCTGACACCCTCTTCCGGCCTCTGCAGACACCCATCAGGCACACACATGGCGCACATACATGCATACAGACAAAATACTCATACACATTAAATAAAATTTAAAACTCTAAAAGAAAATCTTTTTAAAAAGACTCTCAAAATTAAGCCAAAAAGAAAAGAGGATTGGGGGGGGATCTGAGTAATTGAATTTTGGGGGCTGGAGAGATGGCTCAGAGGTTAAGAGCACTGTCTGTTCTTCCAAAGGTCCTGAGTTCAATTCCCAGCAACCACATGGTGACTCACAACCATCTACAATGAGATCTGGTGTCCTCTTCTGGCCTGCAGACACACATGTGGGCCAAATACTATATAAATAATAAATCTTAAAAGAAAATTAAGAATTTCTACTTAATAAAGACTACAAAGTTGATAGCTAACAGGGAAATGAGATTAGCAATGTCTTTACCAAGCAAGAGTTTCAGACTTCAGAGCTAGAGAGATGAGACGGCCCAGTGACCTGCTTGCTCTCTACACTTTTAATCCCAGTGCTGAGAAGGTGCAGGCTGGGTCCCTAGGGCTCTCTGTTCAGCTTCCTAACTAGTTAGGTCATGATAAGTGAGAACTGTCTCACATGGGTAAGGTACTCCTGAGGAACCAGCCTCCTTATACACCAACACACATGCAGGAGCCACATCACACCATTTAATATCTTTTTTTTTTTTTTTTTTTTTTTTACACAGAGTTTCTTTGTGTAACAGCCCTGGCTGTCCTAGACTCTCTTTGTAGACCAGGCTGGCCTCGAACTCAAAAAGATCCGCTTGCCTCTGCCTCCCAAGTGCTGGGATTAAAGGTATGCATCACTGCGCCCAGCCAGTTTAATATCTTGGGGGGTTTTTGGTGTTTTGTGGTTTTTTTTTGTTTGTTTGTTTGTTTGGTTGGTTGGTTGGTTTTGGTTTTGGGTTTTTTTGTTTTTTGTTTTTTTGGTTTTGGATTTTCGAGACAGGGTTTCCCTGTATAGCCTTGGCTGTCCTAGACTCTCTTTGTAGACCAGGCTGGCCTCGAACTCACAGCAATCCACCTGCCTCTACCTCCCCAGTGCTGGGATTAAAGGCATGCGCCACCACGCCTGGCCCCAGTTTAATATCTTAACCACAAAATAGCAATTCTTACAAATAACACAAAAAAGACAGGAAGACTGTAGAAAAACTATTAAAAGACAAGAATAAACAATTATACATAACAAAAGTAGAGGTAGTTTGAAAACAATCAATAATCAAAGAAATGAAAAGTAAACAACAACAACAACAACAACAACAAAAGATCTGGCAAACCCCAGAAAACTGGATAACATCAGGCCTTAGCAGAAAAGTTCCAAGGCTCTTCAAACACAGCTGAAAGGCATGCAGGGTGCCTACACCAACGCCCAGAGAGCCAGGCAAGCACTGCCAAATTGAGTATCATAACCTATAACCCACTGTTTCTACTCCTGGACATACATCCCAAAGGGATTCTGACACAGGCCCACAAGAGAATATTTCTTTACAATATTCTTCATGGTGTGGGTAAAATACAGTGAATTCAGTTATATGCAACAGATGTATATGGAGCAATATGAATGATCTTTAAAAGTAAATGGAAGGGGCTGGAGAGATGGCTCAGCAGTTAAGAGCACTGACTGCTCTTTCGGAGGACCCAGGTTTAATTCCCAGCACCCACATGGCAGTTCACAAATGTCTGTAATTTCAAGATCTGACACCCTCACACAGACATACATGAAGGGAAAACAACAAATGCACATGAAATAAAAATAAATAAATACTTTTTTAAACAAGTAAATAGGAGCCAGGCATGTCATATACACCTATAACCTTATCACTCAACTGGCTGAAGCAGAGGATTATGAGTTCAAGGCTGGCCTGAATTGCAAAGCAAGACTCTGTCTCAAAACCCAAAATATAAATCAATAGTAATAAGCCAATATTTAAATAGAATATATAATATAATATTACTTATATAAATTTAAAACATATGACTATAATTGAAATCAGTAAGGAAAAAATAAACTTTTTTTAAAAAAGGTGTATTTATTTATTATATATACAGTGCTCTTCTTGCATGTACACCTGCAGGCCAGAAGAGGGCATGAGAACATATTATAGATGGTTGTGAGCCACCATGAGGTTGCTGGGAATTGAACTCAGGACCCCTGGAAGAGCAGTCCATGCTCTTAACCTCTGAGCCATCTCTCCAGCCCCAAAAATAAACTTTTAATAAGTGATATTGGAATAAATCTTTTAATAATAATTTGGAGAAACTTAAAATCAAGCCTGTGTCTCTCATCACATACTAAGACAATTTGAAATGGATCTGCGATCTATCTTTACCTTATGATAAATTTGTATTAACACTCACATAAAAAATATTCCTTCCTGAATAATTTAACCATTAGCCACTAGATGGGGCTGCAAGACCACCACCCATACCTGGGGGGGGAACTGTCAGAGCACCAGAAGGGTAGGGAAAGCATGCTCAAGGGACCACATGATCTAAGAAGTCAGGGCAAGGGTGAGGCAAAGGCCCAGGAGAGAGCCTGAATGTAAGATGCTGAGCTCAGTGGAAACATCGGAAAAGAGCTCAGGAACAACAGAAAGAGACTCCTACAGGCTGCATATAAGACAACACAAGAATCAGAACAAATAATCATAGCAGTAGGTTATAAGCTAAATGAAATCGAAACGATGAGTCAGCACTAATAATAAATGTATGAGTAATATAAAGGTTGACAAAGAACAGTGCGTTTCGAGGCCAGCCTGGTCTACAAAGTGAGTCTAGGACAGCCACGGCTACACGGAGAAACCCTGTCTTGAAAAACAAAAAAAACATAAAAACAAAACAAAAAACAAAAAAGAAAGAAAGAAAGAAAAAAGAATAGTGCCTTTTGGCAGGAGAGATGGATTAGCAAGTAAAGGCACTGAGTTCAGTCCCCAGAACCCACATGGAAGGAAGCCTGACCTCCGCACACTTACTGTGACCTATCCATGAATACACACATACATCATACATACAAATGTTCATTTTTTAAGAACAGTACTTTTTACATGGGTTTAAAGTACTCCTAGCGCCAGGCTGTGGTGGCACACGCCCTTAATCCCTGCACTTGGGAGGCAGAGGCAGGTGGATCTCTGTGAGTTCGAGGCCAGCCTGGACTACAGAGGGAGTTCCAGGACTGCCAGAGCTATTGCACAGAGAAACCCTATCTCCAGGGGAAAAAAAATTTTTTTTTGTTTAGCCAGGTGGTGGTGGCGCATGCCTTTAATGCCAGGACTCGGAGGCAGAGGCAGGCAGATCTAAGTTCGAGGAGAGCCTGGTCTACAAGGTGAGTTCAGGACAGCCAAGGATACACAGAGAAACCCTGTCTCGAAAAACAAAACCAAAAACCTAAAGTACTCCTAGCACATGGGGTGTGGGGACAGCAGGACCACAGGTCCAAAGCCACCTTTGACTGTCATGATAGTTTAGATTGACTCTTAACTTGGCAGGATCTGGAACCTTGAAAACAAATCTCTGGCACATCTGTTGAGGCAGTTTCTACAGTAGGTCAAGGTGGGAAGATCCACGCTAAAATGTGGACAACACTGTTCCATGGCTGACGTCCCAGGCTTTAAAAACAGAGGAAGCAAGCAGAGCAGAGTCACCAGCAGCCTCACTCCCCTGCTCCCCTTCCATGACAGACTACGCCAAAGTAAACCTTGTCTTCCTTTTGGTCAAGTGTTCTGTCACAGCAACAGAAAAAGTAACTGTATAGTAATATGCTGTCACAATTGTTTTAAGCCCTAAAACTGTAAGAATACCACCAACGCTGCAAAGTGCCTAGCACAGGGCTGCACCAGCCAAGTGCACAGCTCTCAGAAGAAACTCACAGGGCTCAAGCTAAATGGAGTGTGAAGATGATACACTGCACAGCAAGTCAGAAATGACCAGAAAGGGAAACATGGGCAGGTCCTGGAGGACCCAGAACACAGAGCAGTTGAACTTGAGACTTCAAGTATCTGGAAGTTGTTAAATGGCTGTAAGGTAAAGGGCGTAGTCAATTTTGTAATTTTAAAAGATTTCTCTTTGAAGATGACTCTACAAGAAAGGTTTGGGGAGTGGGTATGCAGCCACCAGTTAAAATCCTAATGGATCCCGGGAGAGCAGGTCCTGTCCTCACCTGGGCAGCACAGCAGAGCTGACCCGGATGGGAGGGACACGGATACTGGCTTGGAGGATGGGGAGGGGAAGGCATGAGTGTGGGAGAGCCAGCCCTGCCTCTTGTCTGCTGGATCAGCATGGACGGGCAGAGACACCCCTCTCTCCCTCATCTCTCACCATCTGTGGCAGGCAGAAGAGCTGGTCTCAGGGTCATGAGAGTGGGGGAACTGGTCATGAGAGTGGGAGAACTGGCCAGGTCCATCACCAGCTGCAACACTCAGGAGAGGGGACCCTGCACCTCACTTGGGCAGCAGGGTAGAGCTGGTCCTGGTAGTGGGGGTTGCAGGTGAGCTGGCCCTGAGGGCATGAAAGCAGCAGGGGCACTGGAGAGCTGGCCAGCTCAGATAGTCTCAGGCTCAGATCCAGGGCTTAGAACTGGTCCACCCCAACATCTACGCCATCTAGTGTGCGTGAAGGGTCCAGTCCTACAGACTGAAAACTACAGATTTCCGTGACACAGGGAAACACAGGATATCAGAGAAGAGTCTCAGTGAGATTCCAGTATCTACAGAGGCCTCCTGCCAGACCAACGCGCCATTGCAACGAACATCTGCAAGCAAAGAAGTGTGGACAAAAGGGCATATTGTGGGGCACACTGTGACACACTACAGCTTCCACAACGAGATTTTTCTCTGTTGACGGGGAGACTGCAAGGGTGGAAGGCAGGTGCAAGGAGAGGGGGAGATGAGTGGGATCGGGGTGCATGATGTGAAATTCACAAAGAACCAATACAAAGTTTGTTTTCTTTTGTTTTGTTTTTTTAAACCCTAACGGCTTTTATCCTAAGGTCAGATGATGATGGCCTGGCAAAGACAAAAAAAAAAAAGCTTAGAAATCTTAAGTGAAGAGAGAGTTGGAGTGATGACAACCAGCAGGTAAAAATGCTTGCATGCAAGGCTGAGAAACTCAGTTTGATCCCCTAACATGGCAAGAAGGAAAGAACCAACTCTTAAAGGTTGTCATCTACACAAACACACACACACACACACACACACACACACACAGACACACACACACACACACACACACACACACACACACGGACATGAACAGAATCATCAAAATTTAACAACTGGCTAAATAGAGAACTTGCCAGAATGACGATGTCTCAATTTACAACACATAAAATATATGAAATATGACTTGGATTTTTCTTCTTGTACTTTACCTTTCCCATTGCCTAAATCTGGTTCTTCATTTTTGTGACCTCAAAGCTTCTGTCATGGTGGAGAGGAACAGCACTCCAAAGAGCTATCAGCCTTTTGTAAAGATCTTAGCTCACTTAGATGATGGTATGAGTCCTGAACTAAACACGTCATCATCCCAAATTCTAGGGCCCAGGAATTACAAATCTGACATTCTCCAAGTCCTTAAAGAATGCATACTCTAAGAAAGTGGAGCGCGGAATGCAGGAAAAAAGAAAATAAACCAACAAACAAAGACTTTGGCATTATGGAAGCACAAACAGAAGGGAGTGAGCCAAACCTTCGACACTGATGGCCTCCTCACTCCCACAAGGCCCTTTCAAGTCTCATTTGCCTCAGAAGAATAAGGTTCACCAAAACACTTCCTGACGTCACCTGCCTCCCTCTCCACACATTTTCCAGATAGCACTAACCCAGTTCATTACAGAAGAGGAGCCACTTACAGGAACATGCTGCGTTGAAGAACAGGAGTCGATGGACCGAGGAGATGAGAGTGAACAACTTGAGGAAGCCGGAGACAGAGGCTGGGGCTCTGCCTTAATGTCTGTAACTGAAAGACACGCAGCAAAGGTCTTACCCACCAATCCATACAACTTCAGAATAAAATGAACAAAAAAGACAAAACAGTGCCTTAAAAAGATGGCAAAATGATCTGTTCAAATTCAATCAGTAGTGAGGGGAAGGTTACAAAACGTATCATTTCAGTGAGAAACTCAAGATTAGAAAACAGTGTACACTTCTACTCGTGTAGGAAGTTGCACTAACTCTCTGGAGAAAAAGAGGAAATTGGTTGCAGTGGCTGTTGCTTCCTTTCTTGGCTGAGGAACAAGACAGGTGAAGGAAACACTCTTCTGCTCGATAAACTTTTCTGGGCTTTTAATATAATACTGTATACAAAAAGCCAATTACCCAGAACCAGAAAAGAGACATGAACAACCAGCATTCGGCCGCCTAAATCCCACCTGTCTACTCACCTTCCCTTCATGTACTTACCCATCTCGTCAGGCCCTGCCTCCAGCACAGAATATGGAAAACACAGGTCAATGTTCTCTCTACACTTGTGCTTTTTTCGTTTGTTTGTTTTATTTTGGGGTCTCTGTTTCTGTGGTTGGTTAGTGGTGGTTGTTGCGATTATCTGATGTTACTGTTGTTTTGAGGTGCTGAATCTCAAACTGCAGGCTTTGTGCATGCTTGGTAAGCACTTACCACTGTGCTACAACGCCCTCACAGTTTTCTAATTACTACTGTGTAACTAAATCGAAGAAACTTAAACCAACCATTTTATTAGGTTCCCAGAATCTATGGATCGGGAATTTGGACTAGAGAGCACTTGCGTACCTCATATTTTATGTGGGAAGATGGGAACTGAGCAAAGTAAGAACCTAAAATGTAAGGGAATCGCAGGAGTAGAGATAGAAGGGATTTGATAGGGAAACTGTGCTGGTTAAATACCCACTCCCTCAAGTCTCACAGTCTGTGACGCTCTGAGGCAGTGTAGCTAGGGGACAGTAGGAGGAAGCACACTAGAAGATAGGAGAAGACTTTTATTTTTTTAATATCTTTTCTAAGCTTTGCCCTGTCAGTGACAACCTGTCACAGGCTCTTTCAGCACACTCAAGCCCAACCTCATCAAGCTCCCTTAAAATTATCAGTGCTGCTGGGCGTGGTGGCGCACACCTTTAATCCCAGCACTCGGGAGGCAGAGGCAGGTGGATCTCTGAATTCGAAGGCAGGCTGGTCTACAGAGTGGGTGCCAGGATAGCCAAGGAAACTGCACCAGGAAACTCTGTCTCAAAAATAAATAAATAAAGTTTTATCTATACATCAGTGCTACTAGCTGGCAATCTAGACAAAAAAACATGAGCCCTGGGTTCAGGAGGAAGCCCTGCCTCAAAGAAATAACCCGGGAAGTGACGGAGGGGACCAGAGAGATGACAGCAGTCGTTATGAGTGTTTGTTCTTACAGAGGACCAGGGTTTGACTCCCAGCACCCACATGGCAACTCACAACTGTCCATAACTCCAGCTCCGGGGGATTTGACATGCTCTTCTGACCTCCAAAGGGACCAGGCACTCACATGGTGCACAAACATGCATGCAAACAAAATAGTCATACACAAAAATAAAATATTAAATAAATAAATCTAAAATTTTTTTCTAAGTGAGGGCACCCAATTTCTCTAGCCTCTATGTGTGCAGTATGTATGGGTATGTGTATCTATATGTGTGTGTGTGTATATATATATATATTTATTATTATTATTGTTATTATTATTATTATTATTATTATTATTATTATTATTATTATTATTATTACACACATACACCACACTCAAACACATAACAGAAAAAAATTTAGTAGAGAGTAAAGTGAATAACTTCTACATCTAGTTAACAAGGGGGTAAGAAGCACTGGTAAGAAAAAGCTGTATGTTATAAGTTGTTATTTTCTTTCAAAGGAAAGAAAGTCTAATTTTTATCCCACAGTAGGACAGCTCATTGGTCTTACATATAGAACAAAACCAGGGTGGTGAGAAACTACATAAAGGTATGGAAAATGAAACCTCCGAATGGACTCTCATGTGAAATCATGCTAGCCAAGACTAAAGGGAATTTTAAGTTTTATTAAAAAAACACAAAAACAAAAAACCTAAGCATTAGGGCTATAGAGATGGCTCAGCAGTTAAGAGCTGACTATTCTTCTAAAAGACCCGAGTTCAACTCCCAGCACCCACAAAATGATTCACAGCCTTGTATCTCCAATTTCAGGAGCTCAGACACCCTCTTCTGCTCTCCTTGGGCACCAGGCACACAGGCAGCACACAGACATACATACAGGCAAAACACTCACATAAATTTTAATGTAAATTTTTAAAAATTAAAATTGAATATTAAAATCTACAGTAAAGTGTTGTAAATTGTAGTTAAACTCTCTGTTCAAATAACAAGAATTTTATGGTGTGTTGTTCTGCTCTGCGTAATAGACTGTGAAAGTTTCATCATTACACCTTAGGTAACCGACATTGGAAATAAATATGTGTTATCCAATTTCCTGTCCTCTCTGTTGCCACTATAAAATTTTGATCACTTTTTTAAAAAAGTAGCATTAGTCACATTGTGGCCTCTTCTCAGGAGGATGTACATCAAATTCAAGGGACCCCACTATCAAACTCCTAATTGCTGGTAACCTAACCTCATCCTTTTCATTCTATAAGCCCTGTTGGCGAGGATTTTCTGACCTTCTTAATTCTGAGTATTGCCAAACTATAAGGTGAGTCTGGCTAGAGAGTCTACGGTAAAGCACACCATTACCTGAGCAGAAGTGGCTGCTGGAGCTCCAGATGTCTGATTCCCAAGGCATCAAATCCAAATCAAAATTAAGATGATCGAAATTATTTTCCTGTAGGTGTCAAATCAGCAAATAATTAAAATAAAATACACACACCTTGAAATAAAACTATCAGGTACAGTTTACCATAGACAATACAATTGCTACTTCCCCACCTAATAAAAAGAATTTTCTAAGCCAACTCCTTCCTACTGCAAATACACCTTAGAGAACCCAGAGATACAGAAATTCTGGTTCACTGAAGGACTATAAAAACTAGAAAAGGAAACAGACTTGCTGTGGTAGGGGATATTAGCCTCTGGAGGGTTCCTCTAACCCAGCTAGTTCCCAAATAACTGACACAGAGAAACTATGATTTATTTTATAAGCTTTAAAGAATTACACCTGGGCAGATATCAACCCTTTAAGCTATTTCGCTATTTCCCAGCTACACACCCCAAGTTACTTGCCATAGATTTTCCTGCCTGGGCTGCTTCTGCCCCATCAGGCCAGCCCTCATGGCCACACGCTATGGTCCTTACTGCCCTCATGGTCACACACTATGGTCCTTACTGCCCCATGGCCACATGCTATGGTCCTTACTGCCCCATGGCCACACGCTATGGGCCTTACTGCCCCATGGCCACATGCTATGGTCCTTACTGCCCCATGGCCACACGCTATGGGCCTTACTGCCCCATGGCCACATGCTATGGTCCTTACTGCCCTCATGGCCACACGTTATGGTCCTTACTGCCCCATGGCCACACGCTATGGTCCTTACTGCCCCATGGCCACATGCTATGGGCCTTACTGCCCCATGGCCACACGCTATGGGCCTTACTGCCCCATGGCCACACGCTATGGTCCTTACTGCCCCATGGCCACACGCTATGGGCCTTACTGCCCCATGGCCACATGCTCATGGTCCTTACTGCCCTCATGGCCACACGCTATGGTCCTTACTGACCCATGGCCACACGCTATGGTCCTTACTGCCACATGGCGACCTCCTTCTTCCGGCTTCCTCCCCTCCTGCTACTCCCTCCCCTCTTCATGGTCCCCATCTGGCCCCAGGCCCAGGAAGCTAAGCTCCACCTATTTCTCTCCTGCTCAGTCACAGGCTCCTAGCTATTTTATTAACCGACCAACTTTAAATCAGCAAGCCAGGCTTATACAACATCACTTGGTGTCCATGAGAATGTGCTCGTCTGGACAGCAACCAGATCTTGGGGGCCAGTGTTTAGCATTAGGGTACACAGCAGCAGATGAATCCCCAGCACAGACTCAACAACTACATGACTAGTGATATTTATTCTTTTCTGTGGAAACAGACCAGACCATTAAAGAGTCACAAAATGAGTCTTTTGCCCTAAGAGAGATCCAGGTACAAGAAGATAGATTTTTCCTTCCCCCTTTGTTATTAAGAAAAACAAGTTCAAACAAATAGCTACTCATATCATCCCTTTATAGAAGAAAGACTACAGATATAGCCAAACACAACGCAGAAGTCATACGGGGTAAGCACCCCTGGATAATGCTCTTTCTTCCTCCTTACAATTCTGTGGTTTTCAAACTTTAAAAAAAATTTTAGGGCCAATAAGAACGCACAGCAGGTAAAGGAATTTTTAAAAATGGGCAAACTTTAAAATTCTATAAGCCAACTAGTTATATATATATATATACTAACCAAAAAAAAAATCTAAGCTGTATTGATGGCTCAAAGTATTATATCAGTTTTTACATAGTTCTCTAGCCAATCAAAGATAAAAATAAGGATATGACTAATTCTCAGAGTTGTTAAAAAGGAAGCTGGTAAGCTCCACTTGACTAGATCCGTGATTCACACATGCTTCTAAATGCACTATTTTCTACAGCAGCAAAGTGTCTATAAAAATCAAGAAATGGGACTCAGCATGGTGGTTCATGCCTATACTTTCAGCAGTCAGAAGGCTGAGGCAAGAGGATTGCTGGGAACTGCAGGCCAGCAGGAGCTACATAATAAGTTTAGACCAGCCAAGACTATGGTGTGAAGCCTTGACTCTGAAAAAGAAAATGAAAAAGAAAAAAGAAAAAAAAGAAAGAAAGAGAAAGAAACAAAGAAAGAAAGAAAAGAAAAGAAGGCAGGCTGTCAAATGACTTTTCCAAGGTCTCCCACCCCTAAGACCAAACAGATTCTAAGGAAACAAGTCTTCTCAAAGCAAGACCTAGGCAATTTTATAGCTCTGTACATACTGTCTACAAACGAGCCACTAACATCATGGTTAATAGTGTCACTTAGCTACGAGGCAACACCTACTGCCCTGAAACCCTCGTGCATTATAACAGCACAGATGGAAACGTCCAGTTACTACTTCTCCTCCAGGAAATACTTACATAGGTCTTGTTTGCTGCATCGAACTGCACCTCATCAGTGTCTGTGAAATAGCCAAGTTCAGCAAACAGCGTAGACTCTTGAATAAAGAAAAAAAAAAGAAAAGCTGGTCACTGAGTAGTCTGACCGTGAGACAAGCTCTGCACCCTGTGGCAGATGGATTAGTTTTCCTTTGGGCACTGCTGCTGCTGACAAGCTCAAGCAAGGCGAACACCATGAGGCCACAGGCTTGGCTCCCCATAACACATGCGAAAAGCTGGTGCAGTTGTATAGGCCTGGAATCTCGGCATTGGGGAGGCAGAGAAAGACAGGTACCTGGAACTTGCTGGCCAAATCAGTGAGCTTCAGTAAGAGCCTGTCTCAAAAACAAAACACAAAAAGTAGAAACTTGGCCAGATGGCTCTGCAGGTAAAGGCATTGGCTGCACAAGCCTGAGGACCTGAGTTCTGGCCTCAGAACCCACCTAAGGGGGGAAGGAGAACCAAGTCCACACGGTTGTCTTCTGACCTCGGCACACACACTGTGCCGTGCCCACCTCAGCCCAACACACACAATAAAACTTAACTGAAAAAATAGGAAGGTGGAAATGACTGAGGAAGATGCCCAACCTTGACCTCTGGCCTCTACATACACACACATGTGTATATACACTCACACACATGCACACACAGGTGAAAGTACACACAAAATGTCCACATAGATAATAAAAGACTCACCTAAATTTCAACAAATTGAAGAATATTCTAATTTCTAGTGAGTTTCCCTTATAAACCAAGAAAAATACAGACAAAAAGAGATTCTTCCATAATCTAAATTTAAAAAAAAAATGTTTTTTATCCAGGCATGGTGGCGCACGCCTTTAATCCCAACACTCGGAAGACAGAGGCAGGTGGATCGCTGTGAGTTTGAGGCCAGCCTGGTCTACAAAGCAAGTCCAGGACAGCCAAGGCTAACACAGAGAGACCCTGTCTCAAAAAACACACACAAAAAAAATTTTTTTAGCAGAAGGTCAAGATGTTGACAAGGCCCAATACTTTATCCAGTCTCTGAAGTTCCCCTTCCCTAACACTTTCAGGCTGGAGAGACTGCTCAGAGGTTAAGAGCACTGATTGGACCGCAGTGGTGGCGCACGCCTTTAATCCCAGCACTTGGGAGGCACAGGCAGGCAGATCACTGTGAGTTCAAGGCCAGCCTGGTCTACAAAGCAAGTCCAGGACAGTCAAGGCTAAACAGAGAAATCCTGCCTTAAAAACAAAGCAAAACAAAACAAAAACAAAACAAAACAAAACAAAAAAAGAGCACTGACTGTTCTTCCAGAAGTCGTGAGTTCAATTTCCAGCAACCACATGGTGGCTCACAACCATGTATAAGTAATCTAAAGTCCTCTTCTGGCATGCAGGCAGAGCACTGTATACATAATAAATAAATAAATAAATATTTTTTTTTTAAATAAAAAAGAGTTTCCTGGCTCCAGATACTTCTTATACTAAAACCCCTGCAGTGGTTTCCTCAGTTCCAGGGCAGTCTGCTTATCTGTGATGATGTGAAAGAGAACGCCCTGGCCGACCCCTCGCCCCCCGGCCCCGCCCCCATCCGCTCCTTCCTTTGAGTCCCCAATCTGGTGAACTGTTTATAAAGGATTAAGAGATGTGGCCTAGTTGGAGGAGGTGTGTCACTGAGGCTGAGTTTTGAGGTTTCAAAAGCCCACACCAGACACAGACACAGACACAGCCTCGCTCTCTCTGAGGGCGGGCGGGCTGCAGATCAGGCTACAAGCTCTTATTGACTACTGCTCCTGCACCAAGCCTGTCGCCATGCTCCCCGCCATGATGGTTATAGACAAACCCTCTGAAACTGTGAACAAGCATTTAATTTGGGCTTATTTACAGTTTCAGAGGGTCATGGAGTAACAGACAGTAACGAAGATGCTGACCAACGACAGAAGTCTTTCACCAACTTAAAAGAGAGCACAGCACTGATGTGTAGATAGTAACAAAGCCAGGCTAGCCACACGCCTGTCAGGAAAGGCTGCTTTGAACTCAGCTCCAGAGTCAAAAATCACGAAGCAGATGACTGGGAGGGTGTGTCATAAATACAGGCTGAAACGCACAGTTTTCGGCATATGCTGTCTCTCGTTTCTTCCCATTCCTTCTTGAACCTACTCCAGTCAAGCGTCCAACTCCATACACAACAGTTACTAATGTCACCAGTGGCCACTAAATGCAGGTGAAGTCACAGTCCTTGCTTCTCCTCACAGTTTTTGATCTTCTCCTAATTCAAACATTTTCTTCACTTAGCGTCCAAAACACTGCATTCACCTGACTTTCCTCCCGCCTCACTGGTTGTCCTTAATGGTTCCCCATGTCTCTAACATGAAACTGCCCCTGGGCTCAGCATAAATTTTTCTACCAGATGTTCTGTCTTTGAAACTCCACCGAACTCATGGCTTTAAATAGCATCTCTCTGTCAAGCATTCCCAAATATGTATCTCCAGCTGACGATGTCAAAAGGATGCGTAACACACTGCGCTTCCATCTCCTCGCGACTGTTTAAAGGTACCTCCGATTGACGCACTCCACTTTTCCTCCCCTTCCTGGCTGTCTTTTTCTCCCCAGCCTCCCCCAACACAAAGAAGCTCGCTTCTAAGACGGCAGAGCAGCAAGGCCGGTGGGGTTTTACGCATAGTCATCTACAGCAAAATGTCTGGTATCCAAAGAAACGGCGTGGTGGGGAACAGCAGGCTGCCTGATGTAGGTGGAGTGGAGTTGGTGGGAGGAGAAGAGCAGCAGATGGAAGAGACAGTCTGGAGAGTCAGGAGCGGTTACAGCTAACAAGCCGGTAACTGATGAAGCAAATGAGTAAATACACCTCAAAGAGCTGGAGTGAGGTGCCTCACTGTCTGAGGGAGGATTCGGAAACACGGAGAAGGTAAGGCTAAAACAACTATAAGGTATTAGATTGAAATAATTAGTAAATGAACTAATTCTCAAATACATTGATATACGGCCAGGAATAGCAGCACACGCCAGCAGCACGTGCCAGCCCTGGCACGGCGGTGGTGGGAGAATCTGCAAGGTCTAGGCCATCCTGCGCTCTATTACTAGCTAGCACACAGGGCTGCAGAATGACAGCTGTCTCAAAATATATATGAAGCAGAGACAGAGAAAGAGATCATTAAGGATATCTATATGTGCGTGCATACAGAGATGTGAATTCATTTCCTAGTTCTGCCTGCTGAGAGGTTTGTGCACAGGGATACGCCAGGAGAAGGAAGACGATGTGCTCAGACAGTGGACACTAAGTGCCATCCTCCTCCAAACGGAAACCACTAAGGGGCTCTTTGGAGAAATGGCTGGTTCAGAGCAGAGAACGTACAAAATAAGCCTGGGAAATCTTGATGTGTTTAAGGAAAAACAGGAAAATCTCAGCAAAAGATAAGAACACAACAGAAGTGCCCCACCATGCCTAGCGTGTGTACGGCCCTGAGTTCAACCTCAACTACTTCACATTACACACAAACAAAAAGAGCATGGCTATGCCAAAAGACCAAAGGCACTAACAAGAATGAGTCCCACAGGTCAAAGCTGAGAAAATCTAAACAGTAGAACAGAGAAAAGTTTACAACTCATTATGATTTAAAAAAAAAAGTCAATGAATTCATACCAAATTAGCAAGTGTAAGTAAGACAGGATAGAGACAGGTAACGTGCATGTGTCAACCATTAGAGAAGCAGCTGATTTAGGCTCGCATACTCAGTGGGGATCCTACGAGGAAGGTAGAAGCAGAGGCTTGATAAGGAAATTCAAGAGGCTGGTAAGTTGGCTCAGGTGGTAAAGTGGGTGCCAGGCAAGCCTGATGGCCTGAGTTCCATTCTCAGAAGCCACAGAAAGGGGAAAGGAGAAAGCCAACTCCACAAAGCTGTCCTCTTACCTCAGACATGTGTTACACATATACACACAATAATAACTAAATAACTTCATTTATTTATTTTAAATTAGCATCAGTTGGAGCTGGAGAGATGGCTTAGCAGTTAAGGGCACAGGCTGCTCTTCAGAAGATCTCGGTTCACGTCCCATCATCCACATGTGGCTCACAACTATCTACAACTCCAGTTGCAGGGAATCTGACACCCTCTTCTGACCTCTGCAGGTACTAGATGTTTGCACAGACACACATGGGCAAGATATACATAAAAAATAATCTCAAAATATTTTATTTATTTAAAGTAAGCTTAAGGTCATCACCATGAATTGGAAGCCAGATTGGGTGGGCTACATAAGACCCTCTTAAAAAATTGAAAATGAATAAAAGACAGCCAGCCATGTTGGCACATGCCTATAAGCCTAGCACTCAGGAGGCAGCGACGGGAGAATCAAGTTTGAAGGCAAGCTGGTTCCATAACAGATCCTGTTTTGCCTACTGAAGGGTTAGACACTAGCTCCACCAGCAGAGAGAAGCAGGCATGAATCCTGTAATGCCAGCACCTGGGAAGGAGAGGCAAAAGGGCAGAGTTCAGGACATGCTCCGTCCTCAGCTACATAACAAGCTAGAGACTAGCCGAGACTACAAGATCTTGTCAAAACAAAAGAAAAAACTTTTGTTGGTTTTTGTTTTGTTTTGTTTTGTTTTGTTTTATTGGTTGGTTGGTTTGGTTTGGTTTTTACGAGACAGGGTTTCTCTGTGTAGCCTTGGCTGTCCTACCTAGACTTGCTCTGTAGACCAGACTGGCCTCGAACTCACAGTGATCTGCCTGCCTCTGCCTCCCGAGTGCAGAGATTAAAGGCATGTGCCACCACGCCCAGCTAAGAAAAAACTTTTAAAAGAGGATGTTGGAAACAAATATGGTCAACCATATATAAAAGCAGTCTCAAAAAAAATTATAACAAAACTGAAAAATCCCTATCACTTAACAACATCAGGGCAGTCATAGTCTCTTATAACGATGTATACTCGGGTATTTGTGGTGCTGATGTGTAAACAATCGTTGGTAAGCTCACAAAAGTATACAATTTATGTACTACACACATATAATTCTTCATAATGACAACCAACAGCTATGTTACTAGTTTGGAATTTGTTACAGTACACTTCTCATCCTTAACAGTGTGTTCCCTCTACTTATAATAAAAAGTTTTACAGTAAAATGGTGAGCCATGCTATACTGGCTAATACATCAGACATCTTACATCTACTGTGTCTCAGTTGCATCATTTTCTCTTATATTTTGTTTAATCTCAGACTGTTTTGTTCGTTGTGGCCACAGGAACCATAGGCTATACCACATATGTGTGTATTGTATATGCACATATGTGTCATACAATCTCAGAGTGTAGTAGACCATACAATCTATGTTCTGTAAGCACATGCCACACTATGAAGGTCACACAGCAAGCACACTTCTCAAAATGTGACCGTAGTTAATGCAAGATGAAAAGGAACCCTGTGAGGCCAGATATGGTGGCGCACACCTTTAATTCCAGCTCTCAGGAGGCAGAGGCAGACAGTTCACTGTGAGTTCGAGGCCAGCCTGGTCTACAAAGTGAGTCCAGGATACCCAGAACTATACAGAGAAACCATGCCTTGAAAAATGAAAAAAAAAAAAAAGAAAGAAAGAAAGAAAGAAAGGAACCCTATGGTCTGGCTTAGAACTATAAATATTGTCATACACTCATTTTTTTGTTTTTGTTTTTTTTTAAATAATAGGAGTTTCATTCTACATGTTTATGTTTCAGGTGCTGACAGAGGGGGAACGGTGGGTAGTAATGAGACACAGAGAAGTGGGCCAGGATTTTAACAGTTGGTGCATAAGGGAAATACAGTTATCAGTACTGATCTTTCAATTTCTGTGGTTTTAAAAAAAAACTGAAAGCAGATAAATACACTTACATATTTCTAGACTAGATCCAAAGAATCCAGGAGAAAGTACTAGCACAAAATACCAGTCTAAAGATTAAAATCCATCACCTATTCCTATGTCCATTTCACCACTGGTTTTACCCTACCAATATTTAGACTTCCTTCAATAATGGCAGCTGTGACTGTTAGCTTTCTTAACAGTCTTTTCCACCTCGCCTTCCTCTACCCTGACCACTTATTTGTTTACTTCTTAAAAGGACCTCCTCCATAGTGATCTTGCTTTTTACTCTATCTTGACCTGATCAGAGTCTTATTATTTTCAGTGAGATGAAAACTGGGGCCCACGAGTTGGTTCAGTAAGTAAAGATGCTTGCTGCCGAGGCTGGTGTTCCGAGCTGGATCCCCAGAACCCACAGGATGCGAGGAAAGAATCAGCTCCCGAAGAGAATCCTCTGTGTGCCTAGGAACGCGCACAACCACCTTCCACACACAGGAAAGCAAATGTAACAAAAGCGACACAAAGGAAGAAAAATGGAGGTCACCAGTAAACATGAACTTTTAAGAAATTTCTTTACTTACAAAAAAAGGAGACGAGGAAGAGGAAGAGGAGGAACGTGACAGCAAGAGGGGAAGTAACGTCTTGGGAGAGTGTGGCATTTTGTGTCCCCCCCCCCCAAATGGGACAAGTTAACTAAGTACATGTTTGTTTTCTAACAGAGATGGGAGAAATACTACAGGAAACAGACGGGAGAAGAGCTTGAGCTGCGATGTTAATAAAGCAGGAGGGAGCTGAAACACACACAGGAAGCGGACTCTATCTAGTAAGGAGAGGCCGTCTTCAGCATCCACACGGGGGAGGCAAGCATGCGGGTGAGATGAGGCAGAGAGACGGGAAGGTCTGACTCAGATCATGGAAGAGGAGGTGTTAAGAGGCTAAGGAGAGAAGCACTGGGGAGTCACCCGCAGTGAGGGAATAACAAGACCAGGCTGCAGACTGGCCAAGCCGACTCAAAGCCAAGAGTCCCTATGGCGGGCTGCAGGAGAGCACAGCAGTGAGCTAGTGGCTGTGTCCTGAGAAGTGAGGGAAAGTGGCTGAAGAATCAGCAGATCCCTGCAACAGAGAGAGGTGGGGAATTGGTCACTGTGACAAGATAAGACCCACACCTAGATATTTAGTGTGGAGGAAAGGGGCGTGTTCCGGAAATGGAGAGAGGGTGCTGCACGCAGAACCTTGACCAGGACTTCAGGGAAGCTGTGTCGTGGGGAGCTACGCACTTTGGTTAGTGCACGAAAAGGAAGAGAAGCTTCAAAGAAGGCACCAGAGGCATGAGAGAACCGCAGTGGCAGGAAGCGTCTCATCTTGACACACAGCTCTCAAGTGGCTTTTAAAAAAAGGAAAGAGCCGGGTGGTGGTGGCGCACACCTTTAATCCCAGCACTCCGGAGGCAGAGGCAGGTGGATCACTGTGAGTTCGAGGTCAGCCTGGTCTACAAAGCGAGTCCAGGATAGTCAAGGCTACACAGAGAAACCTTGTCTCGAAAAAAATAAATAAATAAAGGAAAGAAAGAAAACTGGCTTTTTCACAATTCAATCGAAGGGAGGAAAGACAGGGGAAAGTAAAGACTGCAAACTCCATGGAAAGATATTCAACACCATGTAACAGTAGAGAATTGCAAATTTTAAAAAGGAACTACCGAGGACCTGTCAAAATAACTAAACTCGAAAGTACTGGCAACAGCAAATGCCAGCAAACAGAGGCATCCACATTGCTGGTGGAAGCACAAAATATAAAAGCTTGGCAGTTCCTTATAAACCAAACACACTCTTAAAATATGATCTAGTAACTGTGCCTCTTGGTATCAGTCCAAATGATATGAAAACTTACATTTACACAAAAACCTGCATACAGATGTTCACAGCAACTTCATGTATGACTGCCAAAAACTGGAAGCAACCAAGATATCAACATGTAAATAGATATACACACTATGTGCTCTAAACTAAATATGGCGTCCCAAAACTCATACTGAAACCCTACTCCCCACTATGGCTATATCCAGAACAGAGTCTTAAGGAAGTTACTGAAGTTAAATGCTGCTGTGAGACGAGGGTAACTCCCTTCCCTCAGTATCACCTGAGGACACAGCAAGAAGGCAGTCATCTACGAGTGAAGACGAGGGCTAGCATCAAGCCTGAGCATCCTCCATACCATGTAGAACACTGTAATGATGGGTCCTTCTCATTACACATTTGTCAAAACCCTTATATGTAGCACTATTCAGTGATGATGATGATAAGAAGAAGGAGAAGAAAGAGGAGGAGGAGGAGGAGGAGGAGGAGACATCAAGCCACAAAAAGACACAGGAACTTGAAATGCATACTACTAAGTAAAGAGGCCAGTTTGAAGAGGTTACATACTTCATGGTCCCAACTATATAGCGAAAGCAAAATGGTGGAGTTAGTGAAAAGACCTGTTATGGGGTATGGAGCCGCGTGGGTGGAGAGGAGGATAAATGGGTGGAGCATAGGGACTGTTCAGGAGAGAGACGCTCTGTGCTACTCTGTACACCACTGTGATGAAGGACCACAAACCCCTAATTAAGGTTCATCCTTTACTTAATACTAATGTATCAAGCGAGGCACAGCGGCTCATGCCTTTAATTCCAGGATTTGGGAAACTGAGACAAGAGCTTTAAGAATTCAAGACAACCCTGGGTCACATCAAACGTTCTAGGCCAAGATGACCTACATAAGAAGACCCTATCTCAAAAAAGAAAGAAAGAAAGAAAGAAAAAAATTTTGATCAACACTAATTCATCTTTTTTGGGTTTTTGTTTGTTTAGGGTTTTTGTTTTGTTTTGTTTTGTTTCAAGCCTGAGTTTCTCTGTGTAACAGCCCTGGCTGTCCTGCACTCACTGTGTAGACCAGGTTGACCTCAAAAGAACTCACAGATCCACCTGCCTCTGCCTCCCGAGTGCTGGGATTAAAAGCGTGCACTACCATTGCTGGCTTCTAGTTCATCCATCTTAATAGAAGTCCCACACTAATTGCTTTCCATGGCTTCAATAAAACACCATGACCAAAAGCAACTAGGAGAGGGAAGGGTTTTGTGGTTTTTTTGTTGTTGTTGTTGTTTTGGTTTGGTTTTGTTTGTTTGTTTTGGCTTACATGTCCTAATCATTATCTACATGAAGGAAAGTTGGGGCAGGAACTCAAGGCAGGAACCTAGAAGCAGGAAGTGAAGCAGAAGCCATGGCTGAATGCTCCTCATGGGTTGCTCAGCCTGCTTTCTTAAACACCCCAGAACGACCTGCCCAGGGTTTGCACCACCCAGGGTGTGCTGGGCCCTCCCACATCAGTCATTAATCAAACAGATGACCCACAGACTTGCCTACATAACAATCGGATGGAAGAATTTTCTCAATAAGGGCTCCCTCTTGCCAGATGAGTCTAGCGTGTGTCAAATTAACAAACAAAAACCTTAACCAGCACATAATGTAAGATGCTACCAGGTGAGGGACCAGTAGAAAGAAGAGAGGAAGTAGATACGGAATTATGTGTTTTAGCTGCACGACGATTACTCTAAAAATCTAAAGCTGTGCTTTGAAAAGGATTATTAAGCACTACACTAAATATAATTGGGGCGCCAGAGGCCCGGGACTTAGGATAGCTGTAGGCCACACTGCCCTACATAGCAAGACCTTGTCTCAAAAGACCTCACAACAATAACAATAATAGAACCGAGGTGTGGTGCTGCATGGCTGTAAGCCCAGCATTTAGACATCTACTGAATTACACAGCAAAACAATGTCTTTAAAATATCCTAAGTAAAAGGAGTAACAATTTCATTGTGAAATTATAAAATCTAAATTTCAGTCTTTGTACGCTTTTACGGGAACACAGCCATTCTCACTCGGCTACGCCTTCTCTGGCTGCTTTCTCACTACAGCAGAGCAGCTGCAACAGAGACCACATGACAGGGATGCCTAAAATACCTGCTATCTGGACCATTTCAAAACACATTGGCAGGTGTCAGCTCTAAATGCCATTGATTACATTTGGAAAATAAATAAACAGAAGCACATTCCATCATACCCTGCGCTGAGATGATAACTTCCTTCAAGTGGTTAGGAGAAATAGCGACTGTAAAATCCAACTTTTAAATTTTAACGGGACAGCTGTTTCAGTTACCTTTAAAACACCAAATACATCTGAAACAGCAACTCGCAAAGAATCCATTCTTTCATTAGGAAACCCTAGTAGACAACTTTCAAACTCTAATGCGAGCAAAATCTATCCTACCTACTGAACACCTAAGAGATAAAAGTATTCAGCCAAGAGACGGTTGTTAACAGTCTGAAATGAGAAACTTGAGAGAGAGAGAGAGAGAGAGAGAGAGAGAGAGAGAGAGAGGAGAGAAGGAGAGACAGAGCAGGGTACCTGAGAAGGGAGTCAGCTGACTACAAAGAGCTGGATATTTTGTTGAAGAATCAAGACTGGGAGGTAGAAAACTACAGCTGAGAATCAGAATACAAGACAAACAACGCTGTCAGAAAAGTGCCTCGTGGTTACTGCTGAAGAAAACGCCACGAAAGCACAATGGTCAAACGGTCAAGAAAATAAATCATAACTACCCAACATACTCAAGTAGACTTGTAAAGCACAGAAGCATCAGGAAGAATGCAACCTTGGGGGGGGGGGGAACACACACACACACACACACACACATATATATGAAAGTGTTACAGAGTAGAAAACCCAGAGGCACACACTTCAAGATTGGATGACCCTGGTTCTGATCCGGCTTTCACCATTCACCAGCTCTAAGGCTTACATCTCTAAGCCCAAATTCTGTTAGCCTCGGTCTCGGCATCTATAGGACGGCAGGACCTCGCTGAACTGTTCTGAACACACAGAACACTGAGCAAGTGGCTTCTGTGTCCTACTATACCGGAACTATTTAGCTGGGGAAATGCCCTGGGTATCTTAAGTTTTTTGTTTTTGTTTCCCAAAAACATGTCGGAAACTTGCTCAAGGATTGAAACAAAGCCCCCATGGATTGTAATGCGGAGGACATCTTCCACTGCAAACTTAAACTAGGATGGCCAATACATCCTAGTTGAGAGTTCACTCGTATGTTGGAACGTTGGTCCAAGGAAGAAAAAATGCCCCCAAAACTATAAGGCTGAAGAGCATTGTAGTCTCGCTACAGGATCCATTGAGGTATCTACCCACAACGAATTCCAAATTCATACTGGACCCCGTTATATTCTGTCTTGTACGCAAGAGAAGAATATCAGCTTTCCTCTAAGGATACAGATGACAAAGCTTGACCCTTGCCATTCTCTATGCCATCCTCCCCGAACACCAAAACCGAGCTAGACAGACTTAACCAGAGATGTCAGAGCTGTGCTTGGATTGCAGTCAGGATTACATCAGTTTTTAAGTGTTCGATCTAGTCATCAGGAACACGAGGTCATGTGCCTGGGAGCTTTTCTTCTTTGCCAAGTTGAAGATAATGCCTTAAGCCAACAGTGAACGCTGAGAGATAAGGACTTGCTTCTGTGTGTACTTCAACCATGTTTTCTCACACACACCACGTGCAGGGCACGGACACGCGGGCACACACGCCCCGTGCCCCACCCACACAGCCCACGGTCTGAGAAAATAGCTTTGGAGCCTTGGAGGCAGCCACAGTCACCGCGCGAGTTCTGGTCCCTCAAGATCACCTGGTACTTCCACCAGGAACACACGCTGGAAAAACTACAGCGATTTCGATTAGAACATCATCTCACTGTCGCTGCGGCCAGGACAGAAGCCCCACGGGGGGGGGGGTGGTCTGCCAGTCTCTTCCACGACCCGCACGCAGTGCCCTCGCCCCTGTCCCCACCTGTCACCGCCACCCGGCGGAAGTCGGGAGGAAACACCCCCCTCCCCCCCTCCCTCCCTCCCCGCAGACGCGGCGGCCCGACCTAGCTCAGGTACGCTCGCACATCCACTCACCCCAGTCTTCATCTAGTCCGAGAGGAAGTCCGGGACTAAAAGGCGACTCCATGGTGCCGGCTACACCAGCCGGCTTCCCCGAAAGAGACACCTCTTCCTCGCAACTCGGATCGGTGAGTAATCCGAAACAGCAGCAGCGGCGGACAAAATAATGCTGAGCGCTTGACGGACGGTGGCCGAGCGGAGGCAAACTATCTCACCGCACGCGGGACCGCGTAGCAGAAGCTAAGGAGACGTCAGCAGATAAGCTAAACAGACCTGTGAGTAAATATTTCTCTACGGGGATTTTCAGCACTTTCAGATCCACTGTGATTTGTTGTTGTTATTGTTGTTGCTGTCGTAATTTCTTTTTTAATTGGGCAGAGAACACACAAATCTAACTGCTTCAATTAAAATTTGCTGATGATATTAAAAACTAAAAGCCTACTGAACATAGTCCCTTTGTCCTTTGTCCTTAGTACTACAATGTAGATATCTCGGAACAAAATTAGAAATTGACAGTAAACCTGACTCGGCATTTATGAATTCTTTCCTATCACTGTAAAAATTTTTAACGTACACAAAGAATTTCCCACGTTTGTTAGAACTGCGTCTTTACCGGCACAGAATCGGAGGTAAAGGTTCTTACAAATCATACTTGTAGAAAGCCCACCTTCAAACAAATTTAAACAAAGAAAACACATAAGATAAACTCTCTATGTCCACACTTACCTCCTAAAGAAGTTTCTAAAACTCGCGATAGGTTGTCAATCTTTCACTTCTAAAATTCAAGATTCTAAATATTTTAGGAGAAATTCATACGCATCGCGAATTCCAACTGAAAAGGGTAAAATGGGTTTGAAACGATAATCTCAAGAGCGTACTTAGTATTGAGTCTTTTCAGTTTTACTCAATGTCAGCGGCCAATGACTACGTTCAAAATGATACGGTGAATGAACACGGAGCCCTCTAGGACCGAGTGGATTTTTTCCCATGGTTACAAACAAAACAGAAAGGTTTCCCAGAATCCCCAGAGCTCCTCGTGGCTGATGTTACTACCGATTGCAGAATGCAGGAAAGCTAGGAGGAAAGCCAGGGCCAGGGAATCCCAGGACCGAAGTCATGAAGTCCGGCTCGGAGCGCACCGCAAACGCAGGTGCAACACGCCGCACGCGCGTGCACATACACATGCACACACACACACACACACACACACACACACACACACATACACACACACATACACACATACATACATACATACATACATACATACACAATTTTAAAGTCTCCTTACGTCAAATGTCATTTCTTGGAATGATATATTTTTATTTACGGTGAAATTTATAACATTTTCAATCTGGCACTCCAAATTCAAACATTGACACAGAAACTGAATAAAATCAAGTTTTCTCTATTTACCAAACACCGTGGTCCTTTAATCCCAGCACTTGGGAGACAGAGGCAGGTGGATCACTGTGAGTTCAAGGCCAGCCTAGTCTACAAAGCGAGTCCAGGATAGCCTAGGCTACACAGAGAAACAAAGAAAAAGAAAGAAAGAAAGAAAATCATGACTAAGCTTCAACTTTTCAGTTTTTAATTTTTATAGAATTTAATTTTTATCAAGTTCTTTTATTCCAAAAAGTTTGGGTAATTATGATACAAACGTTTGGATACATATCATCAAAAGTAAACAAATGTTAACATTTTTCACTTAAATCTAAGTTTTTCTCACAGTATAAGAAATTTTCAACCCAACTTAATTTCCCTCTGTCCAAACAGACAATTCCTACCATGAATTTTATAGAAATCTTCTCAGTCCAGTTTAATTTTTACTTTTACCATATTTAAATGTTTGTAAATAGATATGTTGAGTGTTGGGGGATTCATTAAAATGCATATACCTGTGTAACACCGCAATGTTCTCCAAATCACTGTCACCAGGCAGTACTCTGAGGCTCTCTCAGGACTTTAACTGCTACACTTCCTTGAATACATATAATCATAATTGTTAACCTGTAATTGTAGAGGAACTCTAATCCAGCCCACCTTTAATCCCTCTGGCTGGAAAACAGACACACCCCTTAGTACACATCTTTAATCCCAAAGGTTAGTTTATTATAAGGAAGCACCCGTGTTTGAAAGTGACGTCTAATTGAAGGGCCAACAAAGTGACAGATCCGAGAGTGATGTGACAGAATGAGGCAGAGATAGGATATACCTAACAGACAGGAAGGAGAGTCAGCTGAAGAGCAGCAGTACAGGGAGAGAGAAATCGGTTGAGTGATTCCGTTGAGAGGCAGTGCAGTGGAGTGAGTCTGCGGCAGTTCAGTTCGTGGAGTTCAGAGGCAGTTTTACTAGGAGTTATATAGAGGCAGGTTGCACGGAGAGAGAACAAGATAGACACAGGTGGAGGCAGAATGGGCCAGAGGAGCCAGAAGTTAGTAGGAGGCCAAGCAGAGCAATTCAGTCAGAAGCTGAAAAAAAGCCAGTTCAAATCAGTCAGCTTGGAGAGGAGGCTGAGCCGGAACAGCTGAGTTGAACTAGCCAGCCAGAGCTCAGGAAGAACTAGTAAGGATGAGCTTATTCAGCAGTAAGTCTCAGAGGCTAAAAAGCATTCTAGGCCTAAATTAGATTGTACAGAGGCTAGAAGCTTCCAGAACTCACTCACAACCATCTGTTACTCCAGCTCCCGAGTTACAGGACCTACAGAAGGCTCTCTACTGCACATAAACTCAAAACAAGTGCACATACATGCACATAAAAATTAAAAATAAGGGCTGGAGAAATAGCTCAGTGGTTAAGAACACTGTCTGCTCTTCCAGAGGTCCGGAGTTCAATTCTGGACAACCACATGGTGACTCAAACCCATCTATAATGGGATCAGAACCCTTTTCTGGCCTGCAGGTGTACATGCAGTCAGAGCACTCATCTACATAAACTAAACAAAAAGTAAAGTGATGCCAATGTTAAAAAAAATTAAAAATAAGTACAAATGCTCCTCTAGAGTTGTCTTATGAAGACGAAAATCCAAATAAGATCAACACTGTATTTAGTTTACATGATAATTCCTTTTCCCCACTTCCCTTGTTGAAGAAACTTAAATCTTGTCTTGTAGAACTGCCTACTTTGTGAGTCTGCTGACTTTATCTTTGCAGTGATGTTTAATTTGTTCTTAAAGCTGCCTGCCAGTTTTACGCAGAGTATACACCAGGAAGGTTTTCTTTTATTTTTGCAAGAAGGCTTCACAATTCTAAAGGCAAACCTGGCCTCCAAGGTCAGTGTGAAAGTACGTCCCTTAAAAAAAACAAAACCATTTGTTGGTCACGGATGTGTAACCTGGGAATGTTTATAGGCCTCGGTTTGTACTGTAGTGATAACTTACCAATGAAGACTGGTTTTAAAAACTGACTAGTGAAAATTACACCTCAGTTACATTCTGTCAGTACTGCTAGATTTTATCATCAGATCAGCACTGCAGCATGGCAACTTTAAGATACATATTACCCTGGGTAGTGAAACCAAACACTGCGATATAGAGATTTAAGATTTTGATGTGTCTTGATTCTAATTTGGATTCAGCCACATCCGTGCTCACAGAGCTGGTGCCAGTTAAACTCAGCAGGTCACAAAAAAGAAGAAGACGTGAAAGTCGGAGGGACATCGAGGGTGGGAAGGGAATAACAGGGAGATGAGAGAGCAGAACGTATTGTATACATGAATGAAGTTGTCAAATAATATATTTTTTTAAATAAATGACTGCCTGGAGAGGCCCCGAGGTTGGCTGTCATTTGTTGGAGGACACTTATGTCCAGCATCAGCCACATCAGTCTCTCCGGGCCTAACATAATGACCAGAAGAACCAAAATCTTTTTCTTTCTTTCTTTCTTTCTTTTTTTTTTTTTTTTTTTTTTTTTTTTTTGAGACAGAGTTTCTCTGTGTAGCCTTGGCTGTCCTGGACTCACTTTGTAGACCAGGCTGGCCTCGAACTCACAGCGATCCGCCTGCCTCTGCCTCCCAGGTGCTGGGATTAAAGGCGTGCCCACCACGCCCAGCTGACAAGAACTAAAATCTTGGCTGGTTCCTGGTAGCACCAACCTGACCCAGCGAGCACCTTGTTCCGTTTTTCTGTTGCTTTCTTTGAGATCCTGGTAGCCAGGCTGGCCTCTACTCCAACCCCCGACAACGCCCAGGGTGACCTTTAGCTCCTCATCCTCTGCCTCCACACCCAGAGTAGCTGAATCGCAAGCATGCGCCGCCACCCCGGCTCAACTGCACACAAGCGGCGGGGTTTCCCGGCCACTCCTCACTGCCAAGTGCAGTCAGCTTCCTAAGGGGGCGTTGTCTCTCCCCGCTGGAATGTATCTATCAGGCACGCGCCCTGCTTTGTTCACTGTCTCGCCTACAATAGCGCACGCGTGTTCTCAGTATGCATTACACGGCATGCAGGAAAATGTACATTTAAATGGAATAGGCTACTCTCTGCTATATCCTGTGGAACAGGGCGGAAAGCTGGTAAGCTGAGACATAGGAAACTGCAGCTATTCAACCATTTTTCTGTTTTTGTTTTGGTTTGTTTTTTTTGTTTGTTTTTTGAGACAAGATTTCTCCTGTGTAGCCTTGACTGTCCTAGACTCACTTTGTAGACCAGGCTGGCCTCAAACTCACAGCAACCTGCCTGCCTCTGTCTTCTGAGTGTCGGGATTAAAGGTGTGCGCCACCAAGCCTGGCTCAACCATTTTTCACCTACAAACTAGGCATGTTTAAAGAAGGTTATTGTTCACATTATTTAAAAATTATTTCCATGTCAGCATCTTGGGTTTTGTTTTTTTGTTTTTTGTTTTTGTTTTTGTTCTGTTTTTGAGACAAGATTTCCTCCCTGGATGCCCTAGAACTTGCTCTGCAGACCAGGCTGGCCTCAAATTCAAAAGATCAGCCTGCCTCTGCCTCCCCAGTGCCAGGATGGAAGGCGTTGGCCACCACTGCCCAGCTCCATGTCGGTGTTCAATACATAGACACAAATAAGTAAACATGCCTTAAGGTCACAGACTGTCCCTCTTTTAGCTAATTCTAACTTCATGTAAATGTTCAAATAACTAATTAAATCTAATTCTATCAATAAACAAGTAAAATAAATTCCAGTTACTATAGGTAAGACTAGAAAGCTAATCTGGCCACACACGGTGACACACACCTTTAATCCTGGGGTTAGGCAGAGGCTGTCAGATCTCTATCAGGAAAACCTGGTCTACAGAGTGAGACACAGGACTGCCAGGATACATACAGACCCTGTCTCAACCCTCCCTCCCTCCCTCCCTCCCTCCCTCCCTCCCTCCCTCCATCCCCGCTTCCCACTCCCAGAAGGGAAGAGAGAGAATAATGACATTTACAACACTCAAGACAGTTACAAGACTCACAAGGCCCTTTACAAAGATAACGTAACCTTGACGATCACTGGGAAAAGAGATCCTCCTGCAGTGAGCGGGCTGCAAGTTGAACAGGAAGCTACAGACTGGAGCTTTTGTGAGAGGTGACCCAAGCTGGCTTTCTGGAAATGCTCTTGTAAGGAACCCCATAAGTTCACCAATTTACCAAGCTGGACTTCAGTGGAACCATCCCATTGGGCTGTGGTCAGTGCCCTATGTAGGATGAATAGATGCTGGTTCACATCTCTCTAGGAGTCACCGAAAGGCATTTGCAGGTTTACTAATGTAAACACAGAAATAAGTTTTCAAAAATACAGCCAAGTAATTCTGCTTTATAGTTCTGAAAACCAAAGGGTAGCTACACGGATACTGACAGTTTCAAGTCCTCACATACCATTTTATCCATCTAGACGTCAGTATCACATAACCAACATACCACAAAGCACAACTTTTTCACAACGTAAGAGGCTCCAGATGTAGCTCAGAGGTGGAACGCTTGCCTGACATGCTGAAAGCATGGGCTAGCTCCAAACAGCACTAAAGCTTTAAAACTCGTAGCACAGCACCCGGGTTATAGAAGACTTTAATATCAAATCTGATTTACATGGTTAAAAGCCTGGACTGCCGAGTGAAGTGCTGCATATACCTCATGTAATAAGCCACCAACCAATAGTTGTGTGGCTTTGTTTTTATTTTGGCTTTTCGAGACAGTGTTTCTCTGTGTAGCCTTTGGCTGTCCTAGACTCGCTTTTGTAGACCAGGCTGGCCTCAAACTCACAGCGATCCGCCTGTCTCTGCCTCCCGAGTGCTGGGATTAAAGGCGTGCGCCACCACGCCCGGCTCCAACCAATAGTTGTTACAGTCAGTAATTATCTTCAGACATTCCAAATTGTCCTCCAGTGTGGAAGATAATAATCAGGAGACATGTGCTTCACCAAGTGTTACTCCAAACTGTGCCTGAAGTTCATAGTTTCTTTGTTTGTGATCCCAGTGCTGGCAACATTTTCATCTCGTCCACTCTGTTCTTGTGTATTTGAAAAGCAGGGGTGATCCATCGACCACACGAGCACTGTTCACCGTACCAGTTAAAGGAACCCAACTTAGCGCTGCATTTTGGACAAAGAAGCTGAAAAAAAGCAAACGTGTTACTACATCCACTTTCACATACATCCGTCAACTATCTCTGACAATACAGAATATAAAATAGCTAAGGCACGGTTCCTGCCGTCAAGGAATATGTAGTGCTCCCACTTCCATAAGAATAAACTTTATCTGATCATAAAGTACAGGTCCTACAGAAGAGACACTTTGTGCTGAAAAGGAGGAACAGGAACCCAGGCTGAAGGGCAAAAACAAAGCTCAAAGCAACTGAGAATGTTTTTATTGGGTAATACTTGGCTCCTGATCAATTTTCAGCAGGGTTCCCAATCAGAACATGATGGTAAAGGATGGAAACGCATATTCAGATCCTCACCTTCTATTACGTCAGATACACTGACGTTCCCGGGAGGAGGGGGCAGTCCGGAAGTACTCACCAAGCCAAGTGCACTTTCCCTAATGTTAATGACAGCCTTATCGCTGATGTTTAGTTTCCATGGTCTGAGTAAGGGATTTTAAATATTGAGCTACAAAAGTCTGGATGTAGAGCCAGCATTTGCCAAGCAAACCTGATGACCAGAGTTCATTCCTGGGACTCATGCAAAGGTGGAAAGGAAAAATTAATGCCAGCCACTAAGTGATCTTGGACCATGAAAAGTCTAAGGATAACCTCAGCTACATAGCACTCTCTGTGCTGCTCTCTCTCTCTCTCTCTCTCTCTCTCTCTCTCTCTCTGTCTCCGTCTCTTACCCTCCCCACCCCTGCACTTCTCTACTTTCTTAACTTTTATTATTTTGTTTTGTTTTGTTTTTTGTTTGTTGAATTGGTTTTTCGAGACAGGATTTCTCTGTGTAGCCTGGGCTGTCTTGGAACTCTCTTTGTAGACCAGGCTGGCCTTGAACTCAGAGATCCGCCTGCCTCTGCCTCCCGAGTGCTGGGATTACAGATGTGCACCACCATGGCCAGCTCTAAAATGTTAGTTTGAAAACATTTAAGACTATAAACAATAGTCTTAAAATAAATTTACCTTGGATGAGTGGTTCTCCACCAAGTGTGGCTAATGAATTTAAATCAGCTAAATTTTAAAAGCATTTTACTTGAATACTGGGGCTACAGTTTCATGGTAGAATTCATGCTTACATGGGTAAGACCTTGAGTTTACGTTCATTTTAAAAGAATCATTTGTTTTTGATAACCTTACCCATATATTAAAAATATATAATCTTAAGAATCTTCAGAAAGGAAATGTTGGGGAGCTGGAGAGATGGCTCAGTGCTTAAGAGCACTGTCTGCTCTTCCAGAGGTCTTGAGTTCAATTCCCAGCAACCACATGGTGGCTCACAACCATCTATAATTTGATCTGATGCCCTCTTCTGGCATGCCAGTGTACAAGCAGGTAGAAATTAATATACATAGAAATAAATAAATAAATATTTAAAAAGAAGGAAAGGAAACATTGATTAAAACACTGTTGGCATAATGGTTTTTGCACAGTACCCTTATTCATTCAAATGCTGATTTCTCTATCCCATTATCTGGCTACAATACAGACATAGCATTATAATGTCTAAGCATCTCCTGTCTCAAGTTTGTGTAAACATGACCACCATTTGTTCTCTGTTCTGCCAATAAAACGCTGGCCAGCCAATGTTAAGCAATACAGAGAATAGGGTGGGACATCCAGGTCCAGCTAGGGGAGAAGAAAGAAGAAATTGAGCTACAAGGAGAGGTCCAGGAAGGATCGGGAGAAGTTAACTGGAGGACTAAAAAAGCAAGTATGATGGGAGTTGTGGCTGGGAAAAGCTAGACTAGCGTGGAGCTTTAGGATGAGTCATAATTACTCAGCATTCTGCTCAAAGCTAAAAGAATAAATCATAATCTCTCTGGGTGGTTACTTGAGCAAATAGCTGGTTAAGGAGTAACTGCTGCATTAATAATTATATGAGTCAATAGTAAATATTAATAATCATTCTACAACACACAAGAGTTGTTTCGTTTTGTTATTTTATCCAGACAGTAAGATGGCACAACAGGTAAAGGCCCTTTGGCCAAGCCTGATGACCTTAGTTTGATCTCAAAACCCACATGGTGAATGCAGAAAATCACCTTCCACACATTGTCCTCTGACTTCCATGTGAGTGTGTGCACCCCAAAACCCCACAGGCACACACACTATATGCAAAATAAAGGAAATGCAATACAAACGTTAAAAATAGATACATACATACATGTCTGTTGTGCTGTCTTGAGACGGTGTCTCATGGATGTCAGGATAGTCTCAAACTCACCACGTGTCTGAGGTGACCTTAACTCCTCATCCTCATGCCTTAGCTTCCAGGGTGCTGGGCACGCCTGGCTCGTGTGATGCTGAGATAGAATCCAGAGCTAGCATGCACGCTAGGCAAGCGCTCTACCAACTGAGCCACATCCCCAGCTCTAAAATATAGTTTAAAAGTCTAAAAGGGGGCCTGGAGAGACGGCTCAGCGGATAAGAGCCACTGGCTGCTCTCCCAAAGGACCCGGGTTCAATTCCCAGTACCATAGGGCAGCTCACAACTCTTTGTAACTCCAAAACCTCACACCTTCACACAGACATACATGCAGGCAAAACACCAAGACATATAAAATAAAAATAAATAAATTACTTTCTTTAAAGTGTAGAAGGGAACAGAATTTAGCTGAGACAATGAAACTGTAGAAAGCAAAACAGTGTTCTCACCTGTCCATCTATTACTCCCAACAAGGCAGGTTCCATCCACTGTACAGGTTCAATGAAATAAGATGTACACTGAGCCTGACTCCCTGTGGTAAGTACAAGAGATGGGGTCGCTCTCTTGTGAGCAAAGGCTATTGGCCCACTTCCTTCATTATGATCCAAAATACTAGAACTTCTAAATAAAGATCGCCTGTAGAGGCACCAAAGACAAAAAAAAATTAATGACTTACAAAAGAAGAAAACACAAGTAAGATGTATAATATTTCTTACAGGCCAAAATAATACCACTTTGCGCATGCTACCCGAATTTTCAATAGCCCCTACAATCTGATTACTAAATTACATTCTTTCTGAAGTAGGTTTGAACTTAAGATTTCCATAATATTCAATTAAACAAATCCATCCTACAGAGATAAGAAAATAAAATTTGAAGTGCTTTTTCCAGTTACCAAGATGATAAAATTCCCAGAGGATACAAAATGTTTTACCTGCACTTCCTACATTTGTAGAGAGTGTCATCTTTTAATCCTTGTGAAACGGTAGTTGGGTCAACAGCAAAGAGTTCTTGAGGTAAGTTCCGAAGTTCTACAGGATAATTTAAATACATCCAAGTATCAAGATCGACCTTATAGACATCTGGACAAAAATCCCAATGCCAAACTGAGGCGACAACACATGCTAAACTCAGAAACTAAAAACAAAAATCTCCACGTTGAGAAACCAGGTAGAGCAAACCTTCCCTCTAAGCGGGGGTGTGGGGGGGGGGAGGGGGGGCCTGATTTCAATCCCAGCCATTTTTAAGCCATGTGACTTCCTGCTAAACAAAAACAAAAACAAAAGGAAACAACCACCTCTGCCTCCTAGGATCTCTTGGAAAGTGACAGAATGCATTCAGCACCCAAATAAACGAAACCAGAAGAGTCAGGTCCACCAGCAATCAGTACCAACCTGGATACTTCTCAGTAACCTTCTGCAAACGGTACTGCTTATAAACTGCACTAGCACTATCGACTTCGCAGCCCATTGCCTCGTACAGCCTCAGCTGCCATTCGAACCCCTCGTTCATCCTGCAACGAGAAGCAAGTATGAAGTTTGCCGTTCCTTCAAGAAGGACACGTGACAAAAGGAGAGCTGGTAACAGCCAAAGAGAAAGAGCCTAAGTGTGCCTCTGGCCTATGCAAGTGGAGAGAAGAGCCCCCATCCATACACACACACACACACACACACACACACACACACACACACACACACACACACACACACACACGCACGCACACACACTTTAAAGAGAAAGAATTGTAGGCTGGAGAGACGGCTCAGTGGTTAAGGGCACTGAGTGCTCCTCCAGAGGTCCTGAGTTCAATTCCCAGCAACCACATGGTGACTCATAACCATCTATAATAGGATCTGATGCCCTCTTCTGGCCTGCAGGTGTACATGCAGTCAGAGCACTGCATAGGTAATAATAAATAAATAAATCTTTAAAAAGGGGAAAAGAAAAAGAATTGTTACTGTGACTGACTCACCTGGCTTCTGGCTTGACCGTCTGGAGGTTTTCATAGGCTTTTTCAAAGGGAAGTTGGTCCGTCTTCATTATAAAAGCAGTCAGGACAGCAACACTTCGACTGACTCCTGCATGACTGAAAGAGAGACCTTTAAAATAAATAGCCAATAGCAGCCATTTAAAAAACAGCCAAGCCCACTACTAATAGTACAGTTTAGGTGCACCTTACTTCTTTTTCTCTCTCAGAGTCCTGGCGGTCTTCCTGTGTCAGCTACCTACGTGCTGGCATTACAGGTGTGCACCCCTGGGCCAGCTCATTTCCACTTTCACTCATATTAACCCAGCACCTCTTAAATACAAAAGGAGTCAATTCTTTCCCTATTCTCTTTCAGCGCTGAACAGTACAGATGCATTAACTAGACAAACCTAACCGCTTAAATAGTTGAGCTGTAGTCACGGCTCCTTTGCTCTTAACTTCAAGCTGTTCCAGATCTGGCCCCAGGCTTCTTAGCTCTTAGCTCTAACTGCTGTCCTTGTGGAAACCTGCGGAACTAACTGGCACACAGGAAGTGTCCAACAAAGCAGTTCAAACCAACCCAGCAGGAATCCCCAGACACCCACCAAGATTTTCTAGCCTTTTATTTTTGCTGCGGTATATATACCCTGTCGATGTCCTAGACAAGGCTCATGAACCCTTCACATCCTAATTCTAAAAAAGTCTCTTGGGGCTGAGGGTGCACCTCAGTAGAAGAGCATTTGCACATGTGAAACCTGGGTTTAATCCCAGCACCACTTCCCCAAAAAGGAAATAAAATAACTTGGTCTTACCCTGCAGTCTTGAGAACGTCAACCTTTATTAACCTCTCCTACCCCTGAAACAGAGTATTGCTCAAAACAGACACCGTAGTGCACCGATTAGTTCAAATTAGCAGCGGATAAAGGCCTTCTCTTCTTGTTTGCTTAAAGTCCAGAGACACCAAAGACGACAAATCTTACTTCAGGTCCCTCCCCTGAGTTTTCATTAATTATATTCAAATAGTAGGGGGAAATACAAGTTTGTCAACACACCAAGGTAGGCTGCCACACATGGCTGTCTTCCATTTTGATCCAACACAATATTCCAAAAAGAATCGTTTATGAAGGCCAGGTAATCCCAGCACTCGCAGGCAGATCTCTGTACATTAGAGGCTAGCCTGGTCTACAAAGCAAGTCCAGGGCAACCATGGGGGCTCGGGAGGAGCGGGGGGGGGGGGGGAGGAGGGGGCCGCGGGGCAGGGGGGGGGGCGCAGGGCGGGGGGGGGCGGGGGTTGCGGGGTTCTCGAGAGTGGTGAGTGTGCAGCACTCTGGAGGCAGAAGCAGGCAGAGACCTGGTTTGAAAGCCAGCGTGATCTACATAGCAAGTTCCAGGCCTGCCAGATCTACACAGTAAGACCTTGTCTCTCAAAATCAAAGTCTCACGTTTTTCTCTTGTTAAACAAAGGGACTTTTAGGACGAAGAAGAAAAGTATCATATATTTCACCCTAATTACATGGGTGTCTGATGAACCCCAACTGTGTGTGTGTGTACGTATGTATGTATGTATGTATGTATGTATGTTTTACATGAACCAAGGGTCGGTTTCCAAAGCCCCACGGAGGGCTAAGGATCAAGGTCTGGGCTATGACAGCCTCGCTCTTCCACTTCTGGGCGTCTCTGCAAAGAGGCGAGACCCAGCACTGTCCCCTGCTCCTGGCACTCACCAGTGCACCAACACCGCTCGGCCCTCGGCACGCGCCTGGCCGATGAAGGCCACGCACCGGTCCAGGTGGCTGAGCAAGTCTGTCTCGGGCTTGTCCAGCGCCGGCACGAAGAGGCTCCGGAGACCTTCGAACCCAGCCCCAGCCTGGAAAGCCGGCTCCGCGTCCACTGTCAGCACGGCGGTGATGCCCGCCTCCAACAGCTGGTCCGGTTCCGCCACGGCCGCTGCCCCACCCAGATACAGGCCGGGCCGCACTTCCACCCGGTGCCCAGCAGAGCTGGCGGGGCTGGTAGTGGGAATCGGGTGCTCGCAGCCATGGTTCGAGCCCTGCACGTCCAACATGGCTGCCTGCGCCTGGAAGCCCGGCGGGCGGCCGCTGCCAGCCACCGAGTCACCGGCTAGAGCGACTGCCTCGCCGGCTTAAAACTCCAGCCGCTGAGCAGCGCCATGGGAGGACCACGGCAGTGTGGATTCTAGAGAAGAAGATGTAAGGCTCGCTGAAGTTCTGTGTTAAGTAAGCCCCCATTCAGAGCTGCCTTTCCCTTTCGCCCTCCTGCCAAGGTAGAAAATAGCCTCCATTCATCCAGTGCTGGCGGCACTGCGAGCTTGTACAGCGACTGTGGAAACCAGCATGGTGGTTCCTTCGGAAGATGGGGATCGATCGACCTCAAGACTCAGCAATACCATTCTTGAGTGTATACCCAAAGGACGCTTCATTTTACCACAGAGACACTTGCCAACCGTGTTCATTGGTGCTTTATTCACAATAGCCAGAAGCTGGAAACAACCTAGATGAACCTCAACAGAAGAATGGATAAAGAAAATGTGGTGCGCTTACACAATGTACTCAGTTATTTTTTAAAAATGAAATTCCTAAGTAAATGGATGGAACAAGAAAAATAAAAATCATTCTGGTGGGGTAACCCAGATCCTGAAAGAACAAATACGGCATGCATTAGCTTATATATGAACATTAGCTGTTAAGTCAATGATAACCAAGCTGCAGTCCACAGACCACAGAGGATAGGTATAGAGGAAGGGACTGAAAGCTCTCCCTAGGAAAGGGAAATAGAATAGGCAGGCTAAAACAGAAGGATCAAATGGGGAAAGTGGGGAGAAACAGCTAAATTAAGGGCCATTTGAGGGGGTGGCATGAAAACCAAATATGTAGAAGCTTCCTAAAATGCATACATATATGAAGGCTATCTGAATGAAATTGCCAAATAATGAGGGAGACAGAACCCCAAATGGCCATCTCTTGTCGCCAGATGAAGCTTCCAGTGACTGGGTTACATCTAATTGAGTTGTTGGTCAATGACGCCTCATGGGAACCCCCAAACAAACTCAGGCTGTTGCTAAGACTACAGGTGGCTCTCTACAAAGAGATGGCAAGGCCCCATTGCGGAAGACAACATCTACACAACTCACTGAACGTGGAGGCGTCGAGCTGGTGCCTACATAGAGCCATCACCGGTATATGCTAGCATCTTTGGTACAGGAAGGTGCTCTGCGTGCTACCAAAGGAGAAATTTAAATACCAACCCCACCACAAACCTTTCGGTCTACAATGGTGACCTGCCTGCTAGATATCCTAGTGCAACGGTGACACAAACTTGTGGCAGTGACCAACCAATGTCTGACTTGACTTAAGGCCCACTCCATGAGATGGAACCCATACCCAACACTTCCTGGGTGACCAAGAACCTGAGATGAGATAGCCCAGGGACCTAAGGTAACACCAAATACTGCTGTTCTAAAAAGAAAAGAAGGAAGAGAGGGAAGGAGGGAGGGGGTAAAGAGGGAGGGAGGAGCATAATTACATTCTGCTGTACTCAGAGATTAGTGCCTTGCTCTCAGCCATCGCCAGAGATTCTCCCTCCTGCTGCAGATGGAAACAAATACAGAGACCCATAGCCAGGCGTTAGGTAGAGAGTGAGAGACCTTGGAACTCTTAGCCCTAAATGGGATGTCTCCATCAAAATCCCTCCCCTCAGAGCTCAGGGAACCCTGCAGAAGAGGAGACAGAAAGAGCGTTAGGACCAGAAGGGATTTAAGACACCGAGAAAACAAGACCTTCTAAGGCAGCAGGATCGATGCAGGCATGAGCTAACAGAGACCGAGGCAGCATGCACAGGCCTGCACCAGGTGGGGTCCTGGAGCTGAAGGAAGTGGAGACATGCCCCCACCCCTAGCCCAGAAGTCGTCCCAGGTGCAAAGGAAACTCTTATGTCCCTAAATCCTAAAAGGCAGAAGGTAACAAAGGCCATGCTGGCCTCCAGGTTCCCTCAGGATCACAGGCACCTGTTACACATTTCAGAGTGCGTGCTAGCATCTTAGCCCCTCCTCAGCACTTCTCCCCTACCCCAAACTTCTGCAACTCACCCCAGCTACCCACTCCTTTTATAGCCTTATAGCCACCACGACCACCGCCACCCAGCTGCTTGTTCAGTTTTTAATCTTAGTGTTTTATTTATATTTTTTTTTCTCTCTCTCTCTCTTTACCCTGCAGGTCATATATATTATGGCTTCCAGCTTAGTGTCTTTACGGGATTCCTGAGTATGCAAGCAAGTGGTTCTCTGTATCTACATTTGGCCGCGTGGCTCTTTTCCTTCTGCTTGTTTTGTCCTATGCCAATATGTTAGTTTTTATTTTATCTTGTTATATTTTGTCACATTAGTATTCCTTAGAAGCCTGTTTGGTTTCTAAAGAGAGACGGAAAGATCCTCCGTGCGGGAGGATTAGGATATAGTATGTGAGAAAAAAAAATCCATTTTCAACAAAAGAAAAAAATATATAGTATCAATAAAAAAAAAAAAGAAAGTTCCCAGGTTTATCATGTTTAATGTTAATGAGGCAGAATAGCTTGTTAGGAAACAGAAGGAATACGAGAAAGGTTGCTCCTAACCTTCTAACCTCGTCTAGCTGGCCGACAACCAGATCAGAACACTGGCAGAAAAAAAATGGTACTCCCCTTTCAGAAGAAAAATAAAAAAATCACAAACAAGATGTTACAAATGGCTAATGAACTATGCCTTCAATCCAACTTTCTTATGTCTGTCTGAGTAAAGACCTTTGACCAATCCCTTCTCCAGCAGCAAGCCTCTATCTACAATGTACCTCTAAAAGCCTCATCTTCCAGAACAGAGAACCCTGAGGATAAGAAAAAGAAACACACCAGCACAAACTCTTCGCAATATTTAAACTTAGCGGTGAGTTAGGAATCTCAAAGTCCTAAAATGGCATATCGAGCTGCATCAGAGCATCCCTCTCCTAAAGCCACATTCGTTCTCTTAAAGAACGCCTCCTCTTTCTTTCTTTCTTTTTTAAGATTTATTTATTTATTGTGTATACTGTTCCCTGCCTGCATGTATACCTGTATGCCAGAAGAGAGCATCAGATCACATTATAGATGGTTGTGAGCCACCATGTGGTTGCTGGGAATTGAACTCAACTCAGGACCTCTGGAAGAGCAATCAGTGCTCTAAACCTCTGAGCCATCTCTCCAGCTCCTCATCCGTGTGTGTGTGTGTGTTTGATTTTTCCTTTTTTGTTGTTTCAAGACAGGATCTCCCTGTGTTAGCCTTGGCTGTCCTGGACTCATTTTGTAGACCAGGCTGGCCTCGAACTCACAGCGATCCACCTGCCTCTGCCTCCTGAGTACTGGGATTAAAGGCGTGCGCCACCACACCCGGCTAGTCTTTCTACTTCATAAATTCACCAACATGTTTCACTCTGACTCATCCTGAAATTCTGCTGTGGCAACTGTCAAGGGCCTGGGATGCCCCAGTAGAGATCTCTGAGGAGCTCCTCACCCTACCTTAGTGGCACCTTCAGTTGTAATCCCTCTGCTAGTGACATGAAAACCTTCAGGAAAGAGATAGCAGGAGCAACTGGTCACACAACTGAGTTGTAGTTCCCAGTTCACTCAGCAGTGTCACTTCAGGCCTCCAAAGTAAGATTTCATTTGTAGTTCTCCTCTTGTCCCTGTGACGGGGCAAGACAAGGTCCCTTCGTTTTGTTCTTGCTGAGTTAAGTTTCTCATCTTTTTGATGGAGAATCCCACCGAGGAGATGGAACACCACCCGACCCTACTCTAGGAACCAAAGGTCAGGATGTCATAGTGAACTTATCTTAATCTTTGTTAAAACTGCTTGTTTGTGTGGAACCCCCTCCAGCTCACCGCTTATCTTAGCTTCAGTTAGAACCCGCTCTTCACTGCTTGCTTCTAGCTGCTCATTTCTGCAAAGCGCCCCCTGCAGCTACTGAGCAAGATGCCAGGACAGGGCTCTTAAAAAAAAAAAAAAAGCCCCATTCCAGCTGCCTGGAATAAAGACTTTCAGTTGGCTGTAAAATATGTCTCAGTGGTCATCTCTGGTGGGCTACAGATACACACAATACACACACACACACACACACACACACACACACACACACACACACACACGGGTAGGTACTGAGGGATCCTGGTCCAGCATGGGCTTTGATATGCAACCATGTCATGGAGCCATATATCCCCCTGCCAGAGATAAGGGAAATGACTCATTTTGGCAGATGGGAACCAGTTTGACAAGTTCCTGAGGAATGCTGGCTTTTCTCTAACCACCAAAAATCCTCTGATAGTGCAGGTTGAGTTCATCTCTGGATGTTTGGACTGTCTGTGAGACCTAATTTAAGGCCCTTCAAATTGGAGATAGGAGACATATTTAGGTTGAATACCCAGAGCCTGCCTTGACTTCTTGAAGCTAATTTTAAGCGTCTGTTAGTGCTTTTAGACACCAGGTGGCGCCATTTGCCTTTATGCAAGAAACCAGTTTTCTGTAACTGTATCTCATTTTATTATATATTTTTAAATGGATGAATAAACAGATGAAAATCTACCCACTATGGTAAAGGTTGGCAACAGAACTAGTTGGAGAGGGAAAATCTTTTCTCCTGTGGAGTGACATTAGGTTTATGAACCACTCCAGGACAGGCCTCGCATTCAGGAGTAGTTGACCAACAAATAAGGGACTCCATAGTGTTTTGTGTTTACTTAGAAACTGGGGATCTTTTGTTTTGCTTTTAGAGAGGGTCTTGTGTTTTATTTTATCCTCTTGTTGTATTGTATTTTTATTTATTTGTTTGTTTGTTTGTTTGTTTGAGAAAGAATTTAAAAGTTGGGTGAGTAGGGAGGGGGAGAGGATTTGGAAGGATTTCGGATAGGGGAAGAATATGGTTAAAACATATTTAATAGTTTTGTTTTTGTTTTCAAGACAGAGTTTCTCTGTGTAATGTTGGCTGTCCTGGACTCACTTTGTAGACCACGCTGGCCTCAGAACTCAGAGAGATCTGCCTCCCTCTGCCTCCCTCTGCCTCCCTGAGTGATGGGATTACAGGAATGCACTACCGTGCCAGGCAATTTTTTTTTTTTTTGAGACAAGGTTTCTCTGTTTAGCCCTGGCTGTCTTAGACTTGCTCTGTAGACCAGGCTGGCCTTGAACTCACAGTGATCTGCCTGCCTCTGCCTCCCAAGTGCTGGGATTAAAAGCGTGTGCCACCGACCCCGGCTTAGAATTTTTTTTATACTTTCTTTTTTATGGTTATATTTTGAAAGTGTCATTTTATAGACTGTGGCCAATCACATGAGGACACACATCACTCAACACTTTTTGGTTGTTTCTTTAAAAAAAAAAAGCTTCATTTTCATCTTTAACAGTATTTTCAGTAAATGCAACTCTCTGCTGAGCAATTAGCAAAGAAATTTTCCCTCTTCTGTCCCTTCACCTCCTCATCATAGACCAAATTGAAGTTCCTCTTTCTATTTTCAGCAAAGTGTCGAGTTTGGTGCCGGTAAATCTCAAGTTCTGCTATTCTGTTCTCTCTCTCTCTCTCTCTTTCTTTCTTTCTTTCTTCCCTTTTTGTTTGTTTTGTAGATCGGGGGCTCAACATGGCTCATTCTGTAACCTCGGAACTCAGTATGTAGTCTGTGCTGGCCTCAAACTTGTGGCAACCGTCCCGCCTGAGACTTCACAAGGGCTGGATCCAGGTGTTAGCTACCATGTCTGCCTGCAAGTGTGTTCTTAGTGGGACTTCTGATGCAGGGCAGAGGCTGGAGAGATGAGCCGGCCATTCACAGCATTTGCTGCTTTTCCGGAGAACTGAAATTTGGTTTGTAGCATCCTCATTGGGTAGCTGATAACTGCTGCCTGTACTCCAACTCCACAGGATCTGACTCCCTCTTCTGTAGTACCTACAGGTATGCTACACGCAGAGACACACACACACATATACAAGTAAAAATAAACCATAAAAAACATCTAGGATAGCCATAAAGATACACACATGAAACATACTCTAAAGATTCCAAATAAGAATGTTGAGCAAAACCATAAATGGACAGTGGGTGCCACACATCTGTTACTTTGCGTGTGTTGGTGAGAAGGCAAGGTGCCTGGGGAGTGGTGGGCTCAGATTTAGCGTCGCCTTTGAAGAGCAGTGTGTCTGAAGCTGGTGGGAGCCTCAGTCTGGGTCTCGGGCTGAGTCTGCCCTGATGCTTACCAATGGGGTGATGGAATGCTTTTAGAAAATCATTAGGCTTTTACACTCTCAGTTCCTTCTGAATAAGTATGGCTTCATCACACGGTTGTAATGAGAATTATCTCATCCAGTCGTGTCTCGTTTGTGAGAGAAAGAAATCCCAAACTGGCTGGGCGTGGTGGCGCACGCCTTTAATCCCAGCACTCGGGAAGCAGAGGCAGGTGGATTGCTATGAGTTCGAGGCCAGCCTGGTCTACAAAGCGAGTCTAGGACAGCCAAGGCTACACAGAGAAACCCTGTCTCAAAAAAAAAAAAAAAAGAAAGAAAGAAAGAAAGAAATCCCAAGCTTCACTCTACAGCAGGGTCTTCAGACCAGGAAGGGCCGGGGTCAAGGTGATGGAGTGGCTGGGGTCAAGGTGAGGGAGTGGCTGGGGTCAAGGTGATGGAGTGGCTGGGGTCAAGGTGATGGAGTGGCTGGGGTCAAGGTGATGGAGTGGCTGGGGTCAAGGTGATGGAGTAGCTGGGGTCAAGGTGATGGAGTGGTTGGAAGAAAGGACCGTGCCAGTGACTTGGTAATGAAGCTATTGAATGAGACGAATCACTCTGCCCAACCAAGCCAGTCAGTGGCCACTGACTGTCGATAAGTGGATCTACATCTATCCTGGTATTAATTCAAACTCTGATGGTGTCACACTCCTGTAAACTCAGCATTAGCAGGTTGAACAGGAGTATTACAGGCTCAAGGTCAGAGAGAGAGAGAGAGAGAGAGAGAGAGAGAGAGAGAGAGAGAGAGAGAGAGAGAGAGAAGCCTGTCTCAAAAACAACTTTTTTTTTTCTGGAAAGGTATGTGAGTCTCCCTTTAAGTCTACTTATTGCCAATATTTTGAGAAAATAATTGAGCTCTTCAGAACCCTAGGGCCCGAGGTGACTACCTGGAGTTGAACACCTCATCCATTGTATAGAAACAACCAGGACACGTGACCAAATCTTTCATCTCTTTCCACCACCACTTAACATTTGCAAATGTAGCACGTGGGGCTGCTCTCCTTCTCAGAAGTGTTGGGACAGAAACTTGCTAGTGAGCCTTAGCTCATTCTCTTACTTCCCGTTTCAGCTATGGAAGAAACTGGTAAACAGCAGGAGATGGGCAGGATAAGGGGCACTGCAGAGCCTGTCTGTTCCATGTCCTGGTTTTGTGAATGTGTTTTGTTTTTGTTTGCTTGGTTTTGGGGTTTTCGAGACAGGGTTTCTCTGTGTAGCCTTGGTTGTCCTGGACTCACAGAGATCCGCCTGCCTCTGCCTCCCAAGTGCTGGGATTAAAGGCGAGCGCCACCACCACGCCCAGGGCTTGTGAACGTATTTTACAGAGCCACTCTTTCCTAATCTTTTCCCAGACAAACAGAATGCAGGGGAGTGGCCAGGGCCTTTCTTTCCCGCTGCCGTGCGTTCTATACTTCAGTTTGGTTCTGTCATCTACTGCCCGAACGATTACAACTAACCCAGATAAGCCTTGTGCGCTTCAGTGCCCCCATGAAAAAACCAAAACCAAAACAACAAACCAAGCCTAGTAACGCCTGTACTCACATTCCCTCAGGATTCTTAAATGATGAAAAACAGAAATGTGATAAACTATGGCAGGCTTGTGAACTAAAAGAGGGTCTGTCCTCTGATTGCTTCCAAACTCTTTAATATTTCATTCTTCATAAACTGCTGAGAGATTATCAAACATGGGGCCCAAACATATTCCCCTTCACCCTCTGACTATTGAATAGTCACAGTAGCTAAGACATAGAACCAGCCTAGATGCCCATCAATGGGTGAGTGGGTGAACAAATGTAATATAGGTACGTGGTACAGTTGTATTCAGTTACAGGAAAAATACAATCATGTCATCTTCAGGAAAGTGAATAGACGTATAGATTATTGTGTTAGGAAAAGGAGCTAGTCACTGAAAGACAATATCATATAAATACATACTATATATGTATATATTTATGAATATATACACATACATGTATATATACAAATATACACATAAATATATACATATACACACATACATGACACAAAAGCAGAGAGAGGACTGTGTGTGGGGACGAAAGGTCAAATGGGGATGGAGGGGAGACAAGAGAAGGTAAGAGAACAAAGAAATGTTACATGCTTTCTCTCACGTGCATATGAATGTATATGCACTCATACACGCAATTACTGTTTAAATTTGAAATGCCTGCACAGGCTCTGTGTTTGAACACTTGGCTCCCAGGTGGTAGTGCTTTTTTTTTTTTTCCTTGAAGGCTATGGCGTCTTTGGGACTTGGACCCAAATGGTGGCAGCGGGTCAGTGGGGGCGGGTCTGGACGGCTATGCCCAACTCTAGTTCTAACTCCCTGGTCCAGTTGCCAAGTAAGGTTCTATGGCATACACTACTGCCCCATGGGACTGCTCCTGCCACCTAGCACCTGCACAGTGGACCGTACTCTGAAACCATGAGTAATAACACCCTTCCTCCTGTGGGTTTTCTGATGGTGCTGTAATGCCTCTGGAGGCAAAGGCAAACACATTTTTGCAAATTTGAGGCCAGCCTGGTCAACGTAGCAAGCTCTAGACCAGCCAGGGCTGTAGAGTGAGACCCTGTCTCAGAAATTTAAAAAAAAAAAAAATCTTCCTCTCTTAAGTTGCTTTTCTCAGATGTTTTGTCACAATAATGACAAAAGTATACATAGTGCATACATATACGCATATACATATGTGTGTGCATATATGTGCACTTGTGTGTTTATATAGGTGTATGTATACACACACATCATGGGAGCAGAAGAAGGACTATTTGGAGAGAGACAAAAGTAGGGGAAAGATGTCAAGGGAGAATAATGGCTGTAATAAGCAAAGTACAGTAGTAAACAGGTATGAAAATGTTACAATAAAATCCATTATTTAAGCTGGGCATGGTGGCACACATCTTAAATCCCAGCACTCGGGAGGCAGAGGCAGGCGATTGCTGTGAGTTTGAGGCCAGCCTGGTCTACAAAATGAGTGTAGGACAGCCAAGGCTACACAGAGAAACCCTGTCTCAAAACTCACCCCCCCCCCCAAATCCACTATTTAGTAGTGAAACTGAAGTAAAATTATAACAAAGTTTAAAAAAACTGTGCACTAGGTGGCAGCATCAGCTTGCTAAAACTGCTCTTGCCTTGACTTCCTGTTTTGTTTTTTAAGTTTCTAGATAGGCAGAGTAGAGGAAAACTCACACACTGGGTACTTCCCTATGCTTTAAATATTAATTAATTAATTAATTAATTAATTGTTTTTTTTCCCAGACAGGGTTTCTCAGTGTAGCCTTGGCTGTCCTGGACTCTCTCTGTAGATCAGGCTAGCCTCGAAATGACAATGATCCCCCTGCCTCTGCCTCCCAAGTGCTGGGATTAAACAAATGTGCCACCACACCTGGCTCATAATTTTCTTTTTATTTTCTGTCCATTGGTGTTTTGACTGCGTATATATATGTGTGAGGGTGTCAGAAGTCCTGGAAGTGGAGTTACAAACAGGTGTGAGCTGCCCTGTGGGTGCCAGGGGTGGGGTCTCCTTTTCGACAGTTCTATGGGCAAGGGCAAGAGAGAATTATGAGCTGGATATTAGAACTGTGAAGTAAGTTGGTGATTTACTAAGCAACTGTATCTAAAAGACAAGATATGGCTCAATGGTAACCAACCAATACGTCTCTTCTAGAACAGAGACCCTTTCCATAGAGAGAAGAGGCTAGTTTGTTTGAGATAGGTTCTTGCTATGTGGCTGAGACAGCGTTTGGCTCTAGCTAGTGAATTCTGGGCCACCAAGCTGTAGGACCTGGTGTAAAGGTTTGAATGAAAACATCCCCCACAGGCCCAGTTGGTGGCGCTGTTACCAAGTTCATCCTTATTGGAGGAAGTACCTCATTAAAGGCTGACTCTTGACTGTTAGAAGATTCCCATCATTTCTATTTTGCTCTTTCTACTTTAGCTGCTTGAAGTTCAAAATGTGTGGTCTCAGCTTGCTGCCCCAGTGGCCATGTCTACTGCCTGCTGCCATGTTGACCCAGCCATCATGGACTCTAACCCTCTGAAGCAGTCAGCTCAGCGAACTCTTTATCCCACGTGTTGCCTTGGTCATGGAGTTTTACCGCTGCAACAGAAAAGTCGCTAATACCCCTTGCCTCATAAAAGGAGAAGGAGGAAGGAACGAAGGAAGGAATGAAATCTCTTTTTTTAAAAAAAGAAGCCAGACAGAGAGGCAGGCGGATCGCTGTGAGTTCAAGTCCAGCCTGGTCTACAAAGTAAGTCCAGGACAGCCAAGGCTACACAGAGAAACCCTGTCTTGAAAAAACAAAGCAAAGAAGGTTAAAGGAGTTCACACCAAATTGTTAAATGGTGATTATGTCAGTAGGTGGGAAAGTGGTAACTGAAAATAGAATTAAACTTTTTTTTTTTACACAACATGATTTTTTTTTAAAGGCTGTATTAGTTCATAATTTCTTTTAAAATATTACTGGAGACTGAACTCAGAACCTCGTGCACCGGAACCAAGCACTCACTCCATTTACTAAGCTGCAGCCTCTGCTCTTCGTCAGTGATCTCGGTTTCAAAAACCAAAACCAGGCGTGGTGGCGCACACCTTTAGCCCCAGCACTCAGGGAGGCAGAGGCAGGCGGATCTCCACGAGCTCCAAGCAAGCCTGGTCTACATAGTGAATTCTAGGCCAGCTAACATTACATAGTGAGACCCTATCTTAAAACAAACAAACAAACAAAGTGAACGGTTTGTATGCCATGATTCATGATGTGATCAAAATGTAGGGTTTTTTTTTTTCTTTCATAACCATTTAAAATGTATTCGGTTTGTTCCCCTTTTTCGTCTTATCTTCCTCAAAGCGTGGCCCAAGACTCAGCATTGCTGGCGTCATTCAGAGCTTGTTCAACGTGCAGACTCTCAGCCTCTGCCCAGCTCCACTGACTTACAGCCCAGAGTGACACATGCATAAGGTTTGCAAAGAGCGATGGTGTCTCTGCTTTTGTCAGTAATGGACAGCTCTGTAACAAGCTTAGGCCACAGTCACAGTCTCAATCTGTAAATTCTAATCCCAATCTTAGGTGGTGACAGATATGTAAACCTCTATTCACAGATAAGCCTTTGTCCTCTTATCCAGGGAAGGAACTGTCTCCAGCAGACGTTGAGATCGTGTTTTTCCACCCTACCTCTACACACACCCCCATCTTCCTGCTCCTGTTTGCATCTATGTCTATTTCCTTTGCTTCTCACCTTAGCCAAAGGAGGAGGGAAGGTGGTAAAGAAGAGATGGGTCGGGGCTGGAGAGATGGCTCAGAGGTTAAGAGCACTGGCTGCTCTTCCAGAGGTCCTGAGTTCAATTCCCAGCAATCAGATGGTGACTCACAGCCATCTATAATGAGATCTGGTGTCCTCTTCTGGTGCTGGGGGTGCGGGGGGGGGGGGGGAGGGGGGAACACACATGCAGCAGAACATTATATACATAATAAATAAATAAATAAATAAATTCTATTTGGATGGGTGGCTTCCTGCTCTCTGAGCTTGGCACATGGAAGATGCCAACTCTTCCTAGGGAAACTTCTGTAGACGTCTTGGCAATGTTTACTTCTGATAAGTACTTCCATTGGCTTAAGGAGGATGCATCTGTGTTGCAGGATATTTGATCCCATTGTGAACCAGGAGATTGTGAACTGTAAAAACCTGTCTTTTGTTTGGTGAGGCTCAACCCTAAAACACACCATTAAGCCAAGAACTTTCTGTTTATTGTAAACAGGTGATTAAGGTATGGTTCAGGCAGCTGTAGCACATGCTTTTTTTTCTTTCTGTCTTTCTTTCTTTCTTTCTTTCTTTCTTTCTTTCTTTTTTTCTTTTTGGTTTTTCGAGACAGGGTTTCTCTGTGTAGCCTGGACTCACTTTGTAGACCAGGCTGGCCTCCAACTCACAGCAATCCACCTGCCTCTGCCTCCCAAGTGCTAGGATTAAAGGCGTGCGCCACCACACCGAGCCATAGCACTCATTTTTAATCTAAAATCTTTGTGTACACAGAATTTAACAAAGTTGACCCTAGGTGAAAAGGTGGAGCAAGAAACCAGCTAACGGGGGTTAAAGAGTAGGCGGGACTTTGAGTTGAAGGGACTTTGAGACAGCGTGGATAAGAAGAAGCAGGCTTTTTGAGCTAGCAAGCTCTTTGGCTTTTTCCTCCTAGGCCATCAGCTGAGTTAGCAAGTGTTTGGCCTTGAGCGGTTGGGTTTTTGGCTTTTTCCTTCTGGGACATAAGCTGAATAGGAAGGTCAGCTGGGTGCTTTCTCTGAATCTCTGAGCTAGCAGGTTTTCACCCCAGCATCTGGCTCCTGAGTCCTTTTTTGTTTTGTTTTGTTTGTTCGAGATAGGGTTTCTCTGTGTAGCCTTGGCTGTCCTGGACTCGCTTTGTAGACCAGGCTGGCATCGTACTCACAGAGAGCCCCCTGCCTCTGCCTCCTGGGTGCTGGGATTAAAGGTGTGCGCCACCATGCCTGGTGGTGTCTTTATTGGTAAAATCAAACATCTGGGATTTTCATTTTATATAACAACACATCTGTCTTCCAGATGTTCATTTGCACATCTTCCCTCAGCCCCTGAGAATCAAAATGTTGGCCTAAATTTTTGGTGCCCTTTCTTCCTGTCCTGGGGGCTTACTGCGAAAGAATCAAGACACTTTTTCTGTCTGCAGTGACCACCGAACTCCACCATGTTCTGTGCTGTGGGCCAATTCCCAAAGTGGCTTTTCTTACCTACAGCCATTGCTTACTGTAGCTCCCCTGAGCCTAAATCAGGTTCGCTCCCTGTTGTACCTCCTAAGGTCCAAGGGACACATGAAATCTTTTTCTTTAGGATTTGAAGAGGAGACAGTCCATTTCCCCAAACTTCCTGTATGTGAGGAAGAATTGTCCCCCCCCCAAAAAAATCTCTTTACAAATCTTCTTTCCTTCCACATCCCACCCTTGCTCTGTGTCCTTGTGATTTCAACCATTTCCTTTCTAGATGCTGCAAATGATGAGCTGGCTTCAGTGAAATATCACTGTTTACATCCCGTCACAAGTGTAGTTGCTTAATTGTAAAAACCAAAAATAAAATTGTGCTCTCCGTGTTTTATTCATCTGAGACTCACCCATCTGAAGAACTGTTGCCAGTTGTGGGTCTCATATTTTCCGTCAAATGCAGACTAACTGGGGTGTTCGGGGTGGGCGTGGGGGGAGACAGGATGGAGCAGAGATCCTGAGTTAGAAAGAGCTGAAAGCCCTGCCGAACAGTTGGGGGTGGGGTAGGGAGGAAGCCTTTCTTTAAGGGCACCTAGACGTGAGTCTAAGCACTGTGATACCTGGATTTCTTTGAAACTGTCCTTTGATTCCACACACACCCCCTAACCCCAAGCCCTTCTGAAGGACAGGGAGCTGTTAATTGTCCTCAAGGACTCTGTTGTGTTGTTTTAGCCTATTCTGTCTCTTTGAGTCATTTCTCCTTCCAAGCTTGTTTCAAATTCCAGAAACAGAAAAGGCCTGTAGGCAAATTCCTTATGATAAGAACTGACTTACGGCTCGGAGGCAAAGGCAGGCGGATCTCTGTGAGTTCAAGGCCAGCCTGGTCTACAAAGCGAGTCCAGGACAGCCAAGGCTACACAGAGAAACCCTGTCTCGAAAAGCCAAACCAAACCAAATCAAAACAAAACAAAAAAGAACTGACATATGTACTAAGCAGATGTGGTATGCCCGTCTTCCCAGCACTGAGGAGACAGAGACAAGACCATCAGAGATTTGGAGATGAGACAGTCACTGCAGCACTACTTAAAATAGTAAAAGTTTAGAAACAGTCTAACAGCTCCCCTATCGGGACTGACAGAAGTGATTTCTGGATACCATCCCCTCTTGGGCTCCTAAGTAATGAAGCATTTGTTTCCTGGAATGTGGGTTAGAAAGGAAACAGACAATGTTGGATGAGGCCGAGGCTGTATTTCCTTGGTGCAGGCAGTTCTGAGAGATCAAAACAGACACCAAAGGGCGTGATTGTACTCCTTCCCTGCCCTGTGGGGGTGGGGGCAGAGGACTCAAGGCTGTGGCTTGAACATGGCATACAGCTTTCCTCTTCCACACAGGGTAAGCTGGGCTGTGATTAATTTAAATTTTGCCAAAAAGTCCTCCATCCTCTTCACTGTCTTCCTCCATCACTAACTCAATAGGAGGCAGATGGTGATGTGGGAAAATGAATGTTGAGGCTGCCAACAACATACACTGAAGGAGAAGCTGGCACGGTGGCCTCCAGTCAACTCATTTAATTTTTTTTTTTGTGTGGTGGTGGTGGTGGTAGTGGTGGCTGCTTTCTGTCATCCCCCTCCCAGGGTTTTGGAGGTTTTTTGTTTGTTTGTTTGTTTGTTTTTTGAGAAACTGCCTCACTATGTAAACCTGGCCTGAACCCCATTGTGTAGACCAGGCTGGCCTTGAACTCACAGAGATCCTCCTGCCTCTGCCTCCCAAAGATTTAAGGCATACACTGCCATGCCCAAAGTGTGTGTGTGTGTGTGTGTGTGTGTGTGTGTGTATATATACATATATATATATATAAATAAAATCATCCTAATCACTATTATTATTATTATTATTATTATTATTATTATTATTATTATTAAATGGCCTGGGAATTTTGATTACAAAGTTTCTTGGCACTGATGGTAGCTGCTTTCTGTTTAGATCAAGGTTGGCAAACAACGTAGGGGAACAAAGTCAGAAGGGAAAAAGAGCCTGGACACTGGAAAGGCTGCCCCAGAGAAGCCTGAATTAGAAGGTTGGCCATTGGAGCCTCAAGGACACTTATAGACCAGGCAACTAATCCAGGGATCTGAACACTCCTCCTCAGAATTAGGCAGGTGTCCTCTGACATCCACAAGGGAACTGCAGTGAGTGCTCCTGGGCCAGTACACACACACACACACACACACACACACACACACACACACACACATAAAGAAAAATGTAAAAGCGTGTCATTTGTGGTTAATTGCTCAGAGGGAAGCAGGAACTCAAATGCAGGTGAATGCCTGCAGAGCAGATTGAAGACGGGAGGGTACAGTTGGTTCTCAGCCTTTACTGTGAAGCTTAAGAGAGGAGGATCTGGCCCTGAAATAGCATAAAGTTAGTTCCGGTAAGGCTAGTATGGCTGCTCCAGAGTGCCTCTGTCTGGTTACATGGGGGGCAAAGGACGCCTCTGGGTGAGCCTGGCACAGGATTCCTGACCTTTAGAGCCAGAAACCAGAGGCCCACACTAAAATCTTTCCCAAAGTTGAAATCGTACTTGGGACTTTGGAGATACAAACTCATTAGTTAATAGGATTTTGAAAGTCATTTTAATATAAGAGCATACATTCATTATGAATAATTACAACTTGACCCTACAATGTACTAAAGCGCTCATTAACCTCAATCCTCACTCCCCATTCACCTACGCTGGAGTAGTACACAACAGCTGTCTGCTTCTATGGGATTATGGAAAACACACCAGAGAGGATGTTCGTGTTCACAAACTATTGCACAAGGTCAAAATCACCTATAGGCAGTCTAGTAAAGTGGAAATCCTTTTTTTTTTTTTTTTTAAAGACAGGGTTTCTCTGTGTAGCCTTGGCTGTCCTGGCCTCGATTTGTAGACCAGGCTGGCCTTGAACTCACAGTAATCTGCCTGCCTCTGCCTCCTGAGTACTGGGATTAAAGGTATGTACCACCACCACCGGGCAAGGGTTGGTTTTTGTTTTTTGTTTTTTTTTTAAAGCAAAACCACAGCATGAGGGGACACTAATAGATTGGTTTGCACATGAGCTACAGCGGGGAAGGTCCAGGAAAGAAGACACTAGCTGTCCACTTGGCTTTCCACGACAGAGGTCTCTGAGGTTCCCGGGCTCACAGTAACGTGAGAGTTGGGTGTCTTGGAGGTCTCTGTAAGCACGTGGAGGGCCTGTGGGTCCTTTAATCCCAGGAGTACACGGCTCAGAAGGCCTTTGAGCAGCTGCATCTCGCGAAGCAGGAGGTCCACCTTGGGCGGCAGAGCTTCGTGTGACTGTTCCGCAGACGTGGGCAGAGGCACACAAGCTTGTGGCCCAGCAGTGGCGACGTGGCCCGCGGGGAACTGCAGCCCCTCAAAGGTGCTGTTAGGGGCAGAAGTGACTGACGGGACGGATCTGGACACTGGCGTCTTCCGGAAGGAAAGCGGCTTGTCCCCGGGCGCTAAGGCTGCAGCCTGTGGGGCTGGCGCGGTGGTGGATGCCAGATCCAGGACAGAGCCTGCAACGCAACACGCCTGGTCACCTGAGACTGTCTCTGGTCCTAAGACCACGCGGGGCGGGGTCTGGCAGAGGGTAGAGGACCAAGATGGGAAGATGGGTAGACTGTGAGAGGACCTTGGGATGCAGGAGGCAGAGTACTCGCAGTGCTGAGCTGTCACTCACCCCGCCCAGGGAGCTGCAGCCAAGGGCTGCGTTTCCGGACACTTCGGGTGGTGGTGGCCGCCTCACACCAGTATGATTCGAGCTCCTCGATCTCTGGCTGGGGGACCGTATACTCGGAGCCCCAGTCGAAGCGGCGCACCGGCCGGCTGTACTTGTAGAAGGCGAACTGCAGCGGTGTGTCCCGCTTCTGTGGGTGCAGGCGCGTCTCGCAGCGCAGCACCACACGGCCGCGCGCCTCCTGCGAGCTCAGCGTCCTGAGCACTGGCGTCTGGAACAGCTCTGCAGGGAGGGCGAGACGGAGGCCGCGGCGCTATAAGAGTTGGCACTAGGAATGGTACCCTACCAACCAACCATTCTGCTGACCTGCCCACCGCCCTGATCCCTCTCCTTCCCTTTTCCGGAGAGGGCTCCTAGCCTACTCAGAGAACTAGAGTGAGTAGGAGAAAGAGATGTGGGCCCGGAGACTGAGGCCACCTGGAGGGGTGGGGAGGTAGGATGGAGACAGTTTGAAGGGAGGCAGAATCCTGACAGGTGCTACAAGTTACATCCTAGCTGGCAATCAATGGACGTTCTCTAGACTTGAAGGGGACAGCTGCATCCTTCTTTTAAGGATGTAGCATGCCCTCCAGACAGGCCAGAGCTCATCCCTCCTAATTGGGATCCCTAACTAGAACAAGAAACCTAGATGTGTTGTCATAGGGATGGGACACCCTCCTAGAAAGCAGGCTGGAGAGTTCAGCCTCCATTTTTTCCCCCTTCTGGTTCCAGCCCTAGAAATTCCCAGTGGTCGTACTCCCACCTTGCACAGTCACAGCCACCTTAGAGGAGAACATGGGCGCACTCTCCACTGGGATGCGCATGGTGCCAGAGCACTGGTAGTGACCGCTGTCACTGGCTCGCGCCTGTAACACCGTGTAGTTGGTGCTAGAATGGAAGTATCTCACGGCCTGGCCATCGTGGTAGTAATGAAGCTTGTAGACAACTTTGTCGTACCAGCCGCGGCAGCGCATCACCAGGGGCTCTCCCTCGAACACCGCAGCATACGGCACTTGCAGAATTAGCCAGTCTGCAACAGACCCCACAGACACTGTTTACTCATGCCAGCTCTGCCAGGCATAGTGGCGCCCACCTTGAATCCCAGCAGTCGAGAAGCAGAGACAGGAGGGTCACTGTGAGTTCGAGGCCAGCCTGGTCTAAAAAGCGAGTTCCGGGACAGCCAGGGCAGTTAACACAGAGAAACCCTGTCTCAAAAACAAAACCCAAAGTAAACCCAAACCAGCTCTGTGTGTCTTTCCTTCTCAGCCTTTCCTCCCCCACACCTCACCCCCCAAACTCACCACACCCCCCACCACCTGCCCAGTACCCAAGACTGTATTTCCCTGGCCACCAAAACCATTTCCTGTTTCCTGTTTTGGTTACTAGCCCCTGGGATCTTCTCAGTGCAGAAAACTGAACAGGAGGAAGGAAAATAGTACCAGGGAGGCAAAGTTACCTCAGATTTGGTTCCAGCATCAAGGAGCCTCCTGTCAAAATCAACTTTAAGCCCCACAATGTGACTTCAAGGTCTTCCTGACCTAGTCTCTGACAACCTCTCCCATGACCTGTTTCTTTTCTTTTCTTTTCTTTCTTTCTTTCTTTCTTTTTTTTTTTTTAAGATTTATTATGTATACAGTGTTTTTGCATGCATGTATTTCTGTACTCCAGAAGAGGGCACCAGATCAGATGGTTGTGAGCCACTGTGTGGTTGCTGGGAATTGAACTCAGGACCTTTGGAAGAGCAGCCAGTGCTCTTAACCTCTGAGCCGTCTCTCCAGCCCTGCCTGTTTCTTTTTCACTTGCCCCACCTTTCACTCAACACAAGCTGGGCCTAGCCACACTGAACTTCTCAGAAAACTAACTCTTTATAGAGCCCAGAGCCCCTGTAAAGCTTTTTTCTCAACCCAAATGTCCCTGCTTTTCAGCTTAAATTGAGGCCTCCTTGCCCTATGTGCCTGCGTTTAGGCTTTATCTCCTGAAGGAAAGGTCTCTGAGAACAGCCTTAGGTATCTCCAAAGTATCTTATATGTACTCAGTCAACACCACCACCATCATCACTGCAGCTAACCCTATCCTTAGCACATCCTAGATGTCATTTTAGGTATCATAAATTTTTAATTCATTCATTCATTCATTTGGAATTAGGTGTATGTGCCTGTGTCTTTGTGAGTCTGTCTTAGTGAGTGGAGGTGCAGGTGTCAGAGGAGGCCAGAAGAAGGCGCCATCTCCCCGGGAACTGAAGTTATAGGTGGTTGTGGCCTGATGTGGGTACTGGGAACGCGACTCCAATTCTCTTTAACCACTGAGCTATCTCTCCAGCCTCTGTTTTAGGTATTAAACACACACCCAAGCGCGCGCGTGCACGCACGCACACACACACACACACACACACACACACACACACACACACACACACACCTCTAAAGCTGAAGCAGGAGGATTGAAAGTCAAGGCATGCCTGGCTGCATGCATATGGAGACCTTGTCTCTAAAATCCTCTTCAAGGCATAGTCACAGTTTCTGTGTTTCTGTCAGCCGGGGCCATTGTCTGTGGGCATGCCTGCTTCTACCTTTAATGATCTCAAACAGGAAACTGGGAGAAGTGTTAAATGCTAATGGGAACATTGCCTAGTGTTATTTTTTTTTTAAATTAATGTTTTCGAGACAGAGTTTCTCTGTGTAACAGTCCTGGCTGTCCCAGAACTCACTTTGTAGACCAGGCTGGCCTCGAACTCACAGTGATCCTCCTGCCTCTGCCTCCCAAGTGCTGGGATTTAAGGTGTGTGCCACCACCGCCTGGTGTTCTTTAAATGCTTAAGAAAGATGGCTGCCTGCCCAGATAAGATTGTTACCTTTCCTAGCCCCATTGTTTGTTTGTCAATGCCTCTGTTGTTTGTTTTAACACAGGGTATTATGCACTATGTAGCCCTGACTGGGCTGTGGATTTGCAGTCATCCTGCCTTTGTATCCCGAGTACTGGAATTACAGACATGCACCACCATGCCCAATTTTCTCATCCCTACTTTGAAACCCTTCAGATATTTTTAGAGAGTTAGTTTCTTGATTGACTCCTAGGTGCTCATGCACACATGCCAACAACAAAAGTTTTATTAAGGTCCTTTTTTGTTTCTTTGTTTTGTTTATTGAGACAGGGTTTCTCTGTGTAGCCCTGGCTGTCCTGGAACTTGCTCTGTAGACCAGGCTGGCCTCAAACTCACAGAGATCCACCTGCCTTTTCCTCCTGAGTGCTGGGATTAAAGGCGTGCACCACCGCAGCCTGGTTTATTAATTTCTTTGTTCAGTCACTCTACCTGCCTTTTTTTTTCTTTCCTTCTTCTTCTTTCTCTTCTTCTGACCCATCTCTTTCTCTCTTATTTCATTCTTTATTAAAAAAAAAAAAGACTTTTGAGAAAGGGTATTGCTATATGGTCTAGCCTCACCTTAATCTCCTGTGGCAACTCTCCTGACTCAGCCTCCTGAGTGTAATCCTGAGATTACAGGTGTATACTACCATGCCTACCTACTTTTTAAGAACACAAATAACTAACTTTCATTATTGTGTTGGTTTTCTTTTCTTTCCTTTTTCCAAGACAGGGTTTCTCTGTGTAGCTTTGGCTGTCCTGGACTCCCTTTGTAGACCAGGCAGGTCTCGAACTCACAGAGATCCGCCTGCCTCTGTGTCCCAAGTGCTGGGATTAAAGGCATGCACCACCACCACCCAGCTCTATTGTGTTGTTTTTCAAGCAAAAAAATATTTTTAATCATTTCTCCCCCTTCATCTCTCTTCCTTGTGCCCTACCACCTCCAATAGCATCTCTCACTATGTAGACTTACTGTTCTTTTTTTTGCAGGGAGGGGGTTGGTTTTTTGAGATAGGGTTTCTCTATGTAGCCTTGGCTGTCCTGGACCCACTTTGTAGACCAGGCTGGCCGAACTGACAGTGATCTGCCTCCCGAGTGCTGGGATTAAAGGCATGTGCCACCACGCCTGGCTTGATTTACTGACCTTTTGACAACCCCATCCTCCATTTCTCAATACCTCTTGTTCCCCTTTCTTGGTCTCACATCTGATGTCATGAAATATACACCATTCTCACATCCCTTTATTTATATACACACAAACATTACAAGTCAGAATCCTGACTGGACATGGTGGGCACACCTTTAATCTCAGCCCTTGGGAGACAGAGGAAAGTAGACTCCATGAGTTTCAGGCCAGCCACCTAGGCTACAAGGTGAGACTCTATTTCAAAAAACAAAACAAACAAGTAAAAAGGACCCTCTTGGGGTGTGGTGGTGCATGCCTTTAACCTCAGTACTCAAGAGGCAGACACAAAGGAATCCTTGTAGTTCAAGGCCAACCTAGTCTACATAGTGACATCAGAGAGGCGGGGGGTGGGGGGGAATTAGGGTTCCAGTAGTATGAAAAGAGTACAAATTCTGACTTTCTGAAACTCTTTCTGAAACTGAGTCACCTCAGCATATTAATAATATTTATTTGCTTCATGCTCCATCAGGAAGACAAAGGGAACCTTTGGGACCATGAAATCTTTTGCTGTTGTTGTTGTTGTTTTGTTTTTGTTTTTTGAGACAGGGTTTCTCTGTGTGTAGACCTGGCAGTTCTAGAACTCACTTTGTACACCAGGCTGTCCTTGAACTCACAGAGATCCACCTGCTTCTGCCTCCCAAGTTCTGGGACCAGGGTATCTTTACTGCCTCTGACTACTCCAAAGACTCAAGGTGGGCCTGTGTGGCCTTCCTCTCCCCACTTCTTGTCCCTTGGGAATAGCCTGGTGTCTACCCTTCCAGGAGGACCAACACTCACCATTAGATACAGAAAGGTGGATGGGGTCACTGACGGGTGCTCCCCGTGTCTGACATCGATACACTCCTGGGGCCTGCACCTCAATGCTCTTCTTGTGGGAAGGCAGGAGGACATGGCCCAGATACCAGAGAGTGCTAATGGGCCTGAGCTCCAGCAACAGAGGGTGGTACCCATCACATCGTAGGGTTACTCGCTCCCCTTTGAAGATGGTGGTCCAAGGTGGGTGTAGAGACAATACAGGCTTCTCCAGAGTAGCTGAGAATGTGGGGGGTGGGGCAGTGTGAGGAAGAAAAGTATGGTGAGGTGCCTGACCAAAAATGAGGTCCCAGGGTTGGGAATTCTTGGGAAACATCAGTTTCTGGTACCCAGCCCACATAAGGACCCACCCTGGCAATAGGGAGACCATAGTCATGGGACTCCAAAAAAGGAGTCTATTAATCGGAAGCCATTTCTAGTAGCTATGCACAAGAAGGTTTAGTCATCAAGATTGAGCAAGAGTGTGTGTAATGGTGGTGGGGGTGTCGGGGGTGGGGGGGGGTGGAGATGCCTTCTCAGAACAGCCAGGAACTGGGGCATCTACCCTAGTGGAACTTATCAAAACTTGAATGAGAGATGTGTAAGACTTACCAGCTTGCCCACTGCTTGGAACTGCAAAGCAAGAAAGAAGGAATGTTCTCTATGACAGGAAAGACTTTTGATCCCAGGAAAGCCTTGAATAGCCTCAACGCCTGTTTTGTCTTTGTCCACACCAAATTACCTAGCTTTGAGAAAGCTGCCTCCATCTCATCCTCCCGAGGCACACAGTGAAACCTGAGGTGAGCGTAGGCCCTGCCCTGTCTGACTCCCCGTCTCCCCACTCATTACCCACTCACCCAGAAGCAGGAGGGCTGCCAGGGTCCACATGATGAAAGTCTGCTCACAGAAGGTTGGAGGTACGCTGGAGGAGGGGCAAGGAGAGAGAAGAAGAAGAAGAAGAAGAAGAAGAAGAAGAAGAAGAAGAAGAAGAAGAAGAAGAAGAAGAAGAAGAAGAAGAAGAAGTTAAAAAAAAAGGCAGTTAGTAGCTAGCACTGAAAACTAGGAGACAGACAGTGTTGTTTCTTCTGCCTGTTCCTACTTCCTCAAGATGGAGGTGGCGTACAGATGCTGTTGATATCCCACTCCCACTCCATCCTTTCCCCACCAGCCGCTCCTGCTGATGTTCACAAGCCCATGCTGTTGTTTTGTTTTGTTTTGAGACAGGGTTTCTTTGTGTTGCCCTGGCTGTCCTGGACTCACTTTGTAGACCAGGCTGGCCTCGAACTCACAGTGAGTCCACCTGCCTCTGCCTCCAGAGTGCTGGGATTTAAGGTATGCGCCACCGCCACCCAGCCCATCTTATTCCTGTTTTGTCCCTGATGACAGGTATTTTGGTGTAAGGCCTAGAGAGGTCCATGTTAGGTTCCTTGAAGTGGAGCTCACATCCTCCCACAAATGAGTAGACAAAAAGGCATGATACAACCACCCTGCCCTGCCCTGCTTACCTGTTATTCCCCAGTCAAAAACCAGAAGGGTAATATATTTTCTCCTCCTCTTTTCCTTGAATCTGAACCATTCAGTCCTCTTCCCATCCTTCCCCTGCCCCGACCAGCCCACAGTGACCTCACCTCCACTCGCTTGTTTCTTTCTTCTTTCCTTCCACCAGACCCTTAATACCCGCTCCCAGCCACGTCCTAGTCCCAGGGCTTGTGGCCTGGAAGAGAAGTCACGAACATCAGCCCCCAAGAGGCTTCTCGAATCCGACCTCTCTGCTCTGGTTCTCCTGCGCTCTGAGCCATGTGACCACACCTGAGCAATGAGGAGCCTGAATCTCAGGTAAATATTTAATGAAGTTTCCAAGCTGATAGATAGTGTGTCTCCCTGGGCTCTGTCCTGTCCACACTCGCGCCTGTTTGGAACCAGGACACCTGCTTTCCTTGGAACTCTAGCAGGGAGGAGATGAGCGATCAGATTATGGTCAGCTCTCCAAGATCGCATCATCCAATTTTGCTGATGCACCAAGGTTTCCTCTTAGACTTCCCTCATGTCTCAGTGCAGTGTGCCTCGTGGGAAAATATGGCCCGTCTTTTAAATTATGCTGACCAGGGAGGAGGGAGAAAGAATTATTATGTAGGTTTAAAATGTAGGAAAGTATCCGATAAGGTGACGGGGGGGGGGGCAGGGGGGGCGGTGAGGGGGAGGGAGAACTAGATACAGAGAGTGGAGATGAATGCCCTGGTTAGGCAATGCTCCTGTGCTTCCTGCCTCATCTTGGGACCAGTCTGGGACTCCTCACATCAACCACAGCGTGTCCCCATGGTCTCACTTCTGTACAGCCCACTACCTCTACAGTAAAAGTGCCACACATCTGTCAGCTGTTCTCACAGCCTACTCAAGCAGACGATTTTGCCTTCTCAGAAGCCATAACAGACATCTCACCTCCTTTACTGGATTCCAGAAGAAACCTGATCACACCAAAACTTCATGTGCTATGTAGTCTCTCTTGAGCTAACAGGAATCAGTCTCAGAGCTCATTAGCCACACAGATAAAGCTCAGAATCTGACCCGAAAAGTGTCCTGTCCAACACTTGTTTATTGCACATTTTCCTCTGAATTTCTCAAAAGGGAGTCTTTTTCTCTATGTAGGACTCTTCCCATAAGGATTGTAATTCTTTACTTCTTTGCATATTGCCAAGTCCTTAAGTATGCAGACAAGCTTGGAAATTATTGTTACCCAGGATTTTGGTTTTTTTCCCCCCGCTTTTAAGGGCTTTGCTAGCCTCTCCAGGCCAGTCTCAAACGCTGAAGTGGCCTGACATGTTCCTCTTTTCCTTGGTCCTCTATGTGTTGGGACAACAGGCAAGCACCACCACACTGGGGTTGAGCAGTTCTTTGAATTCTTTGAAGTCTGTCACAACAGAACTTCCTGGCAGCGTGAGCCATCATTTGATAAGGAGTGTGGCAAGTAGAAAGCTCTCGAGGATGCTGAGAGACCATGAGAGTAGCTCTCTTCAAGGGAGTGCACCAGTGTGTGGCAGGTACCACGTCAATGCTTCACAGGTAGGGAAAGTTACACAGGCCATTCCTCACAGGCCACCCCGAGGGAGGGGTTGTTGTACTTCTGTTTTACATGTGAGGAAACTGAGGTGACAGGAACACCAGGGACACTTGAGGAGGAGCCTCACTCTGAAATGAAATCTGTTTTTTCAAGTCCACCTCTCACTAGGGATCCAGGATGCTGCTCAGAGAAGACTCTCATCGCACTATTTACATAAATGGTATATTCTAAACATTGTGTTTTCTTTATATAAAATTAATTCCATGTCAAAACCCATTTATGTTGCTCTACATATATCATATTTACTGCTTCATGCTTCTTCCACATGACACCTATCTACTTCCTAGCGTCCTGATTGCTTCCCAATCTCCACTACTACAAATAATGACACAGTAAACTTCTCTGGTGTGGGCTATGAGAGCTGGATGAGTGAACTAGAAGAAGCCCTAAAAAAATTAATTGAGGGTGGGGGGAGGGTGCTAGAGAGATGGCTCAGAGGTTAAGGGCACTGGCTGTTCTTCCAAAGGTCCTGAGTTCAATTCCCAGCAACCACATGGTGGCTCACAACCATCTATAATGAAATATGATGCCCTCTTCTGGTGTGCAGGCACACATGCAGGCAGAATACTTACTGTACAAATAATAAATAAATAAACCTTTAACAAAATAAATTGGCACATAGTTCTTATGTCTCCTATCCTCAGATCTTTTCAGGAAATCTCCTCACAGACCCATCCAGAAATAGGGCTCTTAGTTGATTCAAGATCCAATAAAAATGGCAATCAAGAATAATTATCATAGCCGGGTGTGGTGGCGCACGCCTTTAATCCCAGCACTCGGGAGGCAGAGGCGGGCGGATCGCTGTGAGTTCGAGGCCAGCCTGGTCTACAAAGTGAGTCCAGGACAGCCAAGGCTAACACAGAGAGACCCTGTCTCGAAAAACAAAAACAAAAACAAAACAAAACAAAACAAAAAAGAATAATTATCACAGGCTGGAGAGATGGCAGCAGTTAAGAGCACTGTCTGCTCTTCCAGAGATCCTGAGTTCAATTCCCACCAACCACACGATGGCTCACAACCACCTATACCCTCTAATGCCCTCCTCTGGCATACAGGTGTACATGCAAATAGAACACTCATATAAATAAAATCTTTTAAAAAAATAATCATCACATCACTGAAGATGCTAAAATTTATCTCATTCCTTTGTTTCTTAGTGGTATAGCTAAAACAATCATGTACACATTTGTAAATTATTTCAGGCTACAGCACACAAAATAAATAGCACAAAGAGAGGCCACATGGGAAAAATATATCTAAATAATCCAGGATAACATGGTATTCTTCATTCACTAAGGCCATCAAATCATGGTGTGCTAATTTATCAACTAAAGATTATGTTAGCCAAGGTTATTGCATAATTTGGAAGTCCAGTCCTTGCCATTTGAGGATGGACAATAGTAATCCAAGTTTAGAACAAAGGAGTAAGACTATGATTAAAAGCAGGAAAGTAACAGTGGGATAAGCAGCTGTAATCCTTCCGGAGATTAGCATCACTAAAGAGAAGCCAAAAAACGTTGCACTGCGTTAATAGAGACGAGGCTGTAGGGAAATTTTTCTCTGAGGGACTGAAGTGGGCCTAAAAGAAAGAAGTTCCTAGAGACCCTGCTGGGAAAGGACCATGTTGTGGAAATGCAATATAGATTGATGGTTAAAAAATAAAAATAAAAAAATAAAAAGAGCCTGGCTACCTTCCAGATGTCAGCAGAAACTTGATTTTGTCCACATGGTGCTGGTTTTGCAGGCATGCAGTGAGTGATAGGGGTCATGATGGCTTGTGCGGAGTTTCCAGACAGAAGTCTGTAAAGCAAAGCAATGCAAACCCTGCACGGTCAGAGTCCATGCAGAGAGCCCCTGCCCGAGCAGGCTGTGTGTAAAGCTGTGAGGGTGAAACTTAATTGCAATGGGGACCTCAGGATGTTGGAGGTAACAAATGTGGAACGTCTGCCAGGAAACACTGCAGGCACCAAGTGGAATTGGTCAAAGAGAGGGCACATGTGTGCTGCAATATCAGGACCATATTGGGACAGGGCTGCCCAAGCCCACTGAAGCCCACATCATGACTCTATATGCCCGGGATGCTGGAACTAGAGTGTCGTGGTTTAAATGAGGTGTTCCCCCATATAGTCTGGACGTTTGAATACTCGGTCCCCAGTTGGTGGTTGTTTGGAGAGATTTAGGAGATGTGGCCTTGTAGAGGAATTTTAATCCAGCAACATGGCTACTCCGGCAAGGGATCACAACCAAATAGCTTCTAGGTCTGTGAGATCCAGCTGGAATAATACACCTTTAATCCCTTTGGCTGAAATATAGACATGCCTTTAGGACACACCTTTAATCTCTCTGGCTGAAATACAGTCATGCCTTTAGTACACACCTTTAATCCCAAACAATGACATCTAATTGAAGAGCAGACAAAGTGACGAATCAGAGAAAGATATGAGAGATAGGATACTCTCTCACACAAGAACAGCAGAAAAGAGAGGCTACTTAAGAGCAGTGCAGGGAGAACTGAGTTGATTTGAGTTTGGTGAAGTTCAGTTGAGTTGCGTGTAGTTGAGCTCATGCAGTTCCGTTCGGTTCTGTTTACTTCATGCAGTCAGTGCAGCTCAGTTGGTGGCTTTCAGAGGCAGTTTTCCCAAGCAGAGCAATTTAGTCAGAAGCTGAGAGAAGCCGATTCGAATCAGTCAGCTTGGAAAGGAATTTGAGCCAGAACAGGTGACTTGAACCGGCTGTCCAGAAAGAGCTAGAAAGGGTGACAGTAAGTCTCAGAGGCTGAAAATATTTTAGGCCTAGGTTAGCAGATGGAGACAGGAAGCTGAAGTCTTTCAAGGTCTGAGCTTGCAGATTAGATTGTGTGGAGGCTATCAGCTTCCAGGCCTAGGCCTAGGGATAGTTAGATAAAATGCTCTGGGCTCAGCCCATGCCATGTATTCATAAAGCTTGGATATGGTTCGCATCTCATCCCTTCCTCTGAGGAATTAAAAGTAACAGTTACAGACTGGAGATATGGCTTAGCTGTTAAGAGCAATGGCTGCTCTTCCAGAGGTCCTGAGTTCAATTCCTAGCAACCACACGGTGGCTCACAGCCATCTATAATGTGATCTAATGCCCTCTTCTGGCATGTAGGTGTACATACAGCTAGAGCACTCATATACACTAAATAAATAAATAAATATTTTTTAAGTGATATTTTACATGGCTTTGCTGGAGGAAGTATGTCACTGGGGGGGGCGGCAGGCTGTGAGGCTCAAAATATTCATGACATTTTGAGGTCACACTCTCTGTTCGCTGCTTGAGTTCTCAGCTACTCCTGCCACTATGGTTGGTGCTTGCTGCCATGCATCCCTGCTGCGGCAGCAGTGAACAATTACCCCTCTAGAACCATAAGCCCCAAATAAACTCTTCTAGAAAGAATGTCTTAGGGTTTTTTGTTGTTGTTGTTGCTTTTGTTTCTGTTTTCTTTCTTTCTTTCTTTCTTTCCTTCTTTCTTTTTTTTCTGTGAAGAAACACCATGACCACGGCTATTCTTATAAAAGAAAACATTTCACTGGGGCTGGCTTACAGTTTCAGAGGTTTAGTCATTATCATCATGGTGGGAAGCATGGCAGCGTGCAGGCAGACATGGTGCTGGAGAAAGAGCTGAGAGTTCTGCATCTTGATTCACAGGCCGCAGGAGGGGACTGTGTGCCACACTGGGCATAGCTTGAACATATATAACATTTCAAAGCCTGCCCACACAGTGAAACTCTTCCTCCTCCAACAAGGCCATACCTCCTAAAAGTGCCGCTCCCTATAGGCTGAGCATTCAAACACATGAGTCTGAGGAGGCCATGTCCCTTCAAACCACTACACTTCTGGAAGTTGTCATAGTATATTATCACAGCGATAGAAAAGAGACTTGAGGTTTTTAAATAGTGGTGGGTCTATTAAAACTACAGAGGTTTTTTAAAGTTGGGATGAATGCACTTTACCTTATGAGACAGTCAAAAGCCTTTGGGGCCAGGGATGGAATGTTAGGATTTGATGTCACAGCTCCTGTTTTGAACATTTGGCGCCTAGATTCAACACAGTTCAACTGTGGAGCCTTTAGGAGGAGGAGCCTAGCTGACAGACCTAAGTCTTTGGGGGTAGGACTTTGAAGGATATACCTGCCCCTGGTTCTGGCCATGGCCTTTTCTTTCTTGCCTACTGAGATGTGAACACATACTCTTACTACCAGGGTCTGAGTCTCGCTGCTGTGCTTCCCTGTCATGGTGGACTGAGACCCCCTGAAACTGTGAGCCTAAATAAGCCTTTTCTCCTTACATTGTTTCTGTCATTTTTTTTGATCAGAGTATGCAAAAGCAACTGATTTAGTAACTTTGTGGCTTTCTTTTATAAAGGCACCTATCCTAATGAGGAGAACTCAGTTCTCACTACCTGATCACCTCCCAAAGGCTCCACTCACTCATGCCGTCACCTTAAGGAGTAATATTTCAGCTGAAAGATAGCTCAGGACCTAAGAGAACAGGAGCTCAGAACTGCTTAGAACTCCAGCTTTGTGACCGGGCGTGGTGGTGCAGGCATTTGATCTCAGCACTCGGGAGGCCGAGGCAAGTGGATCTCTGTGAGTTCGAGGCCAGCCTGGTCAACAAAATGAGTCCAGGACAGCCAAGGCTACACAGAGAAACCCTGTCTCAAACAAACAAACAAAAACACTCCAGTTCCAGGGGATCTGATGCCTTCCTCTGGTCTCCACAGGACTTACACACATGTAGCATATACACATACATATACATTAAAAAAAAGATTTCAGCATAGGCATTTGGAAGAGGCAGCATATGAAAATTTAACCCACAGGATGAATTAAACATTAGCATGTAACTAATTCTTGTTGAAGGAGAGTAATTAAAAGACCTGAAGTCTTGAGCCAGGTGTGGTGGCGCACACCTATAATCCCAGCACTCGGGAAGCAGAGGCAGGTGGATTGATGTGAGTTCGGAGCCAGTCTGGTCTACAAAGCAAGTCCAGGACAGCAAAAGCTACACAAAGAAACCCTGTGTCGAAAAACAAAACAAAGAAACAAAGATATGAAGTCTCATTGTGGGGTATGGTGGTGCATGCCTTAATCCTAGCAGAGGCAGGTGGATCACTGTGAGTTTGAGGCCAGCCAGGTCTACAAAGTGAGTCCAGGACAGCAGCTAAGGCTACACAGAGAAACCCTGCCTTGAAAACCAAAAAAAAAAAAAAAAAAAGAAAGAAAAAAGTCTCAAATTAACACCTTTTACTAGCTTCATATTTCATAACTTTAGCACTAATAAAACTTGGGGACAGACAATGTTTTATTGGAGAAAAGGGCTGTTTTATGCATTATAGAATGGTCAGCAGCCTCCTTGGCTTGTAAATGACTTAACTTATTAAGATCTAAGAGCATATATGTTCTTCCCACCCTGTGTGAAACCTGAAATGTCTAGGGGACATAACTAAATGTTTCCTGTGGGAATTATATGGAAGAGAAATTGCCCCCAGTCGAGACTGCAGTATTAAATCCACCTCATTGCTTCTCTTTCAATTCTCTTCTGGGCAACAGAAAGAAATTCCTGGTCTAGAATTCAGAATGACCTTGTCATGGTCAAAGAGACTATACAGTGATAGGCAAACTCTGAGTCTCACCACGCATGTGTTTATTTGCACTCAAGCCCTTCCATTATTCCAAGGGAAGTATCAAGACAGCGTGCAAAACTGTTCCTGCATATGGGCTGTACTGAAGAGCTGGGGTTCTTGTGGTGGCTGAGGAGATCACAGACGAATAGCTTGATGTCATTTGTCAGCAACTTTTGTGACACCAGGCTTCAGGTAGACAGACAAGTCCCTCAGCTCCATGACCAGATGACCAAGGAGAACTCTTACATCTTGCATTTGTCTGAGAAGAAGGCGTATCTGGTGCTGCAGGTGGGGGTCTGAGGAGGAAAACCCCAGGTGCTCGCCAGAAGGATCGTGTGATGCAGGCAAGGGACCAGAGGGCTCCGTAGCAGGAGTCTTGGTAGCAGCTGGTTTCTGAAGAGCTGGGATCAAGATGGAGGAATCAAGAGAATTTAAGGGACCTGAATTATAGGCAGGAAGCACATGCAAGTGAAATCTGGCTGGTCATGGTGGTGCAGACCTGTAATCCAGGCAGGTGGATCGCCGTGAGTTCGAGGCCGGCCTGGTCTACAAAGTGAGCCCAAGACAGCCAAGGCAACACAGAGAAACCCTGTCTCAAAAAAACCAAAAAACAAAACCAAAAAACAAAAAAGCAAGTTCAAGGCCAGCCTGATCTACATAGTGAGCGGCAGGTCAGCTAAGGATACAAAGTAGGGCGTGATGACACACACCTTTAATCCCAGTACTAAGAAGGCAGAGGCAGGAGGATCACTGTTAGTTCGAGGCCAGCCTGGTCTACAAAGTGAGTCTAGGACAGTCAAGGGTGTACAGAGAAACCCTGTCTTAAAAAAAAAAAAAGCCTCCCTGCCTTCACACTGTTAGCTACTAAGTGAGGCAGATACCTTCCGGGCAAACTCCTATATGAAGGTGTCTTCAAAGTGTTTTGTTATATTTTTTTCTTTTATTTCAGCTAAAACCCTAGAATGCAAATGCAGCATGCCCAGAGGTATTCCTTTTTAAAATATATTTTATTGATAATATTCATATTACATCTCAATTGTTATCCCATCCCTTGTATCCTCCCATTCCTTCCTCCCTCCCCCTTTCACCCTACTCCCCTCCCCTATGACTGTGATTGAGGGGGACCTCCTCCCCCTGTATATGATCCTAGGGTATCAAGTCTCTTCTTGGTGGCCTGCTATCCTTCCTCTGGGTGCCACCAATGTCCAGAGGTATTCTTGTCTATCATTTTAATATTTCAAGCATGCATTCCATTTAGCTCAGCACACCCCCATCTCTACCATCTTTGCTTAACTCGTGAGTTTAAACTGAGCATGCTCAGAATGCACTGCTTAACTGAGCATGTTTAAGAATGGACCAACCTTTACATATATATATATGTGTATATGTGTGTGTGTGTGTGTGTGTGTGTGTGTGTGTAAAATAAACATCCCATGCTTTTTTTGTTGTTTGAGAAGGGAGGGTTTTGCTTTGGAAATAGTTTCTGCACTTTCCTTGCCTGACACTAATAACAAATCCTTCTCCACTCTTGTATGCCTTGGTGTGGTGGTTTGAGTAAAATGGTCCCCGAGAGGCCCATAGGGAGTGACATTATTAGGATGTGTGGCCTTGTTGGGGTAGGTGTGGCCTTCCTGGAGGAAGTGCGTCACTGTAGGTTGGGCTTTGAGGTCTTAGAAGCTCAAGCCAGTTCTCTTTCTCTTGCCTGCAGCTCCAGATGTAGAACTCGCAGGTACTCTCCTGCACCATGTCTGCCTGCATGCTGCCATGCTTCCTACCATGACGATAATGAACCAAACCTCTGAACTGTGAGCCAGCTGCAATTAAATATTTTCCTTTATAAGATTTCCCTAAGTGGTCATCGTGTCACTTACAGCCATGGAGACCCTAACTAAGACATCTGGCTATACTTAGTTTGGTATGGAACTCGACAAGATGTGAACCCGCTGTGCTTGGTTACAGAATCAATCTTTCTCTCACTGGCAGCCAGGGCTTGAGAACTCGTATCCTTCCAAATGCAAATTCTAGTCTGAGGCTTGAGTGTCTCTGCTTGAAAAAAAAACTTAGTGAGGAATCCTCACCACTACACAGTCCATTTGTTCGCCTTCAAGGCAGAATTTAATTTCTGGAAGTACACTCTGGGGACAATCTTTTCTTGTGCGTGACATTAGCCTAGCTTTTCATCTTTGTTTCAGCCATCCTCTGCGTCGGTCCCTCGAGGGATTCTTTCTTTAGTCTGAATATCACTATTCTCCCCCGCTATTTCCTTTTTTGTTTGGTTGGTTTTGTTTGTTTGTTTGTTTGTTGAGACAGGGTTTCTCTGTGTAGCCCTGGCTATCTTAGACTCCCTTTGTAGACCAGGTTGGCGATCCACCTGCCTCTGTCTCCCAAGTGTCCCCCCATTATTTCCATATGACACGCCTTCAAGCCTTTTCACCAGCCCAGGCAACTCCGTCTAGGCATGTGTTAAGTCAAATACAGCTTTCCTAATGGTAACTTCTAGAATTCAACACACGTTCTACTCTTTCTAGAGGTTGTTTCTTTGTTTGAGATGACATCTTACTGTGCAGTCCTGGCTGGCCCTTTCTAGATACTATCTGTATTCTACATAAGATGTTTCCATAAATGTTCAGATTACATGGGAATCCTGTAGGGAGATCCATCGAGGGCCAGCTCAGGTCTTGGTTTGGTGTGTTCTGCGGTCCAAGGGAGACATTCTCTTTCTGTGCTCTCTTCCGCCATCAGGGGCTTTGGGTTATTGCCCATCTCTCCTACATCCCCTCTTCATCTCCTTCCTCTGGAGTTCAGTTGATAAACCTAGTCTTGTTCCGTACACACCCCACAGGCACGCGCACACAGTAACTCACCCTGCACCCGGAGCTCCAGCTGTGCACTCTGCTTCCAAACCTGCCTGTCCTCAGTTGCTGCCTCACACCAGTAGGAGCCGGAGTGCTCTTCCGATGCTCTGGGGATCTGCAGTTCTGAAGAGACGCCTCTGATACTCAGTGGCGTTCCATCCTTGTAGAAGGAGAAGAGGAGGCGGGAAGCTGACCTCGGCAGGGACGGCTTTGTCTGACAGCTCAAGGTCACTGAGCCTCCCTCTTGGGGCTCACTAGAAGGTAAGGCTTTGAGAGTAGGGGCTGGGAACAGCTCTAGGGGGAAGACAAGCAGAGAAGAGTTCAACCATCCTGTGTGCCGCAGACCCATAGCTTCCGCTACCCATCCTTTCCTCTGGTTCCATTGGGTATGGGTTCTTTTCAGGAAAGTCCCGTTTGAACTTTTCAAGAGCTCTCTCTCTCTCTCTCTCTCTCTCTCTCTCTCTCTCTCTCTCTCTCTCTCTCTCTCTCTCTCTGTGTGTGTGTGTGTGTGTGTGTGTGTGTGTGTGTGTGTGTGTGTGTCTATCTGTCTGTCTGTCTCTGCCTCTCTGTCTCTCTGTGTGTGTCTCTCTGTCTCTCTGTCTCTCTGTCTCTGTCTCTCTCTTCTCTTACTCTTCCTTCTTCCCTTCTTATTTATTCCCTTTCTCCCTCCTCCTTTCCTCCCTCCTCCCCTTCTCCCTTCTTTTCCTACTTCCTTCCCTTCTAGTCAGGGACTGGAAAAAAATCCATAGATGAGCAAATCTGACAACAACTCAGGCTCCGGATCTGTGACCATCAGAATGTGTAGATCTGGATGGTTCTGGTCTCCCTGTTCCTTCTCACCAAAATCTTCCCCAGCAACACTCCCTCAGCCTCTCACCTTGGACTGTGATAGCCACAGGGGATGCAGTCTCTCGGCTCCCGGGACCAGGGCTCCTGAAGATGCCACTGCAGTGGTAGTGTCCGCTGTCTGACTTTTGCACCGCAGTGATAGAGAATTCTCTTTTAGGCCCAGGAGGACCTAGGGCTGAGCCCTCTCGATAGAAGATGACTTGAGTCAGTGGCCAGTCTTGCCAGGCACGGCAGTGCAAAACCAATGGGTCTCCTTCAAATATTGGTGTCGCTGGACCTTGGAGGATCAGCCAGTCTGTGGCCCAGAGTAAGAGCTGAGTATTGTCCACCTCTCTCAGGAGGTCCCAAGCAATGCTTAGAACTGAGCCTCTATCCTATCCAGGTCACTTTTAACTCTTTCTGGCTCATGTTAATACTCTCTGCCCCCTTTGAACTCACATAACAACAGCAAAGCTCTTTTTTTACCTCTGCCTTCCCCCTCTACTCCTGCCCGCTAGTCCCAAAATGTCCATGTATCTGGGGAATACTTTTTGCTTAGAAATTGAACTGAGAACTTATGGATTGCTCTCCACATGTCCTCACCCTGTCCTGTGCCATCATGATTGACCCAGTGTCAAGAGAACAACTCTAGGGCCTAGGACTGAGGACATTCTGTCTCCTGGAAGCTGAGGACGGGGAACTAAGCACTCCCACCTATGCCACTTTCCTGAGTGGGCTGGGAGCTAGCAGGAGTGCTATGAGACACTGGCCCAACCCTCCTGGGACCTCACCGTAGGAAACGATGAGATGGAAGGGTTTACTGAACGTGTAGCCCTTGAACTGGAAGCCAGCTTCACTGGAGTGGGTCACATCACCATCATCATCATCATCATGGCTCTGTTCAATGCCAGCAGGTTCTTGACACTTCAGAGTCTCTGAACGGGCAGCTGAGGACGGATGGCCCAGGGAGAAGCAGAAAATGACAGTGCAGCTTAGAGAAAGAGGATGAGGACGGCCCTCCACAAAGGTTCCTCTTCTGCCCCAGGGAATCTTCTTGTCAGAAAACAAGAGGAAGCTATCAAACCTCTCTAAGAGACTCCTCTGTGGGTCTTCGACGGGGTGCCCGTGACCTTGGTTCACGGGCGTTCAGGCCTCTCAGTGAAAAGGGAAGAGGGATGGGGAAGGATGGAGGGACAGTAAACTCACCAGCAGGACATGCAGCAGCTGGTGGTTCAGGAGACCAAAGGACAGTGACAGCCATGACCCCACAGCAGGCAGGTAGGAGAGAGGACAAAAAGATGGACGTCACATTCCAGCAGCATCCACCGGATGTCACACACGGCTGGCACATCCATCCAGGCACTGTTTAGTCTTCACAAGCCTTTCAGCTGTGTGACTCCGCCCTCAGCTGTGGATTCTTGTTGGTGGTGGTGTTTTATGAGCAAGGTCACACTCTGCAGTCCAGGTCCACCCGGAACATACTGCATAGCCCAGGTTGACCTTGAACTTGCAACAAGCCTCCTGCCTCAGCCACGGGTGTAAACCACAATGCCCAGTTTTCCACCCTATACATTTTTAAAAAAAAAAAAAAGCAGTTCTACAAAATCAGATTTAAAAGATAAAAAAGATTTTAAAGAAAGACTTGGGGGGTTGCTGGAGAGAGAGTGCAGTTGGAAAACTGCTTAGCTTGCTCATAAGAGGAGCAAACACCGCCTTGTAACCCCAGTGCTTGGGAGGCAAAGACAGGCAAGGTTCTCAGGGGTTGCTGGCCAGCCAGCTAGCTAATCTAGGCTACTCGGTAAGGACCAGGCCAATGAAAGACCTTGTCTCAATAAAATAAAATAATAAAATAAAAAGTAGTTAAGTCCTAAGAAATGTGTTCTCTGATGAACACTAACACATGTACAGAGGTGCATGTGCACCCACACACATACAAACATGCATCCCACATAGACACACAAGTACATTTAAAAAGGAAAGCAAGCAGGCTGGCAGGCAAGCCTGGGGGTGGTGTGTGTCAGAACATTTGCCTAGCCTGCAAGAGGCCCAGGGTTTGATTCTTAGCAACGGCACCACCGTAAGAGTCAAGAATAGAGGTCCAAGTTCAAAAGCAGTGTTCATTTAACTTTGCTGCACATAGTCCACTTCCACCCTTTTACTTTTCCTTGGCAACATATCACCCCCACTCTCATTTTTCCAAAACTTACTTGGCTCTTTAACATAGAATATGTTGTCTGTCAAAGAGGTAGCTATGTCCTTCCTCCCTCCTTGCTTCCCCTTTCAAGTCTTCATTTTTTTTTTCTTTTCTTTTCTTTTTCTTGGTTTTTAGAGGCAGGGTTTCTGTGCGCAGCTCTAGCTGTCCTCGAACTCGCTGTGTAGACCAGGCTAGCCTCAACCTGTGAGATCTGCCTGCCTCTGCCTCCTGAGTGCTGGGATTGAAGGTGTGTGCCACCTCTGTTTAGCCAAGGCTTCCTTTGTCATTTACCTCTTACTTTGATGCCATCTGCCCTTGAACTGCCCATATCAATGGCAAAGCTCTCTCTCTCTCTCTCTCTCTCTCTCTCTCTCTCTCTCTCTCTCTCTCTCTCTCTCTCCATCCTCCCCTCCCAGTGACCCTTTACTGTCATGATGCACTGGTAGCCAAGGAGCAAGTCTTTGCCTCCAGGTGGAAATTTAGCACATTCCCCACCCCCTGCCCCCACATCTCTACCATCTCTCCCTTAGGTCCATGACTGACTCGGGGGAGGTAGATGTCGTTTCTCCCAGATCTGACTGCTCTTTGGCCCTCCTGGTCCCTCTCCTCCTCTTCCAGCCCCATGTTCACATGTGCTTATTTGTCCACTCCGCTCTCTCTTGTCCCAGGCACCTTTGTTCTCATCCACTCCAGTGGCCCGAGCGAGACTCCTCCCAAGTCATTAACTTCCCTATCAAGTCTACTTCCTAGTTCTCATCGTTTCAGTACCTACCCAGTGTTTTCTTTTGCTCTTCTCAGCTGTCTTTTCTCTTATGCTACCTCTTTTCAGTTCCCTCACTGTCACATGACTACACTCAGCCTCTTTTTGTTTTTCTTTCTTAAAAAAAAAAAAAAAGCCTCGGGGCTGGAGAGTTGGGTCAGCTGTGGAAAACACTCGTTGGTCTTGCATAGGATAAGAGTTTGGTTCCTACATGCACAGGGTGGCTCATAACCATCCATAATTCCGGGTGCAGGGGATCTGACACCCTCTTCTGACATCTGCAGGCATCAGGCATGCGTATGGCATTCACATACATGCAGGCAAAACAGTCACACATAGTGAGCTAGCTCATTAACAAAAGGTAAAGCCTTGTTGGCCTAGCTGGCCTCTCTACTCAATAAACCTTACATGGTTCTATGGGAGGCGTTATCATTCTCCTTTCTACAATAGAGAAAAATGAAATCAGATATAGTAAAAGTGATTTTTAACCAGGATTTTGTAATACATCCCTGGGTGGTCTGGTACTTCCAATGTAACTCAGGATGACTTTGAACTCAAGGCAGTCCTCATGCCTCAAGCTCCCTAGTCCTGAGGTTACAGGTACCTGCTTCTATGCTCAACTGAAAGTGACTTTTTCAAAGTGATACAGAACTAGTAACTAGGAGAGAGGCTTGAAGTCAGAGTATATGATCCCAAGATCACAGTTCTTGCTACAAAATAAAAAACCCTGCTCTTCCCACAAATACCTCTTGGTTTTATTTGAAGACCAAGCATAAGAAAGAATTGTTGTGGTGTGCGGATGGAAACAATAAGAACGAAGAGTCATAGGAAGCCACTGGGGACCAAGCAAGGCTTCTTGAGGAAGATGCTACCAAGATGGAGTCTTTAATGATGCCCAGAAGTCTGTAATCCAGGAGGAGACTGGAGAACCATGGTAGAGGCCATTTTTGATGGAGCTAACCATATAAGCAAAATCTCAGAGGCAGATAAGAATCTGAGCTGTGGATGGAAATGTGGGCTTATTGAGATTTTGTTAGAGAAGGAATGGGAAGGCTTTGAGGGAGGTGAAGGAGAGGCTGAAGAGATTTAGTAGGTACCAGGTTTGGGATCATGTGTCATGACAAGAGCTTGAGTTTCAGAAGTCACTCTGGATACAGAGAGAATTCATTCTACAAGACAGGGCTGAGACAAGGTAGGAAGTAAGGAAGTGATTGCACAACTCGGTCACACATGATAAAGGCTGGTCTTTAAAAAAGCATTCGAGCCGGGCGTGGTGGCACACGCCTTTGATCCCAGCACTTGGGAGGCAGAGGCAGGTGGACCACTGTGAGTTCAAGGCCAGCCTGGTCTACAAAGGGAGTCCAGGACCTCCAAGATTACATAGAGAAACCCTATCTCGAAAACCAAAAAAAAGAAAGAAAGAAAGCATTTGTAGTGGTTCGAGAAGGAACTGGTTGTGAAAACAATTCAGGAGATAAAATTTGCCAAAGCTCATGATTCAGAGAATGATAAACAAAGAGCTCAGAATGCCGTTCGGGTCTCTAGTCAAGGTCCACGTGAGTACCAGTGAGATGAGATGAGATAAAGTAAGAAGTGAATTAAGAGAAGAGTGGATCTGGAGAACAGATGACTTCACCATTGGTCATGTTGTGTTGGTACCAGTGACACACAAGGTCAACATGTCTTCTTAATATTCAAATGTGAAAGTAAATAGCACAATTAAAGCTGGAAATGTGTCCTAGGGCTCTGAACTATATAACTGTTGCAGAAAAATCATACAGATACGTTCATACAGTCTCGTTAGGAGACTGAGAAAAGAAAGACGAGCAAAGAGGTAAGAATTTAACTATAGAGAACACTAGAGATTTATAGGAGGGGAAAGAAAGCTATTGAAGGACCAAAAGACATCCAAACAGTACACAGAGAAAAATGGACAGAGGCAGGAAAATAGAGGCTGTAAGAGATAACAAGCAGCCAATAGGGCCAGAGGCAACAAAGAAATCCACCAGGATAAGAACCAAAAAGTGTACAATGACCTGGTTAGCACAGAGGTCACTGTACCCCACAGAAACCAGACTCTAGTGGAAGTCACGCTGCAAACCCTGGAGGGTGAGTGAGACGGGAGGTGGAGCTAGCAGGCCTGCGTTACCCTTCCAAGAAAGTGGTATTAGAAAAGTAAGATATAAGACTTGCAGTTGGCAAAGGCTTCATGGTCAGAAGGGACTTTTAGGGTGGAAAGTATCTGAATTTTTATAGTTAGAAAGAGCCCCATTCAGTCATGCACACCAGACTTGTCTTCTGGCTGTCTTTGTCGCACCTGAACAGGAGTGATTCTTTGCAAAGTCAAAATCAGTCCAAGTTTCTTACACTTGAGATTCTCTCTCTCTCTCTCTCTCTCTCTCTCTCTCTCTCTCTCTCTCTCTCTCTCTCTCTCTCTCTCTCAACTTTAGGCATTATCTCATTTCCACACCAACACTCAAACATTTTACTTACCCAGTAACATCTGGGTTGCCAGGAGCACAGCGGGACAAACACAAAGCGCCCACACCATGAGGACACAGCTCAGCTTCATGGTGACCGTGTTTATGCCTCCTGCCACCCCAGCATACTGATTTTCTTCAACATGAAACCTCTCAAATTAGAAAAGAGGAAATCAATCTAACAGTCTTCTCTCCACACACCTGTGGCCAAGCCTGTGATTGGCTTTTGTCATACAAGTTTAGCCCAGTTGGTTCTGGTGCCATCTTCACCCTTTGGTTTGTAGATGAAACTCTAAGGCTCTCAATTGATTTTTTTTTTCCTTGTTGAGCTCAGGAGCTTTTGCAAACATGTTATTGATTGATGATCAATTGGCCTTCATATTACCTCTGGGAAAGGTCAACATGACACTAATCCAGCTCACTGGAGACAGAAGGCAGGAAATTCACAGAAGAAAAACACCGGGGAGTGGATGATTTAATGTGGAAGTATTCCACTATTCCTGACCTAAGCTTTACCTGCATCTAGTGATTAAAATGCATCAGGGGGCAGATTGATTAGGGCTGGTGTCGAATTAGTCTATATTGGCTCTGCCTATCCAAAGCCCACTCAAACTTGTACCCAAATTTCTCCTGACCTGTGTCTTAGCTTTGTTTCTGCAGCAAACATAGTGTCTTCAGTCTGAATCCAAGGCAGACTTAGTACCATGGCAAAGAGTGAAAAGAAAAAGAAAAATCCATTCCCAGAGGCCCCAGTAACAAGCCCAATACCCGGGTTCCCTGCTGAAGTGCAAAGCACCAAATCTAAGGAACTTGGCGTCAAGAAGTGCCCAGTCCTTGAACAACTCAAAGAGACTGGAGAACATGGGGAATGTGGAGGCCACACCATCTCCCTTCATCTCCCTGGGGACCTATGGGACCCACTGGTCTCTAACTCCAACTGTTTGCTCAATTGCAGGCCCTGTGCCTCTGTGCACAGAGACCACATTCTTTTACTCTCATCTGTTATACCATCCACACCCAGGTCCCAGGTGTGTTTGAAGGTCAGGTGTGTCATCAGAAGTGTGGATCTTAAAGGCAGACAGGGGGTGCAACTGCTCGGCCAGGGCAGGCAGGTCAGCAACATGGGCATGGGATAGTGCATTTTTCTCCATGTAGTATAAGCAGTTACAATAAATGTTCCAGCCGGGCATGGTGGCACACGCCTTTAATCCCAGCACTCAGGAGGCAGGGTCACGTAGATCGCTGTGAGTGCGTTCAAGGCCAGCCTAGTCTACAAAGTGAGTCTAGGACAGCCAAGGCTACACAGAAAAACTCTGTCTCAAAAAAAAAAAAGAATAAATATTCCATTATGTAAGAAGCACGTGTTTTTGTGCAGATGGCCCCAGGGAGCCCAGAGCTGGTTGAATGGGCGTGGGGGAAGGCAGTGAGGCAGTAAGTCTTGCAGCTGATGTGGTAGAGACACCCAACAGCCTAGAAGAGGAAGAACAATCTAGCCAGCCCTAAGAAAAACCAACTAAATGAATTGTGTTTAGATAGACTTTCCCCCCCCCCTAAAACTGCATAAGAGACCTCATTAGACAGGACAAAAATCTTTTGAAAAGCTACAATTTTTTTCCTTCCCTAACAAGCCCTTCATAAACGCTCCCCACGCCATCTGTCCCAGCCTTTACAGAACCAAAGGTCAATGCGGAAAGCAAGAAGGCCTCGGAAGGTGTCACTTGAAGAGCGTGTTCCTTCCACCTGATTATCCACTTAGTCCTGGAGAAGATTCACATAGCTGACTATAATCAACGAACTATTCTGAATATCTGTAGACTCCCCACATCAAAGCAACTCAAAGGAGCGAGATTAGGATGACCGTGTGCCAGAAAACCAAATTCAGTTCATTGAGCTAGTTGGTTCTCTATCCAGATCCCCCCAGACATGGAAGACATCCCAGCCCTCATCCATCCCAAGGCCAATTAGTTCTTCGAGGCCATCCTCAACTGTTCTTTTGGCTTGTCACGAGTGAGCCAATATATCTATGGTAAGAAGATTCTATTTATATATATATATATATATATATATATATATATATATATATATATATATGTGTGTGTGTGTGTGTGTGTGTGTGTGTGTGTTTGTGTGTAGACCTGCTTGTCTGTATGTGCATCAAGGCCATGCAGGTGTCCTTAAAGGCCAGAAGTGAACATTGGAGCATCTGAAACTGGAGTTAAAAGCGGTTGTGAGCAGGCTACGTGTGTGCTGGGAACTGCACCCTTGTCCTCTGCAAAAGTTAGTGTTCTTAACTGCTCAGCCGTTTCTCCAGTCCATTTATTTGTGTGTATATGTATGCGTGCATGTGCATGTGCATGTGCGTGGTTGTGGGTGTGCGTGGGTGGATGGATGGGTGTAGGGGTGTGGGGGTGGCCATGGGCATGGATGTGGGTGTGCATGAGTGTTTGTTCATGCATGTTTGTGTGTGCAAGGACCATGGCACATGTGGACAATTTGTAGCAGTTGCTTCTCTCCTTCTACCACATCCTGTGGGTTGAACTCAGGGTGTCTGGCTTGGCTACAAGCTCCCTTACCCACTGAGCCATTTCATCAGCTCAGGAATCTATAGTTGTTGTAAATATGAATCATTTCTCAATTGTATGTGCTATGAATGCTTTTCAGTTTGTGACTCTCCTTCTGCATTCTTTTCTATTTGGGGGTATATGGACGGCATATGTGCTCATGTATTAGCAGGTGCCTATGCATGCCTGATGTCAACCGAGGCTGTCATTCCTCAGAAACGATCTCCCTAGCTGTCTCTCCCCGAGACCTGGGTCCTACCAATTAAGCTGGGTTGGCTAGCCAGTAACTTCCTGTCTCCACCTCCCAGCAGTGGGGTTACAAGTGTGGGCCACCATACCAGGTGTTTGTTTGTTTGTTTGTTTGTTTAATGTGGGCACTGGAGGTCAAACTCAGGTCCTTATGGTAAGACAAGCACTCACAGACTGCGCTATTTCCCCAGCCCCACTTTGTGTGTTTTAAGAACACTTTATTGAGATATAAAGACATACACACAATACACACGTTTAAATAGTAGACTGTGATGAAGTTGGATAAAGTAGGCAAGGTGAAACTGTTGCCACAATAAGATAAACAAAGGAGTGGCTCCTGAGATCTTTCTCATGGCCCTCTGGGAACTCTTCACCTTCTCCAAGGAACCACTGATTTTTTGACTGTCACTATGTCTTATAGCATGTTTTCTGCTGTAATTTTGTATAAATTATAAAGCACATTTTTTGTCTGTTTTTTCTCACTCAGTATAACAGCTTACAGATGCATTGTTGTTGCATCTGTCATTACCTCTTTTCATGGTGTATAGCTATATCACACTCGGCTTATCCACTGATGCACTAGTTAGCCATTGGACTGTTTCTAATTATGGCTGTGACAAACAAAGGTGTTGTTATGCACTATTAGCTACACATTATTTCATGGACACGAGCTTTTATTTATGTTGGGTACCTTAAAGTGGACAGGGTAGATCCATACAGGTACATTTAGCTATGTATTTTATACTTTAACTTATTACTTTTTACTTTATATATTTATTTATTTTTAAGACAGAGTCTCTCTATGTATCACTGACTGTTAGGGAATTCACTGGGTAGAACAGGTGGGCCTCAAAATCACAGAAACTAGTTTGCTTCTGCCTCTCAAGTGCTGCTTTTTGAATCTTCTGTGTCTGAATGTGCACCTACAGAAGCCAGAGAGAGGGCAACAGGTCTCCTGAAACTGGAGCAACTGATGGTTGTGAGCAACCATGTGGGTGCTGGGAATTGAACCCATGTCCTCTGCAAGAGCAGCCATGCTCTTAACCACTGAGCCATTCCTCCAGCCCCCCCTCCCCTTTTCTTTTAATGGTTTGGCACAGGGTCTTACACTGTAGATCACACTGGCTTAGGACTCACATCTAGCCCAGGCTGATTTTGAATTCACAACAATCCTCCTGCCTCAGCCTCTTGGGTGCTATACAGGCATGAACCATATCTGGCTTTGTTTTTAAATTTAAGGAAAATGCTAAACACTTCCCCAGATTGCCTCATTCAGAGCTCTGCATAGAAATGAAACTAATATTAATATATGAGGAACTTATTCTAGATTTTGGCCCTTGTGCTTACGAAGACCAGCAAGCGCCACCTCCTTTCTGCAGGCAGGTGAACCAGGAAAGCTTGCTGTACACTTGAAGTCCCAAAGCCCGGATGCCAGGGAAGTCTGTGGTTTCTCCAGCTAAACCTGAAGAAGAAGTGAGAGGCAACAGTGTTGCTATCTGAGGGTAGGAGAAGATGGCCAGCCCAGCTCAAAAAGAGAAATTAGGTTCCCCCTTTCCCTCTTCTCTGCCTTTCTGCTCTCCAGATTGTGAATGGAATGGGTGTGGACCACCCACAGTGGATGAGGGCAGATCCTCTTTCCCCAAACTACTGACTCAAATGTTAATTTCTTACAGAAGTAGGGTGACTCTGTACCTTGATGGGCACGTAAACAACACCATCATTCCAGTACCACCCAGAGGCACAAACTGATAAGGTTGCCACCCTATACATTTATCAAAACAAACTGGAACTGTGGGAATGTGGGGGTATGAGAACCGTATCAAGGAAACCAGGCCCAAGAACCTATTAGACCCATCAAACTGAGGACAAGGCACCCTCAGTCCTTCATCTGAACCCATGAAAGGGAGGACTCCTAGTGTTGCAATGGCACTGGCCTCCCCAACCTGTCATTTGACTGACAGCCAGAGAACTCCTGAGCCTACTGTTGGCACAGCCTACCTGGAGTGTCACCCATCCATCTGGCCTCTTGTTCTTTCATGTGGACCACTTCCTGCTTTTTGCTTCTATAGCTTCCATGGTCCAACACGTTGTTTCTGAAGCTCAGCTCTGACCTTGCGTCCTGACTCTACAGCAATAGTGGGCACAGTGTTCCCAGCAGACCCTCAGCCTTATTCCTGAAGAGACTTTATATACTCATCAGTGTCCCAGCTTCAGCCTCTCAGGTTTGCTCTGAAAATTTTTAAGGAGCCACTTAACTCTTTGCAACCATCCTGTAACCTACAAACAGACAGATTAGACAGGTAGGTAGGTGGACAGATGATAGATAGATAGATAGATAGATAGATAGATAGATAGATAGATAGATAGATTTAATACATACATACAGATAGATATAGCTAGATAGATGATAAATATAGACAGATGATAGATAATAGATAGATAGAAGATAGATTATGGATTCACAGTGTGATGTGTAATGTGTGAGTGATCTGAGTGTTAATATTAGTAATTAAGATTAGAACAAAAGAACTTGCATCTGTATAGGCAGCTGTCAAGGAAAGAGGAACTACTTGGCAAATTGTTGCGAACAAACCCACCACATTTGTGAATTTATTGTGAAAAGACGCACATGTGTTGATGTTTCTGTCATCGTATTCATGACTTGTAGATAAATGTCTGGGTTTTTTTCTTTGCTTTTTTTTTTTTCTTTTGGAAATAAAATCTGATGGTTCATTTTCAAAAGTTCCTCAAACCAACTTAGGTCAAGATATAAATAACTAGGAAACCCTAGACCCTTGCCAATGCCTACAAGTCTTGCTACTCTTCCCCACATCCACACAAACTACAAGTGAAGAGTAGAAAACTATCAACATCTAGGCCTGTCTGAGAGGTCATGTATGTGACAAGCTTTAAAGCAAACAGGATGTGAAACATTCAGATGAAGTCACACAGGGTTTGGTGGATGAGGGGAGCAATGAGTGACAGATGGAAAGATATGACCTGAATGACACCTAAGACTGGGCCTCCTGATTACTCAAAAATATAGAAAGGGTCACACATTTAGAGCTTAAGTGGTCTCTGCACTCAGTCAGGTCGTAAAATAAACTGCCTCATTTTCACTACTCTGATGCTCTTACTATGAAGTGAGAGTTAAAGGTGGCTTACAATACCACGGCTGGCCATAGTTTGCTTTTAAATTTATATGCCTGGGGCTGGGGTGTGACTCTGTGGTAGGATACATTCTCAGCAAGTACAAGGCCCTGGTTGCAATCCCATGGTCAGGACTGCAGCCCATGGAATGTGCTACCCACATTCATGTCGGTCTTCCCATGGGCATCCCGTGGTGACTCGGCAAATTTGGTCATTCTGCATGGTACAGGCTAGAGGCAGGCAGGTGGGCTCTGTCTAGCTAGAGCTAAACATGAAGGGTTATCTTTGCTTCCTTTGTAGCTTTGCTTGAGATTGCCGGCGTAGGACCCAGGCTTTAGTTCTCAGCCACCACGGATTTTCTCACTTAATGTGTTAATGAATTGAAATAATTGTTGAAACAGAATATCTGGAGGAAATGAAATCGGCTAGAATGTGTAGGGTACAAAAAGGTACCAGGTGTGGTGGCTCCCACCTGTAATCCCAGGACTCTGGAGGTTAAGGCAAGATTATGACTCTGAACACCAGGCTAGCCTGGTTACAGTGTGAGTCTGTCTTGGACTAAAAAAAAAAAAAAAAAAAAAAAAGCAAACTGTGTAGTTGCTAGAGATTGATGCAACCACAGGACTGTGTTACAGCACACATCATGTGACCACCCAAACAGGGAAGAAACAAGACCATCCCAAGTTGGTAGGAACCAACGGGACATACGAAGACAACCACAGCTGTCATTGCTTCACTGTGGTGTCTTCCCCTCATGTTCTCTGTGGTGCAAAGTCTCATGTCCCCATCGTTGCATCAGGCACCATGTCAATCCAAAACCCTCAAATAAGAACAGAAGAGCATGCCTTTAATTCCAGCACTCAGAAGGGAGAGGCAGGTGCATCTCCAGGTTTGAGGCCAGCCTGGTCTACACAGTGAGTTCCATGCCAGCCATGGCTGAGCAATGCTATTCTTAGGAAAATTCCATTCTACTCCTTGAGTAGACGTCCCCATACTCCATGCACACCTTACCTCATGAACAAGGCCTTCCTTCCGTTAAAGTTTATAAATAAGACAATCTGTGCAAAGCCCCAGCAATGACACTCTTTGAGAAACACATGAAACGCCTCTGGAGTGTGTATTTTCGCTCTACAGTAAGGCTTTCTCTCAGTTCCTTACTTTGTCCTGTCTCTGGATTCTTTCCCTGATGGCCATAAGATCCTGGAAACAAGTAGGTAGAGTATGGAACCCACTGGCTTCTTGCCTCCAACGTGCATAGCCAAGGAAGTAAAAGTGTCTGTGATACGCTTCTGATTCAAGACTGACAGGGCAGTGTTACAGGTACTTATTCTGCATGCTAATACAGAGATACCAGCTACAGCACTATTGCCTAGCCACCAAATTCTGAAATAAGATAACCAAATAACCTAGACATGGTGGCGCACACCTTTAATCCCAGCACTTGGGAGGCAGAGGCAGGCGGATCTCTGTAAGTTCGAGGCCAGCCTGGTCTACAAAGCCGAGTCCAGGACAGCCAGGGCTACACAGAGAAACCCTGTCTTGAAAAACCAAAAAACAAAACAAAACAAAAACAAGAAAAGAAAAGATAACCAAATAAACCACATCCTTTAAGATAATTTTTCTTGGTGTTTGGAGAGATGGCTCAGAAGTTAAGAACGCTGGCTCTTCTTCCAGCGGACTTGGCTTTGATTTCCAGTACCTAAGTAGTGGCTCAAAACTGTCTGTAGCTCCAGTTCCAAGGTCTCTGATGTCTTCTCCTGGTCTCCATGCACACAGTGTACAGATAGATATGTATGTCGGCAAAATATCCATACACACAAAATAATAAAATATGTTTTAAACAAATTTTTAGCACATGACATTTCTTAAAGGAGTCTCACTAGGCCTTCTTAGCACTATTTTAGTTCAAAAGGCAGATTGATATTAACAAAGAAAGTTGGTAAACAGTTACAAATATTTATACAAGGTTCTTTTTTCCCCTCTGTGGTGAATGCGGTGGTGGCGGTAGTGGTGTTGAATCAAGTGTTTTGTGCTGAGCCCATATCTTTACCTAAGAAAACAAGGTCAACAATTCATATAAAACTCCTTTTTTCCGTTTTGTTTTTCAAGACAGGGTTTCTCTGTGTAGCCCTGGCTGTCCTGGACTTGCTTTGTAGACCAGGCTGGCCTCGAACTCACAGTGATCTGCTTGCCTCTGCCTCCCGAGCACTGGGATTACAGGTGTGCACCACCACGCCTGGCTCATATAAAACTCTTTAATACATCACCAAATCATATTCTTTTAACAAATTATTTATTTATTTTCATGTGCATTGGTGTGAGGGTGTCAGATCACCTGGAACTGGAGTTACAGACAGTTGTGAGCTGCTTTGTGGGTGCTGGGAATTGAACCCAGGTCCTTTGGAAGAGCAGACAGTACTCTTAACCACTAAGCCATCTCTTCAGTGCTCCCAAATCATATTCTTGAGCGACAGTTATGCTACAGATGGATAATACCCATGTTGATTAGAAAAAAAGTGAGATATCTTTTCAGTAACTCCTTTTGTATTAGTGATGAAATTTGCATCTTAAAATGTTTTTGTTTATTTTTAAGGGCCTCACGTAGCCCAAGCTTCCTACGTAGATGAGGATGACCTGCTTCCATCTCCTAAGTGCCGAGCTTACAAATATGTCACCACACCTAGCTTTGAAGTTTGCATCTTTAAAGTTAAGGATTGTAATTTTCTTGACTAGTGCAGTGTGTTCATTACTTTGCTTATTGCTGTTAAAATATTTTATCCAAATATTATGGCATGTTAAGGTTGAAAACCTCAACATAGAAGAGAAATCATTTCTGGGGCTAAGGAGATGGCTAAGTGAGTAAGTCACTAGCTGTAAGAGCCCGAAGCCTGGAGCCCAGATTCCCAGAACCTATGTAAAAGCCAGGCACAGTGGCACAGACACCTGTAATCCCAGGGCACACCTACTGGAGAAGGGGGCTTGAGATAGAAATTGCCAAAACCTTGGTGGCCTGCTAGCCTGACGAATGCAGCAGTAACATCAAGAGACCTTGTTTCAAACCAGATGGGAGGTGAGGACTAATACCCGAGGTTGTCCTCTGATATCCACATGGCACATGGGCATGAGCATGTGCACACACACACACACACACAATCAGGTTTGTTAGTGCACATATATAGTGCCAGATACTTGGAAGTCAGTGACAGGCGGATCTCCTGAGGCCACTGGACAGGGGCTACAATGTCTGCCTACATAGTCCCAGTAATGAGACTGTGCCTGTGGGGCAGCTACTACCACTCTGTTTTGGACAATATAGTAAGACCCTGACTCTTTAAAAAAAAATCAGAAGTAGGAAAATAATGTTAGTTAATACTAAAAATTATTCAAATATAGAGATAGAAATCAGACAAAGAGAACACAAGAAAAAATTCCAAAGCAATCAGACACAGTGGCACGTGGCAGCACTTGACAGGCTAAAACAGGAGGATTAGCATGCCTTTGAGGCCAGCCTGGTCTACAGAGTGAGTTTTAGGGCAGCCTGGTCTATAGAGTGAGTTCTAGGGCAGCCTGGCTATTGTCTCACAGGAGCCATCTGGGGGGAGGGGGAAGTTGTAAAGTCTGCATAAGAGAAATTAAATTCTTAAGGATCTTTCTACCCAGAGTGACAGTTTGCAGGTGACTAATGTTTCCTACCATAGCTTAACTCTCAGTAAAATGTGAACCAGCCAGGAGCCGCAGGTGACTTCAGAGAAGCGCCATGCCTGTGAGGTAGACATCAATGGTATTTCCTATACCTCCCATGCACCTTTTCCTACACTGCCCCTGGAAAACATACTTTAGCCTCGCAAGAATATAAACCAAGATAGACGTCAGGATTCGGGATAAAAGGACTTTAGTGCCAATGTCGAGAAGTCCCAGGGACACGCTAAGCAAGAGCCCTTAGAGATGAAACATGCAAATTAGTGTTGAGGAGGGACATTGTGTTGAAGAAAAAGAAGCAGTAAGTACCCTGTACATCTTACCAGACAGAAAACAATATTAAGTTTCTTTGCAGTGTTCCCTTTGCAGTATTAGGAAAAAGCTAATAATAGACATGCATTCAACTAAGAAAGTGACAAAAAAGAAACCTTGATTGTCTGGGGGGGAGGGGGGGGCGGTGGGGAGCAGAGAGTAGATTGTTCAAGAAAGGAAATGTAATCAGACAAGTGTCTCTGGAATAATCAGTGACCATCAAGTGTGACAGGCAATGATAGCGTTTGGTGAGAAAGTGGGAAGCAGGTAAGCACAATGGGACAAGAACGGTCCCCACGACCTACAGCAGGAAACCAAGTGGGTGATATTAACATGGGGGAAATAGACCCTCAAAGAATAGCAATACAGGGTATTTCTTGGAAATATAGAAGTGAGTTCTCAGAAGACACAGTTAAAAGAGTTGAAGATGGTTCCATATGGGGTACAGGACTGAGAGGATGTGGGGAAAGAAGGAAGTCAAACTGCCTTGTGATGTGCCTGTGCTGTGATGCAACTCAAATTAAGTGGGAGTACCGCAAAATATGATCGCTTTGTCAACTGACAGCCTTGTCTTCACACATGCACCTACAGATATTCATGAAGAGAAGTCAGACAGGCCGTGCTTGCTGGCCACTGTGCAGTGAAAGTAGACAATAAGAAAGAGTGTCCAAACCAACACAGAAAATGCTTAGCTTCAGTTAAGAAGAGAGGAAAAGATCTGGAGAGATGGTTCAGCTGTTGTGAATACCTGATGATCTTTCAGAAGACCTGAGTTCAATTCCCAGCAGCTCACATCTGTAACTCCAGCTCCAGCCTCTGTGCATACTGCATGTATGTGCGCTCTCGAGTGCGCATGCACACATACACACACACACACACACACATGCACACACATGCACACAGAATCTTGGCTTTCTTTCTTTCTCTCTTTCTCTCTCTTTCATTTTTGTTTGTTTGTTTGTTTTTTGAGACAGGGTCTCTGTGTAGCCTTGGCTGCCCTGGACTCACTTTGTAGACCAGGTTGGCTTCAAACTCACAGAGATCTGCCTGCCTCTGCCTCCCAGAGTGCTGGGATTACAGGCTTTCACTACCATGCCCAGCTAAGTTCTGGTTTTAGAGCATTTCATTCTTCAGATTGTGTGTGTGTGTGTGTGTGTGTGTGTGTGTGTGTGTGTGTGTGTGCGTGCGCACGCGTGTGCACATGTTTGTTTGCTTGCTTTTTGTTTTTTTGTTTTGAGTGTGTTTTGTTTTGTTTTGTTGAGACAAGGTTTCTCTGTGTAGCCACCACCGCTGTCCTGGACTCATTTTGTAGACCAGGTTGGCCTCGAACTCACAGAGATCTGCCTGCCTCTGCCTCCCAGAATGCTGGGATCACAAGTGTGCACCACCACACCTGACTGGTTTACTTTCGATAATTGTCATAAAATAACCTGACTGAAAGCAACTTAGAAAAGAAAGAGTCCATTACAGTTTACAGTCCCTCGTGAAGAGAGAGCAGGGCAGCATCTCAAGGCAGGAACTGAGGCAGAGGCCGCAGAGGAGAGCTTTTTACTGTTTGCTCCCCACGCCTTGGTCAGCCTGCTTCCTTACATGTGCCATCTGCCTGTGGTGGCACAGCCTGCAGTAGGCTAGGCCCTCCCACCTCAATCATTAATCAAGAAAATGCCTGCAGGCAATCTAATGAAAGCATGTTCTCAGCTCCCTCTTCCCAGATGACCCTGGCTGCTGTCAAGTTGACAACACCCCCACACACAAATAAAAATAAAGCTTAAAAAAAGAAGAAATAAAACTAAAATTATAAATTATGCAGAGAGAATGTATTATTGTTATAATTCTTGTAAATTATTTTTAAAGACATGCATATTTAAATCAAATACTTATGGTCAGACTATCATAGAGGAAAAATTACAGTCCTTTTTTTTTTTTTTTTGGTTTTTTGAGACAGGGTTTCTCTATGCTATCTTGGCTGTCCTGGACTCACTTTGTAAACCAGGCTGGCCTCGAACTCACAGGGATCCACCTGCCTCTTGGTTTGTTTAAAAACAATAAATTTAGAAATAGGTAATATAACATATAACTCTAAATAAAGTAGAAACTAGAGTGCTTGAAAACAAGCAAAAAGCGAAATATTTGATTAATAAATCAAAGTTATCACAACAAAAAAACAGACATGTAAAATAACTTTTATTCTCCTGGCTCAATTGTTGTCTGGGATGCTTACTGCCTCCTTCTGCTAACCTGGGCCTAGTCCTGGAAGCTTCCAGCCTCCATACAATCTAACCTAGGCCTAGAATGTTTTCAGCCTCTGAGACTTACTGCTTAATAAGCTCACCCTTTCTTGTTCTTTCTGAGCTCTGAGATGGCTGATTCAACTCAGCTGTTCTGGCTTAACTCTTCTCCCAGCTGACTTGTTCAATCTGGCTTCTCCCTTGGCCTGGAATTGCCCTGCTTGGACTCAAACTAACTCAGCAATCTGCTCCAATCTTCTGGCTTCTTCTCATTTTCTGGCACGTTCCGTATTTCCTTGAGTTCTCTCTCTGCAACCTATCTCTCTGTTACTGTCCTGGTAACACCGCCTCTTCAGTAGCTTCCCTTTCCTCTCTCTTCTCTTGAGAGTTGGTTGTATCCTATTCTGCCAAATCTTCTCTGATTCGTCACTTTTTCTGCCACTCAATTAGACATCACTTCCAAACCTGAGTGCTTCCTTCTACAAACTAACTTTACCTTAGTTTAGGGCTAAAGGCATGTACCACCATGCCTGGACCTAAGCTTTTCTTTACCTGATACTTGTTCTATGCCAGGCCAGCCTTGAACTCAGATCTGTTTGCCCCTGTCTCCTGGATTAAAGGTGTGTTTGTATTCCTGCAGGATCACATAGACCTAGAAGACCTTTAGGTATGATCTCTTGCCAGAGCAGCCATGTTCTGAATGAACGTTCCTCTACACAGGCCCACCTTTAGCAAGGCTTCTAGGGTGGACAAAGACACACTGACCAGGTGTTTCCGTCTCAGCACTCACTGTACTTTGAAAGGATTAAGTTATAAATGCGATGGTCATCTTAGTCTACTTTTACATCAGTGCTTGAAGAATGATCTGTCCTGATCAGTACAATATGACAGGAGCATTACCAAGGGCTTCTGAGAACATTTTCCTGGCTCTCAGGGGGAACATCAAAAAAGTAAGTAGTCCCTTTTTTTCTAGATACCAGGATATGACATTATGCATTGCTGTGTGTTCCTGCTAGCCTAAGGGCAGTAGCCAGAGGATTTCAAAGAAAGAAAAAAAGGGAGGAAAAAAAAAAAAACCAAGGACTCAGAATCTTGATATAAGGAGACGACGCTCTGTCTCTGGACTTTTTGTTATGAGAGATAATCGATTTCCTTATTGTTTAATTTTAACCATGACTTCCTGTTGTTCTCAACCAAGCATCCTGATAAAAGACAGAAACTAGAAATGGGGGAGGAGTCCATGAGTATAAACACACAGATAATCACAAAAGAAAACAAGAAGAGGTTGGATTTAGGTTGGGGGATAGCTCAGTGGCAGGAAACCCTGAGTGTGAGCCTCAGGACCACGTAACTGGGCGTTGGTCACACACCTGTAATTCCAGCATCTGGGAAGAGGAAGCAGGACTATTCAGGCCATCCTCAGCTATGTAGAGTGATTTTGAGGTCAGCCTGGGCTACATAAGATTCTAACAGAGAGAGAGGATAAAGAAGGAAAGGAGAGGAAGAAAAGAAAGGGGGTAGCAGCATTTGGCTAAATACCAATTAATAAAATGTGTGATTTTCCAGGACACTTTTTTTTTTTTTAGTTTTTCGATACAGGGTCTCTCTGTGTAGCCTTGGCTGTCCTGGACCCGCTTTGTAGACCAGGCTGGCCTCGAACTCACAGCGATCCACCTGCCTCTACCTCCCGAGTGCTGGGATTATAGGCGTGAGCCACCACGCCCGCTTAAAAAACACATTTTCAAAATTGGCTTCAAATATAATAGAAAATTCTCACCAAATAATAGTGATATGAAGGGGGAAAAAAGTAGTCTAGGCTCTAGTGCAGTAAAAGACTTTATAGGGGCCGAGTGTGGTTGCACAAGCCTTTAATCCTAGCACTCAGGAGGCAGAGGCAGCCAGATCTCTGTGAGCTCGAGGCCAGCCTGATCTATAAGTGAGTCCAGGACAACCAGGGCTGTTACACAGAGAAACCCTGTCTCAAAAAAACAAAATAAAATAAAATAAAAAATAAAAGGCCATATGCTATAGGAGCGGTCTGTTATCTAAACAAACAAGAAGCTGTAACTGGAGAGGTCTCAATATAACACAGATGTCAAACCTTACCCAAGTAATCTACATAGACAGTGGAATTCTCCCAACACCCTATGGTATGTGGAAGTCTATAGTCCTTCTGGAAGACAAAAAGCACAACAGCCAAGAAAATATTGAAATAAATTATTAAGAGAAAATTGAGCTTTCTCTGTGTCACAATATTCTATAAAGCTACAGTAAATAAGTGCATACTGTTGAGGCAGGAAAAACACAAATGGGATAAGGCCACAGAAGAGAGGCTGGCAGCGGATGTAGGCGTGTGTGGGAGTTAGTGGCACTGGCAGCATTTCCAGCCATTTGTTAAAGAAATGACATTGGAATAACTGACCCCGAGATAGGAAGAAATTAAGTTAGGTGTTTACCTTACACCAAATTCCAACTGGATTTAGATTCTGATCTTTTCTAAAGCATTTAAGAATTTTAGATAAATTTGGCAAGGGTTCAAGGAAAAATAACAAGTAGGTTTTTAATGGGACTCTTGAGATTCAGAAGGCCTTCCCCAGGTTGCTGTGACAGAATCCCACGGACTCGGGGAATTCCTTATTAACACGTGGTTCTGGAGGCCGAGAAGTTCAAGGCTGAGGGACCAGACTCTGGTAAAGGCTCTCTTGCTGTATCGTCCCATTGGTTTAAAGGGAGGGTAATGGAGCAGGAAGGGGAGACAGAGCCTAAAAGGCACCAAAGGAATCTGCTCCCACAGCGCACTGCCTGTGAGCTCGTCACCCACAGCGGACCCCACCTCCCAGCTCTGTTGCATTTGGTGATTATGTTTCCAGTACATGGCTTCAGGGGAACAAATCCAGGCCACAGTATTCAGAATATCAGATAGCACCTGGGCCAGATACCTCCGTGGCAGAACACTGGACCAGCATGCAAGAAGATGCAATCACCCGGAAACTGAGAGGAAAGTTTTATTCATTGATTCATTCAACAAGGCAGTCATTGTTCTCGTCTCTGGAGTACATTAGTGAATAATGAAAACACAGTGAAAAAACCATATATACACTTTAGTATATATGAGAATAGATGAACAAGAGGCTACTTAATGACCTGCACTGTACCATGGAGAAAATAAAAAGCAATAGCAGTGGTGAAGAGAGGCCTTGCTAAGGAGGATGTGAGAAAGAACTCACTAGAGACCACGGGGCGTGTAAGGCTTGTACTTAACGGTACATAGTAGGAATACAAGGGCTTCTGGGGTCATTCTCCCTAGTGTCAAATAAGCTTATTTGTTCTTTGTGTTTGGATTCAACCACTAAGATCCACACAGCTGCCTCAGTTATCAAGTAGTTCAAAGCAGAAATTCTGAAGAGGGTTTTTGTTTTGTTTTGTTTTGTTGTTGCTGTTTGGTTGTTGGTTTTTGCTTTGTTCTGTTGCGGCTGTTTCTCAAGACAAGGTTTCTCTGTGTAGCCTTGGCTGTCCAGGACTTATTTTGTACACCAGGCTAGCCTCGGAGTTACAGAGATCCACCTGCCTCTGCCTCCCTGAGTGCTAGGATTAAAAGCATGTACCACCATGCCCAGCTGAGGGTTCGTGTTAATTAATTAGTTTGTGTGTCTGCGGTAGGCACAATGTGGGGATGCCTCTGTGCAAGTGTACTGGAGTCAAAGGAAAACATTGGTACCCTGTTGTATCTCTCTCAGCTTAATTCTATGAGATAGGGTCTCTCAGTGAACCTGGGGCTAGGCAGGCTGACATCCAGAAAGCCCTAGAAAAATAAGTCAACAGCATAATCATATGTAAAGTATCTTATGTATAGGCTTTCTAAAAACTATGATATAGTAAATATACATACAAAAATCCAAATGTACACTAAACTTACAATAGCAGTTATTCATTAAAGAGAGAGAGAGAGGGAGGAGGGAAAAGAGAGAAGAATTAAAGGGGATAAAGTCAACAGGGGACTTCTGCTTTTTTCTCCTTTATATTTATGCTCTTGGAACATGTGTGGTTACAAGCTCAAGTTTCTCTTTGAGTGATTTTGTGAACATATGAAAGTATATAAAGTGGTCCGATATTAAAAGTACATATACCAGCTAACCCCAGCAGTTCTGGAGGTAGAGGCTTCAATATCAGTTCAAGGTCACCCTTCAGGTCCCACTGGCTTCCATATGAAGTTTGACTTCCTCAGAACTCGTGTTACAAAACAGAGTGATGGTTATTCTGCTTGTCACAGGAGGAAAGAGAAGAAGGAGGTGTGGCCACAAGAAGACAAGTTCGACAGGACAGCCCAGCCTTGATCAACTGGACATCTGTAAAGAATGTTAATTTAGAAGCCAGGCATGGTGGCACATACCTTTACTCCCAGCACTTGGGAGGCAGAGGCAGGAGGATCGTTGTGAGTTCGAGACCAGCCTGGTCTACAAAGCGAGTCCAGGGCAACCAAGGCTAACACAGAGAGACCCTGTCTCAAAAAAAAAAAAACCACACACACACACACACACACACACACACACACAGAATGTTAATTTAGAACATGGCTGTTCTGGCAAGAGATCCCATCCAAAGATCTCCTAGGTCTATGTGATCCGGCTGGAATACAAACATGCCTTTAATCCAGGAGACAGGGGCAAACAGATCTGAGTTCAAGGCCAGCCTGGAATAGAGCAAGTAGCAGGTGCCCTTTGGTCCATTTGAATCTCCTGAGAGAGCTCCAAGTTGCATTTGTGCCCAGCCCTGGCCATTAAAGCCTGGTTGGTCTGGCTCTGCAGCAATGTTGTGGATGTCTCCAGTCCCTGGGGCTGGGGGGAGGGGTGCGCCTCTGCTGCGGTTGGTCCTCCAGAACCCAGACGGCAAGATACACAAAGGCACAGACCTGGGTCCACAGGCAGGAAGACCATGGTTTTCAGTGGCCCCATTAGCTTTCCATCAGACTCCAGGCTCAGGTGTGTGTGTGTGTGTGTGTGTGTGTGTGTGTGTGTGAAATGTTTCCAGACAAGGCCCTTCATGTAGGGAGCACAGATAGTCATGTAGGGGGAGCCTTTACAGCTGCTTCTCTCACTCAAATCTCAGCGTGGCCTAAAGTCTGGTCTCAGGGCATTGCCTGTGTGTACTTGTCATGGGGGGCGGGGTGGAGGAGCAGGCCTGCTTGGTTCTCCTGTGGGGTTTTAGTCCAGTAGAGTTGTGGGAGGAGGCCTGGACCGGGTGACCCCAATATTGCAGGTTTCAGCCTGTTCTCAAAGAAAGCTGTATTCTTCCAGAGTTTTTTTTATAATGTTAATTGGAAACAGCCTAATTAAACATAATCTATTGGATGACACCTGTGAAGACAGTTGTGGGACCTTTACACAAAAGAATATTACTTAGTTTTTCAAAAAATGAAATCATGAATTTAATGCATAAATTGAAGTACGTATCATCATGAGTGTGGTGACCTAGACTCAGAAAGGCAAATAGGGCGTGTGTTTCCTCACTGGTGGATGTTTTCTGTTCATTCTTCCGGAAGCATGCAGAGGTTAGGTATGGAGAGAGGGACTACTGGGGAGCAGAACTGATGCCCCTAGGAAGCCGTTACAGAGTACAGTTATGTGTGTACGAAGGGATGAGTGGGAGGGCCGCGTGGAGTCGCACATATTAAGCAAGGAGTATTTGAGGGGTTGTATAAAAACCTAATACAGTAGAAGCTTCCAAAAATATGTACATCTATGATGCAGTCTTAATGAAATCACGAGAACACTGGCGAAACAGCCCCAGTTGGACATCTCTTGGCACCAACGGACCCTTCCGATAGCAGAAATGGGTTGTCTAATCAAGTTGTTGGCCAAAGAGCTCTGATGTTAACCCACACTGTTGCCAAGTGTATAGGTTGCTCTCCACAAACTCAGAGTAAGGCCCTCTTTCTGAAGACGACCTACACAACTCACTGAACACAGACTCCGAGATGCTGCCTACACAGAGGCTTCGCCCATATGGACTAGTGTTCATGATACTGGGAAGTGCTCTGATCACTACCAAAGGAGAAAGGTGAACACCGACCCAGCTACAAAACCTTCGGTCTACAGTGATGACCTGCCTGCAAGATCAGTGCAACTCCAACCAATACCTGATTGGTTTTTAGGGCCACTCCATGAGAGGGAAACTGTCCCCAACACTGCTGAGGTTGTGGAAGAACCTGGCCCTAGATAGGCCAGGGATCGAGGGGAAAACCCAATACTAGTGTTCTCCTAAAGTAGCATGGCAGTAGAAAGCTCCTGGCGGCATTCTGCTCTGCACTTATATACAAGCGCGTTGCCCAGCCTTCATTAGAGAAGCTTCCTTCTGCAGTAGAAGGGAACAAATACAGCCAACGTCCAGAGATTAAGAGACCTTGGAGCACTCAGTCCTAAATGGGATGTCTCTCAATTCTCTCCCCTCAGGTCTCAGGGATCCCTGAGGATGAGGAGGCTTAAGATTATAAGAGCTGGGTGGGGCATGGAGACTGAGGAGGCCACCTTCTATCTAGCCAGGACCCCTAGTGGAGGGGGGGCGGGGACACCAACCCACCCACAAAACCTTCGACCCAAAATTTACTGTGCCTAGAAGAAGTGCAGGGATCAAGATGAAGCTGAGGTTTAGGGAATGGGCAACCAATGACTGGCCCAACCTGAGACCCACCCGATGCGAGAGAGCCAACCCTTGACACAATTGAAGATGCTCTGCTATGCTTGCAGACAGGAGCCTAGCATAACTATTCTTTGAGAAGCTCCACCCAGCATCTGATTTAAACAGGTGCTGAGACTCACAACCAAACATTAGGGGAGTCTTGTGGAAGTGTGTGGGGAAGGATAGAAAGACACAGAGGGGACAAGAACTCCACAAGAGCAAAAAAACCAGAGTCAACTAACCTAGGCCCATGGGGGCTTATGGAGACTGAACCGCCTACCAAAGAGCATGCATGGACTGGACCTAGGCCTCCTACACATATGTAACGGACAAGTGGAGTGGGGCCTGTCTGTGACATGGACACCATTGCCTGAATTTGGATCACTGTACCCTAGTGGGGCTGCCTGGCCTGGCCTCAGCGGAGGAGAATGGTCTTAGTCCTGATGCAACTCAATATGCTGGGGTGGGTTGAAACCAGGTGGGGGGGGCTCCCCTTTTTCTGAGAAGTGGAGGAGGGAAAGAGGGAAGACAATAGGATGGTGGGACTGGGAGGAGGGAAGGAAGGTGCTCGTTTCGGATGTAATGTGAATAAATAAATAAGCTTGGGGGAAAAAAGATTGTAAGAACAAGAAGGCATGGGAGAATTTAAGAATACAAGGCTTTCTGAACACTGCAGAACCTACAACATAGGAACTCCCAGAGATTGTGTTTGAAAGGGCCTTCAAGCACCTATGGCTGGTGGGGTCCTAGTGCTAGTGGACACTGGACCCCATCCCTAAGCCAGAAGCTATCTCTAGTTGATAAGCACTTGCAAATTAAAAATTAGTTTTCTCCAACAGTCTCACCGAGGATACAAAACTCTCTTAAGGTCAGGCCGTGTGCAGCAGTATGTGTCCAACACATAATGAATTCCATGCCATCTTTGGAGGGTTATTTTTGCTTTTTTTGGTTTTTTGTTTGTTTGTTTCTTAACATCATTTAGATTAAAAAAAAAAACTTTACAGGGCCTTTGTATATATATCACTGCTTCCCATTTTGTGTTTTTATGGGATTCCTGTACAAATGATGTCCCTGAGTTTATATGTTTATTGTGCTTTTTCTTTTGGTCTTTTTCTTCCGTTTGTTTTGTCCTATTCTGATTTGTTTTTGTTATATCTTTTTAATATAATTTTATTATTCTTTAGGTTTCTGCTTAAGGAGATACACTGTACATGCTGATAGGAGGGAATTAGGGAGGATCTCTGAGGAATTGAATGAGGGGAAACTGTAATCAGAATGTACTATAAGAAAAAATAAATAAACAGAAGAACAAAGAGCCAAGGACAGCATACGGACACTTACAGAGTACACTAAGCTGGGGCCATGGGGGATCACAGAGACTGAACCACCACCCAAAGAGCATGCGTGGGCTATATTTAGACCCCCTACACATATGTAGCAGATGTATAGCTTGTTCAATATGTTGGTCTCATAACAATAGGAGCTGGAGCTGTCTCTGACTCTGTTGCCTGCCTTTGGATTCCTTTCCCCTAACTGCGCTGCCTTGTCAGGTCTTAGTGGGAGATGATGGCTTAGATCTAATGAGATACCAGGGTGGTTTGGAACCCTCTCTGAGAAGGAGAGGGGAGACTGGGAGGGGGGTGCAGAGAGAGGAGGGTGGAATTAGGAGGAGCAGAGGGAGGGACTGAGATCAGGCTGTAAAAGTGACTAAATAAATAAAGGGAGGAAAGGTAAAAAAAAAAAAACTTAAGAGCTATTACAAGGCCAATTCTCTGTTTCATGTATTATGAAATAATTTTTAGAGTGACAATTTGTTTAAAAAAATTATCTCATAAAATAGGTTTTAAATTTTGTCTTAACAATAATAATGTTTGATATTAAAGTATACTATAAAATGAATATGATTATAAATAAGTTGAATATAGTATAAAAGTTATTAAATTTTTAAGGTCAAAATTCAAAAGAAGGAGGAGGAGGAAGAAGAGAAGAAGAAGAAGAAGAAGAAGAAGAAGAAGAAGAAGAAGAAGAAGAAGAAGAAGGCAGGTTCTCTGGAAGAATGGCCAGTGTGAATCGGAGGGAGGGCACTACTTGCCCTCTACTGTAAATCACCATCTGGCCTCTCCCCTGCATCCTATCAGTGACCACCAGGCTGGTGTGGTGAACAGTAGCACATTCTTGTCACCATAGAGCTCTGGAGGCAGCGGCTTCAGGACTGAGAGTTTGACAAAGATCAACTAACTGAAGGGGGGAAGGGGGTGGTCACCATCTATGCAACTGTGAGGAAGTTGCCATTTGTGCTAGACTGCTATTTCAAGGTCACCCACACCCCTGTAAGGAACCCTTCACTACGTTCCCATAAATAAGCCCGATAAACTCACCGGTTTATCATCATACCCAAAGCAGACTTGGATATGATCAGTACCTTGGTTTACCATGAGCGCCCTATCTGAGCTGCTTATGTCTCCCCTGGGAAAAATTTACCCATCTCCTCAAGATTCTTCTCACATAAGACCAACAAACCCCAGGGAGCTCTGTCTACACTCCAGTCACTGCAGCCTTGAAAAAGTAAACAGAATGTTGTCTTTACAGTCTTTTACTATAAAATTAACATGTGACCTTTATAGAAAATAAAAGTCATTTATCATTCATTCTGACAGCCTGAAGCATCCCCTTTTTGACATGTTGGTACCAGTCTATTTTATCATCGCTTAGATCACGTGTCCTAACATAATTGTTCTCATGTATCCTGGAATATAAGCAGTTCCTGTGTTGATGCAGTCTCTTAATGACAATAGGTTGGTTAATTTTATTGGCTGTGTGGATCTATAGCAGAGGAATCTTGAGTTGGGAGGTGGTAAGGCATGCGCGTTGTTAGGACAGTCAACCACGGTCTGCTGGTGTCGGGACTCACATAGGTGACTCTGGACCTCCTCTTTAGTATCTACAGCATCCCTTTGACCAGGAGACACTAGATCCTGGCCTCTCTGGTCGCCTTTTCCCAGTCCCAAGCCAAGACAAAAGAGATTAGATGCGGTTCTGGTAATCATGCTCCTCCTCTTCATTCAGAGCTTCGGGATGCTTGAGAAGTGAATAGGTGATGGAGTTCTCGGCCTAGAGGAAGCAGAAATGAGCCATGAGAGCTGCAGAGGGGTGGCGGGGAGAGCAGAGCAGGGGGAGGGAAGGGGACACGGCTGGGCTCACTCACCTCAGTTTTGGCAGGTTCATCATGATCAGGATTGTCTGTGGGTGAAAAAAAAAAGTGATCATCTTGGGCACTGCTGGAAAAGAGGGCCTGGTGTGCTGTCATGGAGGCTGCAAAACTAAAGCGCAAAGCCGAGCTAAGACAAGGCTTGCCAACCCCAACCCAGGCCATCGGGCCACACAGTGCAGCCATACAGCCCTTCCCTGACCATCTTGGGACGCAGCCTTCCCCACTGGCCACGCTGGCAAAGGGAAACAGACGCTTGTTGCATCCTTTTCAGACAATCACTAAACTTCCCTAGCAGCAAATCAGGCAGCTCTGAGGCTCTGGGAAGTTGGAGAATGGGCAAGTGTTTAGATCAGAGTGAAATAAAGTCCAGAGTTTTGCTTGCTACAGACGGTAGGGAGAGAACAAAATGGTCTATTCCATATTGGACAAGTCGAGTTTATTCTTCTTGAAGCACCGAAGAACCGGGTGCTCTGTGTAAAAAGAAAAATAGGGAGAAGAGGGAGAAGGAAAAACAAAAGGAGGAGAGAGAGGGAGGATGGAAGAGGGGGGCAGGGTTCCCTTTGCCAGTATGAAAAGCAGGTCCAGTGTCTATAAAGCAGCATTTTGGGAAGTGGGGGGGGGGGGAGAGGTTGAGACAATGCCTCCAGTCTCTTCACTGGATCCCTGGACACAAAGAGCCCCATTTGCCATCTTCCAAATTCTGCCCCACGACACATTCAGAAACTCCCCCTGCCCTCCATCCCCTTTATACACTTCTTAGGAATCCCAGCAGCTAATGAAACCACCAGCCCCAGCACCAAGCTGCGCAGATGCCTTGTGAATGTGTTTACACCAGAGCGAACAAAGCCAGGCAAGGAAGTGAATCTGGTTGTGACAGACATTTTTTTTTTGTAGACCTGGTTTGATCTTGAGTGTGGATCCACATGGCCCAGCTGAGGAGCATGGGCCTTGCTGAAAGCAGAGCTAAGGGCATGCTATTTTGCACAAGCTCTCATATCTGTTGGCTCTGCTCTGAGTCACACTCCAGCCCCCTGAAGAGGAATCTCAAAGGAACTCTTTTTTCTGCCTATGTCTGCTGTCATGGAAGCCCCTGGAGAAAACACTATTTGCCTTTATGCTCTGTCTTTAACTATAGTCAGGCAATTGCCTGAAATGTTCTCAGTCCTTCTATGTCCTTCCTCCTGCACCAGGGTTGAAAGGTCACTCACTGGCTTTCAAATCTCGGACCCTGAAAGCTTGAGAGGGCATCTAAACCACTCACCCACCAAACCTATTTCTTCAGAGAAGTGACCTCTACCCCGTTATGGGGAGCGATCTACTTCAGACTCAGCTGGATGGAAGGATCAGGCCAATGTTTGATAAACCAGCATTGAGTAAGTGTTAGGGCCACAGGGTGCTCACAAAGTATAACCAATGAATAGCTCTAATCCTCCAGAATTTCCTCAACTCAAAGCTTTTCTCAATATTCTACTAAAAGTTGAGCTGTACTATGCCTAACCCTACTGCTACAGAGGGACAGAGTCCTGAAAAAAAGTCTCCAGGGTCACGTCAAGTCTCCTCTTTTTGTCTTAGGTACCCAGTGGCCTTCATCCTAGGACTGCTAACCCTTTCCTCATATCTAGAGAGATCCTCCTTAGGTCTAAGAGTTAGACTCAGCATTGCCCAAGAGATTTGAGTCCCAGCCATTCTCCCACTGCTCCTCCCTCTCCTGCACCCCCAACTGAACTCACACAAGCTGCTGCTTCCTGGGTCCAGTCCACTTGGAGGCCCTGGGCTGACCGGCACTGGCACTGCGCCCTCAGAGGGCATGCTGTACTCACCTACTTCCTTGGGAAGGGTTTCTCCCATGTCCCTGTGATCAGGGTTTCCTGGGAGAGCTAGGAGGGGCATGTAGGAAGTTAGTAGGATTATGGGGTGAGTCCTAGGTATCAGGACCTCGGACCAGGGTCAGAACAGAGTTAAAAGCAACAGAGGCCTTTCCCTCACGCTGTCCCCCTTCTCTTCCCCACTCCCCAGCTCCCCTGCCCAGGACACTCTACAGGCCATAGTGACTAACCCAAGAGAACTCCAAGGGATGTCACAAAAAAAGCATCTTTCTTGGGCTTGCCCAGTCTTTTAAAGATGTGACTTTTGGTTGGGTGTAGTGGCCTCAGTCTTTTAAGGTGTGACTTTTGGTTGGGTGTGCTGGAGCACACCTTTAATCCCAGCACTCAGGAGACAAAGGCAAGAGGATCTCTTTAGTTTGCCAGCCTGGTCTACATAGGGCTACACAGTGAGACTCTGCCTGCAAGGAAAAAGTGTCTTTCTCTCTGTGTCTCTCAATATTTCCTTATCATCCATATCAGAACTCCTATGAACCAACTGTGAGGTGTGCTGTGAGGTATTAGGTGTTAGTTAGTGTTTTCTTTCTCAATGGCTTCCATTGACCTACCTACTGCATTCCTCATTTCCATGCCTTGACCACAGTTCCTAGAATGTTCTTCTGCTTTACCAAGCTAATGGCTACCTGCAGATGTCACCCTTCAACACAGTGGAGACATCTTATACTTATGTGTTCTTTTTTTTTTTAAAGATTTATTTATTTTCACTTTATGGGAATTGGTGTTTTTTCCCTGCATATATGTCTGTGGGATGATGTTGGATCCCCTGGAGCTAGAGTTACAAACAGGTGTGAATTGCCATGTGGGTGCTGGGAATTGAACTTGCATCCTCTGGAAGAACAGCCAGTGCCCTTAACCACTGAGCCATCTCTACAGCCCCGACTTACACATTCATTACTGTCTGTCAGGCTCTAGTACAAAGGCTTTGGGCTTACTCAGTGTCATAATACTCCTTCCTGTTAGGTCCCAGACTGTTTTTTAATTTCTAGAAAAGAAAAGTGAGGGGCCAAGGTTAAATAACTTACTCAACATTGTATATCTGGTGAGCTGTGAGCCGAGATTTGAACCATAGCAATCTGGTTCCCCACTGTGTATTTCTATTGCTACATCACATTGGCTCCCCCAATGAAACCCTCCCAACTGCTCCAGCCAGGCTTCCTGCCAATGTTTGCATGGGAGATGTCCATTAAAATCTCATGTGTTAAAGGCTTGGTCACCAGATTGGGTAATTGGGAGGAAGCCAAGGCTTTAACGTTATGGGCCTAGTGGGAAGTCTTTGGGTCATCAGAGACATGCTCTTGAAGAAGACTTTGGGATTCCCCAGTCTCCTCCTTGATCTCTTTGCTTACTGGCCGTAAGGTAAGCAGTGCTATCTTGTTGTGTATATCCCGTGTGATATAACTGATTGTTACATGCCCAAAACAATAGGGCCAAAACAAAACAATAACGGACTGAGTCTTACATAGCTGTACTAAAATAAACTTTCATGCTTATTTACTTACTTAAGACAAGATCTTAAACTTGGCCTCCTGAATGCTAAAATTATAAGTACCTGTTACCATGCCTAGCATCTTTTCCTCTTCGTAAGACGATTATCTGAAGTACTTTGTTATAGTCATAGAAAGCTGATCAACACATGAGGTTATAGACCCTTCTCTCTTTTTTATATGTGGGCAAGGTCTTGCTACGTAGCACAGGCTGGCTTCAAACTCATCCTTCAGCCCACGCTAACTTCAGACTCCTTGAAAAAGACCTTCTAACTTATTTATTGTTGGGGAGGGGGGTTGTGGCGCGGTGCACACCATAGCACATCTATGAAGGTCAGAGGGTAACTTTGTGGGATCAGCTCTCCCTTCCCACCTGACCTTGGGTACCAGAGATTGCAGTAGGACCACAGGGCTTATACTGCCAGCACCTGTAGCACCTGAGCCGTGGCCCTGGCCCTGGCCTCAGACTGCCTTTTGCCTTACTGCCCTGGGAATACAGAAATCGGCTACAACCTACAGATCATAATCATGTCTCTATCATTTCATTACTCTAATCACTTCTTATAAGCATCCACGTGTGTGTCCATGTTCCTAACAACGCTGAGAACCAGCTGAGGGCAGAAATGGAACCAAACACTTCAGTACCTAGCACAGTCCATGGCACATCATCCAGTTTGTTCAAGTCTCGTTCAGCAGATGGATTTGTAAATAGATGAATGAGGACGATGAGACTGTATCAACAGCAAATGAGTCTCTAACCCCCAGCTAGCCCCAGCTGAGTAGGAGCTGATAATAAGAGAGACCAGAGAGAGCCACCAACCTGGAGCTTGTTTTCGCTTGAGACAGATCAAGGATACCAGGATAATAACAATGGCCGCTACGGCAATTCCTGTGACAGCAGCGACAATTGTCAGTACTGGTAAAGACCTGCTAGACTTGGGTCCTGGAGAAAACAGACAAAATGACAAGTAATAAGTAATCCATGTGAATCCGCCCCTCCTCCAAAGTGATGCCCCAGTGTTTGTCACCTAGAGTTGCTATGTCTGGGTCACTCATAGGTGTAGTACATTACCCTGAAACCTCATCTGCATAGGTTTCTGTGAACAGACTCCCTCATAACCAAGTGTTTCCACCAAACTTATGAAGGGACACTGGTGACAGAGTAGTAGCAGGAGGGACAGTCCTCAGAGGCAGTGGATAGATCTGAAGCCTCCCAGAGTTGGTGGTGCCACTATGCTGTGGAATGTGCCAGGCCTTCATGATTGATTGACTATTCCACGAGGTACAAGAAGAGGTTACACTTCAACTCTTATGAGTGACCAGGAGCTTGGAGAAGCTATGTACCAATAATAAAGTCCTGTTTTACTGTTGCCTGGCAGCCTTCTCACCCACCACCTGCAAGTGAAGAGCTCTGGGCTGAGCCCACTTGCCATTTGGCAACACCTCCACACCTCTCCCCTTTGCCTCAAAGCCTAGTTTGCTTCTGTGGCATTTCTGCATCTCCATGTGGGGCCTTTGTCTATCTCCTCTTCTCCCTTTCCAACATCTCGACAGAGCCCACATACCTTGCACAGTGATGGTCACAGGCTTGGAACTGTATTCTGACCTTCCTAGACGTGCTCTGCAGTAGTAGTCACCACTGTGACTGTGGTTGGCATTTGAGATGGAGAAGGTATCTTCAAAATGATGAAATTTCACAGATTTTTTATTCTGGTAGAACACAATCTTGTTCAGGTGTTTGTTCATCCAGCTATGGCACCTTAACATGATGGTTTCACCTTCATCAAACATCAGTTTAGGGGTCTGGAGCACCAGCCAGTCTGGAAGACACAAAAGGACCCTAGTATTCAGAGGGCCTTGGCTCAGCTCTGAGACCCAGGTCATGCTTCCTGGTAGAATATGGTCTGCTAAGGGAAAAAGCTTTAGTTTAACATAAGAAAAATTTTTTTTGTGCTTGTTCTTGTTGTTGTTTTGTTTTGTTTTGCTTTTCCAGACAGGGTTTCTCCGTGTAGACCTGGTAGTCCTAGAACGCTCGTTGTGGACTCTGCCGGCCTCAAATTTACCTGATCCACCTGCCTCTGCCTCCCAGGGTCTGGCATTAAAAGCTTGCACCACCATCTACTGTGTTGTGATAATGGTTAATGGCACACAGCGTATCTGGTATAAGGAAGTTTATTTGGGAGAAGGGAAGGGGAGAGGAGTTAGGGCCTCTAAGAGGAGGGACAGAGGCAGATGGTTGATTGGACACATAGACAGACAGACAGACAAACAGACAGGGGCAGAACTATGAGGGCAGAGAAGGACAGAGGTGGGGAGGGGAGGGAAAGTTGGGGTGGTGGGGGTCCTTATATCCTGCACACACCTGATAGGTACCTGGCGGTGGTGGCAGATGATGACATAAGCGGTTCCTAGGCCCCTCGAGGCAGGTTAGTGCCACCGCCTGTGCACTAACAGCCTGGCCTGCATTAGACAATCTTGGTCTCTGGTTCTAGCCCCAACCATTTGTAAGCTCTTCAATCTTGGGCAAGTAACTTAACTCTCCTGGGCCTCGCTTTCCTCATCTACGAGAATGGGCGTGATTAGATTTTGCGGCTACAGCAGTCCTTGATGTGCCACAGGTTTCCAAGATACATCCCTGTTCCCTTCCTCCCCTGAGAGGGGGCAGCTGCTGCCCAGGGCCATCAGTAAGAACCAAAGAGACGGGATGCAATCTCTTCCCAGCAGGGAAGCCAAGGACTCCAGTCTGACTGAGGAGACAAAGATGAGGAGGTTCCCGCAGAGCCTTCTGCTTGCGGGATAGTGGGACATCTTGAACCTAGAAAAATGCTGGTACCCTTCATGACTAGTAATAAATGTGGGACTACAGTCCAGCAGGGTCGGGGGCAAATATTAGCTTGCTGTGCTCACACTTTTGAAGAAAAACTGGCATCAGGCGATAGGAGGGAATTAAGTAAAGAGGGGCAGCTGTAGCAGTTGTTAATGCAGTCGCCTGGTGGTTTTTCTGTGGGGGAAAACCTAGTTTTTGCCAGGAACCTTGTAAAAATCACTCAGCAAAGATTTAATAAGCCCTGCCCTGGTTCAGACACTGCAAATACAGACATGGATGAGACATAGACTTTCACCTCAAGTGCCCAATGCTGAAGGAAGAAAAAGAAAGGCAAGGCCACCCAGGACTGCAAGGGCAGGAGTTTGCGGAGGAAAATGCTCATGCTTCCCAGGACCTCCCAAGAGAGGCATTAGCACCCTCAGCTGAACAGAGCTGAGAAAGCTGGACTCAAGGTTTAATAAATTAGCCCCATGGTCTTGGATTCGGTGGCAGGCTGTTGACATTTTTCTGGGTGTCATGAAACAGAAGGGTTTCTGTGAAATTGGGACTTCCTTTTTCTGTCACATTTAGCCATCTGTCTTTGTCCATAAACTTCTCTTGCTCAATAAGCAGCTATTCACACATTCTGAGGAATTTCTCAGGAATTCATATGCCCTGCACATGCACGCTAAGCAAAAGGGCTACTTAAAAGGGAAATGACTGGACAAATGTCCTTTGCAGTGATGCTTCCCAGAAACCAGGCAATCCCTTTTCCTGAAAGCCTTGCAGTAAACAGATCCACCCCAAACCCACCCCCAACTTCCTGGTACCCCAGCTCTTCCTTGCGCCTGCCCCTACTAACCGGAAATCACTCCCAGATGTACAGGGTCGCTGAGGCGAGTCTGCTGCATTCGGCACTGGTATTCTCCACTGTCGTTGACCGTGGCCTTAAATGTGTAGTTGGGCTGGACCTGGCTCGGGATGGATCTCTCATTGTGGAGCCACTGGGTAGAGTAGTTCCCAGGGTTGTGGGTCCCTTCACACTGCAGTGTCACACTGTCATCCTTGAGCACCTGGATCCACGGGGGCTCAAGTTTCACCACAGCCTTGGGAAGATCCGCTGAATTGTGAATTGAGAAGACAGTATGAGGCAAGGGAGACCCAAGACCCTAACCCGGCTCTGAGTCTCAGGTGAAAATGGCACCAGGGTGCAGGACCAGACTCAGGAAGATTCTTCCATTAAATCTTTCCACTTATTCCATCCCATGAGAACTCAGAAGGGATGCATTGATCGTTAGCAGGAGTAGAGCAAGAGAGAAGATGGGAGGGAGCAGAGGAGACACCCCAGAAATCCATATCTCTTACCAAGATATATTTCCGTTTCTCTTGTCCCTGCCTCCTGTCACTTACTCCCCTGCATGCAGATGGCTCTCGGCATCAGAAGAACAGGCCTGGCAGCTCTGTGCTGGCTAGTGTTATGTCATCTCAACATACAAACTAGGGCCATCTGAATGGAGGGAAATTCAGTTGAGACAACGCCTCTGTAAGATCCGGCTGTAGGGCATTTTCCTAATTAGTGATTGACAGAGGAGGGCCCAGCCCATGGTGGGTGATGCCACCCCTGGGCTGTGTGCTCCTGGGTTCTGTAAGAAGGCAGGCTGGGCAAGCCATGGGGAGCAAGCCAGGAAGCAGTACCCCTCCGTGGCCTCTGCATCAGCTCCTGCCTCCAGGTTCCTGCCCTGCTTGAGTTCCTGTCCTGACTTCCTTCAGCCATGAACTGTGCTGTGCAAGTATAAACCAAATAAACCCTTTCCTCCTCAGCTTGCTTTGTGGTCAGGGTGTCTTGTTGCAGCAATAGAAACCCTAACTAAGACAAGCCCTGAGACCCACACAAAGTAGAGGACTTGTCAACGTACCAGACAATCTAGGCAGACAGTGCGGTTTTATATGTGCTTGAATCTTATTTAGAGAGACAGGGTTTCCGGGTCTTCTTTGGTTTTTTTGTTTTGGTTTGGTTTGGTTTTGGTTTTTGGTTTTTGGTTTTAAGGTTTTGGGCACATGGTTTCTCTGTGTAGTCCTGGTTGTTCTGGAACTCACTCTGGAGATAGGACATACTCAAAGCAAAGCCTCCCCAACGCTTGGATTAAAAACACGTGCCCCGCACACACATCTGTGTTTGTGTTTGTTTGTTTTTCTTAATCTAACAAGGCTTTGAAATTTTTTTGATACATAATAAGTAGACTTATTTGCAGGGAACCGTATGACAGACACTTCAGCACATGCACACACTGTGCAATGGTCGGAGTGACCTGCATGTCTGTCACCTCACACATCATCTGTTTGTATTGAGAATGTTCAAGTCCTCTATACTAGCTATTGTAAGATGTACAGTTAACTGCCAGCCACAATTAGCCTTTGGGGTAGTTTAAATGAAAGTGCCCCCTATAGATTCATAGGGAGTGGCACTATTAAGAGGTGTGGCCTTTTTGAGGAAGTGTGTCACAGGTGTGGACTTTGGGTTTTCAGATTCTCAAGCCAGACCCAGCAGCTCACACTTTTCCTGCTGCCTACAGCTGCAGATGTAGAACTCTCAGCTACCTCTCCCCCACTGCACCATGTCTGCCTGCACAATGCCTTGCTTCCCACCATGGCGTTAATGGGCCAAGCCTCTGAATTGTAAGCCAGCCCCAATGAAATGTTCTCCTTTATAAGAGCTGCTGTGGTTGTGGTGTCTCTTCACAGCAATAGAAACCCTAACAGTAGATACCCTTCTCGCTACAGCACATTAGAACTTAACCCTCCTCTCTGACTCTGTGCCTGCCCCCACCAACCATTCCGTCTCCGTCATCACCCCCTCCTCCACCCTTCCAAGGCTCTGTCATTTACTCTCTGCTTCTTTGAGCTCTGCTTCCAGAAGCTCTCAGCTTCACCTGGAGAGTGGAAGGCAGTTGAGAACAAGAGCTCTCATCCTGTGTGCTGGTTATCCACACCTCACTGGAACAGAGCTAGAAGCGCCCAGACACTAGGGAGCCATGGTTTCTGACCACCTGGCTCCCCAGGCAGAGGGAAAGAGGAGAGAGCAGGGTGCCTTCTGGGAACAGTGGCGCTTTCCTGGTCCTGACTTGGTCCTGAGCTTGGTGGCAGGGGCATGCGGAATATTTCCACAGACCACAGGGAGGAGAGGGAGGTGCTACATAGGAGAGTAGGAAGACAGAAAACAGAACCGAGGACTTACCATGTGTCCCAGCGACAAGATCTGTAAGAAAGGAAACAGACATCAACCAGGGCCCAGGCTTCCACAGGCAGACGTGCCTGCCCAGACCCGAGCCCCCTTCATCCCCACAGCCCAACGCTCATGACATGGCCCTGCCCTGGGACTGCCTGCGTGAAGTGCACTTTCAGAAACACTTAAGCGCCTTCCTCTGGGACACCTGTGTTGTGACATTTTCATTTGGCTGAGCGCCTTTGACTGAGGAGGTCCCTGTGGAAGCTCACATATGATGTGTGTTTCAGTACATCAGACTTTGCCAAGGTCCATCTTGAGAGCAGGGTTGTCCTTTTGTGGGGAGGAACTACAGACTACACAGGTAATCCATAATCTTTACTGAAAAATAGGAATTACTCATGTCAAGATATTACCATCTAGTATATGTGTCCTTAGAATTTCCCCACAAAAACTTGTGTGTGTGTGTGTGTGTGTGTGTGTGTGTGTATTTGTGTAATGTTTGTATACAGATAAAAAGCAAAGAGGCCATACCAGAATAGTGTTTTATGTTGTAATTTTAGCAATTGTGCCCTATCCTACAATTTGACATTCCTATGATTTTATTTCACATCACCATTGCTTCACTTTTTTTTTTTCTGAGAAAAGGTTTCTCTGTGTAGCCTTGGCTATCCTAGTCTCACTTTGTAGACCAGGCTGGCCTTGAACTCACAGAGATCCAATTGCCTCTGTCTTCCCACTGTTAGGATTAAAGGCGTGCACCATCACACCTGCCTTCTTTGCTTAACACTTAAGTTTTTGCTGCTAGAAAAATCTGATAAAAGGAAGAAACTACAAAAGGACACTGTAGGGCTGGAAGACCCTCAGCAGCTAGGAGCACAGGCTGCTCTTCCAGAGGACCTGGGTTGAGTCCCAGCACCTACACAGTGGCTCACAGACATCTCTACCTTCAGCTCCAGGCACCTGACATCCTCTACTGGACTCCTCGGGTACCAGGCATACACATGGTGCACAGACACACATGCAAAGAAAATACTCATTTGTGAAAACTAAAAGTTAAAGTAAAAGTATACTGGTATACTGTGGTAGCACATGGAAGGATACATGGTAAGGCAAAGGGCTTCCCAAGTAGAAGTCAAGCATGGGACAGGACGGCTGAATGGAGGGATGGAGACATGGATGGAGGGACGGAGACATGGATGGAGGGATGGAGACATGGATGGAGGGACGGAGACGTGGATGGAGGGATGGAGACATGGATGGAGGGACGGAGACATGGATGGAGGGATGGAGACATGGATGGAGGGATGGAGACATGGATGGAGGGACGGAGACATGGATGGAGGGACGGAGACATGGATGGAGGGATGGAGACATGGATGGAGGGATGGAGACATGGATGGAGGGATGGAGACATGGATGGAGGGACGGAGACATGGATGGAGAGATGGAGACATGGATGGAGGGATGGAGACATGGATAGAGGGATGGAGACATGAATGGAGGGATGGAGACATGGATGGAGGGACGGAGACATGGATGGAGGGATGGAGACATGGATGGAGGGACGGAGACATGGATGGAGGGACGGAGACATGGATGGAGGGACAGAGACATGAATGGAGAGATGGAGACATGGATGGAGGGACGGAGACATGGATGGAGGGATGGAGACATGGATGGAGGGATGGAGACATAGATGGAGGGACGGAGACATGGATGGAGGGACGGAGACATGGATGGAGGGATGGAGACATGGATGGAGGGATGGAGACATGGATGGAGGGATGGAGACGTGGATGGAGGGATGGAGACATGGATGGAGGGACGGAGACATGGATGGAGGGATGGAGACATGGATGGAGGGATGGAGACATGGATGGAGGGACGGAGACATGGATGGAGGGATGGAGACATGGATGGAGGGACGGAGACATGGATGGAGGGACGGAGACATGGATGGAGGGACGGAGACATGGATGGAGGGACGGAGACATGGATGGAGGGATGGAGACATGGATGGAGGGACGGAGACATGGATGGAGGGACGGAGACATGGATGGAGGGACGGAGACATGGATGGAGGGACGGAGACATGGATGGAGGGACGGAGACATGGATGGAGGGACGGAGACATGGATGGAGGGACGGAGACATGGATGGAGGGATGGAGACATGGATGGAGGGACGGAGACATGGATGGAGGGACGGAGACATGGATGGAGGGATGGAGACATGGATGGAGGGATGGAGACATGGATGGAGGGATGGAGACATGGATGGAGGGATGGAGACATGGATGGAGGGACGGAGACATGGATGGAGGGACGGAGACATGGATGGAGGGATGGAGACATAGATGGAGGGATGGAGACATGGATGGAGGGACGGAGACATGGATGGAGGGATGGAGACATGGATGGAGGGATGGAGACATGGATGGAGGGATGGAGACATGGATGGAGGGATGGAGACATGGATGGAGGGATGGAGACATGGATGGAGGGACGGAGACATGGATGGAGGGACGGGGACATGGATGGAGGGATGGAGACATGGATGGAGGGATGGAGACATGGATGGAGGGATGGAGACATGGATGGAGGGACGGAGACATGGATGGAGGGATGGAGACATGGATGGAGGGATGGAGACATGGATGGAGGGATGGAGAGTATGGACAAATGCTACAGAAGTTTGGAGGAGGAAGACACTCTAGGGCTTTGTATTTGGCTGCATTTAGTCTAAGAGGGAAAATGAGAAAGTGGAGTTTGTCATGCAGCTTCAAGTATTGTATAACTGTGACAAACAGAGAAGGAATATTCCCTAAGAAAGATTGATGGATACTTGTCAACAGTCATTGCAAGTTGCAGCCTGACTGCTGCTTTGGTCTCTTTAAAAAGAAAAAGAAAAAGAAACACCCTCAGTAAGGAGAACAATGCTGACAATGGAAGTGGATGGCAGCTTAACTTAAGAGGTAAGACCCACCCTGCATATGAGTATCCTCACCCAGCGGGCTGGGACCCTGGCCCAAATACACCAGAGAAAAGGAGGAAGCCAGCTGTGTCCTAGCATCTGTCTCTCCCTGTTTCCTAACCTTGGGTGTGAGGTGACCAGCCAAGGCACCTGTCACCATGCCTTCACACCACAATGCCCTCGAATGATATGCCAAAATAAACCCTTTCTTATGGTGCTTTTGCCTGGTGTTTTATCAAAGAAACAAGAAAAGTAATTAAGACAACTGATGTACAGTGACCTTGCAGAGGTAACTTTACTTTTCTCTGCTTTTCCCTTGCTTATAAATGGAAGTGATGGCAGCAATCCCCCTGCCTTCAATTGTTGAAAGGATTAGGTGATGATCCAGGCAAGGGATACCTTTTAAATTGTCATAAGCAAATGTCCAATGTTTGCTGTTTATTTCAGTAAACAACAAGCCACTCATTTTGGAGCTGAGAATGCTGTGTCAGACTAATTGGGACAGAGGAAGTACCAGAGATTAGTAAGAGAAAGATGGTTAACAGTGGCCTAGAATGCATGTTAGTGGCCTGTGCAACATCCAGCTTCTTCATTCCTTGACTCATCTGCAGTGAATCTTCTCATACAGTTTAGCCACACAGGCCCATGTTACACCTCAAGGCCTTGTCATCATCACTGCAAACCACACCAACTTCAAACCCACAAAATCCAATGTTCCAGGCTTCAGTCCCAATCCTCCATCTCCCCCTCCTTTCCTCTATTTGCCCAAGTATATGTGGCAAATGATCATCTCACTACTCTTTTTTTTAATCTTTCCACTGTCCACCTCTAAGTCCACATTTGCCTTTGTGCATGCCCATGTGTGTGCACACACATCTCCATCACCTTATTGCAAATCCCTTTATCTTTTTGTTGCTGTTGTTGTTGTTGTTGAGACAAGGTCCCATGTAGGCCAGGCTGGCTGCAAACTTGTCATATGGCCCATGTTGACTTTGAACTCCAGTTCTTCCTCCCTCTACTTCCCAAATACTATAGATGGATCCCTTAACTTATTTACCTTTTGACCCCATCAATGTATCTATGCTCCCCTATGACCTTGCTTGCTCATCTCTATTGGCAATAGGAAGTAAAGAAGGCTCAAATGTGAGAGACACTTAAGATGCAGCACTGAAGAAAAATTGGCATTTAATGAAGCATGAGATTGATAAAAGTGGACCAGGGAAAAGTGGCTTTGCTCATACAAATGGAAATATTAGAAAGATAAGAAAATGTGTAAGGAAATGATGCTAAATTGAATCTTGAATAAAAAAAAATTGTTTCTGGGCTGACAAATCTTATTATAGGTATCTAATCAACACACAGGGAAATTAAAGTATACAGAGGAAGGAAGGACAAGTAAGTTCGGGCACTAGTGACATAGAAGTAATAGTTAAAACCCCTGAATATGTAGGATTGGCAAGGGGGATAGTACAGTGCATGAAAAAGAGAGAGAGAAGAAAAAAAAAAACCCAAAGAGATGCGGAATGGAGAAGCCATGATTTACATTCATTCTATATCCAATTGACAGCATTGACAATTATGTTCGTGTCTAATGTACTCATTGGAAGGAAGACAAATACCTTGTCTTTTAAGTCAGGAAATTTGCCTGTTTTGTTCACTGGCGTGACCCCAACCCAGAACAGTATGTGGCATAAAGAACTTTAGGGATCAGCAGAGTTGGGCGGTTGTGCCGCACACCGTTAATCCCAGTACCTGGGAGGCAGAGGCAGGCGGATCTCTGTGAGTTTGAGGACAGCCTGGCCCACAAAGGGAGTCTAAGACAGCCAGGACTACACTGAGAAACTCTGTCTTGGGGAAAAAAAAAAAGAATCAGCAGAAATACAGGTAAGAAAAGCCAAGTGTAGTGACCACACAACCTACTTGAGGAAAATCCATTGTGGGTGAAGCGGGAACTTGCTGAGCCGGGCAGTACTGGAGCTTTATTGTGAGACAGTGGGGCACACTGAAGGTACTTAGAAAGCTGTACGCCTCCGTGTAGAGGTACTGGAAGATTCTATAGCTACACAAGACCCAAGTCAGGACCAACCAAGACATAGTGAGAGGGTGTTATAAAATGGAATCAAGCGATGAAGTCTCAAGTGTGGAGGCCCAGAGAAGAATGGGGGAAAATGGAGATTTCCCAAAGGGAAATGGAAGAGTCTTCACCAGGTGATTGATAGCTGTACAGCACAAATAGAAAGGCATATTGTATTGCCTCTCTAAGACTAAGCCTTCCTGTGTGAAAATGGAGCTATCCGGTGTCACTTTCATAGTACTTGTAGCAAAATAGTCTCTCTTCCATACCTCTCTCGCTGGTAGCCACATGCCACAAACCCTGACAACTGAGGTCCCTGGGCACTGACCAGATTTCACTATGAGTCATAGCAAGTAACCTGGGGCAGGGGCTGGAGGTGGCTGTGCGCCTTCTTCTCAGCAGTGTGGGTAGAAGCCCCAGGAACTGAGCTTAGAAGATGGTCCTGCATCAGAACTCCCTTACTGCGCTTCACTCAGATCCTTCTAATCACCCAGCCCCATCCGTTTCTGTCCTCTGGTCCACAGATGAGACCAGGACCAGAAAACCTTCCTCCATCTCAGCCTATGCCCCTGACCCTCACTTCCTTACTAAGCAGGGCCGAGACCAAGTGCCATGGTCGATGCGATGGAGGAGGCACCGGAGAGTTCCCTGGCCGCACAACAACTCCAGACTTGGCCCTGTTTGTGATACTCTGAACCCAAGCTTCCAGGACAACCCAGACCTTCCTATGCCTTTCCTTATACAATAAAGGGGGCGAGGGTTCCTCCCATGGATAGAGTGGCGTCATGGGCACACAGCATTTCCATGGCACCCCCTCAAATGCGTGTTAGAGCTTCCTCCCAACCCTTGTCTAAAGCAGTACTAGACATCTTGCCTAAGAGTTGGTCCTGTGTGAATCACAAATTCAAAGAGAAACTGGTGGTCTAATTTATTACTCAAGTCTAGGACACTAGATTTCAGTCAGAGAAGGTTCTGATGGAGAGGGCGGCAGTGCATCAGGGTCCTGGGTACCGAGTGACAGTAGGTTCTACAGGGGAAGGAGGGAGCGCATCAGTGTCCTGAGTACCAAGTGACAGGAAAACAAGTAACAATAAAACTGTCCTGCCAACTCCGGTTTTCAAAGGCCAGCCAGCTTAAAGTCACAGTCCCCTTAACAGCCCACTACCTACTCCTGTTTCTGCTGACACGCTTCCTGTGCCACCTTCATCCCTACACAAGTCCCACCCCAGCCCAGGTGTCCTCACCCCTGCCTCCCTTCTGGAGGTCCTGACTTACTTAGCACAGCTGTCCACAGGAGCATATGGCACAAAGTCCGTGAGAGCACATGGGCCGTCCAGTTGTTCTCCATGGGGAGAGGTAAGAAGAGTGAAATTCGCATCATCCCTGAAGCGAGTCAGCTGCAGGCACCGGCTTCTCTCCAGGCTTGGCTGCCTGTACTCAGAGAACTGATAAATTCTGGAGTCCGAATGGGGAAGTGAAAAGAAACGGTCTGTTTAATCACGGGCTCCGCCCCTTCCACCTCTCTTTCATCTGTTCCCTATTAGAAGATTCAGGACTGACCAGAACCAACTGGCTTCAGCTCAAATCACAAAGAGACTTGGAAACTGAGAAGTGACTCCCCTCTGGCTCTGCTGGAGCCTTAGCCGGCCTTTGGTACAGAGAGGGAAGTGGTCACCCAAACTCAGCTCAGAAATCATTTGCCTCGCTCCCCACGGTCCTCAAGAAAGGTGATGGAGGAAGGTGGACAAGCATCTTCGGACACTTCTTCGTTTTGGAGGGCCAGTGTCTGGAATCTGGAAGCCTCTGGAAACTGAGCCAAGGTTCCTGAGACCACCAACCATCATGTGGGTTTCTCTGTTGTCATAGTCCCCAGCTTAGTGTCTGTATCGTGGACCAAAAGCAAGAATATAGGACCAGGACAGCTGTAGGACACTGGCCCTGGGCACTTCCCTCTAGCTGTTCCTCTGTTCATTCGCTGAACATCTCAGTAAGCACCTAGGGAGCATCCCTTGTGCCCTGGTTCTTTTTTTGGGGGGGGGGTGGAGGTGGGGGGATTGGGTTTGTTTGTTTGTTTTTCTCTAGATAGACAGGGTTTCTCTTGTAGTCCTGGCTGTCCTGGGCTCAATTTGTAGACCAGGCTGGCTGGCCTGGAACTCACAGAGATCCCCCTCCCTCTGCTGGGATTAAAGGTGTGTGCCACCACTCCCAGCTTGTGCCCTGATTATTTTTCCCCATCACTATGGCATGGTAAAAGACCATAGGTTTCTAAGTCTGAGCATCAGGGAGCTTCTGAGACCTCTGGCCCTTGGTCTGTAAAATAAAAATCATTTCTACCCACTAAAACACAGTTTCTTGGCTTCCACAGCACTGACATTTGTAGGACACACACACAAAAAAAATTAAGAAGTGTATTGTTATATAATCCAGGCTGACCTGGAACTGGCTGTGTAGCCCAAGGTAGCCTCAGGCTTGGCTCCTCCTACTTCAGCCTCCAGGAGAGGAGGACTGCAGTGTGCACCACTGCAGCAGCTGCCACATAATTCCTGTGAGGGCTTGCCCTGTGCATTGTGGGATGTTTAGTAGCCGGATGTGGCCGAGATATTTCTCAGTAGTGAATGAAAAGAGACCTAAGACTTTGATAAATATTCCCCTGATTAAGGTGTGCAAACCTGTCACTAGTGAAAAACCAGCTGAACCCAAGGTTTTTGGAAAATAGAAAAGGATATGACTGCATCGTGAGTGGATGCTATTTTTGTTTTTCTTGCCTCCTGTCAGCATCCTCTGATGATAGGATGTTCTGGGGTGAGTCTTGGGGTGCTCTTCTGGGGCCTCTTTCTCAAATGCCCTTTCAGGAAGCAAGCTGTAATGCTCAAGGAAATGACATTATAAAACCATCTTAGACTCTGTGGTCTTCAGAAACCTTCACCAGTTCCACCCTATCTACCATGTGACTTGACCACTGGTGCCACCTTACCTCCCCGCCCCACCCCTGACAGCTCCTATCTGATTTTTAACATATGGGCAGAGAGCAATGGCATGACATCAGTACGCTAAAAATATCATTAGATAAGAAAGCATCCTGACTTGCCTTGGGCTTCGACCTCTGCCAGCTGTGCTGAGGTCAGCGACAAGGAGGTCATCACGGTGTCCCCGGGCTGTGCTGCTGGCAGTGGAGGTTAAATGTAAGCTCAGGAGATATCCAGAGGCCTGCCCACCGCCATGCCACACAGTGCTGGTGCTTGCTGGTGGGGAAAGACTCTCAGAGACCTGCCCTCCATCCACCACAGCGTGGACAGGCTGCCCACAGAGAGCTCAGCTCTGCCTGACACTGCGAGGCTTGGGTGGACTGTAGACACTCACAGAGGCCCGGCTGCCACCACTCCAAGTAGTCTAGACGGGCGAAGATGTCCATAGACCCGCCTGGTCTATGCTGTCATGCCGCATGGGCCCAGGGCCGGCTGTAGACACCTAGAGACCTGCTTACTGCTATGCCATACAGTGAGGGCAGAGAAGGTCACCCAGGGGCCCACCTGCAGCGAGAGCCACCACAGTGTGCAACTGTGTGGTGGACAGTCGGGAGAGAAAGAGAATCAGGCAGCTTGGGCATTGTGAAGGGAGAGGGAACTGAAGACAAGAGGGAGGAGAGGAACAGCCTGTCGTAAGAAAGCCAGCCCCGCCACAGGCGGCCATGGTGAGGCCGCATGGCGCTGTTGCTGAGGGCCATGTCTGGGTCTGGGGCTAAGCAGCAGCAGGGATCAGCCAACAATGTCCGTGGCTCATGTTACCGCTGGAGACCGTGGGGCGCCCCTGGTCTGGGCAGCTGCCTGAGACCACGTGGATGTCCAGGAGCTGTGCAGAACTGGCCTGCCCCTCACTGTGAACCGTTAGGATGTATGAAAGGGCCAGTTCTGCTGATCCAAAGCTGCATCATCTCCATGACACAGGGCAACAACAGGGTAATGGGGAGAAGTCCCAGTGAGGATCCTGTATTGATGGTGTCACAGAAGCCAAAGACCTTGGACCAGACCAATGAGTTATTGCAATGAACATTTGCAAGTGAAGACGTGTGGACAGAGGGACATACTGTGGGACACACCGTGACACACTGCAGCGTCCACTATGAGATGTTTTCTCTGCTCTCTTTTGACTTGTTTTGTTTGTTTGATTGATTTTTGGTTTGGTTAGGTTAGGTTTTTTGAGACAGAGTTTCTCTGTGTAGCCTTGGCTGCCCTGGACTCACTTTGTTGACCAGGCTGGCCTCAAACTCACAGAAATCTTCCTGCCTCTGCCTCACACATGCTGGGATTAAAGGTGTGCGCTACCACACCCAGCTGATTTGTTTATTTTTGTGTACATATATTTTTTTTATTTTAGGGGGAGGTTGCAAAGGCAGAGGGTGGATATGAAGGGACGAGGAGATGAGTGGGACTGGGGTGGATGATGTGAAACTCAAAAAGAATCAATAAAAAGTTTTAAAAAAATAAAATACATTTTATCCATCTGGAAAAAAGATGGCCTCATGACCAGTCTCACTCCAGTGATGTGCCCCCCCAAACTGTGACTTTTTCTTCTTTGGTAACTTAATAAAAATATATACCTTTTAAGAGAAAAAAAAGAGAAAGAAATGAAAACATAAGAACAGTACGTAGTTAACATACTAAGAAACAAAATTGACAATTATTACTAACTGAAGGAGGCGCTGGACTTCCCTGGTGATTACACAAAAGCATCATCACCATCAACTTGCTCATGAAGAACTGCACTTCAAGGAAGCCAATATGGTTTGTTCCAGGCCAGATGACCCTAAGTGACAGAGTCAGAAGACAAAGCCGGGTGTGCTCAGCGTTAAAGATTTCCTGCTCACTACAGCTTTCCAAACTCTTCAGAGACTACCTTCGTGCCTGTGTTTGGGAACGTCTACGCCAACCGTTTGTCTTACTCAGGGTTTCTGTGCTGCAACAAAACCCCATGACCAAAAAGCATGTTGGGGAGGGAAGGGTTTATTTGCCTTACATTTCCATACTGCTGGTCATCACTTTAGAGTGTCTGGGACAGTGGTGGTGGCGCATGCCTTTAATCCCAGCACTTGGGAGGCAGAGGCAGAAGCAGAGGCAGGCAGATCTTTATGAGTTCACGGCCAGCCTGGTCTACACATCAAGTCCAGGACAACCAAGGCTACATAGAAAAACCAAAATAAATAAATAAATAAATAAAAAGGAAGTCTGGAGAGGAACTCAAACAAGGTAGGAACCTGAAGGCTAGAGCTGATACAGACAGAGGTCATAGAAACATGCTGTTACTGGCTTGTTCATCATGGCTGCTAAGCCTGCTCTCTTATAGAACCCAGGACACCGAGCCCAGGAATATCACCACCCACAATGGGCTGGGCCCTCCCCCATCAATCACTAATTTTAAAAATGCCTTATCCTTGGTGTCATGGTGAATGCTTGTAATCCCGGCACTGCCGGGAGGCAGAGGCAGGTGGATCTCCATGAGTTTCAGGCCAGTCTGGTCTACAAAGTGAGTCCAGAACAGCCCAGGCTACATAGAGAAACTGTGTCTCAAAACAAAAAAAAAAGGGACAGGAAGAAAAAGAAAATGACTTGGGCTGCAGAGATGGCTCAGAGATTAAGAGCACTGACTGCTCTTCCAGAGGGCCTGATTTTAATTCCCAGCAACCACATGGTGGCTCACAACCATCTATAATGTGATCTAATGCCCTCTTCTGGTCTGCAGGCATATATGCAGGCAGAACATTGTATATGTACTAAATAAATTAATCTTTTCAAAAAGTCTTACTTTTGATCTCATGGCATTTTTTTCAGATGACTCTACCTCGTGTCAAGTTCCCATAATACTTGCCATCCCACCCTTTGAGTGTCCCTCGTGCTCCAGAACGGCTTGATGGCACACTTGTGCCAGCTGTCAACAGCCTCATTTGCATGTGTGGTTTTCTCTGAGCACCCAGGTGTGAAGATGGCCAGAAAGCTTTGCACACTGCACGTTACTTTTCTGAATTTTCTCAGGCCCAACCACTTCACTGAGATGGAAGAATGAGAAAATAGCATTTGGACAACCTATTAAATAAGATAGTCACAAGGCCAAGTAGGGCATTTCCAGGAATACTAAACTGAAACTAGGAATCTCTTCCCATCACAGCTGGGAAAGGACACCACAGGAGATGCGTATAAAAGGAAATGGTTGTAATCATGAAGATAAACAACTGAAAACTGAAATATGCTAGCCGGAAAAGAAAATTCTTCAGAAGGGGCTTGAGATAGAGAGTGTGTATGTCCAGTCCTAGGAAAGGTCTAACTGAAAGAGAAATCATGAAAGTCCGCTGATAAAGAACAGGATGACCATGGCGGTATACATCTGTAACTTCAGCACTCAGGAGACTGAGGCAGGAGGATGGTAAACTCAATAAAAACTTAGATAACATAATAATTCAAGGCTACTCTGGGCTACATAGAAAGAGCCTATCTCAAAAAAAAATTAAAACAAACATCCTGGAGAGATGGCTCAGAGGTTAAGAGCACTGGCTGCTCTTCCTAAGGTCCTGAATTCAATTCCCAGCAACCACATGGTGGCTCACAACCATCTATAATGAGATCTGGTGCCCTCTTCTGACATGCAGGTGTACATGAAGGCAGAACACTATAATAAATAATTCTTTTTTTATTATTAAAACAAACAAGAATAACAACTAAAGATCACAGGCTTCAGGAACAGACGCAGAGCAAAAGCCTGGTCCTTCAGCAGACACACAGTCCTGGATATATTGTTTCCAAGCTCTGTGAAATGGAGGGTTTTCTTAGTGTTAAAACACAAGCCTTTAGGCCTGATACCAAGGCCTGAATCAGGTGATGCCTCTCTGCAGAGCTCACTGGATCAGAGTTAAGGAGCATTCTGTGTTGTGACTTGACAGCTCTCAATTTATGGTACCTGGCTTCTCCATGTTCTGTCACATGCTCTACAGTGCACTAAATCATACGAAGTTTCCCGCCCCCTCCAAAACTTTACAAAAAGTCAGACTTTTCCTTTGTTCTGGGGATTGTTGCAGGATATTTGATCACATTGTGAACCCCAAGATTGTGTTGTTTCCTGGAAAAACCAGTTTCTAGTTGTGGTGTGGCTCAGTCCTAGCACACACCTTTAATCCAAGAGCTCTCTGCTTGAACTAAATAAAATCAACCATAGGTCAAGAGATAGAGGAAGCAACCAGTTGATAGGGAGTGAATGTAGGGGGAAAAAAACATAAAGAGGAAGAGGAAGTCAGGAGGATGGATAGAGAGATGCACAAGAAGTAGAAGGAGGGAGACTCAGTTTGAGGGATTTTTGAGAGTGTGTGGGGAAGAAGCGTTGCTTTTGGGACACTGACTGAGGAGGAAGGTCAGCTTGGTGCTTTCTCTGACTCTCTGAGCTAGCAGGCATTCACCCAGCGTCTGGATCCCAAGTATTTACTGGTAAAATTGAAAGACTGAGATTTTGTTAAACAACAGGGGATCAGTCCAAGACTCTGCATGGAGGTTTGGTCCAGAGGTGAATGAAGGCTGATACTCCCCGAAGAAGCTTACCTGGCCTACCTCCACCATCCCTCTCATGGTATGCCCCCACCTACCCCAGAGCTCGCTCTTATTTCAGTATGACTGAGTCTTTGCTCTGAGCTTTAGAGGGAAACCCCCTTTCCCCATTAAAGTCTTACTTCTTCCACCTTGAGGCTGAAGGTGGCCTTGGCCGCCTCCTAATAAAACTCATTAAAACTACAAGTCAGCTTCTACTATAGCCTTTGTTTTGTTTTCTTTTTTTAAACAGTATTTATGTTGTAAAGATTAATAAGGCAGTGCATGAATAAAGGTCCACTTAAAAGTTGACTGGCCGGTAGGCTTGAATAGGATGGCCCCGTAGACTCATGTTTGAATGCTTGGCAGAAAAGGAATGGCACTATTAGGAGGTGTGGCCATGTTGGAGGAAGTGTGTCACTGTAGGAGAAGGCTTTGAGGCCTCCTATGCTCAAGCTACACCTAGTGTGGCACACAGTCTCCTTCTGCTGCCTGTGGATCAAGATGCTCTCAGCGCCTTCTCCAGAACCATGTCTGCCTGCGTCTCACTGTTTCCCACCATGGCGTTAACGGACTAAAGCTCTGAAACTGTAAGCCATCCGCAAGTGAATGTTTTCCTCTATAGGAGTTGCCATGGTCATGGTGTCTCTTCACAACAATAAACTCCTAAGGCATTGACATATTTTCTCTTTAGAAGTACTGTCATTAAAGACTAGAAAAGTCACGTTCGCTGCTCTTAGCTTCCAGTATCAACTGTGTTTATAGCCGCAGATTGAGAAGAGTAGATGAGAGATGTAAACTTCGATTGGTTCTCCGATCCTGTAGAATCTCTGCCTGTTCTTTTTGTTGTTTTTGTTTTTGAGACACGGTCTCTCTGTGTTATCTTGGCTGTCCTGAACTTGCTTTGTAGACCAGGCTGGCCTCGAACTCACAGTGATCCGCCTGCCTCCGCTACCAGAGCGCTGAGATAAAGGCGTGCGCCACCATGCCCATCCTGTTCCTTCTTCTCAGTTGTTTTGTTTCTCTTCCTCCTAACACCCTGGCCACCATTTCAGTGGCTCCCTGTGATATTACTTTATCAGCCCCTCTAGGGTTTCCTGGTAATAACCACTTCCCCATGAACTGAGTCTCCCTAGACATTACAAGCAGATGCCACCTCCAGGGGAGGGCAGGCCTGTGAGGAAAAGCAACCACAAAGAGCGAGTCGAGGAGGATGGCTGAGTTAAAGAGACTCTGGTTCAAGACATCTCAGCTAGGTCCAAACAGCAGCATCGCCCGCCTAGCCTGAGAACCTCACCAAGGAAATCAAAGGCCACCATCCCCAACCTTCTAGAAATGCAAATGGCCTGGGCCTTGAGGATCACTAACTCCAGAATGTAAGTCTGTCCACAGGTCACTTTTCTTCAGAGCAGCAACAGTCTGACGAGGTCTACTGAGAAGGGGGTCGGGGTGCAGGGAGTACCAGGCTGCTATTTCTAAGGAAGCCAAGACCTTCAACATAGCGAGGGACTTAAACTACAAGGGAAGGTTTGTCTCTAACTGCCTAAGTAGGGAAGGGAAGGGAAAGAGGAAATTTGATTTTTGGCCCAATGGTGGACTCACATAACCTTGAACAAAGTACCACCAGGTCTCTGGACTTTAGGAAGTGATGCCAACACGTGGGTATTCTTTGTCAGATAGGGGTGTCTCTTACAAATAAGGTGTATGGGCCCACTCTAAGTGTACCCACCCTGGACGGAGGGGAGAAAGTCTAAAGTGACACGGGTGTGCCTATCATACTATTGAAACAATGAAATTAAAATTTCCCAGGAATCCTAGGCTGACGGGAGAAAGCTTTAGTGCCAGGCACAAGAGGAGCTTGCCTCCAGGAAAGGGGACATTTTCTTGACTGGTGATTGACGTGGGAGGGCCCAGCTCCTCGTGGGCAGTGACACCCCAGGACCAGTGGTCCTGGGAGCTATAACAAAGCAGTCTGCGCAAGCCATTAGGAGCAATCCAGTAAGCAGGACTCCTCCACGGCGTCCGCATCAGCTCCTGCCTCCAGGTTCCTGCCTTGAGTTCTTGCCCTGACTTCCCTGGACAGTGCACTACAAGCTGTAAGATGATAAACCCCTTTCTCCCCAAGTTGCTTTTAGTCATCTGGTGTTGGCACTGCCATAGAAACCCTAGCTAGGCTGTCCCTCTTCCCAGTGTGCCCACACTGAATACATCTCCCTGCCCCCTTTCACCTACCACAGCCTTTCCTCTTCCTCTTCCTCCTCCTCTCTCTCCAAAAGCTTTAACTGTTGCAGATCATCCCGCAGGCCAAATGGTGGCTATCCAGCATCCTGCAGCAAGTTCAGTGCAGCCCGAGACTCTTTGCCTGACCCCAGCAGAGCAAGCAATGACCGTGCTGCAGCACAACGACCTTTTCGTATTGCAGAGAATATGGAGCAGCTGGTGCTACTCATGAATCCTAGGACAGATGTGTGCGCCGTCCCTGTGCCCCATCCCATCCAGCACTTTGGCTACCTTGGTCAACATGGTAGGCTGGCTGCAGCTCATGTCCATACTGGCAACCATCTGGTAAAGACTGTTACTTGTTTCTCTAGTTGGCGTAGAGGAGCTGGGGAGCCAGGCTGGTTGGACCTGCCAGGGATCAGCTCTTACCTTATAACCCTCTGGCAGCACTGTTTGCTGAGCCGGGAGAAAAGCCATGTTTTAGGTGTTTGTTCTCAGACACACGTGCAGAGGGAAGGTTGAGGGGTCCCACACAGATGCTGGAATCACCTTAACCTGGAGCCTTTGTCTGGCCTGTGTCACCTGCTCTCCAGGTGACATCACTATTCAGTAAGGCAGAGAAATGGGTGTGTGACCTCAACACCCCTGAAGTCCAATCCTTTGTAAGAGCGCCTGGTGGGTACAACTGGGGCCTTGCCCTTCCTTCTCCTCATCAGTTTGGGGGTTCTTTGGAGCTATTTGGGTCTTTTTAAAATTAATTTGAATTTCTACCACTTGTCTGACAGTAAGAATGGCTCCTTGCCTGAACCTCTGGGGCTCCATTTGGGGGATGTTTGTGATCCATCTTCTCTTCGGAACTTTTTTTTTTTTCCCAAACTGGGGCTCTGTTGAACTCTTCAGGTGTCTGATGTTTTGTGATAGGCTTTTCTTCCTGAGCTCTTTTGACTTAATCTGGAATTTGGTACACTACTTAGGCACCTACCTAAATTGTTTTGGTAAATAGCAAGGAAGGGATGTAAAGTGCCAAACAATAGTGTTGAGGAAACTGTGATTTCTCTGTACTGTGCTAGGATAATTCTAGCTGAACAGTTGTAAACTTATGATAAGTTATCTAAGAAGGAGCCTGAATTAATGTAATTGTTTTTGTGGGTTTCAGGTTGTGTCTGAAACAGCATGTGGCAAGAGTTAATCTGCTCCTAGAGCTCCTAAATTAACTGACTTGCAATTTTTTCCACTAACTATATATTAAAATTACTATTCTTGGTAGAGAATACTTAAAATTGTGTGTGTGTGTGTGTGTGTGTGTGTGTGCGCACGCACTCGCCTGTGTGTCTTGAGGGTGATTTTTAGACTACATTGATGCACAGATACTGTCGCTTGTCTATTCTGCTTTTACTCTTTCCTTTCTCTACTCATCGCTTTTTATTTTTTGCAAAAATGGTTAGCTAAAGTGTAAGCACTTGAGAGTCAGCTGAGGCTGGGAATATAGCTCAATGGCAGAACTGAAGAAAGAAAGAAAGAAGAAGGAAGGAAAGGAAAGAAAGAAAGAAAAGAAAAGAAAGAAGAAAGGAAGAATAAGTTAACTGTAGAATTTGGGGCTGAAGGGGAAAAACCCTGTTTATTCAAGAACGTTATCTTGCTCTGCCAACTAGACTATAGATAGGGAAACGTTCATTTTGGCCAGGCAGTGGTGGCTCAAGCCTTTAATCCCAGCACTGGGAGGCAGAGGAAGACACATCTCTGAGTTCAAGTCCAGTCTGGTCTACAGAATGAGTTTCAGGGTGGCCAGGGCTACACAAAGAAATGTTAAATTTTGAGTTTCCTGTTGAAATAATGTCATTTCTTAACAACTTATCTCTTAGTTGTGTATATCTGTGTTGTCTGTATGAATATATGCCATGTGTGTGGTGTGTGTGTGGGTGCATATGGGAACCAGAAGAGGGTGTCAGGTTCCCTGGAGTTGGAGTCACTGGTAGTTGTGGGTCCTGGGAAGTGAAATCAGATTCTCTGGTAGAACAAGAAACACCCTTAACTGCTGAATCATCACTCCAGCCTCAATGGTAATTCTTAAGAATCACATGCATACCATGAAATCACCTCACACCCCTTAAGGTTGAGGTCTAAAAACAAAAGGAGGCCATTTATGTTCCTTTCTTTGGCTCTCAGACTATTGAAACAATAGACCTCAAAGAATTAGAATTTCCCCAAGAATCCCACGTTTGGGGGAAGGAAGCCCCCGTGGCAGCCAGAGGAGGAACTTGTTTCCCAGGAGAAGATTCCACACAACCCTGATAGTTATCAGACCGTCTTGCTGGACAGACAGAAGAGCAGATCAGGGGTGGGTCAGTGTGGACGGATCCTGCCCTTAACCAGAACTAATTATGCATACTCCTTGACCTCTATTTACATATCAACGTCATGTTAGTAACCTGAAGGTGGATCTGGGTGTAACTAGCCCCCTCATTTGTTTCTCTCTCCAGTGTGGCCACATTGAATCAATCTTCTCTCTCTCTCTCTCTCTCTCTCTCTCTCTCTCTCTCTCTCTCTCTCTGCTTTTTATATTACTTGTTTCTTTAATTGGTATATTTGGGATGAGTGGCTGAGCTAAGCCAAAGCGTTGAATCTTTTAAAATCTCTGGTAACATTCTTGGGGAGGAAAAACCGCATAGCAATAATACAATAAGGAGATTTAAATTGTATATTATTTCTAAGTATTTGGTTAACATTAAGATTTTTATGTCCTCTCATTTTCTCGTACCCTTGACTTTCAATAGGTAAAATTTAGTTTATTTCTAGAGCCTGTTTTCTAAGAAAATCAACATCAATGTAGTCAGTGCAAAATCTGTAACTTAACAAAACATTTACCTTGTTTCTGGGAAAACTGGGATACCCTTCCAGGGATTCATTAATTACAAACAACAACAATAATAATAATGGACTTGAAAGGCAGTTTGATAACACTCTTTAGAGTTTGAGAGAAAAACAAGCTAGGTAAGCTGTAATTCTTGGAGGTTGCCTAGAGGAAGGAGACAGAGAAGAGGAAGAGAAACAACCACAATGTTTGTAAGCATCCTTGTGGCAGAAGGATGTGGTGGCCTCGGAGACAAAGTGAAAAAGCCCAGAGCATCTTTGGGTTAATACGGCTTGTCTGGGTTGAGGCCTGGAGGATGACCTGGTCAGTGTTGTTGCTCTCCCATGCAATGTCCATGTACCTCAGTTTTGGTCACATCCTCACAAATGACCAGAAGGTCTTATAAAAGGAGAAGAAAAAGAACAAGAAAAGCCAGACCTCACCTCAGCTCCTTTAGCCTTTCTGGTCTCAGACCACAACAGAGCCAAAGACATGAACAAGAACTGAGTACCTAAAATGCTGGACCACTTCCTATCTCCTGATCGCTCTGGCCTTGAATTTGCTTGTAGCAAAAGCTGGCCTTAATTTTGTGATCCCCCTGCCTCAACCTATCAAGTGCTGGCATCACAGGCATGCACCACCACCCCTAGTTTATACAGCGCTGGAGTGCAAACCCAGGGCTTCATGAATGCTAGGCAAGCTTTCTATGGGCTGACAGTGCCAGCCTCACCCTGACGATCAGCTATCTCTCAATACTGTATTCAAAGCATGTTCTTGTGGTAAGAACCATTAAATAGAACCCAAAATAGTATTTTAATAGGTTTCAAAAAGTTAAGAGTACAAGACAGTATAAAGATTTATTGGATCTCTGTGTACGCCTTTAAATTCAAACTGCGTTTATGGCCAATTAAAACCATCTGTTTTTTCATTTATATCTGTTGTAAAAATCACTTCCTTATTTTTCTTATATAACCACAGCAAGTTTGGTCTTTGCTTTCTTGTTTTTTCAGCCTCGGTTTCAAGAATGAATGTTTGAAACCACCAGATCCAAAGCGATCCACCACTGAGCTGCAGAGTGACAGGACAGTTCCGCACCTACAGTTTCCTTAGGCTCCAGCGAGGTAACGTCTTTGCCCGATGAGCTTTTCCCCCTTCCCTCCCAAATTCTACTAGAAACCAACAACTACCCGGGTTTTAACTAGATCTGGCTAAAATAAGGTCTTAGAACACTACTTTTCCCAAAAAGGAATATCAGATCCCAGAGCTGAGATTCATACCCCAGTCCTTGGGGAGAGAGGCAAGTACTCTTGACTACTGAGGATTTAAAAAAAAAAAACAAACAAACAAAAGGAAAAGGGTTATCTGATGGATCAGATTGTTTCTCTGCTTTAAAGGCATCCCATTTTCCTCAGAACATCTAGCCCTTAAAGGTGACAGTCACACACACTTCAGGGCTGTCATCATATCCCCACCTCTTCTCTCTCTCTCTCTCTCTCTCTCTCTCTCTCTCTCTCTCTCTCTCTCTCTCTCTGTGTGTGTGTGTGTGTGTGTGTGTGTGTGTGTGTGTGTGTGTGTGTTAGCCTTGGCTATCCTGGAATTGCTTTGTAGACCAGGCTGGCCTCGAACTCACAGCAATCTACCTGCCTCTGCCTCCCAAGTGCTGGGATTAAAGGTGTGGGCCACCACACCCGGCTTAGCCTAGACATGTCTATGGAGGCCAGATTGTCCTCCAACTCCCAGAGAAGGGAGTTTCCTCTGCCAGGACTAAAAGCATTTGCCACCATTCCCAGCCCCCACCTCAGCCTTATCCCAAACTCCATGCCATGCCACTGCTCTGCCCCCAGCCCTGTGGAACTGCTCTGTGTGAGCAGAGCTACCTTGCAAACTCCCACTCTTTCTTCACAACCACGCTCCCTCTCCAGAAGCCTTCCACAAGTCACATGATGCTAACCTCTCACAAGGGGAAAGGTCGTCTAAGAGTTGCTGACTCAGGTCGAGCTTGTCTGCAGGAAGATCTACCCCACTGGAGACTGCATGAAGCTTGTGTAACACTGGAGGTGGTCATAGGGTTTGGGTCTTTCTCAATTTAAAAGTGTAGGCTAGGGCTGGAGAGAGAGCTCAGAGGTTAATAACACTGGCTATTCTTTCAAAGGTCCTGAGTTCAATTCCCAGCAACCACCTGGTGGCTCATAACCATCTATAATGAGATCTGGTGCCCTCTTCTGGCGTGCAGGTGTACATGCAGACAGAACACTGTATACATAATAAATAAATAAATAAATAAATAAATTAATTAAAAAAAAGAGCACTGTCTGCTCTTTCAAAAGTCCTGAGTTCAATTCCCAGCAACTAACCCTAACCCTAACCCTAACCCTAACCCTAACCCTTTGGGGTTTTGTGGCTCACCATTGTGAGGATGGTGGCTCACAATCATTTATAATGAGATCTGGTGCCCTCTTCTGGCATGCAGGTATACATACAGACAAAATACTGCGTATACTTAATAAATAAATAAATCTTTTAAAAATGAAAATTATTTTCTTAAACTGTTGTGGTGGTTTGAATAAAAATGGCCCCCCTAGGCCCACAGGGAGCGACACGATAAGGAGGTGTGGCCTTGTTACTGTAGGTGTGATCTCCTTGGAGGAAGTCAGATGCTCAAGCCAGGCTTAGCATGGCGTTGTTTTTGTTTTTGTTTTTTTTTTCTTCCTGTCACTCCAGAAGTAGAACTCTCAGCTCCTTCTCCAGCACCATATCTGCCTGTACAGCACCATGTGTCCTACCATGACAATAATGCACGAAACCTCTAAACTGTAAGCCAGCCCCAATCAACGTTTTGTTTTGTTCTGAAGAATTGCCGTGGTCATGGTGTCTCTTCACAACAATAGAAACCTGAAGACAACAGTTTTGCCACTGGCTACCGCCCTCTGCTGAAACAAGGTGAGCATCCCCTCTGTGTGACAAGGCAAGGTTGCTAAAGAAGGGTCCAAGAAGTTTAACATAAGCAGGCAGCTATTAGTCTGGGGCACTGAGAGACCCTTTCAGGAACAAAGAGAAGCTAAGGGTGGAACCACTTCATGTCTTCTGATTGAATGACTCCTGTTGTGTTTTGTGACAGAATCTCACTCTGTGGTCATAGCTATACTGAAACTTGCTGTGTAGACTAGACTGTGTAGAACTAGACTCAAGGTCACAAAGATGTCTCTGCCTCCTGAGTGTTGGAACTGAAGATGTGCACCACCAGACCCGGACTGTTGAATGGGTCTTTTTAAAGAGTTTTCTGGAGCCCAGTGGTGGTGGCGCACACCTTTAATCCCAGCACTCGGGAGGCAGACCTGGTATACAAAGTGAGTCCAGGACAGCCAAGGCTACACAGAAAAACCCTGTCTCGAAAAACCAAAGGAAAAAGAAGTTTCTGTTTGTTTGTTTGTTTTCATGTATATGAGTGTTTTGCTGGCACATATGTCTGTGCACTATGTGTCCCTGATGTCATTGGAGGGCAGAAGAGGGCATAACATTACTTTGAACTGAAGTTACATACTGTTGTGAGCTGCCATGTAGGTGCTGGGAACCAAACTCTGGTCTTCTGCAGGAGCAGCAGGGGCTCTTAACCACTGAGCCATCTCTCCAGCCCTTGATTGAGTGAACCTTGATCTCATCATGACCCCAAACTGAGGCATTCAGAAACTCTTGCTTTCTTCTGTTCGTCTGAATTCTGAGGTGGTATAAATCCACACAATAGCTACCTGCTTTTTTACAAAGATGTCAAAAGAATACATTGGAGAAAAGACCTTCTCAACAAATGGTGCTGAGAAAACTGAATAACAACACGTAGAAGAATAAAGCTAGATTCCTTTCACTCGTCCTGTACAAAAATAAATTCCAAATGGACCAAAGACCTTATTGTAAGACTTTGAACTCTGAAACAGAAGCAAAAATAGGGGGAAAACGTCAAGATACAGGCATAGGCAAGGACTTTATAAAAAGGATTCTAATTGCACATGAAACAATACGGGCAATGAACAGATGAAATAGCATGAAACGTTAAAATTTTCTGCAGAAGCAATCAAATAAAGAGACAGGACTATAGAATGGTAGAAGGACCTTCACTAGGTGCATATCCAACAGAGGATTAATATCTAGAATATACAAAAACTTATGAAACTATATGTCAAGACATCAAACAACATAGTCAATGAGTAAACTAATAAACTGAACAGACAGTTCTCAAAAGATGGTATACCAATGGCCAAGAAACATATGGGAAAAAAATTCCACATCACTATCAGAGAAATGCAAATTAAAACTACACTTAAGCTAGGTACAGTAACCCCAGCACTCAGGGAGCAGAGGCAGAAAGATACAGAGGAAAGGCAAACTTTATACACAGCTGGTGGGAATGTAAATTAGTCTACCCACTATGGAAGTTGGTGTAAAAGTTCTCAAAGCTCTGAAAATAGATCTGTTAACCAAGTTGTGAGGGTCGTCTAGGGTCCTAGCATCTCCACAAAACCATGATCAGCCAACCACAGATTCATCATGAAAAAGGAGGTTTATTCAAAGTGGCCGTGTTAGGAAGAAGAACAAAGAAGTTTGATGACTCCTCAATGTTTCGAGTCCGAACACAGACTTTAGAGAGAAGTATTGGTGAAAGCAAAGAGAGAAAGGGAAAGACGAAAAAGGGTCCGGTACCTCAGTCTGCCTCCCGGGGACTGACAGGAGCATCAGGTTTCAACAGAAGAGGAAGGGTGGCAGAGAGCAGGAGGAGCGAGCAGATTGTTACCCTGTCGCTGTTGATTTTGGTCATTGTCTCAGTCCGACTCTGCACAGTGGCCCAGAGAGATGGTTCTCACCATGGTACAGAGGATGGTTGGGTTCCTCAAGATGATCACTTCTTGGGGATTCCTTGTCATCAGAGATAACATCCCCACCTCTGTAGAGTGGCTAGTCTATCCACGGAGCTTTGCTATTCCTGGAACCCAGGGTGATCATAAGTTTAGGCTCCCATGGGGCGCCTGGAACAGGACACCGTAAGAGCTAAGTTTCAGTTACTCTTATTTTTGTGTCTCCAGCCTTGAGGAAGAATGAGGTAGGTTAGGTACAGCCAGTTTTTAAGGGACCGCTCTGATTGATATGGGTGGGCAGGGCGAAATAGGCTAACTCAGAGTAAAGGCAGACATGCTAGGCTTTTTCTCTGGCTTGGGGTTACCACGTGGGCCCAAGAGAGTCAACACTTTTTACCAAACCAGTTTCTAAGGACCTGTTATAGAATCAGCTTTTTCAGCTTCCGGTTGATTTTCTCAAAGCACAATTCATCTCAAGTCCATGTATCTAGTTTTAGCAAAGCACTCTCCTGGACATAAGCAGCTGGTCCTGACCAAGCCACCAGCATGACCTGTCAACAACCTCATACAGGCACCAGACTCAAAACACCAAAAGAACTCTTCATCAGCCAAACATCCCTCCATCATATTCTGACCTAGGGGATGACACCTCCAGACAAAAGCCCAAAGGTCATGGTTGCCTCTTTCCTTTAAAATTCACATCCAAGCCAGGAAAGCTAGGATTCTGTGTACCAGAGAAACCCTGCCTCGAAAGACCAAAAATAAATAAATAAATAAATAAATAAATAAATCTCATATCCAACGTTTGCCAGTTCTCCTTGTTAAACTTCCTAATCTTACTACACCATTCCCTCCTTAGTCTGAAGTCACCTTCATCTGCCACCAGAGCTATTGCGACAACCTGCCTCATTGTTCGTTCCCTCAGTCGTATTCCTCAACCTGTCTGTGAACTGTCACCAGAATTGTCTTCTTAAAGCCCAAGGTACATCTTGACACTTTGTTGTCCAAAACGATGAGCGGCATCCCACGACCAAGCTCACCACAACGGTGAGTGCAAACACCTTTTTACCTTCCACCTGCATCTCACTGTGCTTTTCTCCTCACAATCGAAACGCAAGGCGTTCAATGGCCAGTGGGGTCTTTCATCTCAGTTAGATATTCTGTCCACAAGATGCTTGTTCTGCCTCCTAAAGGTTAAGGGTTCAAGAAAGTTCAGCCATTTGCATTGGTGCAGGGGGAAAGTGGGCGGTCCTTGGGAGAAATGGAGGCTTTCCCACCTCAGGTGTCCTGGTTCTTCATCTTGGTGAACTCAAAGGATGAATTTCACAGGCAGCAACAGGAGGGCGTGTTTATAACGTTTATTATATGTTTACAAGTAAGAGTTTAAGAGATCGGAGGCAAGTAGGACTCATGCATAGCAAGAGTAGGTCCCAAGCAAAGGACTGCCTCTGATGGTTCTTGTCCAGCGGATAGTAAGGCTTCTCAAGGCTGAGGCAAAGAACTGAGCTGGTCTGCCTTCCAAATACTAGGCTCTCTCAACCCGCCTCTCCTGGCGAGCTTGACAGCAGTGAGCAACTGGCGCCCTCTAGCGTTGTAGTCCTCGTTCAAGCCTTTGAAAGCGGTACCCTATTACTTAACACTTTCATGCTTTTAGGAAGGAGTTTCCTAGCCCTTGGTTATAGCTATGTGTAGTCTCCAGTCAGCCCTACATATTTCTATCCCTCAGTCTTGGCAGGAGCCAGAGTTATAGCCTTTATGGTGATCTAGAAGTACAGAAGTACTGGCTAGCATCACAGCCCTCGGCCTGGAGACCCCTGGCTCTCTAAACTCTGCTACATTAACTGAAGTCTTTGAGTCCCTGAAGAGAGTATCATTAGGCGGCTTTCCAGGGCAAATGCCAGAAAACAGCTTAAATAAAAAGAATGGCTTTCTTAAAGGGAAGACAGCCCCAGACTTTTAGATAATTTATAGTAATATTGTTGGTGGTGGGGAAGCTGGGGAAGACACACACACATGCACACACACATGCACACACACACACACACACACGCACACGCACATGCACACACACACACACATGCACACACACACACACATGCACACACACGCACACATGCACACACACGCACACGCACATGCACACACACATGCACACACACACACATGCACACACACACATGCACACACACACACACACATGCACACACACACACATGTGAAAGAGAGGGAGGAGGGAGGAAGGGAGGAGAGAAAGAGTGTGAGGGAAGGAGGGAGGGAGAGAGGGATGGAGGGAGGGAGGGAAGGAAGGAGAGAAAGAGTGGGAGGGAGAGAGAGAGAGAGAGAGAGAGCACTGAAACCTCTTCCCAGTGTTTCCAGTCTCATCATCATCATCAGAAAAAGCATCTTAAATGAGGCAAGGCAAGGAATTAGGAGGAAGTTTGTTTCAGAATGAAAGTGCACACCCAGACAGTGAGCAAGGGCCCCCAGAAACAGTCACGCTGCACAGAATTTTGGATAGCTTGTTTGGGCAAACTTTAATGGAGGGAGAAGATTATGAGTTAAGGCAGGGAATTATCAGGGAGCCCCAGGAATGGCTTGGGATCCCCTTTCATTTCCCCAGCAGGGTGACTGCTCATTTTTTCCTCATATACAGCTTTCAGGTGTAACATAGCAGCAGGTATGTTGAAGGAATTGGCCCTTTTACGAGGGCTCGCCGTTTAGAAACATCATTCTGATGAAGCAAATGACAATTGTCATCTCAGTCGCATCCCAGTCTGTTTCGGGTGGTCTTGTTTTTTTACTGTTTAAGCAGGCTCAACATACCTATGCATCAGAGGGATCTGCTGTCGCAGCAGCCCCTAGTCCCCGTCCCACCCCGCAATGCCATTGGGGGGCCCCCAGACACTTCCTTCTCTTTGCTTTGCTCTCTTTAACATGTCAGCTACTTTTCGTGTGAACGCTTAACGAGGGTGACTGAAGTAGCTCCCTGGCTCCCATGGAGCCTTTAAACAGCACCATGTCCAAAGACTGACAGAGAACACACCAATCCCTGTACCTCAGAACTCAGCAGATTGGGATTGGCTGTCCACAAGCGTGTCACATGCTCAGCGCTATGACTGACAAGGGGATGGAATCATATGACTGCCTTAGAGCTGTGGTTCTCAAAGTCAACATCAGCATTACTTGGAAGAAACTTGTTGGAAATGCAAATCCCCAGGCCTTACCACAAATAGAAACTTTGAGAGAGAGGCCCAGCGTGCCAGATGACTCTGCTAGATAGCTCAACTTTGGGAACTTCCAGCTTAAACTAACTGAAAATTATTTCCTGGTGCTAGGAAAGCTCTAGCCTTGTCTAAAATCTTGTGATTATCATAATCTGAGAAAGATCATGCTTTGTTACTGTATTGGTCAGGGGGAAGAGACTTCCTTAAAGGGGGCAGCTATTAGCCTGGCTTACATGACACAACCCAAGTAGTCCAACCATGGCTGTTTTCACAATGGGGAAGGTTGAGAACTGATCGTTGAGTCCACAAGGCTGGGGATCTCAGCGGTCCCAGCCTGGTGCTGACAGCCGGGGTGATTCCTGAGGAGCCACTGGTCAGTCAGTCCACAGTGAAAGGCAGAAGGAGCTGGCCTCTCATAGTCAGCGAGTAGTGGTGGGTAGCAGCAATGGCGGGTAACAGGGTAGGTGAACTCAAAAGCAGGGTTTTAGGAACTCACTAGTGGGATAGGATGTCAGGCACGCAAAAAACAAAAGCTTTTCCCTCAGACCTCAGAATACCGGGATTACTACCGGCAGCTGGTGCCCAGGTCTACAGTGGGTTTTCCTATGTCAGCTGACCTAATCCAGGAAGTCCCTCCCACATGTACGCACGGGCTTGTCTCTTAGTTGACCCCAGTCAACTGGACAACCATGGTTAATGATCACTGTTAATAAATTAAAAAGAAGAAAGCAGAAATGTCTGTGGAGTAGACAGACTTCTACAAGGTAAATTCCATCTTTGACTGTTCACCCTTAATGATGAAAGTCACTGGGCATGGTGGCACACACCTTTAATCCCAACAGAGGCAGCGAGATCTCTTGAGTTTGAGGCCAGCCTGCTTTACACAGTGAATTCCAGGAGAGCCAGACCTGTGTTGATAAAGCCTGCCTCACCCAACCCCAACAAAAAGAGAGAAGAAAGACCTAAGTAAGTGGTTTAACAATAACAGACGCTCAAAGGAGTAACAGTCTCTTCCTTCCCACTGTGAGCTGTAGTTCCCTGAGAAAGACAAATCAGTGTTGAAGACTCTGCAGAGTAAGTCAGCAGTGAGGAGAGACACACGGCCCTCTGCTGTTCCCCCTCAGAGGCCTGAGCAGGTCCCCATCTCTTTTAGTGACTTCACCTCAGATCAAACTTCATCACAGAAAAGAATTTCAGACCTAGCTAGTACAAAGAAGAAGCCTTAGGCTGGGCTTTAATCCCAGCACTTGGAAGGTAGAGGCAGGTGGATCACTGTGAGTTCGAGGCCAGCCTGGGCTACAAAGCAAGTCCAGGACAGCCAAGGCTACACAGAGAAACCCTGTCTCAAAAAAAACAAAACAAGAAGAAGAAGAAGAAGAAGAAGAAGAAGAAGAAGAAGAAGAAGAAGAAGAAGAAGAAAAAGAAGCAGCAGCTTTGTGGATGTTATTAAAATACATTTATTAATTGGCCTTTTAGAAACAATGTATAGTCGTGAAACTCACTACGTGGACCAGGCTCTCAGAGATCTGTCTGCCTCTGCCTTTGGAGTGCTGAGATTAAAGGTGTGAACCATCATGCCTGGCTTTATTTTATTATTTTTATTAGTGCGTGCGCATGCGCTTGTGGGAGGTTGGAAGACAACTTGCTGGAACTGATTCTCTCTCTCCATCGTGTGGTGCCCTGGATATCAAACTTGCATCTGCAGGCCTGGCCACAAGTGCCTTTACTATCTGAGTCATCTCACTTTCTCTAGGCCTAATTTTTTTTTTTTAAGTCCGGGTCTCTATGTAACTCTGGCTTGCGTGGAACTCTCTATATAGACAAGGGCTGGCCTCAAACTCAGGGACCCACCTGCTTCTGCTTCCTGAGTGCTGGGATCAAAGATGTGCCTGGCTCACGATATTTTTAAAAAGGAGTTTAGTACTGGGGTTATGAGAAAAGAAGATATTCAGGGAAAGAAAATAAGATACGCCTAAGCCATGGGTGTGGACTTCTCCAAGACAAGCAAAGGCGTGGCCAGGTGTGAGTGTGTGCTCCTCAAAGGAGAACGGCAGCCAAGTGTTTTAGGATTTATCATATATTCCAGTTTGGTGGCTTTCAGGTTGTGTCTCAAGAGGTGACAGAAAGTTCACACACCCATACACACACACATCCTTTTGCTAAGTGAGATTTTGAGGTCGTTGTGGAGGTGTCCTGTTCAGAAGACAAAACCAGAAGCCATTAGAATTATACAACGACTTTGTACATGTCCTTTCCTGTAAGTGAAATTTCTGCTGTAACGCCCAGAAAATCGTAGGCTTGTGGTTGGAGGAAGAGGGGAAAACCGACAGCTGCTGGTTCTTTGCTGGCAATCCACTTCCGGTTGTGGGGCTTCTTCCGGTTATGATCCACCCTGAGATTCCGCCTGTTTTTCATTCCTGCTTAAGGATGCACTAACTAAAATAAAACAAGGTAGTATTTCCACTTCCTTTTTCGTTTGTTGATTGGTTTTGGATTTTTGTTGTTGTTTGTTGTTTGTCAAGACAGGATTTCTCTGTACAGGCCTGGCTGTCCTGGAACTCACTCTGTAGACCAGGCTGGCCTTGACCTCTCCGCCTGTCCCTGCCTCTCATTGCTGGGATTAAAGGTGTGGGACCCCACCTCCTGGTTCCCATTTTTTTCCCCCCAAGAGCTAAGTCTTCATTTCCCTATCAGGGTCTCTTGACTATTTTGTGTCTGAGTAAAAGCAAGAATTCCAGTTTTATAACTAATTTTTGGTTTCTGGGGGGGTGTTTTGTTTTGTTTTGTTTTGTTTTGTTTTGTTTCCAAGACAGGTTTTCTCTAGGATAGCCTTGGATGTCCTGGACTCGCTTTGTAGACCGGGCAGGCCTCGAACTCGCAGAGATCCGCCTACCTCTGCCTCCCGAGTGCTGGGATTAAAGGCTTGCTCCTCCACCACCCAGCACTAATTTTTACATGTTAAAAGCTTTGCTCGTCCTTTTACCTGTCCAACATCACCTAAAGACCTTTATTTGGAGTTTCGGGAGAGAAAGAATACAACTTTCTTTCTTTTTTAATATTTTCTATTAATTTATTTATTTAAACACTTTACAGTCTGATTGCAGACCCTCCTTCCTCCCCTCCCAATCCTACCCTCACACAAGCTCCCTTCCCCCACAAGTTCTCCCCCTCCCCTTCTCTGAGGAAAGGAGGCAGAATATCACTTCTTACAGTGTCTGGAAATTATCCATGATGTCAGCCGTGTAGGGTAGAGATGGGAGGTCCAGCTCCCCAGTATGTCACCCACAACACCCAGAGGAGCTCGATTCATCTTTTAGAAACTGTAACTCAAGTCAATCAATCGGGGTTTCAAGGCTTTGGCCCAGACAAGAATTTCAGGACTAGTCTGAGGACTAGCAGAGACAGGGTATGGTAAAGAAATTTAGCATAGACTTTAGCATGCCGGCTAAGAGGAAGCGGGGAAACGCAGAAGAAACAAGACACGTCTAAAAGCACGAGCGTGGGATTGCCTGAGAGCCCTTCGTTGCCTTCGCAATATTCAAATACACCATTTGGGGGGATTGTAAGGTCGGCTAAGGGATGTAAATAAGATGGGGTGAGGTGGGGCGCTGACAGGATTTCACAGGATGTAGGTCTGCGTCACCTGAATACATGGCGGTAAGACACCTTTACCGTAAACCAAGTGGACAGTCCGGGTTGAGATTCTCAGGAAACGGTCTAGAGAAAGGAATGAGGCCCCAATGCAAGATCGCACGTACGCACTCCTCAAGCTTAGTTCCCTGCTGTTTTAAAACAAAGTGTCTCTACATGAAAGGATGTCCTTTTTTTTGTGCTGACATCCTTCACAGCTGCATCTAACCTAATTACCTAACTTTACAAATGAGGAAACAGACGCAGGGAAGGGAAGTGGTTTGATGCCCCCATGAAACTGAAACCAAAACCTGGATTTCCTTCCTTCTAGACCAACATTCCTCTCATAGTGGGGCACTGCAACAACAGTCTTCTGTTCTGAAACTTTAAAATTTGGCTATTTCAAAGAAGTGATAGATGCGTCAGGAGACTGGTATTATACACTTATAGACCAGCGTGGGAACATCACAGGGTGCCCATAAGTGTATAGAGCTTTTCTTTTTTATATACCAGTTAAAAGATACCAAGTTTTAAAAACTATTTAAAAATCATTTTAACCTTCATTTTATTTATTTATTTATTTATTTATTTATTTATTTATTTATTTATTTATCTTAGTTTTTTGAGACAGGGTTTCTCTGTGTAACAGCCCAGACTGTCCTGGAGCTCACTCTGTAGACCAAGCTGGCCTCGGAACTCACAGAGATCCACCTTCTTTTGCCTCCTGAGTGCTGGGATTAAAGGCGTGAGGCACCACTGCCTGGCCTTTTCATCTTTATTTTATGAATATGGGTGTTTTGCCTACATGTATATATGTGCAGCATGTGTGTGCAGTACCTGTGGGGCCGGAAGAAAGCATCAGACCTTCTGGGACTGGAGTTACAGATGGCTATGAGGCACCATGTGGGTCCTGAGAGCCAAACCCAGGTCCTCTAGGATATCAGCCAGTACTCATAATAGCTGGGCCATCTCTCAAACCCCCTAAAACTAACTATTAAAAAAAATTATTATGCCAGGTGTGGTGGCACATGCCTTTAACCCCAGCACTCAGGAGGCAGAAGTTCGCTGTGAGTTCAAAGCCAGCTTGGTCTACAAAGTGAATCCAGGACAGCCAAGGCTACACAGAAAAGCCCTGTCTCAAAAAACAAACATGTACTCCTCTTGTGGAAAACCCAAGATTGGTCCCCACGGCCCACATCTGGCGGCTCATAACTGCTTCTGCTCCTAAGTGTTAGGATTAAAGGCGTGTGCCACCATACCCAGCAGTATCTTCCTTTCTAATTCCCTCTCCGGGGGGTTCTCGCCTACCCTTTACCCTATTTAATATCTCCGTGTCTCTGGGGCTGGAGGGATAAAGGCTCAGTTAAGAGCACTGGCTGCTCTTCCAGAGGATCAGGGTTCAATTTCCAGCATCCACATGGCTGCTAACAACTGTCTGCAACTCCAGTTCCAGGGGCTGCGGCGCCCCCTTCTGGACTGCGTGGGTACTACATGCACCTGCTGCACACGCATAGACATCTAATATAAAAATAAATAACATATTCATGTTTTTACCACCCTATTCCTCATTAATAATATCTTCATGTCTTTAACTACCCTGTTCCTCATTCTATATCACCAGTTTTCTATTTCTTTTCCTCACTTACTAGACACATAAAGTGAACTTTTTTTTTATTAAAATGATTCTGGTACTTACTAGATTTATAACTGTGCTCACATATTTTGCTATGAAAATTAAAATAAGCATGTGGAACAATTGCTTAAAAAACAATTAAAGGTAAGTGCAGTGGTGTATGTCTGTGCTCCCAGCTCAGGGAAACTTGAGTAAGGGGCTCTCAAGTTGGAGACTAGCCTGGTCTACATAGTTCAGACAACTCTACTTGTCTCAACAAAACAAGGCAACTAAATTTCTTTGTGTCTTTCTGTAGACATTAACTGTTAGTTCCTTTGTAAGTGGTTGGGGTTGCGGGGAGTCATCTTTCCTCAACCAGATATTTGTTAAGACACAAAGTTAGCTGGGTGAGTAGAGCATGCCTTGTAGAGCCTATACTTGGGAGACTCAGACAAAAAAACTACAGTGAATTCAATGTCATCCTGGCCAATATATATAAAGACCTTGAAACCAGAAGGGCATCTTAGCAAACATAATATGCTTCCTCATTTCGCAGATGTAAACACTGAGATCTGGTCAAACGCGACTTCTCACCTTGGTTAAACAGCCAGGTCTGGAGTTCCTGAGCTCCAGGTCAGTGTTCGCTCCTCCTCAGTATCTCTCTTCCAGAAAGAGAGTTTTGCTAAGGGGTCATGGCTCATGCCTGGGATTTCAGCACTCAACAGACTGAGACTGAAAGATCCCTGTGAGTTCAAGGTCAACCTGGGCTACAGAGTGACATCCTGTTTTTTTTAAAAAACTCAGAATTTCTTTCTTTCTTTTTCATTTTTCCAGACAGGGTTTCTCTGTATATGTAGCCTTGGCTGTCCTGGACTCACTTTGTAGATCAGGCTGGCTCAAGGTGATCCACCTGCCTCAGCCTCCCAAGTGCTGGGATTAAAGGTGTGTGCCACCACGCCTAGCAAAAAATTGGAATTTCTTATCCTTTGAGTAGATATTAAGGAAATGCCTATATATTCTATGGCTTCCTTTGGCTCAGTGCAACAACCCAGACTCAAGACCTGCCTAAGCAAACAGGAGATGTATTTCAAATTAAAGATATCTGAATTGGGTGCCTCAGAAATTCCTGGAGACACCAAAACCACATTCTATCCTTAATTTTTGTTGTTGTTGTTATTTGTTTTTATTTTTGTTTTTGTTTTTGTTTTTTGCCTCTGACCTTGGTGTTCACCTCAAAGTCCCAAGCTGAGTGCATCACTAAACTATATGTCGAGCCCGGGTGTGGTGATGCAGGCCTTTAATCCCAGCACTCGGGAAGCAAAGGCAAGCAGATCTCTGTGAGTTCGAGGCCAGCCTGGTCTACAAAGTGAGTCCAAGACAGCCAAGGCTAACACAGAGAGACCCTGTCTTGGAAAAAAAAAAAGATGTTTAAAATATATCTCAAGCCCTTGGACTTGGGAGGCATAGTCTTACTATGTAGTCTGTACTGGCCTTGAACTCATGGTGCCCCAAAGTGCTAGGATTACAGGTGATACTATCACAGCCAGCATCAGTCTTTTTGTAGACTAGGCTGGCCTTGAACTCACACAGATCCGCCAGCCTCTGCCTCCGGAGCACTGAGATTAAAGGTGTGCGCCACCATGCCCACCTTCACAGCTCTCAGCAGAATCTGAAACAAAATCAACCCTGCTTCTTGTCCCATAGAAGAAAGAGACTCTCCCAAACATGGCGCTCTTTTCTACCTGGTTGATCTGATTAGGGCAATGCTTTCCTTTCTTCCACATGAGTAATAGCAGCTGGAGCAGTGCCCCATTCTCCGAGGGACATAGATCCACGAGGAGCCACCACTCCACATGGGGATAAAGTCGACTGCTGAATTAAGTCAGGATTGTACTAGAAGGGAGGGAGATGGGTAACAAATCAAATTCTGCTGACTCAGCTGGGTTACAGAACTGTTGAGTTGGCAAGAACGCCGAAATCATTACAGATTCAAAATCAACAAATCCGTGCTTCTTGCGTATGTCGGTGTTCCTCTGTAACTGAGCTGAGAACAGTTCCTTGCTGTTCTAACCTCCGGCAAACTTCTGCATGTGGCAGGGAAGGCGGCATGGGTAACCTCTGACTTTCTTGTTTCTGCTTAGTGTCAGCTAAATGCTTCTTCTTAAAAAAAACTTTTTTTTAAGAGAATGAAAGTTCTGTTGTTCCTTTTATATTCCAACAAACAAAGCAAAAACAAAGACAACAAAGAAACTGCAAATTAATTTACATGCTTTGCATCAAGAGATGGGATATTTATTTTATGTTCTCTCTCTCTCTCTCTCTCTCTCTCTCTCTCTCTCTCTCTCTCTCTCTGAGACAGTCCTGGCTGTCCTGGACTCACTTTGTAGACCAGGCTGGTCTTGAACTCACAGAGATCCACCTGCTTCTGCCTCTGCCTCTGAGTGCTGGGATTAAGGGCATGAGCCACCACCAGCACCTGGCATTTGTCTGGATTTTTTAGATTTATTTCTTTTTATGTGAGTGTTTGCCTGAACCATACTCCCTTGTGCAGCACATGCATGCAGCAGTGCCCTTTGAGGCCAGAAGAGGGCATTGGATCCCCCTGGGACAGGTGCTATGGATGGTTGCAGGCTGCCATGTGGGTGCTGGGAATTAAGCCTGCGTCTTCTGGAAGAGCAGCAAATGCTCGTAAGTACTGAGCCGTCTCTCCAGTTCCTGTGTGAGCTTTTTAGCTGTCCTGATGATTATAATGTGGTGGAAGGGGAAGATGTGTAGCTCCCAACCCTTGTCATAAAGGCCATGTGAATGTGCTAGAAAGACAGATTTATTTTTCTGGAGCTTCTACTCTTAGAACTCTAAGCTACCGTGTAGGAAGTCCAGCTGCCTCCCGGTGCTGCTACATGCGGGCTCTCCAGTTGACGCTTACAGCTGAGCTCAGACTTCAAGCTTTCCTGGCCTGGGTACCAAGTGTATAGGGAAGAAACCTCCATGGGATCCCAACCTCCAACTGTCAGAGTCCTCTGAGAGGACCTGGGTTCAGTTCCCAGCACCCACAGGGCAGCTCACAACAGCTCCAGCTCCAGTTCCAAAGGGTCCCAACTCTCTCTTCTGACCTCTACTAGCATGACACACACGCAGTGCACAATTAAAACCTGCAAAGAAAACACCCACACACAAAACAAAAACAAGTAATGCAATGTCCTAACCAGTTACGTACTTACTTATTAAGGAGTGAGTGTGCCACTGTATGCATACGGGGGTCAGAGGACAGCTCTGTGGGGCCAGCCAAACAAAGGTCAGCAGGCGTGTGCAGCACGCAACCTTACCCACCGAGTCCTATCATCAGCCTTGTTTTTTTTTTTATTTTTACTTCTTTCTCTTCCTTTTTGAGACAGGGTCTCATGGAGCTTTGCTGACCTTGAATTCCCAAACCTCCAGCTTCTACATCCCACGTGCCCGGATAGCAAACGTGCACTACACACTCAGCTCTCAGAATCCTTTTTTTTTTTCTTTTTTAAATAAAAATAAGCCTGATCATGGTGAGGCAGCAAATACAGCACAATGGTTAAATACATTTAACGCCCTTGCAAAGGACCCAGGTTCAGATCCTTGAACCCCACACCAGGCGGCTCGCAACTGCCTGTAACTTCAATTCTGAGGGATCTAACATGCGCGCCCCCCACACCTCTGAGGACACCTACAGGCATGTGGTTCACAAAAAAAAGAAGAAGAAGAAGAAAAGAAAAAGCACGCAGCACTCACAGCTTAATGTTACTCTACAGCGGAGACTCTTTTATTAGTTCCTGGGAGCTCTCAGAGTCAAGGAGTGGAATGCGCGGCACTGCTTCCTCTGGGATCCCCTGGCCAGTGTTAGCTCAGTCCTCACTAGATGACGCACCCGTGGCCTGAGTATTGGGAACCAAGTCATCAAATAAAATGAGTAGACAGCTGTTATGGTTTAAATGTGCAATGCCACCCACAAGCCCTCGGCCCCTAACCAGTGGCAGTCCTTTAGGAGGTGCCGGAACCTTTAGGAGGTGAAGTCTAGCTGAAGAAAGTGGCTCGGCGAAGGGGGTGGGGGTGGGGGTAGCCCTTGAAGTTTGTAGCCTCACTCTGTTTCCTGGTCCTCTGTTTTAGCTCTCTTCTCTGCCAAGCCAGTGCCAGCTGCATACTCCCACTGATGTAGTGCTGCCTGCAGACGCACCTCCTCCACTGTGGTGGACTGTGTCCTATGAAACCGTAAGCCAAAACAAATCCCTCGGTCATAGTGAGGAGAAAAAAAAAAAAAGACTAATACCACAACTGAGTCTGGAACATGAAGGAAAGCCTCAACCCCCCATCTTCTACCTCTCCCACTAATCAACAGGTATGGCTCCACATCCCAGACCACCAACTCTGTCTGAACTGTTTCATTTAAATTCTGCAACCCCTTGGGGTTACTGTTATTATGCTGGCCCCACATTTACAGAGAAGGAAACTGAGGCCTATAAGGCTTAAATAAATGGTAAAGTTGAGATTTGATCCCAGGCTCATTTGAGACCAGATGTCACATGAACAAGAAGTCTGGGGGCTGGAGAGATGGCTGTTCTAACAAAGGTCCCGAGTTCAATTCCCAGCAACCACATGGCCGCTCACAACCATCTGTAAGAAGATCTGGTGCTCTCTTCTGGCCTGTAGGCGGAATCCTGTATACGTAATAAAAAAGAAAGAAAGAAAGAAGCCTGTGCTTCTTTTTTTAAAAGATTTATTGATTGTATATATATGAATACTCTATCTCCACGTACCCTTGCAGGCCAGAAGAGGGCATTAGATTACATTAGAGATGGGTGTGAGCTACCATGTGGTTGTCGGGAATTGAACTCAGGACCTCTGGAAGAACAGACAGTGCTCGTAACCACTGAGCCATCTCTCTCTTCATCCTTTGGGGGTCCAACTAGCACATGTTCTTCCATGTAGACCCTTCATCTAACTGGACCAGCCACTGCCTTCTCTGTGCATATGTAGTATTTATTTATTTATTTTTGTTTTTGTTTTTTAAACAGAGTCTTTCTGTGTAGCCCCGGCTTTCCTGAATTCACTTCCAAGACCAGGCTGGCCTTGAACTCACAGAGATCCACCTGCTTCTGCCTCCCAAGCGCTGGGACTAAAGGCGTGCGCCACCACCACCTGCCTGTATCACGTAGTATTTCAAAAGCACCCTCGTACTTCCCACAGCACTTCAGATTCTTACCTGGTGGTCTCTCTCCAGGAATCCATAAGTCTTGTGGAAAAGCAGCTGATTGACTTGTGTAATCTCAGTAGTTTGTACTTTGAATTCCAGTACTGAAAGAAACAAAGAAAGAGGGGGAAAAGGGGGGGCAGGGAAAGGGAGGAAAAGAATGAGAGGGAAGAGGAAGGAGAAAGCACAAAAAGTGAAGCTAATCGTGTGTTCACAGATACCATGTAAGACATCGCCAGTCCAGCTACGCCTCCGTGGAAAAGTTATTTTTACCCAACTCCGTCATTTGAATCCTTGCAACAACCCCAATAACATTCCATTTAAGGACTGCTACTCGGTGAGCACCCATAAAGTCCCTCTGGTCTAGCCCTTGGAGATTTGAATGAGCATGGGCCGGATAAGCTCACATATTTGAATACATGGTCCCCAGCTGGTGGAACTGCTTAGGAAGGAGGAGGAGGTGTGGCTTTGGTGGAGGAGGTGGGTCACTGGCATTAGGAGGTGTGGCTTTGGTGGAGGAGGTGGGTCACTGGCATTAGGAGGTGTGGCTTTGGTGGAGGAGGTGTGTCACTGGGATTAGGAGGTGTGGCTTTGGTGGAGGAGGTGGGTCACTGGCATTAGGAGGTGTGGCTTTGGTGGAGGAGGTGGGTCACTGGGATTAGGAGGTGTGGCTTTGGTGGAGGAGGTGGGTCACTGGGATTAGGAGGTGTGGCTTTGGTGGAGGAGGTGGGTCACTGGAGGTGGGCTTTAAGTTTCAAAAGTCCAGGCCATTCCCAGCATTCCTCTCCACCTCCCACCTGCAGATTAGGCTGTGAACTCTCAGCTACTGCTCACGTGCCACGCCTGTCTGCCTGCTGCCTTGATGGTCATGGACTTACCCAGTGGAACTCCAATAAACTCCTTTTTCTTTAAGTTGCCATGGTCACTGTGTCTTATTAAAAAAAAAAAAAAACTAAGATATCACCTATCCTGGGGCTTCTTTATCTTCTCCTGTGCACACTTTCCTCTCTTTCCTGTGTAGCATATGCCCATGCTGCTAACAGCTTTCTCCTTTATTTGAGGGTGTCGAGAAAAGATGAGTCAGAGACGAAATTGAAACCCCCAAAGAAGGAAAACTAAAATGAAGCCTTATGCCACAAGCAAAACAGCAGAAAGCTACCAGGAAATTGAAGAACAGAAAGTGCCTGGGAACACACATCCTTTACCTTAGAGACTGCCCACAGGCCTATAAGCACTTTTTTTTTCCCCCTTTCAGGTTTTCTACCTAGGTGTCAAAGCGCTGTAGCAAAGAGCTTTAAGATTTCAGAGTCTCGGCTGTGTTTTGTGCAATGTGACCCTATTGAGCAACATTAGAATGCCTGGGTCACGCCCATTGTCCGTCTTCACTAAACATCTAAGCCACGGGCCAGTTAAGGAGGGTCTGCAGCAAGATCATGAGTAGGACTGGGTGGCAACGGGCAACTGTGGAGGAATTTTAATCCAGCAACATGGCTACTCAACAAGGCATCCCATCCAAAGATCTAGGTCTGTGTGATCTGGCTGGCATACAAACACACCCTTAGTCCACACCTTTAATCCCAAGCAATGATGTCATCGAGGGACAGACAAAGTGATGAATCAGAGAAAGATTTGACGAAACGAGTCAGAGATCGGACAGTCAAGAGAACTACAGGAAAGGGAGGCTACTTAAGAGCAGTACAGGGAGAGAGAGAGTGGAGCTGAGTGGATGCAGTTCAGTTGTGTGCAGCTGAGCTCAGTTGAGTTTGTGCAGTTCCGTGTTCTGTCCTGTTCAGTTTGTGCAGTCGGTGCAGTTCACTTCATGGAGTTCAGAGGCAGTTTTTCCAAGCAGAGCAATTCAGTCAGAAGCTGAGAGAAGCCAGATTAAATCAGTCATATTGGGGAGCAGTTTGAGCCAGAACAGCTGAGTTGAACCAGCTAGCCACGGTTCAGAAAGAACTAGAAAGGGTGAACTTATTCAACAGTGAAGTCTCAGAAACATTCCAGGTCTAGGTTAGCAGACAGAGTCTGGGAGCTGAAGCCTTCAAACTCCAGCCTTACAGAAGATTAGATTGTATGGAGGCTAGAAGCTTCCAAGCTTAGGCCAAGGATAGACTGAACGGAGCTAGAAATCCTCTGGGCTCAGCCCAAGCTGTGTATTCATAAAGCTTAGGTATGGCTCTCACCTCATCCCTTCCTATGAGGAAGTAAAAACAACTTTTGCAGGCAACAGTCAACTAGCTCTACCTATAAACAAAACAAAGAGAAAGTAAAACATGAAGAGTGATTTTCATATGATTCTGGAGTAGGGAGAGCATTAGCACAAAGCAGCGGTCAGCAGGCCTCTTTGGCAGCCCCTACTCCACTCAGCCCTTGCTAATCTTCACTTAGTCTTCCTTACATTGCTCACCCAAGTCAGATGAGAGCAGACCGGATTCCTAGGAACCCACTGGGGGAGCAGCCCTACCAAACAAAACACTTCATTTCTTTTGTCTGGTTGTTGAGCTAAAATGACCATCAAACCCTTAGCTTTGTGAAGAGGTGGTTGAGGGAGAAAAGCGTGTGAATGTGTTTGGGGAGAAGGTGGGAATGAAATGACATTAACCAAATCTTACCACTTCCTGCTACTCCACCCTCCATGTTTTCTGTTGAGGAGCCCTGCGCTTTGGCCATTTGACCCATAGACCAAGCCACACCCAGAGAATCATTGAAGACAGAGCTCCCCCTGAGCTCCTGTGGAGTGGAAGGTCGAGCTGCTAGGCTAGCTTCCTGTTTATTGGTTGCCATGAGGTAAGCAGCCTCCTCTATGGCAATGTTCCTGCCACCACAATGTCCTGGTTCACCACAGGCCTACCACGTGGAGCCAAAGGCTGTGAAACCCTGAGAGGAAGTCCGCCGAGAATGATGTAAAAAGGACGGTGACATATCAACTAAGGGTCCTCTACTTCCTTTCGTCCTCTGCTGGACACTGAAGTGGGACAGCAGCAACCATATTTGGAGCTCAGCACTAAGTAGCTACTGTTCCATTCAGAAACCAGCTGCCAAGTCCCCTCAGCTCACATCTTCGTCTTGGTTTTCCACAAAAGAAGTGCGTATACTTGGTGTGCTGGCTGGTTCCTATACAGAATCAATGGGAATCACACAGGGAGGGGGGGAAGTGTTTAAGGAGTGCTTGTTCTTACCTTGCACCCCAATTCTCTGTTATTCTTCCTCTCGCTGGTTTCTTCTCTTCCCGGAGCATGCCTTCTCTGGTGTGAGTTTCTTTTAACAACAACAACAAGCTATCAAATTTACACTAAGGAGCTGGTAACTTCTATGGACGACATATCCCAAGGGTAGACATCTTGAAAGGACATGTAGGCTGAGACAGTTTTGAAAAGAGATATTTCGTGGGTTGTAAGGTTTAAATTACTAGTTTATATTTATGAGGTCAGACCCTGGGCTGGAGACAGATGGGTCTGTGCCAGGCAAGACAGTGATAAATTCTGAGTTAGATCCATCACCAAGGCCATGCTGCCCCATTCTTGACCCTGGAAGCCTTGGGACTGCTAAAAGTATAAGCTGTTAAGTTCTCCACTCCATGTGTCCCCCATTGGCTGAGCTGTTATCTCCATAGAACAATGGGCCCCTCCCCCTCCTCCCCCTGCCCTGCCACAGGGCTTGGCCCATCTGAGTTCGCGCTCAGAAGTCAGATAATGTTTCTGGAGAAAGGAAACTAGTGAGATGGACTCAGGGGTTGGGGGAAAAGCTACTTACTTCCTCTCTTCTAGGCAAATAGGCTCCTTAAAGGGTTCCGGATATCTGTGGTAACATTTTCTGTCTGGTACAACCAACATGTGGCGGCTACTACCACCAGCAGCTCTGTTTCTTGTAGGTAAGTGGGGCTCAGTGGAAATGAAGGTAAAAGCTTATGATGGCCTGTGTTCAGCAGAGAGCTCCCCTTTCAGGTCAGGCATGGAACCCCCCCGCTACGGGCCTGGATTTAAGTCCTAAGACAGATTGTTAGAGTTGAAAGGCACCCTGGCTCTGATTTGTGCTTCATGTGGAGAGGGCTGTGAGTTCTCCCGGCTGGGTCTCCATTTCCCTAAGCAAGAACTAGGTGGCTCCTAAGGTTTATGCCTTCCAGTCCGACATCCCAAGTTCTCTTGTTTCCCCTCTTTCCAAGTGGGGTTTAGGTTTTCTTTTTACTGAGACAGGGTTCCTCTGTGTAGCCTTGGCTGACCTGCACTCGTTTTTGTAGAGCGGCCTGGCCTCGAACTCACAGCGATCTGCCTGTCTCTGCCTCCCGAGTGCTGGGACTAAAGGAGCGTGCCACCACCACGCTGGGCGCAACCAATCTTTACTTTAGAAACAAAACAAAAACCCTGACAGTTTAAACAGGGAACAAGGAAAAAGGAAACAATGTCAAAATCTAGGATTTGAGTTTCCTGCAGGATGGGCCCAGGGTGTTAGAGGAGGGAAGGAACCTACGGGAGTGAAGGTGGGAGGGAGGCTCCGGGCTCAGCACCCGATTCATGCTTTTTTCTCCCCTACCCCCCACCCCCCAGTTTCAGTTTCCTCGGACATTGGAGCTGGTGAGTTTCCCCTCAGGGCCTTAGGCTGATCGAGGCAGGCACATACAAAGCCACTGGAAGTTGGAAAGGGACGACTGTGTGACGGCTGGCATGTCTAGGGGGTGGGGGGTGGACTAGGAGCAATACCCTAACAAAGTCAGGACCCGGCTTAGTAGCTCTGGCCAATTTTTCTCCAACTACAGAAAGGGTCAAAAAAAAAAAAATGGGGCTAAGTGTTTCCCTGCCCGGACACTCTAAGAATAAGCCATAGATGGGCTTAGAGCACTGTGGGTTTGATCCCTCTGCCAGTGTTACCCTGAGAGTGTCAGGGAAGGGCAGACTCATCTGTGTCTTCCTCACTCCACATTCTCTTGATTCCACATCAGGTCACCAAAAAGCTCGGGTGATACTAGACCCTGGATGGGTCCAGCTGCTCGAGAAAGACAACGTGACCCTCAGGTGCCAGGGCACCTACTCACCTGAGGACAATTCTACAAAATGGTTCCATAATGAAAGCCTCATCTCATACCAGGGTGCCAACTATTTCATTGCAAGCGCCAGAGTTAATGACAGTGGAAAGTACAGGTGCCAGACAGCCCTGTCCACGCTCAGCGACCCGCTGGAGCTAGAAGTCCATATAGGTAAGTTGAAGGCAGAGAAGGGCCCTGAATTACTTGAGGAGAGCCAGTATGGTTTGGGTTAATAGAGATGAGATGTGGTCCATCAGATGGGAGCTGTAAGTTAGCAAAGCATCAGACTCTTTTTTAAAATTTTATTATTGTGTATACAGTGCCCTGCCTGCATGTACACCTGCTCGCCAGAAGAGGGCATCAGATCACATCATCACATTATAGATGGTTGTGAGCCACCATGTGGTTGCTTGGAATTGAACTCAGGACCTCTGGAGGAACAGCTAGTGCTCTTAATCTCTAAGCCATCTCTCTAGCTTCTCCTCCTCCTCTTCTTCCTCCTCCTTCTCCTCTTCCTCTTCCTCCTTCTATTTCTGTAAAGATTTAGCAACAAAACTCTTGCAGTGAGTACAGGATGGTGGCATTGGACGATTTCAGGAATTGGCATTTTCACAGGATACATACAACATAGCTATGTGCCCTGATGTCAGTGCATGCTCCATAATATTCATTAGTTAGACTGATGAATTTGTTCTTAGCATCTCAGTTTTCTCCTCATTCTCAGATGTTACCCTCAAGTTCATCTAAAAGGTCAAAGAGTGGTCCTCTTCAATCTCAGACCTTTTATTTTGTGTTGTTTTTGGTTTTGTTTTTGTTTTGTTTTGTTTTTGAGCCTGACTCTATTTGCATAGCGGTTCTATTTGTAAAATGTGTGGGACAGGCCTGGAGGGGTAGAAGGTGACACAGAAGAGGCACTACATCAGGGTCCCATTGAACTGGGCCTATCAAGTTGGTTCCTGGGGTCCCTTTGCCTCTAGCGATCCAACTAGGCAACACATTCCTCACTCTGCAGAGGTGCAAGAAGGAATATCAGTTATCTTGTTGGATGAGAGGAAGCAATAGAAAAACCACATCTTGGGGCTGGGGGTAAAGATGCTTGCTGCTGATAGGTGGATCGCTGTGAGTTCAAGGCCAGCCTGGTCTACAAAGTGAGTCCAGGAGAGCCAAGGTTACACAAGTCTCGAAAACCAACCAAACAAACAAACAAAAAGATGCTTGCTGCTAAGCCAGATAACCCGAGTTCAGTGCCCAGAAGCCACAGGGTGGAAGGAAAGAACCCATGCCTGTAAATTGTCCTTTGATCTTTATAAACATAATACAGCACATGAGCACACACACACACAAACACTGCACACACCACACACACACATTCACACACATACACACAGGTACATTTTTAAAAACAGAGAACTGAAGGGACAGGCATGGTGGCTTGTTCCTTTAATCCCAGCACTCATGAGGCAGAGGTCAGCTTGGTCCCCATAGTGAGTTCCAGGAGAGCCAGAGCTACATAGTGAGACAAACAAAACCAGAGATGACAAGGGCAGCTACCATTCGCCTCCTCCTCCGCCCACATCTTCCTCTGCCTTTCCTCCCTCCCTCCCTGCTTCCCCCATCCAGGCCCTCCTTTTGGCTTTTATACTGAGGGCTCCTACACTATTGTCGTGACCACTTCTATGAACACTCAGTCTCCTCAATCCTGACCACTGCAGACTCTCTCAATAGCCCTATAACTGCCTGTGTCTTTTGAAATCTAACTTTTGTTTTGTTTTGGTTTGGTTTTTTTGAGACAGGGTTTCACTGTGTAGCCCTGGCTGTCCTGGAACTCACTCTGTAGACCAGGCTGACCTTAAATTTAGAGATTCGTCTGCCTCTGCCACCCAAATGCTGGGATAAAAGGCATGTGCCACCAATGCTTGGCTTAGGAAGTCATTTTTAAATGTAATTTTTACCCTTTGGCTTAAAATACTTGTGAGTCCTTATTACCTGCCAAATGTAAGCCCAGCACATAGGGACCGTGCAGTCATCCTCAGCCAGCTTCTCACCCTCCTCATTCTTAGTTTTTCAGTCTCTGTGTGTGTGTGTGTGTATGCATGTGTGCGTATGCGTGTATGTGTGTGTATGCATGTGCATGTGTGCATGTGTGTGCATGCTCATGTGTGTGTTCCTCTTCTCCTTTAGACAAAAGGTCATGGTGTGAGCTGAGGAGCTGTGAAGGACAATTCTCAGGCTGGATTTCCATCGAGCCGAGGGCGGAGTGGTGACTTTCCCCTGTAGAAGACACCCACCGTCAGAATTTGGCCTCCCACTCCGAGACCTCTCTGTCTTCCAGGCTGGCTGGTGCTTCAGACCACTCAGTGGCATTTCTGGAAGGGCGACTTCATTCGACTGAAATGCCACAGCTGGCAAAACAAACCCGTGTATAAGGTCACCTACCTGCAGAACGGCAGAGGCAAGAAGTATTTCCATAAGAATTCTGAGTTCAACATTTCAGAAGCTACCTACAGCCACAGTGGCTCCTACTTCTGCAGAGGCCTTATTGGCCGAAACAACAAATCTTCAGAGACCCTGAATATCATTGTAGAAGGTAAGGATTCTTCAGGACCTTGTCCAGCATGCTAGGACTTCATATTGCCATGATGATGATGATCATCATCATCACGTTTTTCAATCGTATGTGTGCATGCATGCCTTTGCATGTCTGTGTGCACATGCCACAGCGAGCTTGTGGAGATCAGAGGGCAACTTTTGGAAGTCAGCTCTCTCACCTTCCACCTCACGAGTCCTGGGGATTGGACTAACTAAGGTGGTGAGGATTTGCAGCAAGAGCTTTTGCTGGCCTCTTTTCAAATTTTTTTTTTTAAATCTTAATCTGGCACAGATATAGAGGACCTTGTGTATTCTCAAAGGGTGTCTTCATTATTTTTATATATTACTGTGAAGAGACACCACCACCAAAGCAATGGAAGAAAGCATTTAATTGGCAGTTTGCTCACAGTGTCAGAGGGTGAGTCCCTGACCGGCGTGGTGGGGATCACGGCAGCAGGCAGGCACGGGCACTGGAGCAGTAGCTGAGCGCTCACATCTCCACTGTGTTTCACATAGCAGGCAGAGAGAATGAGAGGCTGAGCCTGGTGTGGGTGCCTTCTGCAACAAGACCACGCCTACTAATCCGTCCCCCAAAACAGTTCCACCAACTAGGGGGCTTTGAGTGGGCCACCACTTCAAACCTCTGCTCTTGCGGAAGACCTGAGTTCAACTCCAAGCACTGACATGGTGACTCACAACCATGCTTCCATAACTCCAGCTTTAGGGATCTTATGCCTCTTCTCACCTGCCAGGGCACTGCGTGAACATGGTACACATCCATGCATATGTACGTACTTATGTACATACAGACTTACACAAGTAATTAAATAAGTATTTTTAAATTAAAATTAAAACTAGGCCGGGCATGTGGCACATGCCTTTAATCCCAGCACTATGAGGCAGAGGCAGGTGGATCTCTGTAAATTGAAGGCCTGACAGGCTTAGCGGGGGGGCCACATAGTAAGACCCTGTCCCAAGCAAAACAAAAAGCAAACAACAACAACAACAACAAAACCCCCAAAACAACAGCAAAATGCAACTAGGGCTGGGGAGCTAGCTCAGTACATCTTAAAGTGTTTGCCTCACAAGTATTGATGGCCTGAGTCAGAGCCCCAGAGCCACATAGCATGCCAGACGTGGTGGCATACCATAATTCCAGTACCAGGATGTAGTGACCAGGGATCCCGGGGCCCTCCCATTTAGCTTAAGTAGTGAGCTCCAGATCAATGAGAGACCTTGTCTGTCTTAGCTCGCTTTCAGTTATGATAAATGACATGGCCAAAAACACCTGCGGGGGGAGGGGGGAGAGATTATTCCCGCTTACACGTCTATGTCATACTCCATCACTGAGGGAAGTCAAGCAGAAACTGAAGCAGAAACCGTGGAAGAGCACTGCTAACTGCCTGCTCTCTGGCTGATGCTCAGCTAGTTTTCTTCTGTAGCTTACCTGCCTAGGGATGGTGTTGCTCACAGTAGGCTGGCCTTCCCACATCAGTCATCTGTCAAGACCATTTCTCACAGATGGTCTAACTTGGGCAATTACCCAGCTGAGGCTCTGCCTTCCCTATGACCCTAGGTTGTGCCGTAATGACAGTAAAAACTAACCAAAATATTGCCTAAAGGAAGTAAACAACATTTCTGAAAGTGACACCCAAGGTTGTTGCCTGGTACTTGCTCTATAGCAGGCTGGCCTGCACACACAAACACATACACACTTATACCCATACTTACATACACAAACACACACATGTAACTCAAGTATATGAACACACAAGCACAAACACACCACATGCATAATTTTTTTAACTAAAAAAAAAAAGTTAAATCCAGCCGGGCGTGTGGCACACTCCTTTAATCCCAGCACTCCGGGAAGCAGAGGCAGGCAGATCACTGTGAGTTCAAGGCCAGCCTGGTCTACAAAGCAAGTCCAGGACAGCCAAGGCTACACAGAGAGACCCTGTCTCGAAATCAAAAGGAAAAAAAAAGTTAAACACAGGGCTGGAGAGATCCCTCGGGGGTTAAGAGCTCTAGCTGCCCTTCCAAAGGACCTGGGTTTGATTCCCAACACCCACATAGTGGCTCGCAATTGTAACTCCAGTTCCGAGGAATCTGACATCCTTTTCTGGCCTTCGTGGGCACCAGACATGAACTTGATCCACAGACACACATGCAGGTAAAATGTCCATACATATAAAATTTAAATTTAAAAATGTTTCAATAAGAAAAATATTGAGCTGGTCTTGGTGCGCTCCTATCTTTAATAGCAGCCCTCAGGAGGCAGAGGCAGGTGGAGCTCTGAGTTTGGGGACAGTATGGATTACATAGTGAACATAGTAAACCAGCCAGGCTACATAGTGAGACCCTGTCTTTACAAAATAACACAGAGAGGTGCTGAAGAGATAGCACAGAGGTTAAGAGCACTGTGTGTTCTTCCAAAGGTCCTGAGTTCAATTCCCAGCAATGATATGGTGGCTCACAACCGTCTATAATGAGATCTGGTGCCCTCTTCTGGTATTCAGGCATACACTCAGAACACCAGATACATAATAAATAAATTTTAAAAAAATAAAATAAGATAAAATAAAAACACAGAGGAGCAGGGCGTGGTGGCGCACTTCGAAGGCAGAGGCAGGCATATTGATGTGACTTCGAGGCCAGCCTGATCTACAAAGTGAGTCCAGGACAGCCAAGGCTACACACACAGAGAAACCCGGTCTCAAAAAAACCAAAAACACAAAACAACCCCCCCCCAAAATAAACCAGAGTGAGAGTAAAGTGCACGAATTTGTCCATTTTCTAGACAACAGTCACATGGCAATGTCACAACTGTCATGTGACTCCTCTAGACAACTTGCTTTGCCAGACCCTCTCTATTGCATCACCACCCAACAAGGAGAAGCTGTGTCTAAGCGTTTCACCTGCTAAGCTCTGCTCAGGTTTCATAAGATGGTGAGTCAGTGCAAGTGAGCAAAGAACTCGCCCGGGCCCTCCCATCTGTTGCTGAGTCTCTTGGGCAGGTGTCAGGAGCACTGTCTGGTGGTGTTGACCTCACTGTTTACTCCAAGTCCCCGCCTCAATGACAGTCATCTTTCTCATGTCTCTGTTTCTCCCACCAGACCGGACACCTTCATCCATCTTTCACCCGTGGCATCAAATCACTTTCTGCCTGCTGATAGTACTCCTGTTCGCAATAGACACGGTGCTGTATATCTCTGTGCAGCGGGGTCTTCGAAGTTCAGTGGCAGACTATGAGGAACCCAACTTCCATTGGAGCAAGGAGCCTGAGGACAAGTGAGCCCTTCTCCCCTGGGGTGGTGAGAGCAGTGATGTGGCATCTATGACCCTCTCTGCGGACTTGCAACCTTGTTATCTGCGTTGGGCACCATGCCTAGAGCAGCAGATATAATACAGAGAAAGACGCCCTCCCCCAACTCTGTCTTGTTTGTTTTATTGTCTCCAATAGACCATCTCAGGAAGAAGGAAAGGCCTGGGATCTTCAAGAACCAACAGGGAAGCAGCAGTGAGTATGTTGCTGCCCTCCCAAGAAGCGATGCTTCAGAGTTTTGCACTTTCTCCGTCCCAAACATTCCCTTGTAAGCAAAGCCGCAGCACGGGCCCTTTCCATGCTTAACAATTGCTCCTAAATAAACTTCTGTAGAAAAGCGAATGACTGGTTGAACTAGTGGGACAGTGGCTTGCATCTGTTCCCTCGGGCCTGGCTGCCTTCAGGGGACCTACAGGCTGCTTCCGGGAGTGTAGGAAATGCTGGGGACCTAGGCAGTGCAGCTGGACCGCTGAAGCTGGAGAAGGGAGGTCTCGCCCCTCCCTGAGCAGCCAGAGGCGGTTGATGATTGGTTGATGATTTCTCCGGGGAGGGGGACATCCCTTTCTGCCCTAGCCTACCACCTGTTCTCAGGCAAGTAACCCTAGTTCAGCTCCAGCGGAAAACAAAGAAACAAGATGTGAAACGAAGTTGTAGAGGGACTTGTTCAGAAGAGCGGCTTCAGCGGGAGTGGGAAGGGGTGAAAGAGGGTAAAAGAGGGTGAGGATTGTCATTACAAGGGTGTCTCCCATCCCCTGACAAGACTGCGACGCCCAGGCTGTGATAAAATGTGCAGAGATAAATGACTTCTGAACTGGTTTCAGAAGACAGCATCTGCTTTATTGCATGCGAGCAACCGCTTATACAGTGGAAGTCTATCGCGTGTGTGATCGGTTAGCACAATACCTCGGATTGGACAGTGAGCACTCACACACTATCCGGTCTCTATGCGGAAGAAGCATTTTAAAGAAGACCTGGAGAGCCCAAACTCCCCCGTAGGCTGGCTCCTCAGGGTACTTCAGAATTCAGTGAGTGCTCTGACTCTGAGGCACAAGGCTGGCTGCCATTCACAGCTGCACTTTCTCCTGTGGAGAGTGACCAAAAGATACTGAATTCATGTATGAAACAGTCAAATACTTTTCAGATTTATTTAGTTTTATGTGTATGCGTGTCTTTCCTTCATGGATGTATACACATCGTATGTGTGCCTGGTGTTTTCAGAGGTCAGAAGAGGGTGTCAGGTCCCCTAGAACTGGAGTAATAGATGGCTCTGAGCCAGCATGTAGGTGCTGGGAACTGAACCAGGGGTCGGGGGGGGGGGGAGGGGCTCTTAACCACTGAGCCATCTCTCCAGTCCCAAGTCAAAAAAATGGGGGGGGGGGGAGTTAATTGTAAAAAGCAGGGGAGGGAGCTGGAGAGATGACTCCTCAATTAAGAGCATTTGCTGCTCTTTCAGAGGGTCTGGCTTTGATTCCCAGACCCACATGGTGGCTTACAACCATCTGTCACTCCAGTCCTAAGCGGTCTGACACCTCTCCTGACCTCCATTGGCACCAGGCACAAAGCACAAATGTGGTGTGCATATGTATGCAGGGGAAACCCTCATACACATAAAATACGAGAGAGGAGAGAGAGAGAGAGAGAGAGAGAGAGAGAGAGAGAGGAAGGGAGGGAGGCACTAGGTCAGATCAGGGAGCCATCACCACCTGAGCCCAGAGATAAGGCTATCTTCCTGGACCAGAAGCTGTGACTAAGGGCATTAATGAGAAGTTGTGTATGCGATGCCAGCTTGAGGTGTTCAGGGGAGTCTCCGCGGGCATTGAGATGGTCTGAAAGCACGTAATATGGAAATGTCTTAATGTGTCTGCCTAGGCCATTGGTCAATTCTCAGGGGTGGGGTTGAAAAGAAAGCAGCAGATGACCGTGTTGTGCTAAGTGAACAAATACAGCTAGCTCTGGACCTGAGCTGGGGAAAAAACGTCTGAAGAGACCACCACGAGGTCCCAGAAAGGAAAGGCCAGAGAGGAGAGACACTTCTGTAGTAGTAAGCATTGCAAGTAGGAGTGACATTGGGACTATAAAAACCAGCTTCTCTCTTTCCATGCCCCTTCTCTGAAGACATGTGATCCTAGCCCTGTGCTCTCCCCACTGTACCTAGGCATAAGATGGTAAGTAGGGAAATCTCTCTAAAAGGAGACTGGCATGTACCCCAAACCAGTTCAAGCTGGGTCAGTTCTTCCTCCATCCCCAGGTGTAAGGGGCCACCCTTAGTGGCTCCTGGAGTAAATATAGGCAGTTCCACTTTGCCTGTAGGCTCCATTTTCTACACCTCTGTTCAGCACGTAGCAAGCTGAGGGTCAGCCCGAGGTCACATCACCCAGTCCCGGTCCCGAGAAACTGCCTGTTTACCTCATCTCTGCAGCGGCTTTCCTCAGAACTTATCTCCCTATGCTTGAAGTGTTTACTCCTGAGCTATATAGCAGAACACCTCCGTTAGCTCCCAGGAACCTGCTTGCTTATCACCTCTACAGCTACATTCTCTCAAAGTTTACTCCCTTATCGAAGTTTTTACTACCGGGCTAGAGAGCAGAATAGCTGCCGTTAGGTTTCCATAGCAACCCTGCCCTTGCCTCTCTGAGACCTTATAAAAACCCTGTGAAATTTTTCAATAAACTGGGTTTGATCAGAATCCAGACTTGCCCTCATTTCTTCGTGTCTCCCTGTCTCTTCTTCAGTCCTGCACCCTCTTCCAGGTGCTGTTTGAAGACCCCACGGGCGGGGGCACCCAGGTACATTGGAAAGACACTTGAGTAATAGAAACTATCTTGCCAGGCATGATGGTGCATGCCTTTAACCACAGCACTCTGTAGGCAGAGGCAAAAACCAAAAAGAAAGAAAGAAAGAAAGAAAGAAAGAAAGAAAGAAAGAAAGAAAGAAACTATCTTGTAGAGGAATGTTCACTCTGAACACAGCTCTTCTGGCCAGAGATCACATGCAAACACCTTCTAGGTCTGTGTGATCTGGCTGTAATACAAACACACTTTTTTGTTGCTTTGTTTTGTTTTTGTTTTTCAAGACAGGGTTTCTCTGTGTAGTCTTAACTGTCCTGGAATCACTTTGTACACCAGGCTGGCCTCAAACTCACAGAGATCTGCCTGCCTCTGCAAACACACCTGTAATCCAAGTGACAGAAGCAAACAGATCTGAGTTCAAGGCCAGCCTGCTATAGAGCAAGTATCAGGTAAAGAAAACCTGGGATCCAGGCGTGGTGGTACACGCCTTTAATACCAAATGAAGGTAGAGTTAGTTTGTAGAAGGTGATGTCTAATTGAGTGGCAGAAAAGATTTGACAGAATAGGATCTGTCCAGAAGAGAGCGGGAAGGGACACTACTTAAGAAGTCGTTTTACAGAGAGAAGAGGCTGTTTTAGCAGCACAGTAATAGAGATGGCTTCCAGAGAGAACTCAGGTGAAGACAGAACGAGCCAGAAAATGAGAAGAAGTCAGAAGACGAGAGCAGATTGCTAAACTAATTTGAGGCCAAACAGAGCAATTCCTGGCCGAAAGAGAAGCTAGATTGAATAAGTCGTCTGGGAGAAGAGTTTGAGCCAGAACGGCAGAGTTGAAGCAGCCAGCCCAGAGCTCAGAAGGAACAAGTAAGGGTGAGCTTATTCAGCAGTTAAGTCTCAGAGGCTGAAAGCATTCTAGGCCTAGGTTAGATTGTACAGAGACTAGAAGCTTCCAGGACTAGGCCTAGGTTACCAGAGGAGGCAGTAAGCCTCCCAGACAACAATTGAGCCAGGAGAATAAAAATTACTTTTACATTATCTAAATGTGATTGTTGCCAGGGGTGGGGAGGCTTACATTATTATTCAGAGATGGAGTGCAGGTTGGGAGTGGGAGGGTCGCATTGTTTGGAGAGGTTAAGTGTACCATAGTACATGCATGGGGAGGAACCAGGCTGTCCTGTGCGTTATAAGCAAGAGAGTGTGTGTATGCATAACCCAAAACCAAGTTGCTTTACCAGGACTGTAAAATGTCTCCTGAGCTTGCCTTTCTCCCGATACTCCCGCCTCTGCCTGCTTCAGCAAATCCTACCTGCGACGGCCACTACAACCTCACTTCAATATGCTAACAGTGCTGAAAAGATCACATGAACAGCTCAGTCTCATCCTTGATGGAGATGCTTTTCTTCTCGTGAGCAAAGCAGGCAGGTAGCAGGAGAGTGGAGAAAGACTGCAGGGAAAGTTCTTTGTAAGAGAGGACATGAAGGCGGGGAGGAGGGGCAGAGGTGGGGGGCGGGGCCCAGGCGGGGCGGGTTGCCAGGTAAAAAAGGAAGAAGGTGGAAGGAAGTTCAGGGGGAAGAGTCAAGAGTCAAACTGTGAGTTTCAGAGGTGTGGTTCTATCTATTGGATGTAAAAGAGTCGGTGAGGGAGAAAGGGGAAGTTCTGGGGCCACTTGCTGTAAGACACTGATATCTAAGCTAAAGAGGTGACATCGGATACCTCCAGGTACTGAAGGAGTTGACGCTGATCAGGTTCAGCGTTAACGGATTCTGGGGCAGCTACTGAGAAAGGAACTCTCAGACCTGAGAAAGGAAACTCCTTGCAGTACTAGGAGGCAATGCTGACATTAAGGAGAAAGTAAGGGCTGGCAAGTGGAGGCTCCAAGAATTGGCAGTCAGGGAGGGGATTCAGGAGTCGCCAGGCCAGGTTCCTCCGGACAAATAAAGAAGTTGTCTTCGGATCATTAGCACTGAACGTCCAAACTCCCGTAGAGTATCAGTTTTCTGATGTAATTTAAGCAGTAAACCTGCAACCGCATTTGCGAAAACGGATTAGCTTTAAGAGACCTAGCAAAATGCCTGCGCCGAGGTATTTCAGACAATTGGGCTTCTCGCTGCTAGCTGAGGAAGTTAGCCTTGAATTACTTGAAGTTACGAATTTCCGGAATGCGAGGTTCAAAACATGTCTGCCCGTCCCTGGGTGGGCTCGAACCACCAACCTTTCGGTTAACAGCCGAACGCGCTAACCGATTGCGCCACAGAGACAGGTGCTGCTAGCCGTCGCTGTCAAGTCATTTACTAAAGAATATATTGGTCGCTCCCGTCTGCCAAAAATTGTGATTGAAACTGACATAGAAACTGGCGACACGAGGAAGGGCACCAGCGCCTACTTCGTGAGAAAAAGGGAGCAGAAGAGCGAACCAAGACTCTGAGAAATCCAAAAATGGATGCTCTCTGAGAGTTTGGGAATTCAGGCGGTTTTGCTCAGAAACGTTGCTGGTCTAGATACTTTACCTATACCAATGTGCATGCGTGAGTACTGATTCATAAATCATTCTTTTTAACATAACAACCACGTTTCCAGGGGTGTCTGGCAAAAAGGACTAAGGATTCTTATAACAAAGCCAGTCATATTAGCTGTTGTGAAGTCTAATGGCACATGAGTCAGCAGACAAAACAGGAAAATTTAAAAGTCTTGTAACTTAATGACGTTAACAATGACACATCTGCAAGCGAATATCAAAGGGCATAGCCCCCTTAGTCTACTGCCTTCAGCTTAAGGGTCCTCGCCAGGGCTGGGGTGTAATGAGGCATTTTCTGTATTGCCCTGGTCTCAGGAGTTCTCTGGAGACTCTGTACAACAGACTTCTTCATGTCTGCTTCTGCAGCATGCCCCAATAATACAGAGATTCAGGTTAAGCATAGGTCAATGTTTTTAAAGATTTCATACAAACATAAATATCTATGTGCAGAAATTATATATACATATATTTATATTTTGTGTAATATATATCCTTGCTTTACATATATAAAATAGTATATACACACACATACACACACACACACACACACACATATATATATATATAATTTGCTACATGACTTTTACATTAAAATTGTTCTGCACTTGTGGTGATTTGATTGAGACTGACCCCATAGGCTCTTGTAATTGAAGGCATGGTCCCTAGTTGGTGGATTAGGAGATGTGGCCTTGTTGGAGGAGGCCTGTCATTGGGGGGGGGGGGTTGAGGTTTCAAAAGGCCATTCCCGTTTATGAATCAGGATGTGAGCTCTCAGCTACTGCTCCAGTGCCATACATGACTGCTGCGTCTGCCATGCTGCAAAAGAATGAACGAAAAGGGAAGAAGTAAAAAAAAGAAGAAGAAGAAGAAGAAGAAGAAGCATTTAAAGAGAATAACAACAACAACAGAAAAGAAGGAAACTGACAAAGAAAGCCAACTTAGGGGGAAACAGCATACCCCACAACGTAACTACCGTATTACACTGTTTCATTAAGCCTTAACCTAATCATAGGTGACATTACAATAAATGGTTTTTATATAATAAAGAAAACAGATGCTAAGTCGTCATATAATATTTTAAAGGCTGAAAGTTGAAGGAGTAAATCCCAGAGAGTCATATGAGGAAAAGTCAAATGGGGGGGGGGTGGACTTAAGGGGGGACTTAGAGGGGACACATGACTCAAATCCTTGCCTCCCTCCTGAGTTGGGCATGCACTAGGGAGGGTTCTAGGGTAGCAAGTGAGCATAATACATGAAAGACTGAGAACAGTGAGCAGAGAGTGCAGTGCTCGCTCTCACCAGGGACAACAGAAAAGCACTAGAACAATGTAAATGTTCAAAACTAAGAGACTTTTAATCAAGAAACTATGATGCAGCCATAATAGGAATAAGACAACAATTGAAAGAATGTTTTAGGCTAATATTTAAGGACTTGAGAAATAGCTTTCTATTCTCCCCACCCCCACCCCACTCCGAGACAGGGTCTCTCTGTGTAGCCTTGGCTGTCCTGGAGTCACTTTGTAGACCAGGCTGGCCTCAAACTCAAAGCAATACACCTGCCTCTGCCTCCTGAGTGCTGGGATTAAAGGCGTGCGCCACCACGCCCGGCTAATATAGAGCTATTCTAAGTAAAAGTCAAGCAGGATTTTTTTTTTAAATGTCTAAATCCATGACATGTACAGCACCAAATGAACTCAGGAATCTGTCTTTTACACATACAATCATTTACACTCAAAACAACTATTCAAAACAGGTAAAATTAACACACACACACACACACACACACACACAGGAGAGAAAGAGGGGGGGAGGGAGACATTCCTCTGAGGAGCTGGCGGGGGGGGGAGTGGAGGAATCCACTGGAAATAATATAAATGCTCAGAAATAAGTTTGTTACCATAAGTATGGTGTAATGCACACAAGGAAGTGATTAGAACAAATGCTGAAACTGGGGCTTTAAAAGATTGAACAATTTGAGGTCAAAGAGTTGAGAATCAAGAACGGTTTGACCGTACAAAGCACAGGATTGTGAGTCCCAGGACTTTAACACCGCAAAGGGTCTTAAAGATCGAGGTCCAATTTATGATGGTAGAAAGTATAGTCCAGAGGAATCAAACGCAGACGCTTCCTTAAAACAGCCAACAAATAAACAAAAGTCAAACGTCCGGACCAGCGCTCCTGCTGTGCTCGGTTCAGATAGGATGAGTTTGTCATTCTGTGTCATCTCCTGCAGCGATGGCACTGGAAAGGGGTTCAAACTTGAAAACTTGACCCAGCCCCTGCTGCCACCTCCCTATAGTATAGCCAAGATGGGAATCAAAGTGCGGTCCAGTGTTTTAAACATGAAAGACTCAGAACCCTAGATACAGGTATGTTTAAGGTACTGCACTCACTGAATAGTTGCTGCCCCTTTCCCACTAATTTGGTTAGAGAAAGGGAGGTTCTTGAAATCTAAACCTTGAGTTTTGTTTTTTAAAGTGATTTTTTTTTTTTAAAGAGGACCAATCAAAGATATACATTATAAAAGGGTTAAGGGTAGTTTAAAAAGAAAAGGCTTGCTAGCCTCCCCGTCGGGGAATCGAACCCCGGTCTCCCGCGTGACAGGCGGGGATACTCACCACTATACTAACGAGGAGTACTACACCAGGAGGACTAAAGTAGCTGCTTAAGAAAGATACATCTAAGCTATTTCTGTTAAAAGTTGGCACAATTTTGTTTTTATTGTCTAGAATAACACACTAAAAAATAAAGGTAACGTGGAATTTTTATCTATCTGCCGATTTTCTAACAGCTACATCTAAACAGTGGAAAGAAACAAGTTCCTAGTTAAAATCAGTGGGTCACAAAACAAAACAAAAAGACACGAAAGTGGAAAAAAGATTGGAAAGAGAAGGGAGGAATCAGGGTTGGGAGGGAATAAAAGAAGGCTCCAGGTGAACGCAGACAAATCATTGTATACATGTGTGAAATTATCAAAGAACAAATTTAATCAATAACAGAGAGACGTGATAAGTTTAATAAGTCCTATTTACCCTAATACATCCAAAGTATTATTTCAACATTAATCAATCTAAAAATTTATTAACTAGATTTTTTAAGCCTTTAAAGTCTGTAATATATTTTACAATAAGAATTTAATAGGAAGAACAAATAGTATCTATATAAATTTCATAAAAATACATAAATAAATACACACATGTCTGTTTCCTGCTTAAAAGTTTTTCAGTATCCGAAATGAGTAGGCATTTACATTTTTCTAGTTAGTAAATGGCTCCGTTAATTATTTGTTTCAATTAATTCAATTCAATTAAAGTTTGAAAATGCGGTTCTTACACGCGCCGGCCAGTTTCAAACACTCAGCAACTCCCGGCTGTTGTATGTGCCTCTTAGATACAGTCTGGTGCAAGGCTGAGATTCTGACAAAAATCCCAGACCCCAGGAGATTCCCAGACAGAAGAAATGAAATAAATACCTTTAGGAGCCTAGTAACAACTTGGTAGCGGTGGTTTCACTCAAAATAGGAGAAAAAGATGCGTTGGCCGGGAATCGAACCCGGGTCAACTGCTTGGAAGGCAGCTATGCTCACCACTATACCACCAACGCCATGTACTCCCGACCCTTTTTTTTTTCCATCTTTCTAATAGAAGTGAAAAATTTGTGGGTTGTACTGAATCTGTCGTCTGTGAACCTAAAAGCCTGCCCAGTGAGAAAATGCGACGTCCACCTAGAGGAAGACATTTTCTCCACTTCTCACCCTGCTCACAGGCGGACATTCCCATCTCCGAGCTCCACATACACTCAGCTCCGCCAAGCAGCTCCCAGAGTCCACGCGGCACGGGATCGGTTAGGCGACTTAGGACGGAGGGTAGGGAGGAGAACTGGCCGGCAAGAGAGCCTCTATGGCCCGACCCGGCCCCTCTGGAGGGAAGGAGACAGAGGAATGGTCCCAGCAGAGATGGAGATGGGAAGTTTAAAGTAATGAGGAAGTAGGAGAGAAGAAAGACCTGTTAACCACCTTCACTTTTTCTGCTTCGCGAAAGCGTTCCGGCAGAATTTGCGGGGTTTTTTGTTTTTTAACAAAGGTAAAAGAGACAGATGATGGCTACGTCATCAGTATTAATGATCTTATAAGAAAGTATGGAAATAGTGAATCTGTATGTCAGGATGGCCGAGCGGTCTAAGGCGCTGCGTTCAGGTCGCAGTCTCCCCTGGAGGCGTGGGTTCGAATCCCACTTCTGACAAATGATAACTTTTTTTTTGGTTAACTCTCCGTCATCGCGGAACATTTATGGTATAAGTTTTGGAAAAAAAAGAAAATAAAAAAATTCCTCAACCCAGGATCTCTCAATTTGTTAAGGTTCAACGCTGAAACAATGTTATCAAAGCGTTGTAAACATAAGATTCTCTATCCCCTTGCTCAAGCCCACCATCAATTAAGTAGAATTGCTATTTACATGAATGTGCTATTTCATTCATATAGCAGAACCGAAAAACCTAAATTCTTCATGACATTTTTTTTTCTAGAAGATCGGAAAGAAAACACTTCCTGGTTTAATAGAAGCTCCGTAGGGGAAGGAGAGGACACGGAATTGTCTTTTTGACAAGAGGGAAAGTTGTTAAGAATTTGACCATAATTGTGAGTTTAGGAAGTGCTTTAGATAGGTTAGTTAACTAGCCTATTACTCTGAGAAATACATTTGATCTTTCTGAGTTTCAATTTTCTTCCTAGTAAAATGGATATAAGAATCGTACCTAGTACTGGAAATTTGGTTAAAGCCCATGATTTAGGAGTCACGGGCCCTAGAAGAACCTACTCCTGCTGTTTACTAAGGGAAGCATCAAATTGCCTTCTAAATATTTATGCTTATAAACACAGATTAGAGCTGTTTTCAGCTTTGGCCACAGCAGCTTAGGGGTTGCCAAAGGTGATGGGAGGGAAGTCTTCAGCAATTCTCAAATAAATTAAAGCTGTTTAAAAAAAAATAAGAGACCACGTGGGTGGCAAAAATCAAAATTCACTCTATAGGTATGTGAAATTGTCAAAGAATGTATTTGTTTATTTATTTATTTATTTTTACAGAAGCTCACTCTATAGCTCTGGCTGGTTTAGAACTTGCAAGGTAGACCAAGCTGGCCTCGAAACCACAGGGGTCCTCTGGGCTGCCTCCTGAGTGCTGACGTGTCCTATAAAAGAATAAATTTAAATTTTAAAATGTCTAAACTCAGACAGGTGAGGGCTGCAGACGTGGCTCAGCTGTTTAGAGCACTTTGTTACTGTTCCAGGGGCCCTAAGTCTGGTTGCCAGTACCCATAAGGGACCCCTCGCCAGCAGCTCTAAGGATGCAGCAGGACTCTCTTCTGGCTATAGCAAGGAACTTTTTTTTTTTTTTTTTTTTAAGAACTTCCAAGGAATTTTCAGCAGCCACTCTGTCCTTCTGGATCTCATCCTCAGCTTTGTCCTGTTCATCTCACAAATCACCTCTCCACCTCCTCCTTGCTGAGCTGGCCTGTCATTGGTAACGATGATCTTGTTTGCACTCAGGATATCATTGGCATCTATGTGAACATTTGCTTCGATGTGAGGGACTCCTCATGGGGCAGGAGGGATGCCACTGGTCGCAAAGCCGCTCGGCAGGTTGTTGTTCTTTGTCACAACCCTCTCATCCTCATATACTTGGATCAGGAACCCAGGCTGGTTGTCAGAGTAAGTAGTGAAGGCTTGGGTCCGTTTGGTAGGGATGGTGGCAAACCACCAGATTAACGGGGTTATCGTTTCACCATCTCCAGCTCCAGAGACAGGGAAGCCACATCTAACAGTAGGAAATCCTGCACCTTCTCACACTCGTCTTCCATCAACACAGCCACCTGCACTGCAGCCCCATGGGCCGTAGCCTCATCATGGCTGATGGTTTTGTTCAGCTCCTTGCCCGTTGAAGAAGTCTTATAGACGTTTCTGCACCTTAGAGGCAAAGGTAGAACCACCCACTAGCGTGAACTCATGGATTTGGGCCTTGGCCAGCTTGGTATCACTTAGCGCCTTCTCCACAGGTCCCATGGGGGCTGCAGAAAAGGTCTGAGCACAGTTCCTCAAAGTGGGCATGAGTAACGGACACATAGAAGCCCACACCTTCGAATAAAGTCCATCTCCAAGGTATATTGGGTGCTGGAGGATAGGGTGTGTTTGGTTCGTTCACAGGCAGTGCATTATCTGCGAAGGGCCGCCTTGTTTCTGTTCGGGTCCTCCCCATGTTTGCCCCGGAACTTCTCCATGAAATAGGTCAGCATCCGGTTGGGCAAGTCCCCTCCACCTGGATAAATGTCTCCAGCTGCGGCCTTCACATCAAAGATACTATTGCCAATGCTAAGGACCGACAGGCATCAGAGGTGCCGCCACCCAGACCAAAATTAAGCACATTGCTCTCTCCAGCACTCTGCGGGTCCAGGTGGTAGGTGATGGTGGCTGCAGTAGGCTCTTTGTGTCCCATGGTGGTAGCCACTCCACCCCATCCTTGGTGGCCTGGCGCTGCCAATTGTTGAAGTAGGCAGGCACCAGGATCACCTCGAGCCTCCCAGGCTGGCCCAGGTAACCCTATGCAATCTCCTTCATCTTGCTCAGACCGCCTTGTTCTCACCTCGGCAGGAAACGCGCACTTTGAGCTTGCCTCCGTTGCGCACTACCTGGAATGGCCAATGCTTCTTGCCTCCGTGAACTTGCCTTTCGGCGTCGAACTCCGTGTTCTGTGAAGGCCTCGTAGCTGGCATGGTGCGGTTGCCCTGGTCATTGGCAAGGATATCCACAGGTCCCGCTGGAACACACCCACGCCCGAGTACTTGGTGCCCAGCTAGATGCTGAAAGCCACTTCCCTAGGGACAAACTCGGCTATGGCTTCTCTGATGCTCGAGGTGGCAGGAGATGGAGTTGGTGTCTTTCAAGCCAACCTAGCTGGAATCCGCTTGGTCTCGGGGCTGCGGGGTTTTTATCCGGTTGTGGGAGCCTCTCCTCCGGCCCTCGCTGGAGAGAACCTTCCCGCGCCTTCCTCGCCCACCCGAGCCGAGCCGTTCCGACTCCGGCAGAAGATTCGGACCCAGCGACCCGGAGAGTGGCTGCGCCCCATCCCCCATTTTGATTTAGAGCTGTTGCAAAGAACCACACAGAAAATTCCAACTCTACCCGGCTGATTCTATAAGTGCAAGGGGGTGACCGCCGCAAGTCAAGGTGGCAAACTGCAGACAAGGTCTTCCTCTTTAGAGGACAGTCCTGCGCACGCGCGAGCCCGAGACCTGCCTTAGGAAGCCCGGCACTTGCTGCCGCGCAAACAGAATCCTAGCTTTTAAGTTAGAAATGTAAATAGTGGTGAGGGGCTTGTTTTAAGAGAATGAATTCTTGAAACATGAGGGTCGAGTTTTCGAGACTGAGGCAAAGAAAATAATTACATAGGACATGCGGCTAGGATTAGGGATCAACTGAAATAAGAGTGTGGAAAGCTATTCCTCCGTTCAGCATTGGTGGTTCAGTGGTAGAATTCTCGCCTGCCACGCGGGAGGCCCGGGTTCGATTCCCGGCCAATGCATAAGGTGTTTTGTTAATTCTTCCTCTTTTAGAGGTTTAATTCCTGTATTTTCTCCAGCCTTCCCAGGAACTTAGGGTTCTTTCGTTTTGACTCTTATTCTTTTACTGGTTTACCTCTGAGGAAGTCAAACTTAACGCTGTGGCCTAAGGATTTGGAAACGACCTAGCGGACCAAACCATGAGAGAACGCTGCACCGGGAGAACCCCCATTTCACTCCTGTTTTTAAGAATAATCTTATAAGTTCCTCTTCCAAAAGCATCGTCCCAGAACATTTTGGAAAGACTTTGTTTTTTTTTTGTTGTTGTTGTTGTTGTTGTTTTTCTCTGAGACCCTGTTTTTCCCTGGGTGGAAATGACCCTAGGATTCAGATGTAGCACCAGCCCATCATATGCCCTAAAGCCGTGTTCTCAGCCTTCCGAGGTTGCGGTTCTTCATGCTGTGGTGACCCCCAGATATAAACTCCCTAACTGTAACTTTACTACTGTTATGCATTTTAATGGAAAGGTCTGATATGCGCATATATGATAATGCGACTACTGTGGGAGGGCCTTTGGACCCACGATGGGGTCGCGACCCACAGGTTAAGAACCGCTGCCCGAAAGGCTGAGGTGGGTTGAAACACCTAACAAAAAACTACCCACTGCATTGCTACCCACTGTCTGCGGTTTTTAAAACTGAGTCTTTTTATCGTGTCCTTTTTTTTTTTTTTTTAAATTCAGAACATCCCATTTCGATTATCGGATGTTGGGTTTATATTAAATCCAAACGACTTCGAGCTGGGCGTGGTAGCGCACTCCTTTAACCCCAGAACACCGGAGGCAGAGGCAGAAGGATTGCTCTGAGTTCGAGGCTAGCCTGATCAACAAAGTGAGTCTAGGACAGCCAAGATAACATAGAGAAACCCTGTCTGGGGTTGGGGGTTGGGGGAGGGATCCAAGCAATTTCAAAACTCTCCTTGAAGAAGAGGCCAGACCACCGCGCACCCCCACACACCACCTCACACACACCACTACCTCATCAGGGAATACAAATTGGGTTCCCAAATTAATAGTCTAGGGGTCTTGATCAAATTCGTTTTTTTCTCTGCCAGCTAAAGAATTAAAAGGCAACAAAAAGCCGGGCTGTGGTGGCGCATGTCTTTAAACCCAGCACTCGGGAGGCAGAGGCAGGAGGATCGCTGTGAGTTCGAGGCCAGCCTGGTCAACAAAGTGAGTCTAGGACAGCCAAGGCTATACAGAGAAAACCTGTCTCAAAAGGGCAACAAAAAAGGAGGAGAAGAAAGGAGTTTTTTGGGGGTGAGTTCACATACTTGCTTCAGAAGACCGGAGAAAGACCCTCTGGGAAGCGGAGTGAGAGAGAGGTGCTCAGAAAGCTAGAAAACCCAGTCTTTTCTCAAGGGCTGAAGGTTTTAAAGCCTGGAGAGAGTTTTCCTCCCCCTACTTTGGGGTTGGTCAGTTTGAGGAACCTGAAGATGGTTGATTGACCCGGAATGAACAGGCTTTGAGCTTGTTGAGCCAGACTGTCAGCAGGAGCTGGCTGCTTGGAGATAAAAGCCTTCAAAGCTATTATTCTTAAGCTGCCAGGCTTTTGTTTTAAGGCAGGACAGTGAGGGAGGAGCTGCCCATGTTGGAAATTTGCCACCTTCGTTACCTAGCCATGGCCCCTCTCCCTGCCTGTCTGCCTACAGGGAGTCTGTCTGACTCCTGGTCTCTCAACACATCACCAGGCAGTCAGAGCTCCCTCTTGCAAGTTCTCAGTATCATCAATAAAAGAACCTAAAAGCAAATCAAAGACCGTTTTATTCGAATTTGAGGAGAAATCACAGAGGGGGCCCATGCAAATGCCAGAAGCTGGCAGGAGGAAGGAGAAGGAGACAGCCCTGCCTTCTGAGGTCAGCCATGGGGGTCTGTCTGCAAGCACCTATAAAAGGGCACTGGAGGTCTTCAAGAAAACAGTAAGAAAGACAATCATCAAGGGCAAGCACACTTAGAATTCTGGTCAGCATCTCAAGAAAAGATAGAAAAGGGGAAGAGCTAGGCATGGTTGGCACCCGCCTTTCATCCCAGCACTCATCAGGCAGTGGCTGCTTTCTCCCCAGAAAGATAACCACCCAGTTGGGTATCTTAAAATACTTAACCACTCTGAGATGAAGGGGCACCTATGATCCAATACTGAGTATAAAATAAAGCCAAGCTATACAGTATGTTTTATAGCATGACCTCAAACTATATATAAAAGTCTGTCAGCTGACTAGCCATATGTTGTTGATCAAGTGATTTCATCTATTTGAGGTACACCTTCCTCTATTTTAAAATGAGGAGGTTGGACTACCTGTATGTTTGTTTTTAAGAGAGGGGGGGTCAGTGGGTTTGTTTGTTTGTTTGTTTGTTTAGGGTTTTTGTTTTTTGAAACAGGGCTTCTCTGTGTAGCTCTGGCTGTCCTGGATCTCACGATGTAGACCGGGCTGACCTTGAACTCAGAGATCCACCTGCCTCTGTCTCCCGAGTGCTGGGATTAAAGGTGTACACCATGGATCACCTTTTATAAAGACTTTTGCAGCCTGATGATTTCTGATTCCAGACACTAAAGAATGCAAACCAGGCTGGCCTCAAACTCACAGCAATTTGCCTGCCTCTGCCTCTGCCTCCCCAGCGCTGGGATTAAAGGGGTGAGCCACCACGCCCAGCTACTTTCAAAGGTTTATTTAGTTCAATTACAGAGACTTTGGTCCAAGTTCAGATGGCCATATTTGCGTGGCTTCTGATGAGAACTTTGTGTTGCTCTATGTGTGGCAGAAAAGTACAGCTGCAAGTAAGGATACTGAGAGAGCAGCTAAGCTGCAGGATGGCGAAGCTATCCCTCCTGAAAAGCAGCAATCCACGCATCTGTGGAGGCGTGGGCTCGTCTTCTTAGGTCTGAATGCCTCCCGTTGCTATTGCTCCACCTCGCAGCAGCACTGCTCTAGAACCAAGCCTCAGTATGGGTTTGGGTTGGAACAAGTCATATTTAAACCAAGGCCAAGTGAAACAGGATGTGGTCTCCTGTAAGCCAGAACATCCCTGAGACAGAAAATGTAGATAGATAGAGGTATAGCTGCTGTGTTCAAGGAAGAGCAAAAAATGACTAAGAGCAAGCAAGGAAAAGCAGAAGGAAATGAGATCAAACAGAGGAGATCATGTGGTGTCATCTTGGAGAACATTGCAAAGTCATTAGATTTCCTTCTAAGGACAAGGAAACACTTTTAAATTTTGTTGTTCTTGTTGTTGTTTTGGTTTGGTTTTTGTTTTGTTTGAGACAAGAGTTTCTCTGTGTAGCCTTGGCTGTCCTGGACTCGCATTTCAGTCCAGGCTGGCTGGCCTGGAACTCACAGGGATCCACCTGCCTCTGCCTCTGGAGTGCTGGGATTAAAGGCGTGTGCCACCACCGCCAGGCCTTTTAAATCCTTTTGAGCAAAGAAATCACAAAAAGAAGATGCTTAGTCCAAATTTATTTTTGTTTTATTGCTGAAGGGCAAACCAAGGGTACCATATATAGTGGATAAACAGCTCTGCCACCAAGACTCAGTCTTCCCTGCTTCTTGTTTTAAAAACAAAAACAAAAAACAGTGCATTTTAATATATTTATTTTGTGTGCATTTAGAGAGAGAAGGTGCACTTGCCATGGTAGGTGTGTGGAGGTCAGAGGACAATTTTCAGGAACTTGTTCTCTCCTTCTGCCATACGGGTACCAGGGATCAAACTCTGGTCAGGTCATGTTGGCAGGTGGCCTTTCCACCACATACACCTACACAGCCCATGCTGGCCTTCTTTTCTTGAAATAGGATCTCATTGAATTATCCAAGCTAGACTTGCACTCACTCTCTATATAACTCAGGCGGGCCTTGAACTGGTGACCCTCCTGCCTCAGGCTCCTAAGCAGTTGTAATCGCAGGACCAAACATCAGGCCTTGTTATAAGCTGCTTTCAAAGGAACGTTGTTGGAGAAGCAACAACAAGGCTGAAAAGATGCTGCTGCCACTTCTGTTTTTTTTTCCCCCCTTACAATGAGATGTCACTTGTCCCTAGGAGCCTCACTCTTTCTGACTGACAGGGTTTTCCTCCAGTACTCCCCAGAGGGTTGAAGTTTTCTCCGTACACAGAAGTAAAGGCCCGTGTCCACGGCAAACAGGAGGCACATCACTAGGCAGAAAGCGACATGGCACCAAAGAAGAAAGATGGTGGATGCACTTGCTGGACCTGGTAGGAGAGCCAGAAGAATTGAAAGAAATGAGCCATTAAGACAGAAATCCAGAATACACTGTGAGGTCCCTAGTGCAGAGCTTTTGTAAAGTCACCCACACCAAGTACTTAAAGGAAGGACAACAATAGATAATAAGTGGGAAGCCTTCAATGGACTTTTTATCTCTCAGCCTTCTCCAATATGTTGTAAAATATGCATTTTCTAAAGGATGAACATGACCACATCTATCTGAAGTATAGAAGATAAAGATTTCTTTTTTGTTTTGTTTTTTGGTGTTTTGCTTTGTTTTTTTGGTTTTTTGTTTTTGTTTTTGGTTTGGTTTGGTTTGGTTTTTCGAGACAAGGTTTCTCTCATAGCCCTGGCAGTCCTGGACTTGCTTTGTAGACTAGCTGGTTGCTCTCGAACTCACAGAGATCCACCTGCCTCTGCGTCCCAATTGCACCACCACACCCAGTGAAGAAGAAGACTTCTATACACAATTTTTGTTATCGTTTTGTATTGTTGAACCAGGATCACTCTGTGGCTATGGTTGGTCTAGAACTTGCTATGTAGATCAGGTTGGCTTTGAACTCACAGAGATCCATCTGCCTCTGGCTCTCAGGTGGTGGGATTAAAGTTTTGTGCTACCATGCCTTAATGAAACACAACTTCTAAAGTTTTCCCTATAATAGCACTCCCATTTCTCTTCCGTTTGAGGCAAGGGTTTTCAGTCGGAGTTTTGATGGAAGCCATCTTTCCCTCTTCAAGATGACCTCTATTTATCATCCTCCTGCCTCAACCTTCCAAGTGCTGGGATTACCGAAATGCATTACCAGGGATCCTTAAATGTATTTCATTGCACTATGAATACAAAGGACCAGAATGCACTTCGTATTCAGCCTGCCTCGGTTTGATCACAGAATCCTTCACTCTGAGAAGCCTGTAGAGAAGTTTCCTAACTAGAAAACAGCCTTTGGGCAACCATGAACTAGCAATCCATAAACCACTTCGCCAGCTCTTCACCAACCCCCTGTGACGAGGAGGTGCTCACTGACCAATTTTGGTCTGTCAAAGTAGGCTGCAATGCCTCCTGAAAGGCATAATTAGGATTTCCCAGTGCACACTTGAGTCCTATTTTCTTGTGAGCAGAGAAAGTCTCCCAGACCAATGTGGCTGCCCCAAGGTGGAGCTTAAGAGGTCAGCACACAGCCACACATCTCTGAATCCCAGAATTAGGACAGGAGACAGGGCAGAGCATTTTGAAACAGAGTAGTGTGTTTGTTTTAAAGCTGGGCATATTGGCTCACCTTGCACAGTGATGGTCACAGGCTTGGAACTGTATTCTGACCTTCCTAGATGTGCTCTGCAGTAGTAGTCACCACTGTGACTGTGGTTGGCATTTAAGATGGAGAAGGTATCTTTGAAATGATGATATTTCACAGATTTTTTATTCTGGTAGAACACAATCCTGTTCAGGTGTTTGTTCATCCAGCTATGGCACCTTAACATGATGGTTTCACCTTCCTCAAACATCAATCGAGGGGTCTGGAGCACCAGCCAGTCTGAAAGATGGAAAGAAAGTTTACTGAGAATAAGAAACAAGGCCGGGAGCTGGGCAGTGGTGGCGCGCTTAGGAGACAGAGGTAGGCAGATCGCTGTGTGTGAGATCAAGACCAACCCGGTCTACAAAGGGAGTCCAGGACAGCCAGGCTACACACATAGACACCCTGTCTCAAAAAACAAAAACAAACCAAAAAACCCAACCAAACAAAAAAAGAAACAAGGCTGGCCTTGGTGGTACATGCCTTTAATTCTAGCACTCGGGGAGGCAGAGGCAGGCGGATCACTGTAAGTTCAAGGTCAGCTTGGTCTACAAAGCAAGTCTAAGACAGCCAAGGCTACACAGAGAAACCCTGTCTCAAAAAACCAAATGAAACAAAAGGGCAGCTGGGCATTGGTGTCTCATGCCTTTAGCCCCAGCATTTGGAAGGCACAGGAAAGTGAGTTTGAGGACAGTCTGGCCAGGACAACCAGGGCTACACAGAGAACTGTCTCCAAAAAGCAAAACAAACAAACAACAAAAACCCCAAGGGGCTAGAGATAGCCATCAGTGGAATGCATGCAAATAATCCTGGATCGAACCCCTAAGGTACAATGTGTGTGGTACAATGACAGCATCTCAGAGGAACATTCAGGACATTCAGAAATTCAGGGTCATCCTCAGCTCTATAGCAAACCTGGACTACAGAAAACCCTGTCTCAAAAAGGAAACCAACCAACGAACAAAAACCCAGACCCTTTGCCATGCCCTCTCACACAGGGCCACATGATTCACACAGGGATAACATGGCGTTACATCTATGAGATATTAAAAGGAATTTTAAAACAATGTTATGGATTTAAACCACTATATTCAAGAGGGAAATATATTAATTTTAGGAACTATAGGACTTACAGAACAGAGCCTAGATCCTTCAGTTTATTATAAATATAGTATCTGCTGGGCAGGGGTGGCGAATGCCTTTAATCCCAGAACTTGGGAGGCAGAGGCAGGTGGATCACTGCACATTCAAGGCCAGCCTGATAAACAAAGCGAGTCTAGGCCAGTCAAGGCTACACAGAGAAACCCTGTCTCAAAAAAAAGAAAAAGAAAAAGAAAAAGAAAAAAAAGAAAGAAAGAAAGAAAAAGGTTTTATGGTCTAGGATTGCAAATTTAATGATATGGCTTTTGAATATATCTTAGAAAATGAGGTAAGTAGCCATTAATTGTATTTGCAGGGAGCACACAGCCTGAAGCATGCCAGCCTCTCTGTCGTGGTCTACTCAGGCTGCATTGACAAAGTACCATAAACTAACCACCAAGAGCAAGATGTGGTAGTGCATGTCCGCAGTCCCAGACGTGAATGTAGAGCAGAAGAATCAAGAGTTCAAGGTCATCCTCAGCTAACTAGTGAGCTGGAGACAAGCCTGGGTCACATGATACTCCATCTTGGTAAACAAATGTTAAGCATAACCTTGGTGGCTTGTAAACAATACACATTTACTTCTCAAATTAATCCAAAACAAGGTGCCAGAAATGTTTACGTCTAATGAGAGTCTGCTTCCTTGTTTATAGAATTGAGGCTTATTGTCACACTCTTCAGACATTTTGTAGGTCTCTCTATTAAGGACTCCATTTTATGACCTAGTTCCCCTCACCCCCACCCCAAGGACCACCCCCTAATACTATCCCCTTGGTGGTAAGATTGCAATATCTCAGCCTGGAATAGAAACATCTGAGAGTACAACACACCCTGAGTGCAATCTTCCATCAACAATAAAAAAAGAAAGAAAGAACAAAGAAAGCATATGATCTTTTGGTGGTATGTAGAAGTTTGTGATGCTAAAGCTCAGCCTAGCCAGGAACTCATTACGTAACCGAGGCTGGCCCCACCCCTCCTTCCTCAGTGGATATTACATTCAGGTGTGAGCTATCATGCCTGGCAAGCCAGGTAAGATGTGTTTGTTTTGAGATGTGTCAGATCCCACTATAGTAGCTCTGGCTGTCCTGGAACTCGTAGAGGCTAGCCTCCAACTCACAGAGCTCTGACTGCTCCTGCCTCTCAAGTGCTAGGATTAAAAGCGTCTGTCACCACACCTGCTTTTTGATACGATCCTTTACATTCAGTGTTCTCTTGTGAATCTGAACAAAAGAGGCAGAACATTTTAAATTTTAACATTGCTCTTCTATCTTCATTAAGAACATTCAGATTACAATAGTCCCCAGCCTTCATTGATGGTCACACACACACACACACACACACACACACACACACACACACACACACACAAAGGCAGGAGGATCTCTGAGTTCGAAGCCAGCCTGATCTACAAAGTGAGTTCAGGACAGCCAAGGCTACACAGAGAAATCCTGTCTTGAAAAAATAAAAAATAAATAAAGGAAGAATAGTTCCTCAAGTACACCATAGGTGAGCCGTAGGCTGGGCAGTAACTAGAGTGCTACCTACAGCTTCTAAGGATTTTTAACTTGTAATTTTATATATTTCATAGGAAAATCAAGAAGTACCATTAGCTGTTTCAAGGACAGGTGAGATGTAAAGAAAGGAAATGGGTAGCCACGGTAAAATTGGGAAGCTTTTTTGAAAGTTAGCGCAATAGTTCTCAGAGCCCTGTCAACAGAAAACACTAGATGCTTACACATTCTGTCTTCAGGGCTTATGCACCAAGGTATATCTGAAGTAAACTATAAACACACTCATGTTTTTCAGATATTGGAATGGGATAAGAATAGTATCCAGGGGCATATTCAATCGGACTCTATTAAACTGAACAGCACCACATATTCACACCAGCCTAAATCAGATCACGTGATTCCTTAAATTAAAACCATCTCATGATGACACAATGGAATACTATTCAGCTGTTAGAAGGAATCCTGTTCGCAACACATGGATTGAATAGGAAATCTCTACGTTAAGAGAGCTAAGCCAGATATAGAAAGACCAGTGTGCAATATCACACATATGACAGTATTGAAAATAGTCCATCTTAGGGGCTGGAGAAATGGCTCAGAGGTTAAGAGCGCTGCCTCCGGTTCCAACGGTCCTGCGTTCAATTCCCAGCAACCAAATGATGTCTCACAACCACCTATAATGAGATCTGGTGCCCTCTTCTGGTGTACATGCAGGCAAAACACTGTGTATATATGATAAATAAATAAATCTTTGGGGAAAAAAAAAAAACCAGTCCATCTTATAGAAGTTGCGAGTAGAATGGAAGTTAACAGAGGCTAAGAAGCTCAGAGGGGAGGGGAGGATAGTGAAAGGCTGATTTATAGTCAGACAGGAGCAAGACATTTTGAAGTGCTATTGTACAGTAAGGTATCTATAAACAATCATACTGTATACTCAGAAAATGTACTGTACATTCAAAAGAAGAAGAAGAAGAATTTGAGGGGGGCAGTGTTCAAGACAGGGTTTCTCTGTCAGCCTTGGCTGTCCTGGACTCACTTTGTGGACCAGGCTAGCTTCAAACTCACAACAATCCACCTGCCTCTGCCTCCCGAGTGCTGGGATTAAAGGCGTGCACCACCACGCCCGGCTCAAAAACAAGAATGTATATTATAAAGAGACGGTAGATATTTAAGGTGATAAATACATTTAACTCAACTTAAGAACTAAACAATATACACACACAACAAAAATGGCACATGTTGTCCTCCATAAATATGTTTTACGTATCAAACGAGAAAATTCGTTTCAAGTTTTTAAAACTTGAAGTTCTATAGGCTTTCATCTCATTCAAGGAGAAAAGTCTTCACACAGCCCATCTCCTTCGACGTGTTTGGTACAAATCCCTTCCCCTCATCTCTGTCCACTGCAGGGTGTGTGTGTGTGCGTGTGCGTGTGCGTGCGTGTGCGTGTGCACGCGCGCGCGTGCGCGAGCTCTCGCCTCCTTGCTCCTCATACTTGTCAGGGCTGCGCCTGTCCCACAGTCTCCATCACACCCCCACACTACCATCACAGCGTTGATATTTATGAAGCAGAGACTTCCTTCTGTTCCCCTCACGGCGGCCTTTCTGTGGCCTCGAGCCCCTTTCTCAATCAGGACTGAGGCAGATACAGCTGTCTCCTTCACACAATGCTAAACAGAGTAGGTAGAGAGGGAACCGAGGAGATAAACGTCTTTCGGGAAAGCTTCCGGTGATGCTTCCCAGAAATCAGGCCATCCTCTTCTTGTAAACTGTCCTGTAAGTAGATTCCCCAGCTCCTCCGTGCGCCTGCCCCTACTAACCGGAAATCACTCCCAGATGTACAGGGTCGCTGAGGCGAGTCTGCTGCATTCGGCACCGGTATTCTCCACTGTCGTTGACCGTGGCCTTAAACGTGTAGTTGGGCTGGACCTGGCTCGGGATGGACCTCCCATTGTGGAGCCACTGGGTAGAGTAGTTCCCAGGGTTGTGGGTCCCTTCACATTGCAGTGTCACACTGTCATCCTTGAGCACCTGGATCCACGGGGGCTCAAGTTTCACCACAGCCTTGGGAAGATCCGCTGAGAGTCAGAGAGCAAAAGAGGAATATGGGCAAGTCAAGCTTGAGGGACTGTGCGTTCCACAGGGGAGCAAAAGGCCAGAGAGCCCCTATTATTGACCCAGTTAAAGACCTGTAATCTAAACCCAGCGTGGTGGCGCACACCTTTAATCCCAGCACTCTCACAGAGGCAGGAGGATCGCTGTGAGTTCGAGGCCAGCCTCATCTACAAAGTGAGTCTAGGACAGACAGCCAAGACTACACAGAGAAACCTTGCCTCGAAAACCAAAACAAACAAACAAACAAAAAAACCCAAAAGCCCTCTAATCTAGTGATGGGAGAGATGAAGCACTTAACACCGGACACCTGACTGTGATGTATAATCAGCCTCAAGACCACTTGTGGGCAGCTTAGCAAGTCTGTTTCAAAAAACATTTCAAAAGGCTTATAACTCAATGGTAGACACTTGTGCCCCACACTCCAGGCCCTGGGTCCAGTCTCTAGACCACTAAAAACCAAATAGTCTCTTTCCCTTGGGTCTTTGGAGAATCCAGTTGGAATTTTACCAAGGATTATATTCCGGGCCCTACTGTGAGAGAACAGTTCAATCTGACCCCAAGTCTGACTGACCCTTGGTAAAACCGACATTTCCCTACAAAGTAAACCTAGCATTTTATTGTAAAGAAGTAACCCCGTGAAAACATGGAAAGCACAAACTTACCAGTCTGCCTGTCTGCAAAGGCTGTAAATAAGAAGTGAAAGGGTCAGTGTAGAACAGCAGCAGCCGATAAAAGCAAAGTCAGCATAGGCTTGGAGCCTCTTCCCCCACAAACCGCCTCAAGAGTCTATTTCTAGTTTATCTTATCAGTTTCTATTTTATTTCGCTCTCATATCCTCCTCAGCTAATCCTGGCTAATGGATGACAAGGCTACAACGGAAGCACAAATGGTGGGTACAAGGCTACCTTTCCGGGGACTGTATCGTACCTCTGAATTCTGACCTTCACAAACACTAGAACAGTAACAAGTTAGAATCCTCTGTTGTTGTTGTTGTTGTTGTTGTTGTTGTTGTTGTTGTTGTTGAGACAAGGCAGCACCATGTAACATTGGATGGCCTGAAACTCACTATATCAACCAAATTAACCACTTGCCTCTATCTCCTAAGTGCTGAGACTAAAGCATGTCTCACCCCACCCAGCTCTAGAGTCCTCTTTTATGACAGGGTCCCACGAAGCCGGCTTGGCCAGGAATTGGAACTCACTATAGCTGAAGCTAGCCTTGAACTCCTGATTCTCCTGTGGTCACCCAAGCAAATGCTGGGAATACAAGCAGATCCCACCAGACCTGTGTCTCTTGCCTTTTTCTCTCTCCCCGGTTTCTAAACCAGGCTTCGCTTCTGAAATTACTGTTTTTCAAAAGGACTCTTTACTCACCAAACAGCAGGAAAATTGTCAGTGGTTGAAGCAGCCATTGGCTTCCGGAATGTACATTCTGAAACATCTGGACTTCTAAAAGGCTTTCAAGAACCGATTCGGAGTCTGATGAGGATTAGGAGATAGCTATAAAAAAGAGGAAGGAAATAAGCTCTTCCGTAACCGTCATGGGTCAGCAGACTGCTTCTGCTAACTTTACAATAACAGGTCAAACCATATGTGGACTCCACTTGAGAGACAACGCTTTCTGTACGTAGCTCCTTGTTATGCCCTTGGGGGAGGGGGAACCCCCCAAGTTACTGTTTGCTGGTAAGGAAACTGGGGGAAACATTAGAAAGCAGAGGAGGGAGCCTCCGTTTGCTGTCTGGGAACCTAGATTTCATGCTGTTTTCACAACTTCCTCTACTGTCACACAGCACAGAAAGTCCTGTGGGAGCTTTGGCAAAGGAACTTTGACCTAGGTAAGATAACGAGACCTTGTAAACAGATAACTGAAGGAATCAACATTAGACAATTGATTGTTGTTGTTGTTTGTTGTTGTTGAAGAAATTAATCCAAGGTCTCCATCCTACACATTAAGAGTATGACTTGTCCTCCACACACATAAGAAAGTTGTCTGGGGGGGGGGGGGAGCGTGGGGTTGTTTTGATTTTTGAGACACTGTCTCTCTATGCAACCCTGTACTGAAACTCACTGTATAGACCAGGCTAGCCTTGAACTCACGGAGATCAGCCTGCCTCAGCCATCTGAGTGCTGGGATTAAAGGCATGTGCCACCATGCCCAAAGCAAAAACAAAGTTTTTTGGCTTTTTTGTTTGCTTTGTTTTTTGAAACAGTGTTTCTATGTCACCCTGGTTGTCCTAGACTCGCTCTGAAGACCAAGCTGTCCTCGAACTCATAGAGATCCACCTGCCTCTGCCTCCTGAGTGCTGGGATTACAGGCATGTACCACCACACCCGGCTCAAAAACAAAGTTGTTGGTTTTTTAAAAAATATGTATTTATTATTATGTATACAGTGCTCTGCCTGCATGTACATCTGCAGGCCAGAAGAGGACATTAGATAACATTACAGATGGTTGTGAGCCACTGTGTGGTTTCTGGGAATTGAACTCAGGACCTCTAAGCTACCTCTCCAGCCCCAAAACCAAAGTTTTTAAGGATAAGAAATAAATGTGTCAATAAAGAAATTGTAATAGCGTAACTGCCATTCAAAAGAGGAAAATGGGCTGGGCGTGGTGTGCATGCCATTAATCCCAGCAGAGGCAGGTGGATCTCTGTGAGTTTGAGGCCAGCCTGGTCTACAAAGTGAGTCCAGGACAACTAAGGCTGCACAAAGAAACCCTGTCTCGAAAAACCAAAACAAAACAAAAGAGGAAAATGGGAGTTGGCAGGATGGCTCAGTAGGTAAAGGCACTTACTACCATGTCTGATGACCAAAGTTGCACCTCTAGAACCCACATGGTGATTGGAAAGAACAGATTTCCTCTGTCCTCTGAACACACACATACACTAAATATTAAAAGAAGAAGAAGAAGAAAACATTTTTGGGGTCTATATACTCATTGTCTGCACATTCTGACACCAAGTGTGGGGGGGGGGTAGTGGGAGTGGGTGGGATGGGGTGCTTCTATACCAAACAAGTCTACAACACCATCTGGGATTCCTACAATTCAACTCAGTTCTGACACTAACTAAAATTAACATGGCTGTTTCATAGAATAGACATAACGAAAGACAGGAAACTTGAGCATGCATGTATACTTGTCATGTTAAATTAATAGAACCCTTTTACATGTGATGGTTGGCAGTTTGGTAATCTTTCCTGAAACTGTGCCTTCCTTTTGTCCTGCAAGTCAGTCTCCTCTTGCAGAATTGTTAATTCTTCATAACTTTTGTTACGATGTTTCAGTATTTCATACTTTCTAATTTTCAAAAGCCAACATAGATTGTTTTGCCTCCAACCTATTTCAATTTAGACTCAATTTTAAGTATTCCAAGGGCGGTGGCTACTACATTTACTACATATCAACTGAGGAAAGGAAAAATAATTTAGAAAACTCCCAGTTTCATAAAGAGATAAACAATCTTAGCTCTGGGCACAGGACTAAACCCTCAAAGTACCCAGTACTCCTACAGCAACTGACTTCAGGCATTAAAGTAGATGGCACGCTAAGGCAACAGGAGGATTCTCTAGACCTTTAGCTTTGTTAATTGGGCTTAACAAGCCCAGAACTAGCTCATTCCTACTATCTGCTTACAGGGACGCTGGATGGCGACTGTGTTCTTCCTGTGTAGCATTACTCCTTATGCCTACTATCTGCTTACCGGGACCAAGAGGGGACCCTGGATGGCGACTGTGTTCTTCCTGTGCAGCAACTCTCATTACTTCTCCTGTGTCTCCTTTCTTTCCTTCTTGTTTGTTTTGTTTTTGTTTGGTTTGGTTTCTCGAGACAGGTTTTCTCTGTGTAGCCTTGGCTGTCCTGGACTCACTCTGTAGACCAGACTGGCCTCGAACTCACAGAGCTCCACCTGCCTCTGCCTCCTGAGTGCTGGGATTAAAGACAGGGGCCACCACAGCCCAGCTCTCTGGTGTTTTCTTATCTCTGTCTATTGCTTTTCTCATTTTATGGCAGTGAGCACAGGAAGCAGCAGTCTCTTAATCCCACTTTTATTCCTCCTACAATCAAATCTCCAGGGTGTACCACTCATTAAGTGGCTGGAGAAGCAGTAGGCTCCAAGCTAGGATGTTCCCTTTACTCCACTTAATTCTGAAAAGAAAATTGAAAACAAACAAACAAACAAACAAACAAACAACTGGTTGTTTTCATAATGCTTATTTTAAAATGAGTTTTGTACCGGTGTCTGTGTGTGTGGGTATATGCATGTGACTACAGATGCCAGGAGGTCCAGAAGAGAATGTTGGATCATTTGGAACTGGAGTTACAGGCAATTGTGAACTTCCACACATGGTCCTGGGAACTGAACTCTGGAAAAGCAGTATTAACTGCTGAGTTGTCTCTCCAACCACAAGACATTGGTTATTTTAAAACATTCAGTTTTCTTTCTTTCTTTCTTTCTTTCTTTCTTTCTTCTTCTTCTTCTTCTTCTTCTTCTTCTTCTTCTTCTTTTGTTTATTTTTAGACAGGGTTTCTTTGTGCAGCCCTGGGTGTCCTAGAACTCAATTTATAGACCAGGCTGGCCTGGAACTCACAGAGATCAGCCTGTTTCTGCCTCTCCGGTGCTGGGATCAATGGCAAGCGCCCCCTCATCAAGTGCTCTTTTAAAGTGGTACAATAACCAACAGTAAAATCTTGGGATCAACCCCCTCCCCCATTTCCTGTGTTACCATATCTAGTTTCTCAGGAAAGCTGTCATTCCTATTTATCTGGAATTTAACACCTTGAATCTACTGTATGTACAACGCTTGCACAGGCCTCTACCCTCTCGATCCTGCGCTGCTGCAGTACCCGCCCCCCCCCCCCACCGCCCCATTTCTCCCTTTTATCCTTGCTAGACTCATGTCTGTTCTCAACACAGCACACAGAAGGAACCTTCTAAAACTTAAGCCAGGCCACGTCATTCCTACTCCCAAAAGCCCTTTGCTGTTTTCTCTTTCCTTTCAGAGTGAAAGCTAGTGCTTTCACAAAGTACATGCTTACAACTTCTTCTGAACCCTTTCTTTGCAGTTCTTTTTCTCAAATCAGTACGGTTTAGAAATATTTTTGTTTGGTTGATTGGTTGGTTTGGCTTGGTTTTGCTATCACCAGCACCCTGCCCAGTAATGGCATTTTTTAAAAAATGAAAGGAAAAAAAAAAAAAAAAGATGTATTTACTTATTATGTATAGTGTTCTGCCTGCACATACACCAGAAGAGGGCACCCGATCTCACTAAAAGATCTCACTGAAGATGGCACAATGTCGTGGCTGGGAGTAAAACAAAGCAACTTTGGAAGAGCTCTTAACCTCCGAGCCCCCTCGGGAGTATTCTTCAGAATTCCAGACGGAGATCGCTTTTAAACCCTTGACTCATACTTCTTACGGCTGACAGTATTCCTTCACCGTGGAAAAGAGTCCACAGAACAAAAGTCGAGACACTCGGAGGCGCCAAATTGGTTTTACAGCTCGGAACCTGACCAGATCCCGATATTCCTAACCCATCACTGAAAAGAAACACACGTTAAGTCTGCCCAGGTGTGTGGGACCGGCCACTCCAGATGCCATGGGCGAGGCCCGCAGCCACTTTTCACGGCTCTCCAGCAGCCAAGCAGGGGCTGAGCGACGCGGTGGTCACACAGGACTGCGGGCCCGGGTTCCTGGAGGGAGAAGTGTTCTGCTGGGCTGTCGAAACCGGAGGCTTCTGGGTTGGGTGCGGTGGTGGGCAGCGGATCGATCAGCAGGCGGCTGGTGAGCCTGCAGGTCGTTGGAGAGAGTCCCGCGTCCCGATAGCAGAATCGCCGTCGTCCTCGTTAGTATAGTGGTGAGTATCCCCGCCTGTCACGCGGGAGACCGGGGTTCGATTCCCCGACGGGGAGACTTTCTGTCCTTTTTAGCCAGATGGCCCGCCCGGGAAAGTGCTTGGCCCCAGACCAAGACCCGTGTCCTCCGGCGCAGCAGCGGGGGCTCGGGTGGTTGCCAGGTCCCTGTGCTCTTTAGCTTCTTGCCTGGCACTCTGCCCGGGGCTCTGGTGCCTGCTAACTCGCCGCCCCACGCCCCCCACCTCTCCTTTTCACTTAAGAGGTGGCAAGTGTCAGAACAGGCTGCGTGCGACTCGCAGGGTATGAGCACAGGTGTGCCTGCCAGGCAGGTTTGGGTGGTGAGCGGCTCCAAGTGGTCTCGGGTGCGCCCCGGTCCCTAGGGCCCTGGTCGCCTGGCCTGGCCTGACGCGCCTGGTCGCAGTGGCGAGGAGGCGAGAGCGCCCCAGAGGACAGGCGTGTGCGTGCGAGAGGCGCCTGCGGGACGACGTGGAAGAGCGCTCAGAAGTCGGCAGCGGCGACCCGAAGGCTCAGACCGCTCACTTGTGGCAGTCCCCAGCATCGTTTGGGCATCATCTCAGCGGTGTGGCGTTGGTGGTATAGTGGTGAGCATAGCTGCCTTCCAAGCAGTTGACCCGGGTTCTATTCCCGGCCAACGCAGCGTGTCCACGTTTTGCCAAGGTTCCCAAGCCGAGAGGGCGCCCAGGGAAGAGCAAGAGTGGGGTCCTGACTGGAGGACGTCTCTCAGCTTGTCCCGAGTTTGCACGACCGAGCCGAGGAGGCCTGAGACCTTTTAAGTTTGTGGACGCCAGCGGGAGAAGAGGCAGGGGCAGCCGTCTAGTCTGAGTGGTCGCCCAGAGGGCACAGAGCACAGAGCCCAGGGCAGCTGGCAAGGTATTGCAGGGCAGGTCAAGGCCAGACGCCGGGGCGAGCGTGAGCACCAGCCCTTTAACGATGGTCATTCCAACTAGCTAGCTGGTGAGCAGGCCAGCGGTCTGGCTGGCACACAGGTTATCTGTCTAGCTCCAGGAGGGGAGAGTTGGTTTCCCATTACCCGGTGCTCCCTGGTGGTCTAGTGGTTAGGATTCGGCGCTCTCACCGCCGCGGCCCGGTTTCGATTCCCAGTCAGGGAAAGCATCTCTTCTTGTCTCCATCCTCTCTGCACCTTGGCCTTACTCCCGACTCTCCCTTCCTTAACCTCGCTCCATTTGCAAAAACAACCTCAGACTCTCACCCTATCCCTCTCTGCACACACATTATCCTTTTCCTACTTCCTCACTCACAACCACACTCTACCCTGCCTACCCACACACAACAACTCTGCACCTTTCCTCACCTGCCTGCAGCCTTCACCCTCACCACACAGACCACACATGCATTCAACGCTCTCAAGCACACTTCCGGGATCACACACACTCAGCCACTGATGGAGCCCACAGCCTCTTCACCTGACTCCATCGCCTCATCGCCTGCTCTTGGGGCTGGAACGCACCCTCTGCCTATCCCGCCCCACTTGTCTCACCTGCATCTCTTACCTCACCTGCATCCCAGGCTCCCTGGCAGCTTACCCAGACTCTTCACAACTGAACCTCTGCTTCGAACAACTGGAGCCATTACTTTCACTTAAAACGGTTGCGCGAGATATATGTAAATATATGTATGTATATGTGTAGGTATGTATGTGTATGCATGTATGTATATGTCTGAAGAGCTGCAGGGGGTGCTGGTGCCCGTGGTGCTGGTGTTGTGGGCCGTACAGTGCGGGGGTCTGGTGAGGAGGGTAAGGGACACCTGTGGAGAGGTGTTATTGCAGCCAAATGTCCCTGGCTGAGCTGAAAACCCCAGGTGTATTCGCTGCAGTCTGGCAGAGACAGACAGACAGTCCAGTCGACAGGAAGTCGACAGGATTTCCCTGCAAGCCCCCAGAGAGCCTTGGGCGAGCTGAGGCCAAGCCAAGCAGTTGTTTCTCGGGATCCTAGGGTTTGGGGGAGAGAGGATGCTGGTGTGAGTTTCAGTTGGGAAACAGGAGCAGAACCTCCTGCCCACCGGTTGTGCCCCCTACCAGGGCCCATTGGCCCTGACCTTGCAATCCAGTCGGAGCACAGAGTCCCATCCTGAGTGCTGACTGGTGGCTTGAGCTCCACCTCAGTCAGAGGCACAGTGGGAGCTTCTAGCAGATCCTGGGAACGCCCAGATTATGCCTTACCCTCACCAGACTCCAACCCACCCTTGACCCTGAAGCCCTCCCAGTCCCGAGCACCAGGAGGCACCAGTGGGAACCCGCATCCCAGGACACTCTGACTTACAAGCGCCCCCAGGGCAGCCCTGTGGGGAGAGAAGACCTTGGGAAACAGACACTGGGCAAGCTTAGGCCAGCAGGTGTCCAAAGCAGGGGACGCTGCATGCCGACTGCAAGGATGCAGGTTCGGTTCTATGCTAGATGGGTTTGCCAACTTGACATCTCTACAAAGAGGGACTCTGACTTGAGAAAAATGTCTCCATAGGATGCGCCCGCAGGCAATGCTGTGGTCGGATTTAGCGATGGCTGTGGGACAGCCCACTGTTGGTAGGGATGTCGTTCAGGTCGGGGGATTTGTGGCCAGGGCGTGCCACCCCTGCCCAGGTGGTCCTGTGTACTGGAACCCCACTAGAAACATTAGAGCTAGGGTAAGCATTACAGTGAGAGAGTTGGTTTTGCTGTGTTTAGGGAGACATCAGAATGAAGAGTTGTTGTCCTGAAGTTCTTTGAGGAAATCCTTGCAGAAAACCCAGAGAGACTGTTTTCTGTCATCTAGAGAGTTGTTCTTCTGAAGGAGCGTTAGGGTCTTTGCATGGGTTTTGGTCACAAGACGGTCCTGGCACCACTGGAATGTCTTGCATTATTAAGTAAGTTCTGCAAATAGTATATTGCAAGGGCTTGATTTTTTGCTTTATGTAACACAGAGTAGATTAGGTGCTTTTGTATGAGGAACTTCTTTTACCTCCATGTCCTTCCTGATGCTCAAGAAGGAGGAGGAGGAAGAGAAAGAAGAGGAACAGGAAGAAAAGGAGGAGGAGGAAGAAGAAGGAGAAGAAGAAGAAACACCTTCTTGTAACAAACAATAATATGCATGGCTGTTGCAGAAAGGTTCAGTTCCTTGAGGCCTGAAGGACTCTGTTGGGGCCATTTGGTTGCTGTTTGTTGTAGTTGACTGCAGTTTGATAAGTAGTCGTGAATAGGAGGAGGGTTGAGGGAGATTTAAAGAGGATTAGAAAGGAGAAAACAAAAATGTAAGGCGCAGCCGCACCCGATAATGGCGGCGACCTTTACCACCTGAGACGCAACTGTTACCGCTCCCGCACATGCGCAGACATAAGCCCTCTCAATGCACCCCTCCCGAACAGGGGTATGCAAATGAAGCACTCCAACACGGCCCTCTCAACTGCAGGCATGCTAATGGGGCAGGCTAATGAGGCATCCAAATGTAACCAATGAGACTTTGACACGCTACGTCCAGACAGTATTTAAACGGTGTGCTCGAAGGCATTCGGGGTCTTTCGCTTCAGCTTCAAGGATGCTCACAATAAAGCGCGATTGAGAAGGATCCTGGTGTCTGCGTCGTTCCTGCCGGCCGGAGGGCACGACACAAAAAACAGCAGCAGAAGAAGGTTTAGACAAATTGCAAGTGTAAGAAGAAAAATAAATAGAAGAAGGAGAGGAATAGGAATAAGAAAAAGAAATAAAAGACGATGAAGTCTAAGAGAAGGAGAAACAGAAGGGGAAGGGGAAAAGACGAGGCAGCAGAACAAGAAGATTTAGAAGAACTAGAAGAATAAGGAAAAGAAGAGGAGTAGAGGAAGGATATGAAGAGGAAAAGAAAAATAGAAGGTGATGAGGAAATAAAAGTGAGGAGAAGAAGGAGAAATAAAAGCAGCAATCAGAAAAACAAACAAAGAAAACAATTGGGAATAAACAGAATAAGGTGAAAAAGAATAAGAAGAAGAAGACTAAGCAGTAGCAGTAGTTGTAGCAATAGCTGTAGCTGTAACTGTAGGTGTAGCTGTAGCTGTAGCTGTAGCTGTAGCTGTAACAGTAGGTGTAGCTGTAGCTGTAGCTATAGCAGTAGGTGTAGCTGTAGCTGTAGCTGTAGCAGTAGCTGTAGCTGTAACTGTAGCTGTAACAGTAGGTGTAGCTGTAGCTGTAGCTGTAGCAGTAGCTGTAGCTGTAACTGTAACTGTAGCTGTAGCTGTAGCAGTAGCTTAGCTGTAGCTGTAGCTGTAGCAGTAGCTGTAGCAGTAGCTGTAGCTGTAGCAGTAGCTTAGCCGTAGCTGTAGCTGTAGCAGTAGCTGTAGCAGTAGCTGTAGCTGTAGCAGTAGCTGTAGCTGTAGCTGTAGCAGTAGCTGTAGCTGTAGCTTAGCTGTAGCTGTAGCTGTAGCAGTAGCTGTAGCTGTAGCTTAGCTGTAGCTGTAGTATTAGTTGTACCATGAGGATTGAAAGCAGCAGCAGGAGGAGGACAAGGAGCAAGAGGCCGAGTTGGTTTTCCTGATAGTGAAGATCAAACTTGCCCCACGGACCTGGCAGCCCCTGATCAGCAGGAAGTGTTCTAACAAAGACGCCTCCTCCTTTCATCTCTGCCTGGTTTTCACTGCAATCTGGGGGTACTGAGTTGAAAGAGAAGAAGAAGAAGGAGGAGGAGGAGGGGTGGAGAAGAGAGGAAGAAAGAAGAAGCCACAGAAGTTGCAAAAGTCCATTGAGACAGTGTTGGGGAAGTGGGACCCACAAGACAGCCAGGGAACAACAGGCTTGACAGGGTCTCTGGGTGTTTTCAGAGACTGAACCTTGAAGGTTGGCACTGTTATAGGCTGTGGGATACAGTTCTCTCTGTTTTAAATGGTGATATTGAGCTCTTGGGGATGAGCAAGAAAGAGAAGGTTCTGGCTCAGGAAGGGACCTGTTTGTGAGCCAGGTGGACAGAGTCTCTCTGGCTAACTCCTAACCTGCTTCTGCTTCTGCTTCTTCTTCTCTGTAGGCCTGCTGTCTGTCTGTCTTTTGTCTGTCCCCACCCCTTGTCCCACTCCACCTCGCCCCTCACAGCAGAGAAGGACCTGGAGTAATGTCCCAAAAGGCCAGTGTCACAGCAGATACCACACTGTGTGATGGCTTGGGATGAGCAAGCCAGACAGAAAGAACTGAGAACTGGGGGTTGGCCCCACCAAGTCACAAATGAGACCAGTAAACCACCGCCCTGCTGGGGATCCACGCACCCCTGGCTCTGGTCAGGAGCTGGGATGCTATCAAGGGTCTAGACAAGTTGCGTTGTGGTGGTGCAGAGGAGGCTAGGGGAAAGATGGCACCTGGTCCCCACGCTGACTTTCCTGTGTTGGCATAGGAGGGACAACAAGGTCCTAGGTGCTTCAGGACTGGAGGAAGAAAGGCCAGTGTCCCTAGGGAGAGAGCCAGGAAGTCACCCTAGGGTAGGAATGTGGAGGTGTGTCTGGTACAAGGGTGGGGTTCTAGAAGGGGCCTGTTAGGTGCTGGTGTTGGCCATAGATAGTGTCAAATGGTTTGGGGTGCAAAGAGATTGGAGTGTGTAGGTGTTGCAGAGCTCTGCGGCTTGGTTGTCTCCAGTGAGGAGCTGTGCATTGCAGCCTGGGCTCCTGAGGGCCAAAAAAGGGACTGATTTCTGCATGGGCCGGGAATCGAACCCGGGCCTCCCGCGTGGCAGGCGAGAATTCTACCACTGAACCACCCATGCTGTGACATAACTTATCACTTGACCTTCCTATATCTTATGTGCCCTGACAGCTCCAGGCCTGGCCAGCTGCTCTTTCCCTCACAGTCCCTGGGACCTGGATGCATGCACCTGGCAGGAGAGCGCAAAGGCCACGGAGAGTCCTGGCTCCCGACTGAGGTCCTGTGCTTTAACCCCTCTTCACCTCACCACCAGCCCCACCAGCCCCGCCACCCTGGACGCCTAGGCCACATCTCAGCCTCCCTAGTCCCCGCACTCAGCTCCTTCAATTCCAATGCCACCTCCCTGGAGCCAGCGCCCTCCCAAGTTTATGTTCCTGTGTGCACGCCTGTGTGAACGGGGGACTCTCCTGCAGGCACAGGGCTGGCAGGGAAGGTTGGAGGGCGAGGGGAGTGGCGGCGCTGCGCGGGGAAGTTGTGGTAGGAAGCTAGAGATACCGTCTCTGGTGCTGGGGTGCGGTTGTGGTGGGGATGTCCAAAAGGTGAGCTTGTCAGGAGTGGGATTCGAACCCACGCCTCCAGGGGAGACTGCGACCTGAACGCAGCGCCTTAGACCGCTCGGCCATCCTGACAGAGGGCCGGGAAGCGGGCTGCCCGTCTGGCTGACAGCCGGCGCCCAGCAGTGCTCCAAGCGGACTTGACCCGACGGGGCGCCGAGGCTCGTGGGTTCGTGGGCCCGTGGACTCTTGCGAGTCTGGGTGTGCAAACTGCGGGCCTCACCCGCCGAACCCAAGCCTGCTCCGCCTCGCCTGGTGTCCAGCTCATCGACATCTTTACTCTCCTAGACGCCAAAGTCCCTCCGGATCCGGGCACCGACCCCACTGCACGCAGGGCCGCCCAGGTGTGTGGGAGCAGCGGCTTCTGGTGCCGTGGGCGAGGTCGGCAGCCACTTTTCAGCTCTCAGAGCACGGCTCTGGGCAGGGGCTGAGCAACGCGGTGGTCACACAGGGCTGCGGACCCAGGTTCCTGGTGAGAGGGGTGTTCACATCTATTCCTGACCCGGGAAGCTTCTGGGTTGGTTGGGGCGGTGAGCAGTGGATCGATCAGCTAGCTGGTCGGCTGGAGGGTCTACGGGTCGTCTGAGAGGATTCGGTATCCCGGTAAAGGTGTTATTGTCATCCTCGTTAGTATAGTGGTGAGTATCCCCGCCTGTCACGCGGGAGGCCGGGGTTCGATTCCCCGACGGGGAGGCGTGTTACCTTTTTTAGCCAGATGGGCGGCCAGGGGAAGCGCTACTGCTTGACCCAACCCGAAACTAAAACCCAGACTCGTGTCTCCGGGCATAGCCCGGGATTCGGGTGGTTGCCAGGTCCCCGGACCATCGAGCTTCTTGCCTGGCATCTAGCCCAGGGCTCTGGTGCCTGAGAACGCGCTGCCCCACAGCCCCACTCCTTTTTTTCCCCCTAAGAGGCGGCGAGGGTCAGAACAGCCTGCATGCGACTCGCAAGGCCTGAGCACAGCTGTGCCTGCCAAGCACGTGTGGGTGGTGACCTGTCCGAAGCGGTCCCGGGAGCGCCCGGGTCCTTGGGGCCCTGGTGGCCAGACCCGGCCTGGCCTGACGAGCCTGGTTGCAGTGGCGAGGAGGCGAGAGCGCCCTAGAAGACAGGCGTCTGCCTGCGAGAGGCGCCCGCGGGAAGACGCTGAAAAGCGCGCAGAGGTTGGCGTCGTGGACGGGCACGGGGAAGCGCTAGGTGACCCAGATGACTCAGGCCGCTCGCTGGTGGCAGTCCCCGGCGTCGTGTGGGTGCCATCCTGACGGTGTGGCGTTGGTGGTATAGTGGTGAGCATAGCTGCCTTCCAAGCAGTTGACCCAACGCAGTGCGTCCGTGTTTTGCCAAGGTTTGCCAAGGTCCTCATGCCGAGGGGACGTCCAGGGAAGAGCAAGAGAGGGGGCCCTGCCTGGATGACACCTCTCAGCTTGTCCCTAGTCTGCGCGACAGTGCCAAAGAGGCCTGAGACCTTTTGATCCTGCGACGGAATCCTGCAGCGGGAGAAGAGGCAGTGGTAGCCGTCTAGTCCTAGTGGTCGCCCAAAGGGCACAGGGCAGCTGACAGAGTTAGGGCAAGGCAGGGCGGGGCCAGGCGTGAGCCCTAGCCTCTTAATACCGGGCGGCTCATCCCGCTTGCAGGCATACGGGCAGTCTGGCTGGCACACGGATTGTCTGTCTGACTGGCTCCAGGAGGAGAGAGCGGGTTTGAATTATTAAGCAGTACTCCCTGGTGGTCTAGTGGTTAGGATTCGGCGCTCTCACCGCCGCGGCCCGGGTTCGATTCCCGGTCAGGGAAGCTTCCTTTTCTTCTTCTCAGCATCTTGCCCTTCCCACTCCCTCTATTCCTTCACGCCTCAACCTCCTCCATCTCTATTTTCAACAACAGCCTTCCTCTCTGCACATACACCATCTTTTTCTTATCTACTTCAACACTGTCAGCCATCCTCTCTGCCCTGCCTGCCCGATCACAACTCTGCACCTTTCCGCACCTGCCTTCAGCCTTTACTCACACCACACAGACCACACACGCTCGCCACACGCAGCGCTCTCAAGCACGCTTCCGGGATCGCAGACACTCTTCCACTGACGGAGCCCACAGCCTCTCCACCTGACTCCATCGCCTCATCGCCTCATCACCTGCTCTTGGGGCTGGAACGCACCCTCTGCTTAAGCCGCCCCCATTTGCCTCACCTGCGTCTCTTACCTCACCTGCATCCCAGGCTCCCTGGCAGCTTCTCAGACTCTTCACAACTGAACTGCTTCAACTGCATCACAACTGCTTCAAACCAGTGGAGCAATTACTTCCACTTAATACACACACACACACACCCGCACACGCACCACAATAAATGTAAATATGTATGTATGTGTATGTATGTATCTATGTGTGTGTGTATGTATGTATGTATATGTCTGAAGAATTCCAGGGGATGCTGGTGCCGGTGCTGCTGGCGGTGTGGGTCGTAGACCATGAGGGGGGGGGGGCAAAAGGACACCTGTGGGGTGAGGTTAGTGTAGTGCAGATGTCCCCTGCAGAGCCGAAAGCCCATGGAGTAGCTTCAGCAGGCAACCTGGCAGAGACAGTCTGGTCCGTAGGAAGTCGCCAGGATTTCCCTGCAAGCCCCCAGAGAGGCTTGGGTGAGCTTTGCTGGGCAGTTGGTTTCAAGGATCTTTGCATTTGGGGGAGGCGGGACGCTGGCACGAGTGTGAGTTGGGAAACTGAAGCAGAACCTCTTGCCCACCGGTTGCGCCCCTGGCCAAGGCCCATCAGCCCTGACCTTGCCAGCCAGTCGGGGCACAGAGTCCCATCCTAAATGCTGACCCAAGAATAGAGGTCCAACTCAGTCAGAGGCACAGTGGGAGGTGCTAGTAGATTCTGGGAGCGCCCAGACTTGCCTTATCCTCACCAGACCCCACCCCACCCCTGGCCCTGAAGTCCTCCCAGTCCGGAGCAATGAAAAGCACCAGTAGGAACCCACAGCCAGGAAGGATCTGTCCTCCGGGTGACACCAGGGCAGCCCCGTAGGGAGAGAAGACCTTGGGAAACAGACACTGGGCAAGCCTAGGCCAGCAGGTGTCCAAGCAGGGGACGCTGCATGCCGACTACAAGGATCCAGGTTCGGCTCTGTGCTAGATGGGTTTTAACACCTTGACACCTCTGCAAAGGGGGACTCTGACTTGAGAAAATGTCTCCATAGGATGCGCCCGCAGGCAATGGTGTGGTCGGATTAGCGATTGCTGTGGGACAGCCCACTGTGGGTAGGGATGCAGTTGGAGCATGGATATTTGTGGCCAGGGCGTGCCACCCCTGCCCAGGTGGTCCTGTGTACTGGAACCCCACTAGAAACATTAGAGCTAGGGTAAGCGTTACAGTGAGAGACTTGGTTTCACTGTGTTTAGGGAGACATCAGAATGAAGAGCTGTTGTCCTGAAGTTCTTTGAGGAAATCCTTGCAGAAAACCCAGAGAGACTGTTTTCTGTCATCTAGAGAGTTGTTCTTCTGAAGGAGCGTTAGGGTCTTTGCATGGGTTTTGGTCACAAGATGGTCCTGGCATCACTGGAATGTCTTGCATTACTGAGTAAGTTCTACAAACAGTACTTCACAGGAGCGTGATGTTTTTGCTTTAAGTAACACATAGAGTAGATTGGTATGAGGAACTTCTTTACCTCCCTGTCCTCTCCTATCCAAAAAAAAAAAAAAAGTAACAGAAGATAAAACAGGGGCTGGAGAGATGGTGGCTCAGGTTAAGAACACTGGTTGTATAAAAAATTTTAAAAAATAAAAATAAGTTTAAAAAAGAACACTGGTTGTTCTTCCAAAGGTTCTGAGTTAAATTCCCAGCAACCACATGGTGGGTCACAACCATCTATACTGAGATCTGGTGCCCTCTTCTACTCAGTGTACATGAAGTCAGAGCATTGAATACTACCTAAATAAATCTTTGAAGAAGAAGGAGGAGGAGGAGGAGGAGGAGGAGGAGGAGAAACACCTTTTTTTGACAATCAATTAATATTCTGTAGTGCGCTGTTCAAGGGAGGATCAGTTCCTTGAGGCCTGATGGAAACTGTTGAGTCCATTTGGTTGGTGTTGTTTGCAGTTGGCTGTGGTTTGGTAAGTAGTCCTGAATAGGAGGCGAATGAGGAGGAGGAGGAGGGGGAGGAGGGGGAGGAGGAGGAGGAGGGGGAGGGGGAGGAGGAGGAGGAGGAGGAGTTGAGGATGATTTAAAGAGGAATAGAAAGAAGAAAACCAAGAAGCAGCAGCAGCAGAAGGTTTAGACGAACTACAAGGATAAGAAGAATAAATAGAAGAAGAAGAGGGATGGGAAGCGATGAAGGCTAAGAGAAGGAGAAACAGAAGAGATTGCACTTGCCACCCTTCCCTACTCCCCACCCACCAGTATGGCCCTTATGATCTGTAATGAGAAACAAACCATTCTCACCCCAAGTTGCTTTGGGGCACCGTGCATCCCCCCCCCCCCCGCCATACATCTCCAGCAACACCACAACCACCATCTGTCTGTCTGTGTTTTGTCTGTCTCCTCCCCCCTTTCACCACCCCACCGTGCCCCTCACAGCAGAGGAGGACCTGGAGTAGTGTCCCAAAGGGCCAAAGTCACACCGGATGCCCCACGGTGTGATGGCTTGGGATGAGCAAACCAAGATGCCGAGATCGGAGAGGTGGGGGTTCGCACTACCACATCACAGGTGAGACCTGTTTGGATCCATGCACCCCTGACTCCAGTCGGGAGCTGGGAAGCTATCAAGGGTCCTAGACAAGTTGACTTGGTGAGAAGGAGGCTAGGCCCCCCTGGTGCCCACGCTGACTTTCCGTGTTGGCATAGGAGGAACAAGGTCCTAGGTGAATCACATGCTTCACAGAGAGGCAAGTGTCCCTTGGGAGAGAGGCAGGCTGTGTGTGGAAGGCACTCTAGGGTAGGGATGTGGAGGTGTGTCTGGTACCAGGGTAAGGTTTTAGAGGGGCCTGTTTGGTGCTGGTGCTGGCCATAGATAGTGTCAAGTGGTTTGGAGTGGAGTGCAAAGAGATTGGAGTGGGTAGTGTGTAGCTAGCTGTTGCAGAGCTCTGCAGTGGCTTGGGGCTTGGTTGGCTCCCGTGAGGAGCAGGTAGGAGCTGTGCGGTGCAGCCTGGGCTCCTGAGGACCAAAAAAGGACTTGTGTCTGCATGGGCCGGGAATCGAACCCGGGCCTCCCGCGTGGCAGGCGAGAATTCTACCACTGAACCACCCATGTTGGACTCTTAGCTTGTCACCTGACCTTCCTAAAGCCTGTGCACCCCGACATCCCCAAGACCAGCTAGCTGCTCTTTCCTTCACAGTCCCTAGGTGGGGCATGCACGGACTCTGCAGAGGAGCGCCAGGACCACAGAGAGTCCTGGTTCCAGACTGACTTTTGCCGATTTACTCCGCTTCCCCGGATGCTTAGGCTGCCCCTCATCCTCCTGGTGCCCAGCACTCCGCGGACGACACCGCCACCTCCCTGTAGCCTGCGACCTCTCAAGTTTGTGTTCCTGTGGGAACACCTGTGCGAAGTGGGGGGAGGAGATGGGAGGGAAGAGCAGAAGAGCAAGAGGAGAGGGAGCTTCTTGGACGGGCACCAGGGGAGGAGGGGGGGGGATCTTTGAGGAGGCCAAGCCTTGGGGGTGGTAGATCCAAACTCAGGCGGGCCCCAAATAGCGTTTCCTTCGGCAGCGCCTGCGGGTTCTCTGTTGGCACAAGGCGCTGGCACCTGGCTGGCTGGCTCAAGACCGGCCTCTTACTCTCTCCACCTTCCCCCTGGAGAAGCAACGCGACCACCACACGCTACCCCCTCCCCCAACCTCTTCGCCAGTCCTACCCTAGCCTCAGCTCCCCAGCAGAAGTTGGTGACTGTTCCTAGGAAGGACTCTCCTGCAGGCACAGGTCTGGCAAGGAAGGTTGGAGGGTGAGAGAGTGGCGGCGCTGCGCGGGGGAGTTCTGGAAGGAAGCGGGAGATGCGGTCTCTGGGGCTCAGGTGAGGTTGTGGTGGGGATGTCCAAAAGGTGAGCTCGTCAGAAGTAGCATTCGAATCCACGCCTCCAGGGGAGACTGCGACCTGAACGCAGGTGCCTTAGACCGCTTGGCCACCCTGATGGTCGTTCTGGGAGCCAGACAACTCGTCTGGCTGACAGCCAGCGCCCAGCAGTATGCTGACCGCACTTGACATGACAGAGCGTCCGAGCTCGTGGGCTCCTGGGCCCGTGGGCTCTTCCGGGTCTGGATGTGGAAGCTGCAGGCGTTGCCCTCCGAACCCAAGCCTCCTCCGCCTCGCCCGCTGTGCACCTCGTCGACATCTTTACTCTCCTAGGCGCCAAAGTCCCTCCGGGTCCCGATCCGAATCCCGACACCTGCACGCAGGGCCGCCCAGGTGTGTGGGAGCAGCGGCTTTTGGTGCCATGGGCGAGGCCGGCAGCCACTTTTCGGCTCTCAGAGCACGGCTCTTCTGCTTTCCGACAGCCAGGCTGGGCCTGGGTCTGAGCGACGCGGTGGTCACACGGGGCTGCGGGTCCGGGTTCTTGGAGGAAGGAGCAGTGTTCTGCTGGGCTGCGGACCCCAGAGGCTTCTGGGTTGGGTGCGATGGTGAGCGGTAGATCGATGAGCGCGCTGCTGGCGGGTCGTCGGAGAGGGTCCGGCATCCCAGTAGAAGCGCCGTTGTCGTCCTTGTTAGTATAGTGGTGAGTATCCCCGCCTGTCACGCGGGAGACCGGAATTCGATCTCCCGACGGGAGACATACTACCATTTTTAGTCCGATGGGCGGCCCTGGGGAGCACTACTCCTTGGCCCCACCCGAGACACACAACCAGACTCGTGTCCTCTGGCGCAGCCTTAGGGCTCGGGGAGTTGCCAGGTCCCCGTGCCTTCGAGCTCCTTGTCTGGCACTCAGCCCGGGGATCTGGTGCCTGCGCACGCGCCGCCCCACGCCCCCTATCCTTCCTTTTCCCCTAAGAGGCGGCGAGGGTCAGAATGGGCTGCTTGCGACTCTCAGGTATGGGTGGTGACCTGCCTGAAGTGGTCCCTGAGGCTCTGTTGGACTGGCCTGGCGCGCCTGGTTGCAGCGGCCAGGAGGCGAGAGGGCCCCCAGAGGACAGGCGTGTGTTTGCAAGAGGCGCCCGCAGGACGACGCGGAAGAGCTGGCGTCGGGGGCTCGCTGGTGGCAGTCGCCGGCATCCTATGGGTGCCATCCCGTCGGTGTAGCGTTGGTGGTATAGTGGTGAGCATAGCTGCCTTCCAAGCAGTTGACCCGGGTTCGATTCCCGGCCAACGCAGTGTATCCACCTTTTTGCCACGGTTTCCCAAGGTCCCCACGCCGAGCGGGCGCCCAGGGAAGAGCAAGAGGGGGCCCTGCCTGGAGGACGCCTCTCAGCTTGTCACTAGGCTGCGCGACAGAGCCAATGTGGCCTGAGACCTTTTGATTTTGCGACCGCCAGCGGGAGGAGAAGAGGCAGGGGCAGCCGTCTAGTCCGAGTGGTCGCCCAGAGGGCACAGGGCAGCTGGCAGAGTAGGGCAAGGCGGAGCAGGACACGGTGAGGCGAGGGCCAGCCCCTTAATGCCTGGCAGTCCATCTTGTTTGCAGGCATACGGGCTGACTGACTGGTTCCAGGAGGAGAAAGCCGGTATGACTCTTCTTAGCCGACCCTCCCTGGGGATTCGGCGCTCTCACCGCCGTGGCCCGGGTTCGATTCCCGGTCAGTATCTCTTGTCTTCTTCCTCTCTGCACCTTGCCGCCTTTCTCCCTCTTCACACCTCAACCCCTCTCTCCCTTTGCAACAACAGCCTCCTTCTCCTACCTACTTCACAACACTCACAGTAACTCTCTCTGCCCTGCCTGCCCGAGCTCAACAACTGCACCTTTCTACACCTGCCTTCAGCCTTTACCGTCAACCGCACAAACCACACACGCTCGCCACACGCAGCGCTCTCAAGCACGCTTCCGGGATCGCACACACTCATCTACTCATGGAGCCCACAGCCTCTCCACCTGACTCCATCGCCTCATCGCCTGCTCTTGGGGCTGGAACGCACCCTCTGCCTAACCCACCCCACTTGTCTCATGTGCGTCTCTTACCTCACCTGCATCCTGGCAGCTTCTTGGACTCTTCACAGCTGAACCGCTGGGCGATTCACCAATGACTGGAGCGTTTACTTTCGCTTAACACACACACACATACACACACACAGACACCCACCCCCACGATATATGTAAATATGTATGTGTGTGTGTGTATGTGTATGTATGTCTGTTAACCTGGTGCAGGACAGATATCGATCATCTAAACTACCTCCCATAGTGGGGCAGGCTTGGAATCTCTGTCTCAATCCCATGCCATCTGCTTCTAATAACTTTTATCAAGGTACCTCCCATCTATAATCCCAAATACTTGTTAATGTTTTTCGTCTGGCTTGGATTTTCCATCCACGACGCTGGACATGTGCTTCTCCTCCAGCCAACCCATGGCGGCCTTCCTCTCCTCTCTTCAGGTCTCTCTCTTCTCCTCGTGGCAGTCCTCCTCCCCCCCCATTCCTCCCTCTCTCCTAGCCCCACCCATCTCCTGCCCTGCCCAAGTGGGATGGCTTTTTATTAAGCAGAAGGTGGGTCAGACAGCAAGCAGTAATTAGCATCAAAATATATCAGGTTATCCCCCAAACACCTCCCCTTTTCTGTCTAAATAAAAAAGGTCATTTTTATATACAGTAAGTACAATTATGAAAAATTATTAAAAAAATAAACAATAGGTAAGACTTACACACATAATTTTTAATCAAAATGTATTTGACAACCTTATAGAAAATATTAACTATTTTATCTTGGTAAATCTAAAGTTTCTAACCTAAATCAACATCTATTAAAGCTTAAATCTATCAACCTAAAAGTATCTATCTAGACTTAAAAGTATTCTTTTAACTTTTAAAACAACTAACCTTAATTTTAAAATCTTAACTATCTGGTCTTCAACCTGATCAGAGAATTGAGAAGGAATAAATTTAACTACCTGAGTAAACAGGAAGTGCAGGTTAGCAGCTTCCAAAATGAAAAAAATGACAGAGACGGTTTACTGCTTGAACAGTCACCTAACACTTTCTATAATGTTGGGGCATCATTTTTAGCCTTCTGACTCAGTATATTTGACAGACATATTTGTGAGACAGGAACCATTGAGGACTTGTTTACCTTGTCTTGGCAGAGTCTGGCTGTCAACTCTGCCTGTATCCAAGCTTGCCCATTTTAGGCAAAATTCTGTCTTTGGGAGAAACGAGGACATTTTTGTCCAGTGGCTGTTTTGTCACACTCAAAGCCATTTCCACAAGGAGGTTTTTTTAATGCTCATCATCTTCTGTGTTAGGCTGGGTACTGTCAGGAGTTAATTTGTCTTATTTTCAAAGAATTTTTAAAACAATAAAAATCTTTTAAAATGCCATATTTTGTAGGTCTCTGAGGTTTTTGAAGACCTTACCTAACTATTTTACCACAAATATCTATCTATAGAATCATATCTGTTAAACCTAGCATGTATATTTTTATAATTGACATGACTATGAATAATTAGTTCACTTGTATTACTTAATTATTTTAAACAGTTTACAATAACATCATTAGACTATTGGAAGTAAACTATGTATTAATTGAACTGTATATGTACAATACTTCTACTAGAGTAGAAATATAATGTGTGAAGAACAATACCAGATTTGAATTTTATTTCAATGTATCAAAATTAAACCTACTTTGTATCAATATACAAAATTCTGTATCAATGAATCAAAATTAACTTTATTTGTGAGTAACAATTAGGGCCTCAAGTAGAGGAGTAGATTCAATAATCTACTTTTTGTCTTATCATCCCTACATATCTCTATACTCCCCTTTCTTTCTTTACCACCCCTATCTTTATACCTCTTTTAATGACAATATATATCTGTAGCCCAAGAATACAACCAAAAACCTACCCAAACCCCTTTAAGGGAAAAGAGTGTCTTTCTCTTAAAGTTTTTTAAGTTGATTTGGTGTGGAGAATACCTGTAGCACCCCCCCCCAAAAAAAAAGGTTAAACAAACTGGGAACAGTATTTGTGGTCCAGTCTCTAAATTTTGAGAAATTTTAGGCTTAATATTAGTTTTGTGTAGCACAGTCTGAAATGCTGGGCTGGACCAATTTGGATCAGGAGTCTTTTTTGAAGCTGTCCTTTTTTGATGAGGAACAGCAACCAAAGCACTTGGGCCTGGAACATGAAGGATGCAACGTGTCAGCGTCTCAGCATGTTGGAGGAATGAATCCTGTCAGGTCTGATCCAGCGTTAACGTCCAGTTCTTTTATTTTGAAAGCATAGAAATTTTCACAAGAATTATACAGTCTTAAAACTATGAATGTATTAGGTGTGCAGGATGCGCATGTCTCTCAGCCAGTCTTAGCGCTATTCCCATGTAGTGGGATTAGCAATATAAGTTGACTGCTTGTTTTGTAGTTTGAATTTATGTAAACATAGACTTTTTAAAGTTAGTAGTTTTTCTTTTATTTAGGTCTGTTTTATTTTGACCTCTTTTAAAGACAAAATATAACATCATCACTAATAATGATCATACAATTATCATATTGGAATCAAAATAAGATTGTATAGTTTTAAATGTCTTTTTTTAGGCTCTGGCACTTGATGTATAAGCTAGGCAGCAACCTGTTTTTTAAGAAAATGTTTCTCATTTTAGAAGCAAGCCAGTTGCCCTGAGCAGAAAATAAAAGCCATCAAGTTTTAAATAAACATCAGATAGATTTTTATTTTATCTTAGGGTTTATGTATATAGTAGGTATCTTATACCTACATAGGCAGCTTTTATGTTTGTTTCTCTTTTTAACCTTTTCTTGGTCCTTATCTTGACCAACAAAATATATTTCTTAGGCCGTATGTATCTTGTACGTGGCTGTTTACATTTATTATGAGTGGTTTTGCCTCACCCCTTCTCTATGTGGGAGCCCTGTAGCTTCATGTCTGTCTCCTCATTTAACCTATGTCTTTACCTTGACTAACAAAACATATTTAAAGCATTTTTATTACCATTAAAAAAAAACATAAACCTTTGATTGATGTATATCTATCCTTTAGATCAGTAAGTATATATAATCCATTGTTAAGAAAAAGAAACATACCAAAAAATGTCACTTTAAATCCTAAGAGGTCTCTTGTAAACAACTTATTTTATCAAGCCTGTGGAGGCCAGGCTGGAACTCAGGAGTTGCACCTGGCTTTGTCTCTATTGTGTTGGGATTAAGGAATGGTGTTACCACCTCCCTCTTTAACTATTTTATCTCATTTTAGTCAAAACTTTTAGAAATCTCAGTAAAAAAAATCAAACAAAGAAACCAGAAATGTCTAAGCCTTGGATCATTTGTGCCAATTAAGACTTCAGTTAGTGAGATCTTGTTTCCCATTTTTTGGAATTTAGTTACTGTTATCTCTCTTTGGCGACCTTTTCCAGAAAGCCCTGACAAACACCTTGCAGCTAAGGAGCTTAGAGTTCCAGCTGTTCCCAACTTTATGGAGAAGAGTTCAGTTCCCTCTCCCTTTCTAGTTGCTAGTAACTTAGTCTCACATTTCTCTCCTCTCTGTCTTTCTCTCTGAACTTTTTTAGAGAGGGTATGGAGAGGTGTGACTATGACTAAGCTCATTGCAAACAAATTCATACATACAAAAACAAAGCCAAAAAAGATCCAGGAGCTTTCTGTCATGGCACCTTAGAGAGGGAACATAGTAGCTTTTATTTTATTATTATCTTAGGCAGTTAACTCCATTCCTCAGGCTAGTTTAGAAGACTGTCAGTCTCTTAGGTCTGCCTCTCCAAATGGCCACTTGTATGTAGCCATCTTTGCTCTGGCCCATGGATGCTCTCTGGGAGCTATTTTCCCCTTTTAGACTATGACAAAATATGATCTTTAAGAGTGTGGCTAGAGCTGGGTGTGGTGGCGCAAGCCTTTAATCCCAGCACTCGGGAGGCAGAGGCAGGCAGATCACTGTGAGTTCAAGGCCAGCCTGGTCTACAAAGCGAGTCCAGGACAGCCAAGGCTACACAGAGAAACCCTGTCTCAAAAAAAAAAAAAAAAAAAAAAAAAAAAAAAGAAAAGAGTGTGGCTACATGCCCCACATTGGGCGCCACTTATTGTTTTAAAAAATTATCTATATTACCTGTAGGCCTGGTTAGTGATCAATTAAGACACAGACACTAGTTATATTTTAAAATGGCCTTAGTTAACCTGGGGCAGGGCAGATATCAATCCTCTAAACTACCTCCCATAGTGGGGCAGGCATGGGATCCCTGCCTCAATCCCATGCCATCTGCTTCTAATAACTTCTATCAAGTTACCTCCCGTCCAATAATCCCAAATACTTGCAAATATTTTTTCATCTGGCCTGGATTTTCCATCCAAGATGCCAGCCATGTGCTTCTCCTCCAGCTAACACATGGTGGCTTTCCTCTCTTCACTTCAGGTCTCTCTCTTCTCCTCTTGGCAATCCTTCCTCCTCCCCCAGAATTCCTCCCTCTCTCCTGCCCTGCCCAGGCAGGATGGCTTTTTATTAAGCAAAAGGTGGGTCAGAAAGCAAGTAGTAATTAGCATCCAAATACATCAGATTATCAGCCAACATATGTATGTATATGTCTGAAGAGCTCCAGGGGATGCCGGTGCCCATGGTGCTGGCGACGTGAACTGTAGACAGTAAGGGGTTCCATTTGGGGGGCCTAAGGGACACCTATTGGGAGGTGTTAGTGCTGGACAGATGTCCTGGGCAGAGCAGAAAGCCCGTGGTGAGTTTACGGCAGCCAGGCTGGCAGAGACAGACAGGCCAGTCCCCAGGAAGTTGTCACAATTTCCCTACAAGCCCCCAGAGAGCCTTGGGTGAGCTGAGGCCAAGCTGGGCAGCTGTTTCTCCGACATCCTTGGGTTTAGGGGAGGGAATCCGTGGCTGGAATGTGAGTCGGGACCAGATCGACTCTGTTGGGACCATTTAGTTGCTGTTGGTTGTGGTTTGGTAAGTAGTCCCACAAATGTGGAGGACAAGGACAAGGAGGAAGTGGAGAACGAGGAAGAGGAAGGGGAGGAGAAGGGAAAATTGAGGGGCATTTAAAGAGGATTAGAAACGAGAAAACCAAGTAGGAGCAGAAGAAGAGGATTTAGATGAACTACAAATATAAGAAGAAGAATAAATAGAAGAAGAAGGAGAGGAATAGGAAGAAGAAAAAGAAATAGAAGATGATGAAGGCTAAGAGAAGGAGAAACAGAAGAGGAGAAAAAGAAGAAGCAGCAGAAAAAGAAGATTTAGAAGAACTAGAAGAGGGCTAACACAGAGAGACCCTGTCTCAAAAAACAAAAAACAAAACAAACAAACAAAAAGAAGAAGAACTAGAAGAAGGAAGAGAAGAGGAGCACAAGAATATGGAGAGGAAGAAGAAAAATAGAAGATGATGAGGAAATAAAAGTAAGGAGAAGGAGAAATAAAAGCAACAGCAGAAGGACAAAAAGAAGAAGATTGAAAAGAAACAGAATAAGAAAAAGAACAGGAAGAGGAAAACTAAGTAGTAACAGTAGCTGTAGCTGTAGCAGTGGCTGTGGCTGTAGCTGTAGCTGTAGCAGTGGCTGTGGCTGTAGCAGTAGCAGTAGCTGGAGCTGGAGCAGCCTTCACCCACAGCCTCTGCAGCAGTTCCTGCCTCTGGGTCTCACCCTGCCCTCCACCATCAAGCCCACAAGACCACAACCCCGACACAACAACACCCATACCCTCTACCCCACACTTGACATCCTTCCCCACTCCCTCACTCACCAGTATGACATTTATGAGCTGTAATGAGAAACAAACCATTCTCACCCCAAGTTGCTTTGGGGCACCGTGTTTGATGACAAGAGCAACCCCAACAAAGCCTTGTTCCTGGTCTCTACTCAGAAACGGGTGGGAGCCCCAGGAGATGGTCCCAGCAGCCTGCTGCCTGAGATTGGGCTGCTTCTTCCCTCCCCTGCTGGTGTTCCCTCCTCCGGCGCCATACATCACCAGGAACACCACCACCATCACCAACAGCAGCAGCAGCAGGACCATAAAAGCAGGAGGAGTGGCAGCCGCAGAACCAGGAGCAGCCATAATAGAATCACACACACACACACACACACCACCACCACCACCACCACCACCACCACCACCTCCCTCATTACCACAAGAAGCAGCTATAGCAGCAGCAGCTGGGGCAGAGGTTGGATCAGCAGCAGGGGTAGGGACTACCCCCAAACCCCCCTCCTCCACTGCCACCAGAAGAGCAGCAGCAGCAGCAGCAGAGGTAAGGACCTCATCCCCTCAGCAGTGCCATCCTGTCTCTGGTGCTCTTGGTCAGCTCTCCAGTTCAAGCTGTGGCTGCAGCCTAAAGTCAAGGGTAGAAGCCACCCTGCTGGTCACCTGGGCAAAGCTGCAGTGGTCCCCACCACTCCCACTCGCCTTTCCTTTGTGGGAAGGCATCCCAGTGCAGTCAGTGCAAAGATCAGAAGACAGGACACATGGTCCAGCTGCTGGGAGGCTGGAGAAGGTGTGGAGACAGAGTCTGTCTGCAGAGTGAGCTCACAAGAGAGAGTCAGCAGCCTGGCTTTTCATTCTGGCCCGGGCGGTGAGGAGACCTGCGCAGCATAATAGCATCCTGAACCATGCCAGCTCTCAGATGGCCAAGGTCAGTGCCAGGACCTGCAAGTGAGGGCAGGAGGACCGTCGATTAAACTGTGCATACTTGAGCCTCTCTGGCCAGCTCCTCGCCGGAGTAGGCTTCCGTTTATGTTTGCTGTCTGTCTGTCAGTCTGTCTCTGTCTTTTGTTTGTCTCCTCCCCCTGTCCCCACCGCACCACTCCCCTCACAGCAGGGGAGGACCCAGAGTAGTGTTCCAAAGGGCCAAAGTCACAGCGGATGTCCCACTGTGTGATGGCTTGGGATGAGCAAGCCAAACGCAGGGACATGAGAGGTCAGGGTTCACACCACCACGTCACAGATGAGACCTGTAGGAACCGCCGTCCTGCTGGGGAATCCACACACCCCTGGCTCCAGTCAGGAGCTGGAAGCTATCAAGGATCTAGACAAGTTGCGTTGTGGTGGTGCAAAGGAGGCTAGGGGAAAGAAGGCACGCTCGTCCCCACGCTGACTTTCCCATGTTGGCATAGGAGGGACAAGGTCCTAGGTGAATCACATGCTTCAGGACTGGAGCAAGAGAGGCCAGTGTCCCTAGGGAGAGAGCCTGGCTGTGTGTGGAAGGCACTCTAGGGTAGGAATGTGGAGGTGTGTCTGGTTCCGGGTTCGGGTTCTAGAGGGACCTGTTAGGTGCTGGTGCTGGCTATAGATAGTGTCCAGTGGTTTGGAGTGGAGTGCAAAGAGATTGGAGTGGGTAGCTGTTACTGAACGGTGCAGTGGCATGGGCTTGGTTGGCTCTAGTGAGGAGCTGTGTGGTGCACAATGGGGTCCTGAAAACCAAAAGGGACTAGCCTCTGCATGGGCCGGGAATCGAACCCGGGCCTCCCGCGTGGCAGGCGAGAATTCTACCACTGAACCACCCATGCTGGACTCTCAGCTTGTCACCTGATCTTCCTACAGACTGTGCGCCCGGACAGCCCCAGGCCCGGCTAGCTACTCTGTCTCTCAACATCCCTGGGTCCAGGATGCATGGATTGGGCAGGGGAGCCCCAGGGCCACCGAGAGTCCTGGCTCCCAACTGACGTTCTGTGCGTTTACCCTGCTTCCCCCGGATGCCTAGGCTGTCCCTCATCCTCCCGGTGCCCGGCACTCCGCGGACGACACTGCCACCTCCAACACCACTGCCTCCTCCCTATAGCCTGCGCCCTCAAGTTTGTGTTCTGTTGGCATGCCTGTGCGAATGGGGCAGGGTGGTGGTGATGTTGGGCAGGGGGTGGGGGGCGGTGCGTGGGGGGGGGGCCAGCAGAAGAGCAAGGGGAGAGGGGGTTCTAGGATGGGCACGGGGGCAGGGGGACCTTTGAGGAGTCCTTGGGGGTGATAGATCCAAGATCAGGCGGGCCCCTAACAGCGATTCCTTCATCAGCGCCTGCGGGTTCTCTGTTCGCACATGGCGCTGGCACCTGGCTGGCTGTGCTGCCGGCTTGCTCAGGACCGGCCTCTTACTCTCACCACTTTCCCCGAAGCGAAGCCACGCGACCGCCACACGCTCCCCTCTTCGTTCAGTCCTACCCCGTCCCTAGACCCACGAAGTCCCCAGCAGAAAGAAGTTGGTGACTGTTCCAAGGAAGGACTCTCCTGCAGGCACAGGGCTGGTCGGGAAGGTTGGAGGGCGAGAGGAGTGGCGGCGCTGCGCGGGGAAGTTGTGGAAGGAAGAGGGAGACGTGGTCCCTGAGGCTGGAGTGAAGTGGTGGTGGGGATGTCCAAAAGGCTGGCTTGTCAGGAGTGGGATTCGAACCCACGCCTCCAGGGGAGACTGCGACCTGAACGCAGCGCCTTAGACCGCTCGGCCATCCTGACAGTGTGCGGTATAATGAGGCAGCTCGCCTAGCTGACAGCCGGCGCCCTGCAGAGCGCCAAGGCTCGTGGGTTCGTGGGCCCGTGGACTCTTGTGGGTCTGGGTGTGCAAGCTGCGGGCCTCGCCCGCCCACCCCCAAGCCTGCTCCGCCTCGCCCAGTGTCCACCTCGTCGACATCTTTACTCTTCTAGGCGCCAAAGTCCCTCCAGGTCCCGATCCGGATCCCGACACCGACCTCACTGCAAGCGTGGCCGCCCAGGTGTGTGGAAGCAGCGGCTTCTGGTGCCATGGGCGAGGCCAGCAGCCACTTTTCAGCTCTCAGAGCACGGCTTTTCTGCTCTCGGGCAGCCGGGCTGGGGCTGGGTCTGAGCGACGCGGTGGTCACACAGGGCTGCGAACCCGGGTTCTTGGAGGAGGGAGCAGTGTTCTGCTGGGCTGCGGACCCCGGAGGCTTCTGGGTTGGGAGCGATGGTGAGCGGTGGTTCCATGAGCGGGCGGCTGGCGGGTCGTCGGAGAGTGTCCAGTGTCCCGGCAAAGGAACTATCGTCGTCCTCGTTAGTATAGTGGTGAGTATCCCCGCCTGTCACGCGGGAGACCGGGGTTCGATTCCCCGACGGGGAGACGTCTTACCCTTTTTATCCTGATTGGCGGTCCGGGAAAGCACCACCCGTTGGCCCCGCCCGAGACCCAGACCTAGACCCGTGTCCTCTGGGGCAGCCTTGGGGCTCGGGTGGTTGACAGGTCCCCGTGCCCTCTAGCTTCTTTCCTGGCACCCGGCCCGGGGATCTTGTGCCTGCGAACGCGCCGCCCCACGCTCCCCACCCATCCTTTTCCCCTAAGAGGCGGCGGGAGTCAGAACCGGCTGCGTGCGACTCGCAGGGCCTGAGCACAGGTGTGCCTGCCAGGCAGGTTTGTGTGGTGACCTGTCCGCAGCGGTCCCGGGAGCTCCCCGGTCCCTGGTGACCTTGTCGCCCGGCCTGGCCTGGCATATGCCTGCAAGAGGCGCCCACTGGACGTCGCGAAAGAGAGCGCAGAAGTTGGCGTCTGGGACAGGCCCGGGGAAGCGCTCACTCCGCTCGCTGGTGGCAGTCCCCAGCATCGTGTGGGCACCATCCTGGCGGTGTGGCGTTGGTGGTATAGTGGTGAGCATAGCTGCCTTCCAAGCAGTTGACCCGGGTTCGATTCCCGGCCAACGCAGCGTGTCCACGTTTTGCCAAGGTTTGCCCAGGAAAAGTAAGAGCGGGGGTGCCTGGGGGTCCTACATTATGGAAGCCTCTTAGCTTGTCCCGAGTCTGCATGACAAAGCCAAGGAGGCCTGAGACTTTTTGAGTTTGCCGCCGCCAGCGGGAGAAGAGGCAGGGGCAGCCGTCTAGTCCGAGTGATTGCCCCAAGGGCCCGTGGCACAGGACACAGGGCAACTTGTAGGGCAGAGTAGGGTCAGGCCCCGGGTTAAGCATGAGCACCAGTCCCTTAACGACGGCCATTCCAACTAGCCAGTCAGTGATCAGACAGGCCGGCGGTTTGGCTGGCACAGAGGTTATCTGTCTAGTTCCAGGAAGCGAAAGCCAGTTCCCTTTTTGTCGGTGCTCCCTGGTGGTCTAGTGGTTAGGATTCGGCGCTCTCACCGCCGCGGCCCGGGTTCGATTCCCGGTCAGGGAAGCTCCTCTTCTTGTCTCCTTCCTCTCTGCAATTTGCCTTTACTCCCATCTCCCCTTCCTTAACCTCGCTCTCCATTTGCAACAACATCCTCGGACTCTCACCCTATTCCTCTCTGCACATACATTATCCTTTTCATACTTCCTCACTCACAACCACACTCTGGCCTGCCTGCCCGCGCACAACAGCTCTGCACCTTTCCTCACCTGCCTGCAGCCTTTACCCTCACCACACAGACCACACGCAAGCGCACTCGACATGCAGCGCTCTCAGGCACACTTCCGGGATCGCACACACTCATCCACTCACGGAGCCCACAGCCTCTCCACCTGACTCCATCGCCTCACCATCTGCTCTTAGGGCTGGAACGCAGCCTCTGCCTAACCCGCCCCACTTGCCTCACCTGCGTCTCTTACCTCACCTGTATCCTAGGCTCCCTGGCAACTTACCTGGACTCTTCACAATGGAATGTCTGCTTCAAACAACCGGAGCGATAACCTTCACTTAATACACAACACACACACACACACACTATATATATATAGTGTGTGATTAGTGATTGCTGTAGGACAGCCCACTAGGGGTAGGGATGCTGCTCTCCACCTCCAATAGGGTCCGCGTGACAATGCTGTTCTGCCGACCTGAGGCGATGACCCCCAAAAGGCGGAGTCTCCTGGAAAAGGCCATGGTGTTCTTTCCCTTGGAGTGTTGATAGCAACCTGCTTCCTGGTATTCCTTCCTATTTGCTCAATTATTCTTCTCATAGTCAAGGCAACAAGAAGGTGACCAGGGATATGGTGCCAGGAGGTGAATTGGACAAAGCACCAGCCTAGAAACCGCAGAATGAGATGCCTCTTCCAAATGTGCTTAATTTATTAGTAGTCATCCTGAAAGTTCTTAAGAATAATAAAACAATGGGGGACTTTTTCAATGAATTACAGCAAAAAGCAGGCAGCTAAAAAAAATCCCCCCAATTAAATGAAGGGTCTTTACCAAAGGCAGAACCAATTCAAAGAAAAGGTAACTCAGACAAGAGTGAAAGTAAAAACGGAATTTTAATTCCTACAATACAAAACTCTATATTGCCTGGCATATGTATTGAAGGACAGTCTCTGGTGTCCTCCTAGATATAGAGGACCCTATAGATTGGCTACTATACCTCATCCACCTCTCCCCTATACAGGAGTGTGTGATGGAGGGGATGGATGGGATGGATGGGTGGTCATCAATGGGGAAAAGGTGTCAGACGTTGACCTACAGCAAACAGTTAATTTTGCTGAAGACAGTCTCCGGCCCCTGGCTCACCCTAAGAATGTACTCTCTGCCTGTGCCAAGTTAATGACTTAGAAACAATGACGTCATTACTATGTACTTTCTACTGTGTGTTCTTTATGCCTGATTGCTTCACTGACCCCCTTGAATCTACTCCATGGAAAACGTAACCAGAATGCACTCCCTGTTTCAAAATGTGTATAATAATCTAGACTGCTTGCTTGCCAGCAAAACACACTCAGACTCAAACTGCCTCTGTGTTTGTCTCTGTCACCGCCAAATCCTTGCCCACCAAGTCTTCGAGGACCCTCGTCCCAGGGACCCCCCTACCCAACTGGGGTGGTCTGTGGCAGGATGCCATTTGGGTGGTGGTGGGGGGCTGTGGCCAGGCCATGCCACCCCTGCCCAGGTGGTCCTGTGTACAGGAACCCCACTAGAAACATTAGAGCTAGGGTAAGCGTTACAGTGAGAGAGTTGGTTTCGCTGTGTTTAGGGAGACATCAGAATGAAGAGTTGTTGTCCTGAAGTTCTTTGAGGAAATCCTTGCAGAAAACCCAGAGAGACTGTTTTCTGTCATCTAGAGAGTTGTTCTTCTGAAGGAGCGTTAGGGCCTTTGCATGGGTTTTGGTCACGGGACGGTCCTGGCACCACTGGAATGTCTTGCATTATTGAGTTCTAGCAACAGTACATCGCAGGGGCTTGGTGTTTTTGCTTTATGTAACAGAGTCGGGTAGGTGCTTTTGTATGAGGAACTTCTTTTTTTTCTCCCCGTCCTCCTCCCCCCCCCCCCACCAGCTGGACCATGTGTCCCTTCTTTCAGAATCCATTTTGAAAAAGAAACTCCATTTTGTGTTACAGCTGGTCAAGGGCTGAAACCAGATTCCAGGAAAAAAAAAAAAACTACAACGTATTCTAAACAGAAAAATTCCCCCAGCAACACAATTAGCTCACCTTGAAAAAGCCACCCAACGTCCAAATATACTCTCTGCTGGTCAAGCTGACCAGCAGGTGGTCTGGCACATAGCAACAACCAATTAGGAGGAGCCAAAGTTCCTAACGCCCCCATGACTGGTCAACCAATCTTTTCTATAGGTCAACTTGCCCCTACACCTGTTACACATCCAGGAAAAGCCAAGGCTTGTAACTCCTGGCTTGCAGCTTTTCTGCCTAAATGTCATCTAATCATATACTGTAAAACCCATTTCTTTGTCTGAAACCTATAAAAACCCATCTCAGTTGTGACTTGGGGCCACTTTTCTACACCTGCTGTGTCAGTGCGTGGAAGGTATGGCCCAGGCTTGAGCTTCCAATAAAGACTTCCTTGAGATTGCACTTGGACTTGGCTCTTGGGGGGTGGTCTGGTTGGTGGTCTCTCATAATTTGGTCATAACATATGGTGCATTGACCTGGACCCCCCCCCAAAACCCTCAGGGTCCCCGAGCCAATGGGTGTCTAAGCTGATGGTAAATGTTGTGTTTGCTGTTTGTCTGGCTCTCTGTCTTACTTTTACTTCATGGTCTGGAGACAAGTGTGTATAAGTAGCGATCATTTCATCTGAGTGGATGCACTAGAGGGCGGGGATCACAGGAGACTGGAAGATGCTCCAGATTCCATGTATGGGGATAGAGTTCTCCTATGTGAAGAACCTAAGGAGGTTTATGTGCTGGGACAAGGCGGGTCCCTCCTGCAGCATGGAATGGGCCAGTCAGTGTCCCACTTTCAGTATTGCTTCTGATCAAATCTTGGGCGCGCTGTTCCTGTTACTCTTGTCTTTGTCGGGTGTTTACGTCTCTCTGTTGCTCTTTATCTGACTGAGACTTGGATGGATGATGAGACAGACCACTTCTACCTCTCTAGACTTAATAACAGACCATGACAACCCCCCTTTTTCCTCATAATGGTGTGGAAAGGTGCAGGGTTGTTGTGTGCAGGCAGGCAAGGCAGAGAGGGTGGCTGTGAGTGTTGAAGTAGGTAGGAAAAGGATGGTGTGTGTGCAGAGAGCGAGGTTGAGGTGTAAAGTAAGAAAGAGAGGGGAGAAAGGGAAAGGTGCAGAGAGGAGATAGAGATGCTTCCCTGACCGGGAATTGAACCTGGACCGCAGCAGTGAGAGCACCAAATCCTTACCACTAGACCACCAGGGAGTGTAGGCAAGGAAACCACACCACACTCCCATCCTGAAGCCAGCCAGACAATCCTTGCGCCAGCCAGACAGCCCGCCCCATATGCCTGCAAGCTAGGTGGATCGCCTGTATTAAGGGGCTGGAGCTCACACTCATGCCTGGCCCTGTCCTGCCCTGCCTTGCCCTACTCTGCCAGCTGCCCTGTGCCCTGTGCCTACTTGGACTGCCTCTTCTCCTCCTGCTGGCGGCCACAAGCTGTAAAGGTCTCAAGCCACATTGGCACTGTCGCACAGACTAGGGACAAGCTGAGAGGTGTCCTCCAGGCAGGGCCGGCTTTTGCTCTTCCCTGGACGTCCCCTCGGGGGAGGGGACCTTGGCAAACTTTGGCAAAACATGGACACACTGTGTTGGCCGGGAATCGAACCCGGGTCAACTGCTTGGAAGGCAGCTATGCTCACCACTATACCACCAACGCCACACAAACGGGATAGCACCCACACGATGCTGGGGACTGTCACCAGCAAACGGCCTGAGTCTTCCGAGTCACCTAGCGCTTCCCTGCGCCTGCCTCCATGCCAACCTCTGCGCTCTCTTCCGCGTCTTCCCGCGGGCGCCTATCGCACGCACACGCCTGTCCTCTGGGGCGCTCTCGCCTCCTCGCCACTGCAACCTGGTGCGTCAAGCCAGGGCCCCAGGGACCCGGGTGTTCCCGGGACCGCTTCGGACAGGTCACCACCCACGCTTGCTTAGCAGGCACAGCTGTGCTCAGGCCCTGCGAGTCGCATGCAGGCTGTTCTGACCCTCGCCGCCTCTTAGGGGAAAAAAAGGAGTGGGGCTGTGGGGCGGCGCGTTCTCAGGCACCAGAGCCCTGGGCTAGATGCCAGGCAAGAAGCTCGATAGTCCGGGGACCTGGCAACCACCCGAATCCCGGGGCTGCGCCCGAAGACACGAGTCTGGGTCTTAGTTTCGGGTGGGGTCAAGTGGTAGCTTCCCCGGGTCGCCCATCTGGCTAAAAATTATAGCACGTCTCCCCGTCGGGGAATCGAACCCCGGTCTCCCGCGTGACAGGCGGGGATACTCACCACTATACTAACGAGGACGACAATAGCACCTTTACCGGGATACCGGACCCTCTCCGACGACCCGCAGTCCCGCCAGCCGACCAGCTAGCTGATCGATCCACTCAACCCAGAAGCCTCCCGGGTCAGGTATAGATATGAACACCCCCTCTTATCAGGAACCTGGGTCCGCAGCCCTGTGTGACCACCGCGTCGCTCAGCCCCTGCCCAGAGCCGTGCTCTGAGAGCTGAAAAGTGGCTGCCGGCCTCGCCCATGGCACCAGAAGCCGCTGCTCCCACACACCTGGGCGGCCCTGCGTGGGGTGAGGTTTTTGCGGGGATCCGGATCGGGACCTGGAGGGACTTTGGCGTCTAGGAGAGTAAAGATGTCGACGAGGTGGATACCGGACGAGGAGGAGCAGGCTTGGGGTCGACTGGTTGAAGCCCACAGCTTGCACACCCAGACCCGCAGGAGTCCACGGGCCCACGAGCCCACGAGCGGGGACGCCCCCTCGCATCAAGTCCGCACTGCGGGGCGTTAGCTATCAGCCAGGCGAGGGGTCTCGCGAGCAGACCTGCTGTCTGGATGGTCGAGGGGTCTAAGCCACCTCCGTTCTGGTCGCAGTCTCCCCTGGAGGCGTAGGTTCAAACTGACATCTCCACCACAACCTCACCCCAGCCCCAGAGACCGCATCTCCCGCTTCCTTCCACAATTTCCCCCGCAGCGCCTCCATTCGCTCACCCTCCAACCTTCCTTGCCAGCCCTGTGCCTGCAGGAGAGTCCTTCCTGGGTACAGTCACCAACTTCTGCTCGGGAGCTGGTGAGGCTGGGGGCGAAGAGGTTGGGCGGGGCGGGGGGGGGGGGAGCGTGTGGTGGTTGCGTTGCTTCTCGAGGGGGAAGGTGGAGAGAGTAAGAGGCCGGTCCTGAGCCAGGCAGCCAGGTGCCAGCGCCTTGTGCCAACAGAGAACTCGCAGGCGCTGCTGAAGGAAACGCTGTTTGGGGCCCGCCTGAGTTTGCAACTACCACCCTCAAGGCTTGGCCTCCTCAAAGGTCCCCCGCCCCCCGCCCCCCGCCCCCGTGCCGGTCCAAGAAGCTCCCTTTCCTCTTGCTTTTCTGCAACCCCCCCGCATAACTCCAAATTCCCCCCACTTCGCACAAGCGTTCCCAGAGGAACACAAACTTGAGAGGGCGCAGGTTACAGAGAAGTGGCAGTGGCGTTGGAGGTGGCGGTGTCGTCCGCGGCCTGTTGGGCACCAGGAGGTTGAGGGGCAGCCTAGGCATCCGGGGAAGCAGGGTAATCGCGCAGAACGTCAGTCCGGAGCCGGGACTCTCCATGGTCCTGGCGCTCCTCTGCAGAGTCCATGCAGGGCCTAGGGACTGTGAGGCAAAGAGCTGCTGGCTGGTCCTGAAGTTGTGGGGCGCACAGACTGTAGGAAGATCAGGTGACAAGTTAAGAGTCCGGCATGGGTGGTTCAGTGGTAGAATTCTCGCCTGCCACGCGGGAGGCCCGGGTTCGATTCCCGGCCCATGCAGAGACCAGTCCCTTTTGGCCCTCAGGGGCCCATGCCACTGCAGAGCTCTGCAACAGCTCCACACACTCCATCCAGTCTCTTTGCACTCCACTTCAAACCATTTGACACTATGTGGCCTTCCTACAGGTCTCATCTGTGACGTGGTGGTGCGAACCCCCACCTCTCTGGTCTCTGCCTCTGGCTTGCTCATTCCAAGGTGTCACACTTTGGTCCTTCCAGGTCCTCCTCTGCTGCGAGGGGCATGGTGGGGTGGCGAAAGGGGGAGGAGACAAAACACAGACAGACAGATGGTGGTTGTGGTGTTGCTGGCGATATATGGCAGTGGCAGAGGGATGCCAGGCAGTGGGAGATGCCCAGGAGCTGAAGCAGCCCAATCTCAGGCAGCAGGCTGCTGGGACCATCTCATTACAGCTCATAAGGGCCACACTGGTGGGCGGGGTTGTGGGAAGGGTGGCAAGTGCAATCTCTTCTGTTTCTCCTTCTCTTAGCCTTCATCGTCTTCTATTTCTTCTTCTTCCCATCCCTCTTCTTCTTCTATTTATTCTTCTTATCCTTGTAGTTTGTCTAAACCTTCTGCTGCTGCTGCTTCTTGGTTTTCTTCTTTCTATTCCTCTTTAAATCATCCTCAACTCCTCTTCCTCCTCCTCTTCCTCCTCCTCCTCCTCCTCCTCCTCCTCTTCAGGACTACTTACCAAACCACAGCCAACAGCAACCAAATGGCCCCAACAACTCCATCAGGCCTCAAGGAACTGAACCTCCCTGGAACAGAGCACTACAGAGTATTAATTGATTGTTACAAAAAAAGGCGTTTCTTCATCACCTTTTTAAAAAAGATGTATTTAGTACTCAATGCTCTGACTTCATGTACACCTGCTCACCAGACCCAAGACCTTTGGAAGAACAGCCAGTGTTCATAGTCTCTGAGCCACCATCTCTTCAGCCTGTTTCTTTTTTTGTTTGTTTGTTTTTTGTTTTTATTTAGTTTGTTTTGTTTTTTGTTTTGTTGTTGTTGTTGTTGTGGTGGTGGTGGTGGTGGTGGTGGTGGTGGTGGTGGTGGTGTGTGTGTGTGTAGACGGGGAAGTAAAAGAAGTTCCTCATACCAAAGCACCTGATCTACTCTATGTGTTACATAAAGCAAGAACATCAAGCCTCTGTGACGTTCTGTTTGCAGAACTTAGTAATGCAAGACATTCCAGTGGTGTCAGGACCGTTCCGTGACCAAAACCCATGCAAAGGCCCTAACGCTCCTTCAGAAGAACAACTCTCTAGATGACAGAAAACAGTCTGTCTGGGTTTTCTGCAAGGATTTCCTCAAAGAACTTCAGGACAACAGCTCTTCATTCTGATGTCTCCCTAAACACAGTGAAACCAACTCTCTCACTCTAACGCTTGCCCTAGCTCTAATGTTGCTAGTGGGGTTCCTGTACACAGGACCACCTGGGCAGGGGTGGCACGCCCTAGTCATAGCTCCCCCGGCCCTAACGTAATCCCTACCCGCAGTGGGCTGACCCACAGCAATTGCTAATCCAACCACACCATTGCCTGCGGGCGCATCCTATGGACACATTTTTCTCAAGTCAGAGTCCCCCTTTGCAGAGGTGTCAAGTTGTCTAAATCCCATCTAGCACAGAGCCGAACCTGGATCCTTGTAGTCGGCATGCAGCGTCCCCTGCTTGGACACCTGCTGGCCTAGGCTTGCCCAGTGTCTGTTTCCCAAGGTCTTCTCTCCCCACAGGGCTGCCCCGGTGTCTCCCAGAGGACAGATCCTTCCTGGTGCCTCTCATTGCTTCGGACTGGGAGGACTTCAGGGCCAGGGGTGGGGTGGGGTCTAGTGAGGATAAGGCACAGTCTGGGCGTTCCCAGGATCTGCTAGCACCCATCACTGTGCCTCTGACTGAGGTGGAGCTCAACTCACTGGTCAGCACTCAGGATGGGACTCTGTGCCCCGACTGGCTGGCAACCGATGGCGAAGAGGTTCTGCTCCAATTTCCCGATTCACACTTGTGCCAGCACCCCCTCCCCAAACCCAAGTGCCACAGACCGTCTCAGTCTGGTATAGGTCCTTGAGAACAGGAGTTCTCGAAGCATCCATGGGCAGAGATAGGCGAGTGACAAACAGAGACAAACCCAGAGGTAGTGTTTGAAGCTGAGTGTATTTTGCAGGCAAGCAGCCTAAATTTTTATACATACATTTTGAAACAGGGGGCAGGGTTATGGTTACATTTCTCGAGGAGTGGATTAACAAAGTCAGTGAGCAATCAAGCATACACAGTTCAAGTGCAGAATGTAAAGTAATAATGTTGTCATATTTTGGATTACAACTTTAAATGAAATAATACAGGGTACAGAATACACAGTAAAGTCGTCATCACCTTTAAGTAAATGGCTTGGTATCAGTATGCATGTGCCCTCTTCGTCAAGGGTCAATGTTCTCCCATAAATGGAACTTATGCGCCTGTGCACCGAGATAGTTTTTTCTTTAGTTCTCTTTTCTAATATCCGAGTGCCACTATCCGGAGCTTTCTGAAACACTTTATTTCTCTGTAAGCCATAATATAAACTATTAACTAATGATTAATTCTCAGCCATGTTTCTTTTAATAAGTGGAAGTGGAGCAGAACTACCCCGGGCCTGAACGGTCCCTGGCTGTGGTCCCAAGTTAGGGCCGTCTCATAGCAACGTTGTCATGCCTGAAAAGTCCTGATATGGGAGCAGAGTTAGGAGAAAGAATAGAGACAGAATGAGAGAGAAGAAGGCTGCAGTCAGTTACTCCTGGCAGGAGCATCAGCCACATTCCAGGAGGCTCTCCCTGGGTAGGGGTCGTCGCAGTATTTGTCACACAGACTCCACTGGACGGGTCGTGATGCCCAAGGATCCCCCAAAACAACTACCCGGAAAGCTTGCCCAAGCTTCCCTGGGGGCTTGCAGGGAAATCATGGCAACTTCCTGTGGACTGGCCTGTCAGTCTCCGCCAGGCTGGCTGCAGTGACCACACCATGGGCTTTCTGCTCTGTCGGGGACATCTGTCCCACACTAACACCTCCCAACAGGTGTCCCTTACGCCCCCCTTCCCCCGTCCTACCCCCTCATGGTCTATGGCCCACACCAGCATCCCCTGGAATTCTTCGGACATATACATACATACATATTTACATTTATTGTGGGGTGTGTGTGTGTGTGTATGTATGTGTTTGTATTAAGTGAAAGTAATTGCTCCAGTGGTTTGAAGCATCCGTTCAGTTGTGAAGAGCTCAAGAAGCTGCCAGGGAGCCTGGCATGCAGGTGAGGTAAGAGATGCAGGTGAGGCAAGTGGGGCGGGTTAGGCAGAGGGTGCGTTCCAGCCCCAAGAGCAGGCGATGAGGCGATGGAGTCAGGTGGAGAGGCTGTGGGCTCTGTCAGTGGATGAGTGTGAGTGATCCCGGAAGTGTGTGTTTTGTGCGGTGAGAGTAAAAGCTGAAGGCAGGTGTGGAAAGGTGCAGAGTTGTGCACAGGCAGGCAGGGCAGAGGGGGGTGGCTGTGAGTGTTGAAGTAGTGTGTGCAGAGGGGGAAGACCGTTGTTGCAAATAGAGATCTAGGAGGTTGAGGTGTGAAGGAAGAGAGAGGGGAAGAAAGGCAAAGTGCAGAGAGTAAGAGGGAGAGGCTTCCCTGACCAGGAATCGAACCTGTGGAGGTGAGGGCGACAAATCCTAACCACTAGACCACCAGGGAGCACAAGTTAGAAAACCACACCAGCTCTCTTCTCCTGGAGCCAGTCAGACAGGCACTGTACCAGCCAGACCGCCCGCCGCCAGCCGGTTGGCCTGCACGCCAGATGGACCGCCCGCATTAAGGGTCCGAGGCTCATGCTTGCGCCTGGCCCTGCCCTGCCCTGCTCTACTCTGTCAGCTGCCTTGTGCCCTCTAGGCGACCGCTTGGACTAGACGGCTGCACCTGCATCTTCTCCTCCGGCTGGTGGTCTCAAATTCAAACGGTCTCAGGCCACATTGGCTCTGTCATGCAGACACGGGACAAGCAAGACTCTTGCTGTACCCTGGGCACCCCCTCGGCGTGGGGAACTTGGGAAACCTTGGCAAAATATGGACGCACTGCGTTGGCCGGGAATCGAACCCGGGTCAACTGCTTGGAAGGCAGCTATGCTCACCACTATACCACCAACGCCAAGACACCAAGAAGGCACCCACATGACACTGGAGAGTGCCACCAACAAGTGATCTGAGCCTTCACCCCACCCCCAACCCGACACCAACATCTGAGCGCTCTTCCGAGTCGTCCCGCCCGCCGGTGCCTCTCACACGTACACGCCTGTCCTCTGGGGCGCTCTTCGCCTCCTAGCCATTGAAACCAGGTGCGCCAGGCCAGGCCAGGCGACCAGGGCCCCGGGACCGCTTCCGGCAGCTCACCACCCACACTTGATTGGCAGGCACACCTGTGCTTAGGCCCTGCGAGTCGCACGCAGCGGTTCTGACCCTCGCCGCCTTTTAAGGGAAAAGGAGGGGTGGGGGGCGTGGGGCGGCGCGTTCGCAGGCACCAGAGCCACAGGCCGCGTGCCAGGCAAGGAGCTCGATGCGCCGGAGGACATAGGTCTTGGCCTGGGTCTCAGGTGGGGCCAAGCGGTAGCGCTTCCCCTGGCCGTCCAACTGGCTAAAAAAGGTTAACATGCCTCCCCGTCGGGGAATCGAACCCCGGTCTCCCGCGTGACAGGCGGGGATACTCACCACTATACTAACGAGGATGACAATGGCTTTTTAGCCACGGGGATGTCAGACCTCTCCAACGACCCGCAGGCCTGCCAGCCTCTCGTTCATCGATCTACCGCCCACAGCCGTACCCAACCCAGAAGCCTCCCGGGTCGGCAGCCCAGCAGAACACCCCTACCTCCAGGAACCCGAGCCCGCAGCCCTGTGTGACCACCGCGTCGCTCAGCCCCAGCCCCAGCCCGGCTGCCCGAGAGCAGAAAAGCCGTGCTCTGAGAGCTGAAAAGTGGCTGCTGATCTCGCCCATGGCACCAGAAGCCGCTGGGCGGCCCTGGGTTCAGTGGGGTCGGTGCCCGGATCCGGAGGGACTTTGGCGTCTAGGAGAGTAAAGATGTCGATGAGCTGGACACCGGGCGAGGCGGAGCAGGCTTGGGTTCGGCGGGTGAGGCCCGCAGTTTGCACACCCAGACCCGCAGGGGTCCACGGGCCCACGAACCCACGAGCCTCGGCGCCCCGTCGGGTCAAGTCCGCTTGGAGCACTGCTGGGCGCCGGCTGTCAGCCAGACGGGCAGCCTACTTTCCGGCCCTATGTCAGGATGGCCGAGCGGTCTAGGGCGCTGCGTTCAGGTCGCAGTCTCCCCTGGAGGCGTGGGTTCGAATCCCACTCCTGACAAGCTCACCTTTTGGACATCCCCACCGCACCCCAGCACCAGAGACCGTATCTCTGGCTTCCTTCCACAACTTCCCCGCGCAGCGCCGCCACTCCCCTCGCCCTCCAACCTTCCCGGCCAGCCCTGTGCCTGCAGGAGAGTCCTTCCTAGGAACAGTCACCAACTTCTTTCTGCTGGGGAGCTCGTGGGTCTGGGGTCGGGGTAGGACTGAGCGAAGAGGGGAGCGTGTGGTGGTGGTGGTCGCGCTGCTTCGCGTGCGGGAAGGTGGAGAGAGTAAGAGGCCCGTCCTGAGCAAGCCGGAGCCCAGCCAGCCAGCCAGCCAGCGCCTTGTGCGAACAGAGAAGCCGCAGGCGCTAACGAAGGAAACGCTGTCTGGGGCCGCCTGAGCTTGTAACTACCACCTGCAAGGCCTCCTCAAAGGTCCCGCCCGACCCGTGCCCGTCCTAGAACCCCCTCTCCTCTTGCTCTTCTGCCGTCCCCATCTACAGCGCCCCTCGCCGACCCCCGGACCCCCGTTCGCACAGGCGTGCACACAGGAACACAAACTTGGGAGGGCGCTGGCTCCAGGGAGGTAGCATTGGAATTGAAGGTGCTGAGTGCGGGGACTAGGGAGGCTGAGATGTGGCCTAGGCGTCCAGGGTGGCGGGGCTGGTGGGGCTGGTGGTGAGGTGAAGAGGGGTTAAAGCGCAGGACCTCAGTCGGGAGCCAGGACTCTCCGTGGCCTTTGCGCTCTCCTGCCAGCTGCATGCATCCAGGTCCCAGGGACTGTGAGGGAAAGAGCAGCTGGCCGGGCCTGGAGCTGTCAGGGCGCATAAGATATAGGAAGGTCAAGTGATAAGTTATGTCACAGCATGGGTGGTTCAGTGGTAGAATTCTCGCCTGCCACGCGGGAGGCCCGGGTTCGATTCCCGGCCCATGCAGAAGTCTCTCTTTTGGTCTTTGGCGAGGAGCTGGCCAGAGAGGCTCAAATATGTGCAGCATAATGACAGTACTCCTGCCCTCACTTGCAGGTCCTGGCACTGACCCTGACAGTCTGAGACCTGGCATGGTTCAGACTCCTATTACGCTGCACAGGTCTCCTGGTACCGCAAAACAACTTGGAGTGCCATACTGGTGGGTGGGGCAGTGGGGAAGGATGTCAAGTGTGGGGTGGTGGGTATGGGTGCTGTGGGGTCGGGGTTAGGGAGTTGTGGGCTTGATGGTTGGAAGGCGGGTTGGGACCCAGTGGCAGGAACTGATGCAGAGGCTGTGGGTCAGGGCTGCTTGCTGGCCTGCTCTCTTATCCAACTCAGAACCATCTGCCCACGGGTTGGCACCAACCACTCACTCCACCCAACCCCCACCCTACTGACTTGGCTATAGGCCCACCTCATGGAGGAATCTCTTCACTTCAGATTCCCTCTTCCCAGGTGTGTCTAGGTTTATATCAACATGACCCCCTGTCCACCTGGCTCACAAACAGGTCCCTCACTGAGCCATAACCTTTTCTTTCTTGCTCATCCCAAGAGCTCAATATCACCATTTAAAACAGAGAGAATTTTATCCCACAGCCTATAACAGTGCAAACCTTCAAGGTCAGTCTCTGAAAACACCCAGAGACCCTGTCAAGCCTGTTGTTCCCTGGCTGTCTTGTGGGTCCCACTTCCCCAACACTGTCTAACTGGACTTTTGCAACTTCTGTGGCTTCTTCTTTCTTCCTCTCTTCTCCACCTCTTCTTCTTCTTCTTCTTCTTCTTCTTCTTCTTCTTCTTCTTCTTCTTCTCTTCCTGAAACAGCTGCACTATTGCATATTAATTGATTGTTACAAAAAGGCATTATTTCTTCTTCTTCTTCTTCTTCTTCTTCTTCTTCTTCTTCTTCTTCTTCTTCTTCTTCTTCTTCTTCTTCATGGGTGGAGGGGGACGGGGAGGTAAAGAAGTTCCTCATACAAAAGCACCTAATCTACTCTATGTGTTACATAAAGCAAGAACATAACGACCCTGCGATGTACTGATTGCAGAACTTAATAATGCAAGACATTCTAGTGATGTCAGGACCATCTTCTGACCAAAAATGGTGCAAAGGCCCTAACGCTCCTTCAGAAGAACAACTCTCTAGATGACAGAAAACAGTCTGTCTGGGTTTTCTGCAAGGATTTCCTCAAAGAACTTCAGGACAACAACTTTTCATTCTGATGTCTTCCTAAACACAGTGAAACCAACTCTCTCACTCTAACGCTTGCCCTAGCTCTAATGTTGCTAGCAGGGTTCCAGTACACAGACCACCTGGGCAGGGGTGGCACACCCTAGTCATAGCTCCCCCGGCCCTAACGTAATCCCTACCCGAAGTGGGCTGTCCCACAGCAATTGCCTGCGGGCGCATCCTATGGAGACATTTTCTCAAGTCAGAAGCCCTCCCCCCCTTGCAGTGGTGTCAAGTTGTTAAAAACCCATCTACCACAGAGCCGAACCTGGGGAAGGGGGAGATTGGCGTGACTGTGAATCGGGAAATTGGAGCAGAACCTCTTCCCCACCGGTTGCGTCCCTTGCAGTCGGCATGCAGCGTCCCCTGCTTGGACACCTGCTGGCCTAGACTTGCCCAGTGTCTGTTTCCCAAGGTCTTCTCTCCCCACAAGGCTGCCCTGGCGGCGGCAGGAGGACAGACGCTTCGGGGATGCGGGTTCCTCCTGGTGCCTCCCGGTGCTTCGGACTGGGAGGGGTTCAGGGGCAGGGGTGGGGTGGAGTCTGGTGAGGGTAAGGCACAGTCTGGGCGTTCCCAGGATCTGCTAGCACCTCCCACTGTGCCTCTGACTGAGGTGGAGCTCAACCCACGACTCTGTGCCCCGACTGGCTGGCATGGTCATGGCAGATGGGCCCTGACAGGGGACGCAACCGGTGAGGAAGAGGTTCTGCTCCAATTTCCCGATTCACAGTCGCGTCAGCCTCCCCCTTCCCCGGAACCCAAGGATGCCAGAAAAACAACCACACGGCTTGGCCTCAGCTCGCCCAAGCCTCTCTAGGGGCTTGCAGGGAAATCCTGGCGAGGTCCTGGGAACTGGACTGTCTGTGGTAACCATACCATGGGCTTTTGGCTCTGTCCGGGACATCTATCCCGCGCTAACACCTCCCCACAGGTGTCCTTTACGTCCCCAACCCCACCCCCAAACCGTTAGGGCCCACACTGCCAGCACCACCGGCACTAGCATCCCCTGGAGTTCTTCAGACACATACATACACACACACACACACACACACACACACACACACACACACACACATACACACATACATACATACACACACATACATACATACATATTTACATATATCGTGGTGCGTGCGTGCGTGTGTATGTGTGTGTTTGTATTAAGTGAAAGTAATCACTCCAGTCGTTTGAAGCATCCGTTCAGTTGTGAAGAGTCCGTGTAAGCTGCCAGGGAGCCTGGGATGCAGGTGAGGTAAGAGACGCAGGTGAGGCAAATGAGGGCGGCTTAAGCAGAGGGTGCGTTCCAGAGTAGGCGGTATGGCGATGGAGTCAGGTGGAGAGGCTGTGGGCTCCATCAGTGGATGAGTGTGAGTGATCCCGGAAGTGTGCTTGAGAGCGCTGCGTGTCGCGAGCGCTTGTGTGGTCTGGGCGGTGAGGGTAAAGGCTGAAGGCAGGTGTGGGAAGGTGCAGAGTTGTTGTGTGCGGAGCAGGCAGGGCAGAGTGTGATTGTTGAAGTAAGTACGTAAAGGATGGTGTGTGGTATACGGTGGGAGTCCGAGGCTGTTGTTTAACATGGAGAGCTGAGATAAGAGGAAAGGCCAGGTACAGAAAGGAAAAAGAGCAAATAAGCTTCCCTGACCGGGAATCGAACCCGGGCCGCGGCGGTGAGAGCGCCGAATCCTAACCACTAGACCACCAGGGAACCTCTGTAGTACAGTATCGTCTATTTCTTCCTGAAGTGAGTCAGACAGACCGCTACCTGCTAGCTAGATTGACTGCCTGTTGTTAAAGGGCTGGTGCTCACGACGCCCTGGGCTGCCCTGCCTGCTGTCCTGTGCCCCCTGGGCGACCACTGGGACTAGACGGCTGCTCCTGCCGCTTCTCCCGCAGGCGGCCACTAACTCAAACGGTCTCAGGCCTCCTCGGCAGCGAGGGGACCTTGGGAAAACATGCATAAACAGCCTCTGCCTCCCAGTGCTGGGATTAAAGGGTTAAGCGACCACTGCCTGGCCAGAATCAACATTTCACTATCTATAGTCTAGTTGGGAGAGCAAGATACAGTTCTTGAATAAACAGGGTTTTCCCCCTTCAGCCCCAAATTCTACAGTTAACTTATTCTTCCTTTCTCTGTTCTTTTCTTTTCTTTCCTTCCTTCTTTTCTTCTTTCTTTCTTCAGTTCTGCCACTGAGCTATATTCCCAGCCTCAGCTGACTCTCCAGTGCTTACACTTTAGCTAACAACTTTTGCAAAAGAAGCGATGAGTAGAGAAAGGAAAGAATAAAAGCAGAATAGACAAGTGACAGTATCTGTGCATCAATGTAGTCCAAAAATCACCCTCAAGACACACAGGCGCACACACACAAACAAGCACACACACACACACACACACACACACACACACACACACACACACAATTTTAAATATGGTATCCCAAGAATAGTAATTTTAATATATAGTAAGTGGAAAAAATTGCAAGTCAGTTATTTTAGGAGCTCTAGGAGCAGATTAACTCTTGCCACATGCTGTTTCAGACACAACCTGATACCCACAAAAACAATTACATTAATTCAGGCTCCTTCTTAGATAACTTATCATAAGTTTACAACTGTTCAGCTAGAATTATCCTAGCACAGTACAGAGAAATCACAGTTTCCTCAACACTATTGTTTGGCACTTTACATCCCTTCCTTGCTATTTACCAAAACAATTTAGGTAGGTGCCTAAGTAGTGTACCAAATTCCAGATTAAGTCAAAAGAGCTCAGGGAGAAAAGCCTATCACAAAACATCAGACACCTGAAGAGTTCAACAGAGCCCCAGTTTGGAAAAAAAAAAAAAGCTTCCAAAGAGAAGATGGATCACAAACATCCCCCAAATGGAGCCCCAGAGGTTCAGGCAAGGAGCCATTTTTACTGTCAGACAAGTGGTAGAAACTCAAATTAGCTTAAGAAAGACCCAAACAGCTCCAAAGAACCCCCAAACTGATGAGGAGAAGGAAGGGCAATGCCCCAGTTGTACCCACCAGGCGCTCTTACAAAGGACTGGACTTCAGGGGTGTTGAGGTCACACACCCGTTTCTCTGCCTTACTGAATAGTGATGTCACCTGGAGAGCAGGTGACACAGGCCAGACAAAGGCTCCAGGTTAAGGTGATTCCAGCATCTGTGTGGGACCCCTCAACCTTCCCTCTGCACATGTGTCTGAGAACAAACACCTAAAACATGGCTTTTCTCCCGGCTCAGCAAACAGTGCTGCCAGAGGGTTATAAGGTAAGAGCTGGTCCCTGGCAGGTCCAACCAGCCTGGCTCCCCAGCTCCTCTATGCCAACTAGAGAAACAAGTAACAGTCTTTACCAGATGGTTGCCAGTACGGACATGAGCTGCAGCCAGCCTGTCACATTGGGCAGGGTAGCCAAAGTGCTGGATGGGATGGGGCACAGGGACGGCGCACACATCTGTCCTAGGATTCATGAATAGCACCAGCTGCTCCATATTCTCTGCAATACGAAAAGGTCGTTGTGCTGCAGCACGGTCATTGCTCGTTCTGCTGGGGTCAGGCAAAGAGTCTCGGGCTGCACTGAAATTGCTGCAGGATGCTGGATAGCCACCATTTGGCCCTCGGGATGATCTGCAACAGTTAAAGCTTTTGGAGAGAGAGGAGGAGGAGGAGGAAGAGGAAGAGGAAAGGCTGTGGTAGGTGAAAGGGGGCGGGGAGATGTATTCAGTGTGGGCACACTGGGAAGAGGGACAGCCTAGCTAGGGTTTCTATGGCAGTGCCAACACCAGATGACTAAAAGCAACTTGGGGAGAAAGGGGTTTGTCATCTTACAGCTTGTAGTCCACCATCCAGGGAAGTCAGGGCAAGAACTCAAGGCAGGAACCTGGAGGCAGGAGCTGATGCGGACGCCGTGGAGGAGTCCTGCTTACTGGCTTGCTCCTAATGGCTTGCGCAGACTGCTTTCTTATAGCTCCCAGGACCACTGGCCCTGGGGTGTCACTGCCCACGAGGAGCTGGGTCCTCCCACGTCAATCACAAGTCAAGAATGTACCCTTTCCTGGAGGCAAGCTCCTCTTGTGCCTGGCACTAAAGCTTTCTCCCCTCAGCCTAGGATTCCTGGGAAATTTTAATTTCATTGTTTCAATAGTATGGTAGATACACACGTGTCACTTTAAACTTTCTCCCCTCCGTCCAGGGTGGGTACACTTATTTGTAAGAGACACCCCTATCTGACAAAGAATACTCACGTGTTGGCATCCCTTCCTAAAGTCCAGAGACCTGGCGGTACTTTGTTCAAGGTTATATGAATCCACTATTGGGCCAAAAAATCAAATTTCCTCTTTCCTTTCCCTTCTCTACTTAGGCAGTTAGAGACAAACCTTCCCTTGTAGTTTAAGTCCCTCGCTATGTTGAAGGTCTTGGCTTCCTTAGAAATAGCAGCCTGGTACTCCCCGCACCCCGACCCCCTTCTCAGTAGACCTCGTCAGACTGTTGCTGCTCTGAAGAAAAGTGACCTGTGGACAGACTTACATTCTGGAGTTAGTGATCCACAAGGCCCAGGCCATTTGCATTTCTAGAAGGTTGGGGATGGTGGCCTTTGATTTCCTTGGTGAGGTTCTCAGGCTAGGCGGGTGATGTTGCTGTTTGGACCTAGCTGAGATGTCTTGAACCAGAGTCTCTTTAACTCAGCCATCCTCCCTGACTCACTCTTTGTGGTTGCTTTTCCTCACAGGCCTGCCCTCCCCTGGAGGTGGCATCTGCTTGTAGTGTCTAGTGAGACTCTCGGTTCATGGGGAAGTGGTTATAACCAGGAAACCCTAGAGGGGCTGATAAAGCAATATCACAGGGATCCACTGAAATGATATTTTTAGCGTACTGATGTCATGCCATTGCTCTCTGCCCATACATTAAAAATTCGAAAAGAGCTGTCAGGGGTGGGGCTGGGAGGTAAGGTGGCACCAGTGGTCAAGTCACATGGTAGATAGGGTGGAACTGGTGAAGGTTTCTGAAGACCACAGAGTCTAAGATGGTTTTATAATGTCATTTCCTTGAGCATTACAGCTTGCTTCCTGAAAGGGCATTTGAGAAGGAGGCCCCAGAAGAGCACCCCAAGATTGACCCCCAGAACATCTCATCATCAGAAGATGCTGACAGGAGGCAAGAAAAACAAAAATAGCATCCACTCACGATGCAGTCATATCCTTTTCTATTTTCCAAAAACCTTGGGTACAGCTGGTTTTTCACTAGTGACAGGTTTGCACACCTTAATCAGGGGAATATTTATCAAAGTCTTAGGTCTCTTTTCATTCACTACTGAGAAATATCTCGGCCACATCCGGCTACTAAACATCCCACAATGCACAGGGCAAGCCCTCACAGGAATTATGTGGCAGCTGCTGCAGTGGTGCACACTGCAGTCCTCCTCTCCTGGAGGCTGAAGTAGGAGGAGCCAAGCCTGAGGCTACCTTGGGCTACACAGACAGTTCCAGGCCAGCCTGGATTATATAACAATACACTTCTTAAATTTTTTTTCTGCTACAAATGTCAGTGCTGTGGAAGCCAAGAAACTGTGTTTTAGTGGGTAGAAATGATTTTTATTTTACAGACCAAGAGCAATAAGGTCTCAGAAGCTCCCTGATGCTCAGACTTGGTCTTACACTTGGAAACCTATGGTCTTTTACCATGTCATAGTGATGGAGAAAAATAATCAGGAATAAGAACCAGGGTACAAGCTGGGAGTGGTGGCACACACCTTTAATCCCAGCAGAGGGAGGGGGATCTCTGTGAGTTCCAGGCCAGTCAGCCTGGTCTACAAATTGAGTCCAGGACAACAAGAACTACAAAAGAAACCCTATCTTGAGAAGAAAAAGACAAAAAACAAAACAAAAAACAAAAACCAAGAAAAGAAAAGAACCAGGGCACAAGGGATGCTCCCTAGGTGCTTACTGAGATGTTCAGCGAATGAACAGAGGAACAGCTAGAGGGAAGTGCCCAGGGCCAGTGTCCTAAAGCTGTCCTGGTCCTATATTCTTGCTTTTGGTCCACGATACAGACACTGAGCTGGGGACTATGACAACAGAGAAACCCACATGATGGTAGGTGGTCTCAGGAACCTTGGCTCAGTTTCCAGAGGCTTCCAGATTCCAGACACTGGCCCTCCAAAACAGAGAAGTGTCCGAAGATGCTTGTCCACCTTCCTCCATCACCTTTCTTGAGGACCGTGGGGAGAGTGGGGAGCGAGGCAAATGATTTCTGAGCTGAGTTTGGGTGACCACTTCCCTCTCTGTACCAAAGGCCGGCTAAGGCTCCAGCAGAGCCAGAGGGGAGTCGCTTCTCAGTTTCCAAATCTCTTTGTGATTTGAGCTGAAGCCAGTTGGTTCTGGTCAGTCCTGAATCTTCTGGGATGAAAGGAAAGAGGGCGGAAGGGGAGGAGTCCATGATTAAATGGACTTTTCTTTTCAAGTCCCCATCTGGACTCCAGAATTTATAAGTTCTCTGGGTACAGGCAGCCAAGCCTGTAGAGAAGCCTGTGCCTGCAGCTGACTCGCTTCAGGGATGATGGGAATTTCACCCTTCTTACCTCTCCCCACGGAGAACAACTGGACGGCCCATGTGCTCTCACGGACTTTGTGCCATATGCTCCTGTGGACAGCTGTGCTAAGTAAGTCAGGACCTCCAGAAGGGAGGCAGGGGTGAGGACACCTGGGCTGGGGTGGGACTTGTGTAGGGATGAAGGTGGCACAGGAAGCGTGTCAGCAGAAACAGGAGTAGGTAGTGGGCTGTTAAGTGGATTGTGACAGCTGGCTGGCCTTTGAAAACCGGAGTTGGCAGGAGAGTTTTGCTGTTACTTGCTTTCCTGTCACTTGGTACTCATGTCCCTGATACACTGCCGCCCTCTCCATCAGAACCTTCTCTGACTGAAATCTAGTGTCCTAGACTTGAGTAATAAATTAGACCACCAGTTTCTCTTTGAATTTGTGATTCACACAGGACCAACTCTTAGGCAAGATGTCTAGTACTGCTTTAGACAAGGGTTGGGAGGAAGCTCTAACACGCATTTGAGGGGTGCCATGGAGATGCTCTGTGCCCATGACGCCACTCTATCCATCGGGGGAACCCTCGCCCCCTTTATTGTATAAGGAAAGGCATAGAAAGGTCTGGGTTGTCCTGGAAGCTTGGGTTCAGAGTATCACAAACAGGGCCAAGTCTGGAGTTGTTGTGCGGCCAGGGAACTCTCCGGTGCCTCCTCCATCGCATCGACCATGGCACTTGGTCTCGGCCCTGCTTAGTAAGGAAGTTAGGGTCAGGGGCATAGGCTGAGATGGAGGAAGGTTTTCTGGTCCTGGCCTCATCTGTGGACCAGAGGACAGAAACGGATGGGGCTGGGTGATTAGAAGGATCTGAGCGAAGCGCAGTAAGGGAGTTCTGATGCAGGACCATCTTCTAAGCTCAGTTCCTGGGGCTTCTACCCATACTGCTGAGAAGAAGGCGCACAGCCACCTCCAGCCCCTGCCCCAAGGTACTTGCTATGACTCATAGTGAAATCTGGTCAGTGCCCAGGGACCTCAGTTGTCAGGGTTTGTGGCATGTGGCTACCAGCAAGAGAGGTATGGAAGAGAGACTATTTTGCTATAAGTACTATGAAAGTGACACCGGATAGCTCCATTTTCACACAGGAAGGCTTAGTCTTAGAGAGGCAATACAATATGCCTTTCTATTTGTGCTGTACAGCTATCAATCACCTGGTGAAGACTCTTCCATTTCCCTTTGGGAAATCTCCATTTTCCCCCATTCTTCTCTGGGCCTCCACACTTGAGACTTCATCGCTTGATTCCATTTTATAACACCCTCTCACTATGTCTTGGTTGGTCCTGACTTGGGTCTTGTGTAGCTATAGAATCTTCCAGTACTTCTACACAGAGGCGTACAGCTTTCTAAGTACCTTCAGTGTGCCCCACTGTCTCACGATAAAGCTCCAGTACTGCCCGGCTCAGCAAGTTCCCGCTTCACCCACAATGGATCTTCCTCAAACAGGTTGTGTGGTCACTACACTTGGCTTTTCCTACCTGTATTTCTGCTGATTATTATTTTTTTTACAAGACAGAGTTTCTCAGTGTAGTCCTGGCTGTCTTAGACTCACTTTGTGGACCAGGCTGTTCTCAAACTCACAGAGATCCGCCTGCCTCTGCCTCCCAGGTACTGGGATTAAAGGCATGCGCCACCACTGCCCAGCTCTGCTGATTCTTAAAGTTCTTTGTGCCACATACTGTTCTGGGTTGGGGTCATGCCAGTGAACAAAACAGGCAATTTTCCTGACTTAAAACACAAGGTATTTGTCTTCCTTCCAATGAGTACATTAGACACGAACATAATTGTCAATGCTGTCTGTTGGGTATAGAATGAATGTAAATCATGGCTTCTCCATTCCGCATTTCTTTGGGTTTTTTTTTTCTTCTCTCTCTCTTTTTCATGCACTGTACTATCCCCCTTGCCAATCCTACATATTCAGGGGTTTTAACTATTACTTCTATGTCACTAGTGCCCGAACTTACTTGTCCTTCCTTCCTCTGTATACTTTAATTTCCCTGTGTGTTGATTAGACATCTATAATTAGATTTATCAGCCCAGAAACAATTTTTTATTCAAGATTCAACTTATTATCATTTCCTTACACATTTTCTTATCTTTCTACTATTTCTATTTGTTTGAGCAAAGCTACTTTCCCCTGGTCCACTTTTATCAATCTCATGCTTCATTAAATGTCAATTTTTCTTCAGTGTTGCATCTTAAGTGTCTCTTACATTTGAGCCTTCTTTACTTCCTATTGTCAATACAAATAAGCAAGCAAGGCCATGGGGAATGTAAGTACATTTCATGGGGTCAAAGGGTAAATAAATTAGGGCATCAATGTATAGTATTTGGGAAGTAGAGGGAGGAAGAACTGGAGTTCAAGGTCAACATGGGCTACATGACAAGTTTGCAGCCAGCCTGGCCTACATGGGACCTTGTCTCAACAACCACAGCAACAGCAACAAAAAGATAAAGGGATTTGCAATGAGGTGACGGTAATGAGGTCTGCGTGTGCACATACATACACGTGGACAAAGGCAAATGTGGACTTAGAGGTGGACAGTGGAAAGATAAAAAAAGAGTAGTGAGATGATCATTTGCCACCCATACTTGGGCAAATAGAGGAAAGGAGGGGGAGATGGAGGATTGGGACTGAACCCTGGAACATTGGATTTTGTGGGTTTGAAGTCGGTGTGGTTTGCAGTGATGATGACAAGGCCTTGAGGTGTAACATGGGCCTGTGTGGCTAAACTGTATGAGAAGATTCACTGCAGATGAGTCAAGGAATGAAGAAGCTGGATGTTGCACAGGCCACTAACATGCGCTCTAGGCCACTGTTAACCATCTTTCTCTTACAAATCGCTGGTACTTCCTCTGTCCCAATTAGTCTGACACAGCATTCTCAGCTCTCGTTGTTTACTGAACTAGATGGCAAACTTTGGACATTTGCTTATGACAATTTAAAAGGTACCCATATGGTACATTTGGAACCACACTGATGCCTTGTCTGGATTATCACTGAATCCTAGCAGCAGTTGATGGCAGGGGGATTGCTGCCATCACTTCCATTTATAAGTAAGGGAAAAGCAGAGAAAAGTAAAGTTACCTCTGCAAGGTCACTGTACATCAGTTGTCTTAATTACTTTTCTTGTTTCTTTGATAAGACACCAGGCAAAAGCACCATAAGAAAGGGTTTATTTTGGCATATCACTTGAGGGCATTGTGGTGTGAAGGCATGGTGACAGGCACCTTGGCTGGTCACCTCACACCCAAGGTTAGGAAACAGGGAGAGGCAGAGGCTAGTACACAGCTGGCTTCCTCCTTTTCTCTGGTTTATTTGGGCCAGGGTCCCAGCCCACTGGGTGAGGATACTCATATGCAGGGTGGGTCTTACCTCTTTAGTTAAGCTGCCATCCACTTCCATTGTCAGCATTGTTCTCCTTACTGAGGGTGTTTCTTTTTCTTTTTCTTTTTCTTTTTAAAGAGACCAAAGCAGCAGTCAGTCTTCAACTTGTGATGAGTGTTGACAAGTATCCATCAATCTTTCTTAGGGAATATTCCTTCTCTGTTTGTCACAGTTATACAATACTTGAAGCTGCATGACAAACTCCACTTTCTCATTTTCCCTCCTAGACTAAATGCAGCCAAATACAAAGCCCTAGAGTGTCTTCCTCCTCCAAACTTCTGTAGCATTTGTCCATACTCTCCATCCCTCCATCCATGTCTCCGTCCCTCCATCCATGTCTCCATCCCTCCATCCATGTCTCCATCCCTCCATCCATGTCTCCATCCCTCCATCCATGTCTCCATCCCTCCATCCATGTCTCCATCCCTCCATCCATGTCTCCATCCCTCCATCCATGTCTCCATCCCTCCATCCATGTCTCCGTCCCTCCATCCATGTCTCCATCCCTCCATCCATGTCTCCATCCCTCCATCCATGTCTCCATCCCTCCATCCATGTCTCCGTCCCTCCATCCATGTCTCCATCCCTCCATCCATGTCTCCGTCCCTCCATCCATGTCTCCGTCCCTCCATCCATGTCTCCGTCCCTCCATCCATGTCTCCATCCCTCCATCCATGTCTCCATCCCTCCATCCATGTCTCCGTTCCTCCATCCATGTCTCCATCCCTCCATCCATGTCTCCGTTCCTCCATCCATGTCTCCATCCCTCCATCTATGTCTCCATCCCTCCATCCATGTCTCCATCCCTCCATCCATGTCTCCGTTCCTCCATCCATGTCTCCATCCCTCCATCCATGTCTCCATCCCTCCATCCATGTCTCCGTCCCTCCATCCATGTCTCCGTCCCTCCATCCATGTCCCCATCCCTCCATCCATGTCTCCGTTCCTCCATCCATGTCTCCATCCCTCCATCCATGTCTCCATCCCTCCATCCATGTCTCCGTTCCTCCATCCATGTCTCCATCCCTCCATCTATGTCTCCATCCCTCCATCCATGTCTCCATCCCTCCATCCATGTCTCCATCCCTCCATCCATGTCTCCATCCCTCCATCCATGTCTCCATCCCTCCATCCATGTCTCCGTCCCTCCATCCATGTCTCCGTCCCTCCATCCATGTCCCCATCCCTCCATCCATGTCTCCATCCCTCCATCCATGTCTCCGTCCCTCCATCCATGTCTCCGTCCCTCCATCCATGTCTCCGTCCCTCCACCCATGTCTCCGTCCCTCCATCCATGTCTCCGTCCCTCCATCCATGTCTCCGTCCCTCCATCCATGTCTCTGTCCCTCCATCCATGTCTCCGTCCCTCCATCCATGTCTCCGTCCCTCCATCCATGTCTCCGTCCCTCCATCCATGTCTCCGTCCCTCCATCCATGTCTCCATCCCTCCATCCATGTCTCCATCCCTCCATCCATGTCTCCATCCCTCCATCCATGTCTCCATCCCTCCATCCATGTCTCCATCTCTCCATCCATGTCTCCATCCCTCCATCCATGTCTCCATCCCTCCATCCATGTCTCCGTCCCTCCATCCATGTCTCCGTCCCTCCATCCATGTCTCCATCCCTCCATCCATGTCTCCGTCCCTCCATCCATGTCTCCGTCCCTCCATCCATGTCTCCGTCCCTCCATCCATGTCTCCATCCCCCCATCCATGTCTCCATCCCTCCATCCATGTCTCCATCCCTCTATCCATGTCTCCATCCCTCCATCCATGTCTCCATCCCTCCATCCATGTCTCCATCCCTCCATCCACGTCTCCGTCCCTCCATCCATGTCTCCGTTCCTCCATTGATGTCTCCATCCCTCCATCCATGTCTCCATCCCTCCATCCATGGCTCCATCCATCCATCCATGTCTCCGTTCCTCCATTGATGTCTCTATCCCTCCATTCAGCCGTCCTGTCCCATGCTTGATGTCTACTTGGGAAGCCCTTTCCCTCACCATGTAACCTTCCATCTGCTACCACAGTATACCAGTATACTTTTACTTTTACTTTTATTTTTCACGTATTGGTATTTTCCTTGCATGTGTGTCTGTGCACCATGTGTATGCCTGGGGCCCGAGGAGTCCAGAAGAGGATGTCAGATGCCTGGAGCTGGAGGTAGAGATGTCTGTGAGCCACTGTGTAGGTGCTGGAACTCAAACCCAGGTCCTCTGGAAGAGCAGCCTGTGCCCTTAGCTGCTGAGGGTCTTCCAGCCCCACAGTGTCCTTCTGTAGATTCTTCCTCTTATCAGATTTTCTTAGCAGCAAAAACTTAAATGTTAAGCAGTGGGGGATGTGAAATGAATCACAGGAATGTTAAATCGGGAAATAGGGCACAATTGCTAAAATGACAACATAAAATACTTTTCTGGTATGGCCTCTTTGTTTTTTGTCTGTATACAAACACTACACACAAACACATTCGTGGGGAAATTCTAAGGACACATATACTAGATGGTAACGTCTTGTCATGGGTAATTTCCATTTTTCAGTAAAGATTATAGATTACCTGTGTAGTCTGTAGTCCCTCCTCACAAAAGGACAACCCTGCTCTCAAGATGGACCTTGGCAAAGTCTGATGTACTGAAACACACATCATATGTGAGCTTCCACAGGGACCTCCTCAGTCAAAGGCGCTCAGCCAAATGAAAATGTCACAACACAGGTGTCCCAGGGGAAGGCGCTTAAGTGTTTCTGAAAGTGCACTTCACGAAGGCAGTCCCAGGGCAGGGCCATGTCATGAGGGTTGGGCTGTGGGGATGAAGGGGGCTCTGGGTCTGGGCAGGCACGTCTGCCTGTGGAAGCCTGGGCCCTGGTTGATGTCTGTTTCCTTTCTTACAGATCCTGTCGCTGGGACACGTGGTAAGTCCTCGGTTCTGTTTTCTGTCTTCCTACTCTCCTATGTAGCACCTCCCTCTCCTCCCTGTGATCTGTGGAAATATTCCGCATGCCCCTGCCACCAAGCTCAGGACCAAGTCAGGACCAGGAAAGCGCCACTGTTCCCAGAAGGCACCCTGCTCTCTCCTCTTTCCCTCTGCCCGGGGAGCCAGGTGGTCAGAAACCATGGCTCCCTAGTGTCTGGGCGCTTCTAGCTCTGTTCCAGTGGGGTGTGGATAACCAGCACACAGGATGAGAGCTCTTGTTCTCAACTGCCTTCCACTCTCCAGGTGAAACTGAGAGCTTCTGGAAGCAGAGCTCAAAGAAGCAGAGAGTAAATGACAGAGCCTGGGAAGGGTGGAGGAGGGGGTGATGACGGAGACGGAATGGTTGGTGGGGGCAGGCACAGAGTCAGAGAGGAGGGTTAAGTTCTAATGTGCTGTAGCGAGAAGGGTATCTACTGTTAGGGTTTCTATTGCTGTGAAGAGACACCACGACCACAGCAGCTCTTATAAAGGAGAACATTTCATTGGGGCTGGCTTACAATTCAGAGGCTTGGCCCGTTATCCCCATGGTGGGAAGCAAGGCATCGTGCAGGCAGACATGGTGCGGTGCGGGAGAGGGAGCTGAGAGTTCTACATCTGCAGCTGCAGGCAGCAGGAAAAGTGTGAGCTGCTGGGCCTGGCTTGAGAATCTGAAAACCCAAAGTCCACACCTGTGACACATTTCCTCAAAAAGGCCACACCTCTTAATAGTGCCACTCCCTATGAGTCTATAGGGGGCATTTTCATTCAAACTACCCCAAAGGCTAATTGTGGCTGGCAGTTAACTGTACATTTTACAGTAGCTACTATAGAGGATTTGGACATTCTCAATACAAACAGATGATGTGTGAGGTGACAGACATGCAGGTCACTCCGACCATTGCACAGTGTGTGCATGTGCTGAAGTGTCTTGTCATATGGTTCCCTGCAAATATGTACACTTATTATGTATCAAAAAAATTTCAAAGCCTTGTTAGATTAAGAAAAACAAACAATCAGAAAGACAGCTGTGTGTGCAGGACATGTGTTTTTAATCCCAGCATTCGGGAGGCAGAGGTAGGTGGATCTCTGACTTTGAAGCCATCCTATCTTCAGAGTGAGTTCCAGAACAACCAGGGCTACACAGAGAAACCCGGTGCCCGAAACCTTAAAAAAAAAAAAAAAAAACAACAAAGAAGACCTGGAAGCCCTGCCTCTCTACATAAGATTCAAGCACATATAAAACCGCACTGTCTACCTAGATTGTCTGGTACGTTGACAAGTCCTCTACTTTGTGTGGGTCTCAGGGCTTGTCTTAGTTAGGGTTTCTATTGCTGCAACAAGACACCCTGACCACAAAGCAAGCTGAGGAGGAAAGGGTTTATTTGGTTTATACTTGCACAGCACAGTTCATGGCTGAAGGAAGTCAGGACAGGAACTCAAGCAGGGCAGGAACCTGGAGGCAGGAGCTGATGCAGAGGCCACGGAGGGGTGCTGCTTCCTGGCTTGCTCCCCATGGCTTGCCCAGCCTGCCTTCTTACAGAACCCAGGAGCACACAGGCCAGGGGTGGCATCACCCACAATGGGCTGGGCCCTCCTCTGTCAATCACTAATTAGGAAAATGCCCTACAGCCGGATCTTACAGAGGTGTTTTCTCAACTGAATTTCCCTCCATTCAGATGGCCCTAGTTTGTATGTTGAGATGACATAACACTAGCCAGCACAGAGCTGCCAGGCCTGTTCTTCTGATGCCGAGAGCCATCTGCATGCAGGGGAGTAAGTGACAGGAGGCAGGGACAAGAGAAACGGAAATATATCTTGGTAAGAGATATGGATTTCTGGGGTGTCTCCTCTGCTCCCTCCCATCTTCTCTCTTGCTCTACTCCTGCTAACGATCAATGCATCCCTTCTGAGTTCTCATGGGATGGAATAAGTGGAAAGATTTAATGGAAGAATCTATCTGAGTCTGGTCCTGCACCCTGGTGCCATTTTCACCTGAGACTCAGAGCCGGGTTAGGGTCTTGGGTCTCCCTTGCCTCATACTGTCTTCTCAATTCACAATTCAACAGATCTTCCCAAGGCTGTGGTGAAACTTGAGCCCCCATGGATCCAGGTGCTCAAGGATGACAGTGTGACACTGAAGTGCGAAGCGACCCACAACCCTGGGAACTACTCTACCCAGTGGCTCCACAATGGGAGATCCATCCCGAGCCAAGTCCAGCCCAACTACACATTTAAGGCCACGGTCAACGACAGTGGAGAATACCAGTGCCAAATGGCGCAGACTCGCCTCAGCGACCCTGTACATCTGGGAGTGATTTCCGGTTAGTAGGGGCAGGCGCAAGGAAGAGCTGGGGTACGAAGAAGTTGGGGGTGGGTTTGGGGTGGATCTGTTTACTGCAAGGCTTGCAGGAAAAGGGATTGCCTGGCTTCTGGGAAGCATCACTGCAAAGGACGTTTGTCCAGTTATTTCCCTTTTAAGTAGCCCTTTTGCTTAGCGTGCATGTGCAGGGCATACGAATTCCTGAGAAATTTCTCAGAATGTGTGAATAGCTGTTTATTGAGCAAGAGAAGTTTATGGACAAAGACAGACGGCTAAATGTGACAGAAAAAGGAAGTCCCAATTTCACAGAAACCCTTCTGTTTCATGACACCCAGAAAAATGTCAACAGCCTGCCACTGAATCCAAGACCATAGAAATGGGGCTAATTTATTAAACCTTGAGTCCAGCTTTCTCAGCTCTGTTCAGCTGAGGGTGCTAATGCCTCTCTTGGGAGGTCCTGGGAAGCATGAGCATTTTCCTCCGCAAACTCCTTACCTTGCAGTCCTGGGTGGCCTTGCCTTTCTTTTTCTTCCTTCAGCTTGTGGGCACTTGAGGTGAAAATCTGTGTCTCATCCATGTCTGTATTTGCAGTGTCCATGTCCAGTGTCCAGGACAGGGCTTATTAAATCTTTGCTGAGTGATTTTTACAAGGTTTCTGGCAAAAACTAGGTTTTCCCCCACAGAAAAACCACCAGGCGACTGCATTAACTGCTACAGCTGCCCCTCTTTACTTAATTCCCTCCTATCGCCTGATGCCAGTTTTTCTTCAAAAGTGTGAGCACAGTAAGCTAATATTTGCCCCCGACCCTGCTGGACTGTAGTCCCACATTTATTACTAGTCATGAAGGGAACCAACATTTTTCTAGGTTCAAGATGTCCCACTATCCCGCAAGCAGAAGGCTCTGCGGGAACCTCCTCATCTTTGTCTCCTCAGTCAGACTGGAGTCCTTGGCTTCCCTGCTGGGAAGAGATTGCATCCTGTCTCTTTGGTTCTTACTGATGGCCCTGGGCAGCAGCTGCCCCCTCTCAGGGGAGGAAGGGAACAGGGATGTATCTTGGAAACCTGTGACACATCAAGGACTGCTGTAGCCGCAAAATCTAATCACGCCCATTCTCGTAGATGAGGAAAGCGAGGCCCAGGAGAGTTAAGTTACTTGCCCAAGACTGAAGAGCTTACAAATGGTTGGGGCTAGAACCAGAGACCAAGACTGTCTAATGCAGGCCAGGCTGTTAGTGCACAGGCGGTGGCACTAACCTGCCTCTAGGGGCCTAGGAACCGCTTATGTCATCATCTGCCACCACCGCCAGGTACCTATCAGGTGTGTGCAGGATATAAGGACCCCCACCACCCCATCTTTCCCTCCCCTTCCCTCCTCTGTCCTTCTCTGTCCTCATAGTTCTGTCCCCATCTGTCTGTCTGTCTGTCTGTCTATGTGTCCAATCACCCATCTGCCTCTGTCCCTCCTCTTGGAGGCCCTAACTCCTCTCCTCTTCCCTTCTCCCAAATAAACTTCCTTATACCAGATACGCTGTGTGCCATTAACCATTATCACAACACAGTAGATGGTGGTGCAGGCTTTTAATGCCAGACCCTGGGAGGCAGAGGCAGGTGGATCAGGTAAATTTGAGGCCGGCAGAGTCCACAACAAGCGTTCTAGGACTGCCAGGTCTACACGGAGAAACCCTGTCTGGAAAAGCAAAACAAAACAAAACAACAACAACAAGAACAAACACAAAAATTTTTTTTCTGATGTTAAACTAAAGCTCTTTCCCTTAGCCGACCATATTCTACCAGGAAGCGTGACCTGGGTCTCAGAGCTGAGCCAAGGCCCTCTGAATACTAGGGTCCTTTTGTGTCTTCCAGACTGGCTGCTGCTCCAGACCCCTAAACTGATGTTTGAGGAAGGTGAAACCATCAGGTTAAGGTGCCATAGCTGGATGAACAAATGCCTGAGAAGGATCCTGGTCTACCAGAATGAAAAGACTGTGAAATTTCATCTTTTCAATGTTACCTTCTCCATCCCAAATGCCAACCACAGTCACAGTGGTGACTACTACTGCCAAGGATTTCTAGGATGGTCACAGTTCTCATCGAAGCCTGTGACCATCACTGTGCAAGGTATATAGGCTCTCTGGAGATGTTGGAAAGGGAGAAGAGGAGATAGACAAAGGCTGAAATTGTATAACCCCACATGGAGATGCAGAAATGCCACAGAAGCAAACTAGGCTTTGAGGCAAAGGGGAGAGGTGTGGAGATCTTGACAAATGGTGGCAAGTGGGCTCAGCCCAGAGCTCTTCACTTGCAGGTGGTGGGTGACAAGGCTGCCAGGCAACAGTGAAACAGGACCTTATCATTGGTGCATAGTTTATCTAAGCTCCTGGACACTCCTAAGAGTTGAAGAGTAACTTCTTCTTACACCTTGTGTAATACTCATTCAATCATGAAGTGGCACCACCAACTCTGGGAGGCTTCAGATCCATCCACTGCCTCTGAGGACTGTCCCTCCTGCTACTACTCTGTCACCAGTGTCCCTTCATTAGTTTGGTGGAAACACTTGGTGATGAGGGAGTCTGTTCATAGAAACCTATGCAGATGAGGTTTCAGGGTAATGTACTACAACTATGAGTGACCCAGACATAGCAACTCTACGTGACAAACACTGGGGCATCGCTTTGAAGGAGGGGCGGATTCACATGGATTACTTATTACTTGTCATTTTGTCTGTTTTCTCCAGGACCCAAATCCAGCAGGTCTTTACCAGTATTGACAATTATAACTGCTGTCACAGGAATTGCCGTAGCGGCCATTGTTATATCCTTGATCTGTCTCAAGCGAAAACAAGCTCCAGGTTGGTGGCTCTCTCTGGTCTCTCTTATTATCAGCTCCTACTCAGCTGGGGCTAGCTGGGGATTAGAGACTCATTTGCTGTTGATACAGTCTCATCGTCCTCATTCATCTACTTACAAATCCATCTGCTGAACAAGACTTGAACAAACTGGATGATGTGCCATGGACTGTGCTAGGTACTGAAGTGTTTGGTTCCATTTCTGCCCTCAGCTGGTTCTCAGCATTGTGAGGAACACGGACACACACGTGGATGCTTATAAGAAGTGATTAGAGTAATGAAATGATAGAGACATGATTATGATCTGTAGGTTGTAGCCGATTTCTGTATTCCCAGGGCAGTAAGGCAAAAGGCAGTCTGAGGCCAGGGCCAGGGCCACGGCTCAGGTGCTACAGGTGCTGGCAGTATAAGCCCTGTGGTCCTACTGCAATCTCTGGTACCCAAGGTCAGGTGGGAAGGGAGAACTGATCCCACAAAGTTACCCTCTGACCTTCATAGATGTGCTATGGTGTGCACCGCGCCACAACCCCCTCCCCAACAATAAATAAGTTAGAAGGTCTTTTTCAAGGAGTCTGAAGTTAGCGTGGGCTGAAGGATGAGTTTGAAGCCAGCCTGTGCTACGTAGCAAGACCTTGCCCACATACAAAAAAGAGAGAAGGGTCCATAACCTCATGTGTTAGTCAGCTTTCTGTGACTATAACTAAGTACTTCAGATAATCCTCTTATGAAGAAGAAAAGATGCTAGGCATGGCAACAGGTAAATAATTTTAGCATTCAGTAGGCCAAGTTTAAGATCTTGTCTTAAGTAAGTAAATAAGCATGAAAGTTTATTTTAGTACAGCTTTGTAGGACTCTGTCCATTATTGTTTTGTTTTCTTTTGGCCTTATTGTTTTGGGCATGTAACAATCAATAATATCACAGGGGATATACACAACAGGACAGAACTGCTTACCTTACGGCCAGTAAGCAAAGAGATCAAGGAGGAGACTGGGGAATCCCACAGTCTTCTTCAAGAGCATGTCTCTGATGACCCAAAGACTTCCCGCTAGGCCCATAACGTTAAAGCCTTGCTTTTTCCCAATTATCCAACCTGGTGACCAAGCATTTAACACATGAGATTTTAATGGACATCTCCCATGCAAACATTGGCAGGAAGCCTGGCTGGGGCAGTGTCCTGTCCAGCAGGACCAGTAATTACGGGGTCTCGAGGGGAGCCATACCTGTGAGATGGGACTAAAAAGAGAGAGCCGAGACCAAGTAGAACTCCTATCAAGGTCTGTTTATTGAATTGAAAGCAAAAGCTTATATAGGGTGGAGGCAGGAGCCAAGCATTAGGGGAGGGGTCTGAGAATGCCTCTAGGTGATCTCAGCAGGGGAACATCCTGTGGTTCATCTCGGAACAATTCCTATCTTATCTTAGCTAACTATCTCTTGGAAAGTCCTGAGCTAACCTGTTAAAAAAACATCTGCATGGGGTAAAAGGAGGAAGTTAACTAACCTGCTAAATAACATCCGCAGAGGTTGAAAGGAGGAAGTTTAGCTTTGGAGCGGGGCATCAGTATTTTGCCTTAGCCAGTAGATTCTTTTAGCCTTGAATGACCCTGGGTTGGCTCCGGACATTAGCTCTGCTTTCAGCAAGGCCCATGCTCCTCAGCTGGGCCATGTGGATCCACACTCAGGATCAAACCAGGTCTACAAAAAATGTCTGTCACAACCAGATTCACTTCCTTGCCTGGCTTTGCTCGCTCTGGTATAAACACATTCACAAGGCATCTGCACGGCTTGGTGCTGGGGCTGGTGGTTTCCCCTAAAGGCGTCATTAGCTGCTGGGATTCCTAAGAAGTGTATAAAAGGGATGGAGGGCAGGGGGAGTTTCTGAATTATGTCGTGGGGCAGAATTTGGAAGATGGCAAATGGGGCTCTTTGTGTCTAGGGATCCAGTGAAGAGACTGGAGGCATTGTCTCAACCTCCCCCCCCCCAAATGCTACTGGGCCTGCTTTTCATACTGGCAAAGGGAACCCCGCCCCCCCTCTTCCATCCTCCCTCTCTTTCTTCCTTTTGTTTTTCCTTCTCCCTCTTCTCTCTATTTTTCTTTTTACATAGAGCACCCGGTTCTTCGGTGCTTCAAGAAGAATAAACTCGACTTGTCCAATATGGAAAAGACCATTTTGTTCTCTCCCTACCGTCTGTAGCAAGCAAAACTCTGGACTTTATTTCACTCTGATCTAAACACTTGCCCATTCTCCAACTTCCCAGAGCCTCAGAGCTGCCTGATTTGCTGCTAGGGAAGTTTAGTGATTGTCTGAAAAGGATGTAACAAGCGTCTGTTTGCCTTTGCCAGCGTGGCCAGTGGGGAAGGCTGCGTCCCAAGACGGTCAGGGAAGGGCTGTATGGCTGCACTGTGTGGCCCGATGGCCTGGGTTGGGGTTGGCAAGCCTTGTCTTAGCTCGGCTTTGGGCTTTAGTTTTGCAGCCTCCATGACAGCACACCAGGCCCTCTTTTCCAGCAGTGCCCAATGTGATCACTTTTTTTTCTACCCACAGACAATCCTCCTGATCATGATGAACCTGCCAAAACTGAGGTGAGTGAGCCCAGGCGTGTCCCCTTCCCTCCCCCTGCTCTGCTCTCCCTGCCACCCCTCTGCAGCTCTGATGGCTCATTTCTGCTTCCTCTAGGCCGAGAACTCCATCACCTATTCAATTCTCAAGCATCCCAAAGCTCTGAATGAAGAGGAGGAGCATGATTACCAGAACCGCATCTAATCTCTTTTGTCTTGGCTTGGGACTGGGAAAAGGCGACCAGAGAGGCCAGGATCTAGTGTCTCCTGGTCAAAGGGATGCTGTAGATACTAAAGAGGAGGTCCAGAGTCACCTCTGTGAGTCCCGACACCAGCAGACCGTGGTTGACTGTCCTAACAAAGTGCATGCCTTACCACCTCCCAACTCAAGATTCCTCTGCTATAGATCCACACAGCCAATAAAATTAACCAACCTGCGCCAGGCGTGGTGGTGCACGCCTTTAATCCCAGCACCCGGGAGGCAGAGGCGGGCAGATCGCTGTGAGTTCGAGGCCAGCCTGGTCTACAAAGTGAGTCCAGGACAGCCAAGGCTACAAAGAGACCCTGTCTTGAAAAACCAAAAAAAAAAAAAATTAACCCACCTATTGTCATTAAGAGACTGCATCAACACAGGAACTGCTTATATTCCAGGATACATGAGAACAATTATGTTAGGACACGTGATCTAAGTGATGATAAAATAGACTTGTACCAACATGTCAAAAAGGGGATGCTTCAGGCAGCCAGAATAAATGATAAGCGAATTTTATCTTCTGTAAAGGTCATATGTTAATTTTATAGTAAAAAACTGTAAAGACAACATTCTGTTTACTTTTTCAAGGCTGCAGTGATTGGAGTGTAGACAGAGCTCCCTGGGATTTGTTGGTCTTCTGTGAGAAGAATCTTGAGGAGATGGGTGAATTTTTCCCAGGGGAGACATAAGCATCTCAGATAGGGTGCTCATGACAAACCAAGTCTCTTTTGGGTATAATGATAAACTGGTGAGTTTATCGGGCCTATTTATGGGAACGTAGTGAAGGGTTCCTTACAGGGGTGTGGGTGACCTTGAAACAGTAGTCTTAGCACAGATGGCAACTTCCTCACAGTTACATAGATGCTGACCACCCCCTGCCCCCCTTCAGTTGTTAAATGAATCAATAAATAAAACTTTCCTCTCAGTTTCCGGGAGATTGCATCTTCTTGCATGCTGGTCCAGTGTTCTACCATGGAGGTATCTGGCCCAGGTGCTATCTGATATTCTGAATACTGTGGCCTGGATTTGTTCCCCTGAAGCCATGTACTGGAAACATAACCACCAAATGCAACAGAGCTGGGAGGTGGGGTCCGCTGTGGGTGACGAGCTCACAGGCAGTGCGCTGTGGGCGCAGATTCCTTTGGTGTCTTTTAGGCTCTGTCTCCCCTTCCTGCTCCATTTCCCCCTTTTAAACCTATGGGACGATACAGCAAGAAAGCCTTTTGTTGGCTCTGTTTATTAACAATTAAACTTTATTAAACAAAGATTAAGCTTTGTCACAGCCTTTACCAGAGTCTGGTCCCTCAGCCTCGAACTTCTCGGCCTCCAGAACCACATGTTAATAAGGAATTCCCCGAGTCCGTGGGATTCTGTCACAGCAACCTGGGGAAGGCCTTCTGAATCTCAACAGTACAATAAGAACCTACTTGTTATTTTTCCTTGAACCCTTGCCAAATTTATCTAAAATTCTTAAATGCTTTAGAAAAGATCAGAATCTAAATCCAGTTGGAATTTGGTGTAAGGTAAGCACGTAAATTAATTTCTACCTGTCTTGGGGTCAGTTATTCCAATGTCGTTTCTTTAACAAATGGCTGGAAATGCTGCCAGTGCCACTAACTTCCCCACACACGTCTACATCCGCTGCCAGCCTCTCTTCTGTGGCCTTATTCCATTTGTGTTTTTCCTGCCTCAACAGTATGCACTTATTTACTGTAACTTTATAGAATATTTTGACACATAGAAAGCCCAATTTTCTTTTCTTTTCTTTTTTTGTTTTTGTTTGTTGTGTGGTTTTTTGTTTGTTTTTGTTTTTGTTTTGTTTTGTTTTTGAGACAGGTTTCTCTGTGTAGCCTTGGCTGTCCTGGACTCGTTTTGTAGACCAGGGTGGCCTCAAACTCACAGTGACCCACCTGCCTCTGCCTCCCGAGTGCTGGGATTAAAGGCGTGCGCCGCCACCACCCGGCCCAATTTTCTCTTAATAGTTTGTTTCAATATTTTCTTGGCTGTTGTACTGTTTCCCTTCCAGATGGACTGTAGACTGCCACATACCATAGGGTGTTGGGAGAATTCCACTGTCACGCCAATTATTTGGGTAAGGTTTGACATCTGTGTTATACTGAGACCTCTCCAGTTACAGCTTCTTGTTTGTTTAGATAACAGACTGCTCCTATAGCATATGGCCTTTTATTTTTATTTTATTTTATTTTGTTTTTCGAAACAAGGTTTCTCTGTATAACAGCCCTGGCTGTCCTGGACTCATTTGTAGACCAGGCTGGCCTTGAACTCGCAGAGATCTGCCTGCCTCTGCCTCCCGAATGCTAGGATTAAAGGTGTGTGCACCAACACACCCGGACCCTATAACATCTTTTATTGCACTACAGCCTAGACTACATTTTCCCCTTTCATATCACTATTACTTTATTAGAATTTTCTATTGTTTTTGAAGCCAATTTTGAAAATGTGTTTTTGTCCTGGAAAATCACACATTTTATTAATTGGTATTTAGTCAAATGCTGTTACCCCCTTTCTTTTCTTTCTCTTTCTTCCTTCTTCTTTATCCCCCCCCTCTCTGTCAGAATCTCATGTAGCCCAGGCTAACCTCAAAATCACTATACATTGCAGTGCCCCCACTACTTGTCTAGGCTACAGCCTGCAGATTGAAAAGACAATACAACAATGGGTCATTCATGCTAAAAGAATGTCATTTATTGGAAGTAACAGAGCTGCTTATATAGGGGAGGAACCAGCAATCCAACAGCACTGTGGAAAGTTCCCAAGAGGAGGCAAACCAAGGCCCAAATAATGAGACTCAAAACAAGGAAAATGAAGGCAACCAGTGGAGCACAATGGTTCAACTGCAGAGAAAAACAAGTAATGGTCAGTACCAGCACAGCTGCAGTTCCCCACGATACATAGCTGAGGATGGCCTTACTAGTCCTGCTTCCTCTTCTCAGATGCTGGAATTACAGTTATGTGGTCCTGAGGCTCATGCTCAGGGTTTCCTGCCACTGAGCTATCCCCCAACCCAAATCCAACCTCTTCTTGTTTTCTTTTGTAATAATCTGTGTGTTTATACTCATGGACTCCTCCCCCATTTCTAGCTTCTGTCTTTTATCAGGATGACTTGGTTGAGAATAACAGGAAGTCATGGTTAAAATTAAACAATAAGGAAATCGATTATCTCTCATAACAAAAAGTCCAGAGACAGAGACATGTGGATGTTAGAGACAACTTGAAAGAGTCGGTTTCCTCTTTCCAACATGAAGGTTGGATTTAGGTCATCTGCCTTGGAGGCAGTCACTTTTACCCACTGAAGCATCTTGCTCAATCTCAAACATCATGATCACCTCATTATTTTATGTATATGGGGTTTTTTTTTTTCTGCAAGAGTGTCTGTGCACCACATGTGTGCTTGGTGCCCTTGGCAGCCAGAAGAGGGCATCAGATCTCCTGGAACTGGGGTTACAGGTGGTTGTGGGGCACTGTGTGGGTGCTTGGAATCAAAACCTAGTCCCCTGGAATAGGAAAAATGTTTGGCTTCTAGATTAGTCAGAATAGACAGTCTGAAAGTTTGTATGTGACTGGTTGGTGGTCTTTGGTGATGGGATTTAAATAAAAGTTCCAACCTTGTCTTTTATTGGCTTCCTTATCAGCTGTTAACTGTTTTTTTTTCCCCCCCCTCTCTTTGTAAATTACATTGAGGGCATTTCTGATTTTATTTCTTTCATCAAATGACGTTTACAATGAAGACAACACCAGAGGAGATTTTTCCAAACAGCCAGGAGGCCCTGGTGGGGGCAAGACCTACTATACAGAATCATAGGCAAGTAGAACTCAGTTACATTGTACGCAGATGAGCAAGATGCCTAACAGAGGTTACTGGGCTTTTGTTTCATAGATATTTATGTTCTTCTCTTTTCTTCTTTCAGACTTAATCCGTTCCTTCTCAGCATTCATTGGTTCACATAAGCGTCTTCCCTTCTTTCCTTGGAACTCTCAGAACCCATGTGTTTTACTCCCTAAGAATACAGATAGGGTCCCTTGTATCTTTATAGTGCAGCAGTTACTTTTCTTGTTGGTGGCGATAAAATACCCCACTAAAGCAACTCAAGGAAAGAAGAATGCATCTTGGCTTGTGGTTTGAAGAGCCACAGTCCATCATGGTGGGAAGAACTATTGTAGCAGGAGTGCAAGACAGCTGGTCAAATTGTGTTTTGGTCAGAAGCACTGGCACTCCATTAGCTTCTTCCTTCTTTCCTCTATTTATTTTTTATTTTTTGCAAGCCTAGCTTTTTAGTTTATTAGTCCTCTTCTTAGAAATTGTCACCATCACAGCAGATCAAGTCACCACACAATCTCCACCTCCTTTGCTTTCCCCAGCACTGACACTAGCCTTTTGCTGTTCTCTGGAGGTCTTTTTCTCTTCATAAAGGTCATGCCTTGAAAAATCTGTGTTTGGGCTCATTCTTCTCTGCATGAGCCATAGAGCCATAGATCACGCCAAACTCAGCTGTCTTGCCACCAGCAACCCGAGTACAAAGATGACCTTTGAGGTGGTTTTGTAGCTTTGGGCTAGCTTTTCCCGAACTTCTGCCTTTGATACCGTTGCCTTCCCAGAACGAAGGACATCAAAGACCATTTGTTTTCTCCAAAGCAGAGAGTGACTGAAAATCCAGTCAAGTTGACAAGGAAGGCTGACCATCGCATGCAGTGTCCTATTTATTTATATCTAGACCAAAGTTGGCTTGAGGCACTTTTGAAAATGAGCCATCAGATTTTATTTCAAAAAGAAAGAAAAAGCAAAGAAAAAAACCAGACATTTATCTAGAAGTCATGAATACGATGACAGAAACATCAACACATTTGTGTCTTTTCACAATAAATTCACAAGATGTGGTTGGTTTGTTGGCAACAATTTGCCAAGTAGTTCCTCTTTCCTTGGCAGCTGCCTATACAGATGCAAGTTCTTTTGTTCTAATCTTAATTACTAATATTAACACTCAGATCACTCACACATTACACATCACACTGTGAATCTATAACCTATCTTCTATCTATTTATTATCTATCCACCTACCTACCTGTCTAATCTGTCTGTTTGTAGGTTACAGGATGGTTGCAAGGAGTTAAGAGGCTCCTGAAAAGTTCTAAAATTTTCAGAGCAAACCTGAGAGGCTGAAGCTGGGACACTGATGAGTATGTGAAGTCTCTTCAGGAATAAGGCTGAGGGTCTGCTGGGAACACTGTGCCCACTATTGCTGTAGAGTCAGGACGCAAGGTCAGAGCTGAGCTTCAGGAACAACGTGTTGGACCATGGAAGCTACAGAAGCAAAGAGCAGGAGGTGGTCCACATGAAAGAACAAGAGGCCAGATGGATGGGTGACACTCCAGGTAGGCTGTGCCAACCTTGTTGAGCTGAAGCTCCAGGGACAGTCAGGAGTTCTCTGGCTGTCAGTCCTTTGGCAAACACTAGATGGTCAAATGACAGGTTGGGGAGGCCATTGTCATTGCAACGCTAGGAGTCCTCCCTTTCATGGGTTCAGATGAAGGACGGAGGGTGCCTTGTCCTCAGTTTGATGGGTCTAATAGGTTCTTGGGCCTGGTTTCCTTGATACGGTTCTCATACCCCCATGTTCCCACAGTTCCAGTTTGTTTTGATAAATGTATAGGGTGATGTAAGTTTGATTTTTTTAACAACTGTATTTTATTATGAACTTATTAAATGAATTTACCTCCATTACAACCCGACTAACCCAAACAATAGGAAAAAGAGATTAAAGAAAACAATAATGACATTTTAAGGATATTATGTCTGAGGAACGAATCTCCTGGCGTAGTCAGCAGGACCTCAGCAAACCAGCAATCCCACCAAAGTTGCTGCTGGAACCTGGAGCAACCGGAACCTGAAGCCTCAGCTGGAGTCCAAAGCCTTGAAGCCTTCCCTGGAGCAGGTCTCTCTAGGAGCCTCTCTGGAGGTGCAGGGATGAGCAGCCAAAACAGTCCCAAGTCCTCTTTCCCCAGCCTCTTGTTTTGGGCTCTTATATATATCTTCTCTCAGAGCAACAGCCAAGCTCCCCCACGAAGGGGTTCGATTTCTAAAGGGAAAAACATCCTGCTCTCTAACAAATCTGTTCCCCATCTCACACTTGGGATCAACACAAAAACATGTTTATCTCTCCTTCAGGGTGGCACCTTATCCATCTGTGCCTGTGGGTGGTACTGGAATGATGGTGTTGTTTAGGTGCCCATCAAGGTACAGAGTCACCCTACTTCTGTAAGAAATTAACATTTGAGTCAGTAGTTTGGGGAAAGAGGATCTGCCCTCATCCACTGTGGGTGGTCCACACCCATTCCATTCACAATCTGGAGAGCAGAAAGGCAGAGAAGAGGGGTATGCGTTGGGGGGGCCTGACTTCTCAGTTTGAGCTGAGCCCTCCATCTTCTCCTGCCCTCAGATAGCAACACTGTTGCCTCTCACTTCTTCTTCAGGTTTAGCTGGAGAAACCACAGACTTCCCTGGCATCCCGGCTTTGGGACTTCAAGTGTACAGCAAGCTTTCCTGGTTCACCTGCCTGCAGAAAGCAGGTGGCGCTTGCTGGTCTTCGTAAGCACAAGGGCCAAAATCTAGAATAAGTTCCTCATATATTAATATTAGTTTCATTTCTATGCAGAGCTCTGAATGAGGCAATCTGGGGAAGTGTTTAGCATTTTCCTTAAGTTTAAAAACAAAGCCAGATATGGTTCATGCCTGTATAGCACCCAAGAGGCTGAGGCAGGAGGATTGTTGTGAATTCAAAATCAGCCTGGGATAGATGTGAGTCCTAGGCCAGTGTGATCTACAGTGTAAGACCCTGTGCCAAACCATTAAAAGAAAAGGGGAAGGGGGCTAGAGGAACTGCTCAGTGGTTAAGAGCATGGGCTGCAGAGGACATGGGTTCAATTCCCAGCACCCACATGGTTGCTCACAACCATCAGTTGCTCCAGTTTCAGGAGACCTGTTGCCCTCTCTCTGGCTTCTGTAGGTGCACATTCAGACACAGAAGATTCAAAAAGCAGCACTTGGGAGGCAGAAGCAAACTAGTTTCTGTGATTTTTGAGGCCAACCTGTTCTACCCAGTGAATTCCATGACAGCCAGTGACACAGAGAGAGATTCTGTCTCAAAAAAGCAAAATAAATGTATAAAGTAAAAAATAGTAAAGTATATAATACATAGCTAAATGTACCTGTAAGGATCCAGCCTGTCCACTTTAAGGTACACAACATAAATAAAAGCTGGTATCCGTGAAATAATGTGTAGCTAAGAGTACATAACACCTTTGTTTGTCACAGCCATAATTAGAAACAGTCCAATGGCTAACTAGTGCATCAATGGATAAGCCAAGTGTGATATAACCATACACCATGAAAAGAGGTAATGACAGATGCAACAACAATGCATCTGTAAGCTGTTATACTGAGTGAAAAAAAAGACAAAAAATGTGCTTTATAATTTATACAAAATTACAGCAGAAAACATGCTATAAGACATAGTGACAGTCAAAAAATCAGTGGTTCCTTGGAGAAGGTGAAGATTTTGCAGAGGACCATGAGAAAGATCTCAGGAGCCACTCCTTTGTTTATCTTATTGTGGCAACAGTTTCACATTGCATACTTTATCCAACTTCATCACAGTCTACTATTTAAACGTGTGTATTGTGTGTATGTCTTTATATCTCAATAAAGTCTTCTTAAAACACACAGAGTAGGGCTGGGGAAAGAACACAGTCTGTGAGTGCTTGTCTTACAACCATAAGGACCTGAGTTTGACCTCCAGTGCCCACATTAAACAAACAAACAAACACCTGGTATGGTGTCGCACACTTGTGATCCCACTGCTGGGAGGTGGAGACAGGAAGTTACTGGCCAGCCAGCCCACTTTAATTGGTAAGACCCAGGTCCGGGGGAGAAAGACCTAGGGAGATCATTTCTGAGGAATGACAGCCTCGGTTGACATCAGGCATGCATAGGCACCTGCTAATACATAAGCACATATGCCCTCCATATGCCCCCAGATAGAAAAGAATGCAGGAGAGTCACAAACTGAAAAGCATTCATAGCACATACAATTGAGAAATGATTCATATTTAAAACAACTATAGATTCCTGAGCTGATGAAATGGCTCAGTGGGTAAGGGAGCTTGTAGCCGAGCCAGACACCCTGAGTTCAACCCACAGGATGTGGTAGAAGGAGAGAAGCAACTGCTACAAGTTGTCTACATGTGCTGTGGTCCTTGCACACACAAACATGCACGAACAAACACTCATGCACACTCACACACACCAACACCTGCACACACGACACACACACAGGCCCTCTAGAATCAGACCCCGGAACCAGCCACGCCTCCACATCCTACCCTAGAGTGCCTTCCACACACAGCCTGGCTCTCTCCCTAGGGACACTGGCCTCTCTGTGTCCAGGCCTGAAGCACGTGATTCACCTAGGACCTTGTTGTCCCTCCCATGCCAACACGGGAAAGTCAGCGTGGGGACGAGCGTGCCTTCTTTCCCCTAGCCTCCTCTGCACCACCACAATGCAACTTGTCTAGACCCTTGATAGCTTCCCAGCTCCCGACCAGAGCCAGGGGTGCGTGGATCCCAGCAGGGCGGTGGTTCCTACAGGTCTCATCTGTGACCTGGTGACGCGAACCCTGACCTCTCATGTCCCTGTGTCTGGCTTGCTCATCCCAAGCCATCATACAGTGGGACATCTGCTGTGACTTTGGCCCTTCAGGACATTACTCTGGGTCCTCCTCCACTGTGAGGGGAGTGGTACGGTAGGGTCAGGGGGAGGAGACAGACTGAAGACAGAGACGGACAGACAGACAGACAACAAACGGAAGTGGACGCAGGTGAGAAGCTGGCCAGAGAGGTTTGAGCATGCACAATTTAATCCATGGTCCTCCTGCCCTCACTTGCAGGTCCTGGCACTGACCTTGGCATTCTGAGACCTGGCATGGTTCAGGATGATATTATGTTGTGCAGGTCTCCTCACCGCCCTAGCCAGAGTGAAGAGCCAGGCTGCTGACCCTCTCTTGTGAGCTCACTCTGCAGACAGACTCTGTCCCCACACCTTCTCCAGCCTCCCAGCAGCTGCAACCTGTGTCCCGACCTCTGATCTTTGCGCTGACTGCCTTGGGATGCCTTCCCACAAAGGAAAGCCCTCACTCATCAGACACCGAGACACACCACCTGCCGCTGGAGAAAGGCCCTTGCTCACCGCAGGCAACTGGCTGGCCTCTTCCCCTGTCAGTCTCTGAGGGGCTGCTCTCTGTCTTGGACAAAGGCGAGTGGGAGTGGTGGGGACCACTGCAGCTTTGCCCAGGTGCCCAGCAGGGTGGCTTCTACCCTTGACTTTAGGCTGCAGTCACAGCTCAAACTGGAGAGCTGACCCAGAGCAGCAGAGACAGCATGGCCCTGCTGGGGGCATGAGGTCCCCCTAGCAGCTGCTGAGGCTGTTGTTTCTGGCAGCAGTGAGGGAGGAGGAAGTGGTGGTGGTGTGTGGCTCTATTATTTCTGCTGCTGGTTCTGCTGTTGCTCCTCCTCCTGCTTTTACTGGTCCTGCTGCTGGTGATGCTGATGTTGTTGCTGATGCTGTATGGTGGCAGAAGGGTGACAGGCAGTGGAAATGAACAACAGCTGAAGCAGCCCAATCTCAGGCAGCAGGCTGCTGGGACCATCTCCTGGGGCTCCCACCCATTTCTGAGTAGCGACCAGGAACAAGGCTTTGTTGGGGTTGTTCTTGTGATCAAACATGGTGACCCAAAGCAACTTGGGGTAAGAATGGTTTGTTTCTCATTACAGCTCATAAGTGCCATACTGGTGGGTGCGGGCATGGGGAAGGGTGGTCACATGAGGGGTAGAGTGTATGAGTGTTGTGAAGTCGGGGTGTGGGGTTGTTCACTTGATGGTTGGAGGGTGGGGTGGGACCCAGAGGCAGGAACTGATGCAGAGGCTGTGGGTGAGGGCTGCTTGCTGGCCTGCTCAGCCTGCTCTCTTATCCAACTCAGACCCACCTGCCCATGGATTGGCACCGACCACTCACCCCGACCCTCCTCACTTGCCTATAGGCCCACTTCATGAAGGAATCGCCTTACTTCAGATTCCCTCTTCTCAGGTGTGTCTAGGTTTATATCAAGATGACCACTGTCCACCTGGCTCACAAACAGGTCCCTTACTGAGCCAGAACCTTCTCTTTCTTGCTCATCCCCAAGAGCTCAATATCACCATTTAAAACAGAGAGAACTGTATCCCACAGCCTATAACAGTGCAAACCTTCAAGGTTCAGTCTCTGAAAACACCCAGAGACCCTGTCAAGCCTGTTGTTCCCTGGCTGTCTTGTGGGTCCCACTTCCCCAACACTGTCTAACTGGACTTTTGCAACTTCTGTGGCTTCTTCTTTCTTCCTCTCTTCTCCACCTCTTCTTCTTCTTTTTCTTCTCTTTCAACTCCATACCCTGAGATTGCAGTGAAAACCAGGCAGAGATGAAAGGAGGAGGCGTCTTTGTTAGAACACTTCCTGTTGATCAGGGGCTGCCAGGTCTGTGGGGCAAGTTTGATCTTCACCATCAAGAAAACCAACTCAGCCTCTTGCTCCTTGTCCTCCTCCTGCTGCTGCTTTCAATCCTCATGGTACAACTAATACTACAGCTACAGCTACAGCTAAGCTACAGCTACAGCCACAGCCACTGCTACAGCTACAGCTTCTGCTACAGCTACAGCTACTGCTACAGCTACAGCCACAGCCACTGCTACAGCTACAGCTACAGCCACAGCCACAGCTACAGCTACACCTACACCTACAGTTACAGCTACAGCCACTGCTACAGCTACACCTACAGTTACAGCTACAGCTACAGCCACAGCCACTGCTACAGCTACAGCTACACCTACAGTTACAGCTACAGCTACAGCTACTGCTACAGCCACAGCCACTGCTACAGCTACAGCCACTGCTGCAGCCACAGCCACTGCTACAGCTACAGCCACTGCTACAGCTACAGCTACAGCTACTGCTACAGCTACTGGAGGGGCGAGGAAGTAATATTGATACTGAACCAAGGTATCAATATCAAATCACTATGTGTGTTCTGTAGCTGCTTGGCCCCTTGTAGGGTCCAGCTTGACTCAAGGCCAGCCAACCTATGCTGAGGGTCCAGCTGTATCTAAAAATAGTCCACTACCCCTACCCCTGGAATGTACTTACCCCTCCTAGCTAGCCTGCTAAATTCTACTTTTACAAAAAAGATATAAAGCCGGGCGTGGTGGCACACGCCTTTAATCTCAGCACTCGGGAGGCTTCGAGGCCAGCCTGGACTACAAAGTGAGCCCAGGACAGTCAAGGCTACACAGAGAAACCCTGTCTCGAAAAACAAAAAACAAAAAAAAGATATAAAAAGCACTTGTGCCTGCTTTCAGGGGTCGGCAGTTTGAAAGAGCTTGTCAGACCTCGATGCGCATCAATTCAATAAAATTCCTGTGTGTATTGCATCGACATCGGACTCCATTTCTCTCTGGGGACTCCAGGTATAGACTAGAGATCTCTCTGGAGGTCTCAGTCTTACACTACTGCTACTACTGCTACAGCTACTGCTACAGCCAATGCTACAGTCACTGCTACAGCTACAGCTACAGCCACTGCTACAGCTATTGCTACAGCTACTGCTACAGCTACAGTTACTGCTATAGTCACTGATACAGCCACTGACACAGCTACTGCTTAGTCTTCCTCTTCCTCTTCTTTTTCTTTTTATTGTTTCTTTTCAATCTTCTTTTTGTCCTTCTGCTGCTGCTTTTATTTCTCCTTCTTCTCATTACTTCTATTTCCTCATCATCTTCCATTTATTTTTCCTCTTCCTCTCCATATTCTTCTACTCCTTCTTTTTTCTTTTTCTTCTGGGTCCTCTAAACCTTCTTGTCCTGATTCATCTTTTTTTTCTCCTTCCTCATCTGTTTCTCCTTCTCTTATTCCTTCATCATCTTCTATTTCTTTTTCTTCTTCCTATCCCTCTCCTTCTTCTATTTATTCTTCTTACACTTGCAGTTCATCTAAACCTTCTTCTGCTTCTTCTTCATTTTCTCCTTCCTATTCCTCTTTAAATCCCTCTCAACAATTCCTCCTCTTCCTCCTCCTCCTCCTCCTCCTATTCAGGACGACTTACCAAGCAGCAGCCAACTGCAACAAACCAAATGGCCCCAACAACTCCCATCAGGTCTCAAGGAACTGAACCTCCCTGGAACAGCCGCACTATGGCATATTAATTAATTGTTTCAAAAAGGCGTTTCTTCTTCTCCTCCTCCTCCCTCTTCTTCTTCCTCTTCTTTTTGGTGCGTGGAGGAGGACAGCGAGGTACAGGGAATTCTTCATACCAAAACACCTAATCTACTATATGTGTTACATAAAGCAAGAACACGAGGCCCCTGCAAGGTACTATTTGCAGAAATTACTCAATAATCCAAGAAATTCCAGTGGTGCCAGGACTATCTTGTGACCAAAACCCATGCAATGGCTGTAACCTTTCTTCAGGAGACGAACTCTCTAGATGACAGAAAACAGTCGGTCTGGGTTTTCTGCAAGGACTTCTTCAAAGGACTTCTAGACAACTCTTCATTCTGATGTCTACCCTAAATGCAGTGAAAACTAACTCTTTCACTAGAACATTTACCCCAGATATCATGTTTCCAGTGGGGTTCCAGTACACAGGACCACCTGGGCAGGGGTGACACGCCCTGGCCACAACTTCCCATGACGGAACCTCATCCCTACCCGCAGTGGGCTGACCGACAGCAATCGCTAATCCGACCACACCATAGGTGCGGGCACATCCTATGGAGACATTTTTCTCAAGTCAGAGTCCCCCTTCACAGAGACATCAAGTTTTTAAAACCGATCTAAGACAGAGCCGAACCTGCATCCTTGCAGTCAGCATGCAGTGTCCCCTGCTTGGACACCTGCTGCCCTAGGCTTGCCCAGTGCCTATTTTCCAAGGTCTTCTCTCCCCACAGGACTGACCCGGGGTCACCTTGAGGACAGACCCTTCTTGGATGCGGGTTCCTACCGGTGCCTCCCGGTGCTTCGGACTGGGAGGGGTTCAGGGACAGAAGTGGGGTGGAGTCTGCTGAGGGTAAGGCACAGTCTGGGCGCTCTCAGGATCTGCTAGTACCTCCCACTGTGCCTCTGGCTGAGGTGGAGTTCAACCCTGTGCCCCAACTGGCTGGCATGGTCAGGGCTGATGGGCCCTGGCAGGGGAGTGGGAGGGCACAACCGGCGAGAGGTTCTGCTCCAATTTCCGGACTCACACGCGCGCCAGCGTCCCCCCTCTCCAGAACCCCAAGAAACAACCGCTCACTTTGGCCTCAGCTCGCCCAAGCCTCTCTGGGGGCTTGCAGGGAAATCGTGGCGACTTCCTGGGGACTGAACTGTCGGGCTCCCACAAAATGGCTGTGGTAACCACATCCTGGGCTTTCTGCTCAGCCTGGGACATCTGCCCCGCACTAACTCCTCCCCACAGGTGTCCCTTAAGCTCCACACCCCACCCTGTCACCATCTACGACCCACACCGCCAACACCACCGGCACCGGCATCCTCTGGAGTTCTTCAGACATATACGTACGTACATTCATACATACATACATACATACATACATACGGGTGTGGGTGTATGCTCCCGCGCGCGCGTGCGTGTATATTAAGTGAAAGTAATGGCTCCAGTTGTTTGAAGCAGACGTTTGGTTGTGAATGGTCCAGGGAAACTGCCAGGGCGCATGGGATGCAAGTGAGGTAAGAGACGCAGGTGAGGCAAGTGAAGCGGGTTAGGCAGAGGGTGCGTTCCAGCCCCAAGAGCAGGCGATGAGGCGATGGAGTCAGGTGGAGAGGCTGTGGGCTCCAGCAGTGGATGAGTGTGTGTGATCCCGGTATCGTGCTTGAGAGCGCTGTGTGTGTGGTCTGTGCGATGAGGGTAAAGGCTGAAGAAAGGTGTGAAAGGTACAAAGTTGTGTGCCGGCAGGGAGGGCAGAGAGGGTGGCCATGAGTGAAATAGGTAGGAAAAGGATGGTTTGTGTGCAGAGAGGGAGGATGCTGTTGCAAATGGAGAGCTAAGAAGTTTAGGTGTTGAAGAGGAAAGATGGGCCAGGTGCAGAGAGGAAGAAGAATAGACAAATTTCCCTGACCGGGAATCGAACCCGGGCCGCGGCGGTGAGAGCGCCGAATCCTAACCACTAGACCACCAGGGAAGGACAACATGTGTGTCTCCTGGAGGCACACAGACAGTGTGCCAGCCATGCCACTCGAACGGGGGACTGCCAGCTCGCCTGGTAGGTAGATAGACCGCTAGGCATAAAGGGCTGGCGATCACGGTCGCGCTTGGCACCTGCGCCTAGCCCTACCCTGCCAGCTACCCACCCCCCGCTTCGCACAGGCGTGCACACAGGAACACAAACGTGAGAGGGCGCAGGCTCCAGGGAGGTGGCATTGGCGTTGGAGGTGGCGGTGTCGTCCGCGGAGTGCTGGGCACCGGGAGGATGAGGGGCAGCCTAGGCATCCGGGGAAGCCGGGTAATCGCGCAGAACGTCAGTTGGGAGCCTGGACTCTCCAGGCTCTAGGGACTGTGAGGGACAGAGTGGCTAGCTGGTCCTAGGGCTGTCGGGGCACACAGACTGTAGGAAGGTCAGGTGACAAGCTGGGAGTCCAGCATGGGTGGTTCAGTGGTAGAATTCTCGCCTGCCACGCGGGAGGCCCGGGTTCGATTCCCGGCCCATGCAGAGGCCAGTCCCTTTTGGTTCTCAGGAGCCCAGGCTGCACCGCAGGGGAGCCAACCAAAACCCAAGCCACTGCAGAGCTCTGCAACAGCTACACACTCCAATCTCTTTGCACTCCACTCCAAACCACTTGACACTATCTATAGCCAGCACCAGCAGGGGGCACTAGACACACCTCCACATTCCTACCCTAGAGTGCCTTCCACACACAGCCTGGCTCTCTCCCTAGGGACACTGGCCTCTCTTGCTCCAGGCCTGAAGCAATGATTCACTAGGGCCTTATCCCTCCTATGCCAACACGGGAAAGTCAGCGTGGGGACGAGCGTGCCTTCTTTCCCCTAGCCTCCTTTGCACCACCACAACACAACTTCTCTAGACCCTTGATAGCTTCCAGCTCCTGACTGGAGCCAAGAGTGTGTGGATCCCCAGCAGGACGGTGGCTCCTACAGGTCTCATCTGTAACCTCTCATGTCCCTGCGTCTGTCTTGCTCATCCCAAGCCATCACACAGTGGGACATCCGCTGTGACTTTGGCCCTTCAGGACATTACTCTGGGGCCTCCTCCACTGTGAGGGGTGTGGAGCGATGGGGACAGGGGGAGGAGACAGACAGAAGACACAGACAGACAGACAGACAGACAGACAGACAACAAACATAAACCAAAGTGGACGCAGGCGAGGAGCTGGCGAGAGAGGCTCAAGTATGCACAGTTTAATTGACGGTCCTCCTGCCCTCACTTGCAGGTCCTGGCACTGGCCTTGGTCATCTGAGACCTGGCATGGTTCAGGATGCTATTATGCTCTGTGGGTCTCCTCACCACCCTAGGCAGAGTGAAGAGCCAGGCTGCTGACCCTCTCTTGTGAGCTCACTCTGCAGACAGACTCTGTCCCAACACCTCCAGCCTCCCAGCAGCTGCAACCTGTGTCCTGACTTCTGATCTCTGCACTGACTGCCTTGGGATGCCTTCCCACGAAGGAAAGCCTTCCCCCATCAGTCACCCAGACACACCACCTGCCGCTGGAGAAAGGCCCTTGCTCACCGCAGGCAACTGGCTGGCCTCTTCCCCTGTCAGTCTCTGAGGGGCTGCTCTCTGTCTTGGACAAAGGTGAGTGGGAGTGGTGGGGACCACTGCAGCTTTGCCCAGGTGCCCAGCAGGGTGGCTTCTACCCTTGACTTTAGGCTGCAGTCACAGCTCAAACTGGAGAGCTGACCCAGAGCAGCAGAGACAGCACGGCCCTGCTGGGGGCATGAGGTCCCCCTAGCAGCTGCTGAGGCTGTTGTTTCTGGCAGCAGTGAGGGAGGAGGAAGTGGTGGTGGTGGTGTGTGGTTCTATTATTTCTGCTGCTGGTTCTGCTGTTGCTCCTCCTCCTGCTTTTACTGGTCCTGCTGGTGCTGCTGCTGCTGCTGCTGCTGCTGCTGCTGCTGCTGCTGCCGCAGCCGCCCTTGGTGTTTCTTGTGATGCATCGTGGCCATGGAGGAGGGATGCCAGGCAGTGGGAGATGCCCAGGAGCTGAAGCAGCCCAATCTCAGGCAGCAGGCTGCTGGGACCATCTCCTGGGGCACCCACCCATATCTGAGGGTAAGGCACAGTCTGGGTGTTCCCAGGATCTCTTACCACCTCCCACTGTGTCTCTGACTGAGGTGGAGCTCAATCTACAGGTCAGCACTCAGGATGGGACTCTTTGCCCCCACTGGCTGGCAAGGTCAGGGCCGATGGGCCGTGGTAGGAGGCGCAACTGGTGGGAAAAAGGTTCTGCTCCAATTTCCCGACTCACACTCGTGCCAGTGTCCCCCCTTCCCCAGAACTCAAGGATCCCCGAGAAACAAGCACCTGTCTTGGCCTAAGTTCGCCCAAGCCTCTCAGCGGGCTTGCAGGGACATCATGGCGACATCCTGGGGACCAGACTGTCGGATTCCCCCAGACTGGCTGCAGTAACCTCATCTTGGGCTTTCTGCTCTGCCGGGGACATCTGCCCACCACTAACACCTCCCCGCAGGTGTCCCTTACGCCTCCGACCCCCTCTCCTTGTCCACACTGCCAGCACCACCGGCACCGGCATCCTCAAGAATTCTTCAGACATATATATACATACATACATATATACAAACAAATTTACACACATCGTGCGTGTGTGCCTGTGTATGTTTGTGTGGTGTGTGTGTGTGTGTGTGTGTGTGTGTGTGTGTGTGTGTGTAAAGTAATCGCTCCAGTTGTTTAAAGCAGAAGTTCGGTTGTGAAGAGTCCAGGTAAACTGCCAGGGAGCCTGGGATGCAGGTGAGGTAAGAGACGCAGGTGAGGCAAGTGGGGCGGGTTAGGCAGAGGGTGCGGTTTCAGCTCTAAGAGCAGGCGATGAGGCGATGGAGTCAGGTGGAGAGGCTGTGGGCTCCGTCAGTGGATGAGTGTGTGTGATCCCGGAAGTGTGCTTGAGAGTGCTGTGTGTGGTGAGCGTGTGTGGTCTGTGCGGTGTGGGTAAAGGCTGAAGGCAGGTGGGGAAAGGTGCAGAGTTGTTGTGTGCGAGCAGGCAGGGCAGAGCAGGTGGCTGTGAGTGTGGAAGTAGGTAGGAAAAGGATGGTTTGTGTGCAGAGAGAGAGAGAGGGGCTGTTGTTACATAATGGAGATCAAGGAGGAGGTAGAAATGTGAAGGAGGAAGGGAGAACAGAGGAGGGGCAAGATGCAGGGAGAAAAGGAAGAGAGGCTTCCCTGACCGGGAACCGAACCCGGGTCGCAGCGGTGAGAGCGCCAAATCCTAACCACTAGACCACCAGGGATAATCATCTTCAGAATATCGGATAACCCCTCCAGGAGCCAGTTCGGTAGACACACACAGTGCCACCACGACAGCCGGCCCATTAGACTGCCTGCTTGCTTGTTAGATATATGGACCGCCTGTATTAAGCGGCTGGCGCTCACGGTCGCGCCTGGCGCGCCTGGCGAGGGCGCCTGACCCTGCCCTGCCAGATGCCCTGTGCTCTCTTGGATCTGTTTGGGTGCCTGGCCTTGCCAACGCATCTTTTCCTACTACTGGCGACCACAAATTAAAAAAGTCTCAGGCCTCCTAGGCTCTGTCACGCAGTCTCTGGACGAAATGAGAAGCGTCCGCCAGGCAGGGCCCCTGCTCTTGCTCTTCCCTCTACGACCCCTATGCGTGGGAACCTTGGCAAATCTTGGCAAAATGAACGCACATTGCGTTGGCCGGGAATCGAACCCGGGTCAACTGCTTGGAAGGCAGCTATGCTCACCACTATACCACCAACGCCGCACAGCCAAGAAGGTACCCACACGACGTGGGGGAATGCCACCAGTGAGCGGCCTGCGGTTCCCCACGGGGGCGCGACCGCCCCGTCCCTGCCGCCAACACCTGCGCGCTCTTCAGAGTTGTCCCGGGAGCGCCTCTCGCACGCACACGCCTGTTGTCTGGGGCGCTCTCGCCTCCTGGCCGTTGCAGCCAGGTACGCCCGGCCAGGCCAGGCCAGACTATGCCACCAGGGACCGGGGCGCGTCCCGGACCGATTCGGGCAGGTCACCAAACAGACCTATCAGGCAGGCACACACGTGCTCAGGCCCTGCGAGTCGCACGCAGCCCTTTCTGACCCTCGCCGCCTCGTCCGGGAAAAGGAGGGGTAGAGGCCCCTTCACAGGCATCGGAGCACCGGGCTCGGTGCCAGGGGAGGAGCTCCACGGCCCCTAGAAATTGCAGCGGCACCAGCCCCGCCGCTGCGCCGGACAACACGGGTCTTGGCCTGGGTCTCCGATGGGACCAAGCGGTAGCGCTTCCCCGGGCCGCCCATCTGTCTAAAAATGGTAGTGCGCCTCCCCGTCGGGGAATCGAACCCCGGTCTCCCGCGTGACAGGCGGGGATACTCACCACTATACTAACGAGGATGGCGATGGCGCAGCCGCCGGGACACCGACCCTCTCGGACGACCTGCAAGCCCGCCATCTGCCCACTGATCGATCAACCGCCCGCCGCTACAATGAACCCAGAAGCCTCCCGGATCGTCAGTCCAGCAGAACACCCCTCCCTCCAGGAGCCCGGGCCCGCAGCCCTGTGTGACCACATTGCTCAGCCGCAGGCCCAGCAACGCAGGCCCAGAGTAGAAGAGAAGGGCTCTGAGAGCTGAAAAGTGGCTGCGGGCCTCGCCCATGGCACCAGAAGCCGCTGCTCCCACACACCTGGGCGGCCACGCGTGCGCTGGAGTCCGTGCGGGGATCCGGATCGGGACCTGGAGGGACTTTAGCGCCTAAAAGAGTAAAGATGTCGACGAGGTGGACACCGGACGAGACGGAGCAGGCTTGGGTTCAGCGGGCGAGGTCCGCAGCTTGCACACCCAGACCCGCAGGAGCCGACGGCCCACGAGCCCACGAGCCTGGGCGCTGCGCTACGCACACTGCTGGGCGCCGGTTGTCAGCCAGACGAGCGGTCTCGCACCCAGAGCCGCGGTCAGGATGGCCGAGCGGTCTAAGGCGCTGCGTTCAGGTCGCAGTCTCCCCTGGAGGCGTGGGTTCGAATCCCACTCCTGACAAGCTCACCTTTTGAACATCCCCACCACAACTGCACCCCAGCCCCCGAGACCGCATGCATCTCCCGCTTCCTTCCACAACTTCCCCGCGCAGCGCCGCCACTCCCCTCGCCCTCCAACCTTCCGGGACAGCCCTTTGCCGGCAGGAGAGTCCTTCCTAGGAACAGTCACCAACTACTTTCTGCTGGGGAGCTGGTGGGTCTGGGGACGGGATAAGACTGAGCGTGTGGTGGTGGTGGTGATCTCGTTGCTTCGCGTGGGGAAAGGTGGAGAGAGTAAGAGGCCCGTCCTGAACAAGCCGGCAGCCCAGCCAGCCAGGTGCCAGCGCCTTGTGCGAACCCGCAGAGAACCCGCAGGCGCTGTCTGAGGCCCCCGAGCTTGGATCTACCACCCTCAAGGCCTGGCCTCCTCAAAGGTACCCCCGGTGCCCGCCCAAGAAGCCCCCTCTCCTCCTGCTCTTCTGCCGCCCCCACCTACATACCCCCGCCCACCCCACCCTGTGTTCTCACAGGCGTGCCCACAGGAACACAAACTTGGGAGGGCACTGACTACAGGGAGGTGGCAGTGGTGTTGGAGGTGGCGCTGTCGTCAGCCGAGTGCCAGGCACCAGGAGGATGAGGGGCAGCGTAGGCATCCGTGGGCAGCGAGTTAATCGCGCAGAAGGTCAGTTGGGAGCCAGGACCCCCCCCATGGCGCGGGGGCTCCCCTACGGAATCCATGCACACAGGGTCCAGGGACTTATGAGGGAAAGAGTAGCTAGTGGCTCCAGAAGCTGGCAGTGCGCACAGGCTGTAGGAAGGTCAGGTGACAAGCTGAGAGTCCAGCATGGGTGGTTCAGTGGTAGAATTCTTGCCTGCCACGCGGGAGGCCCGGGTTCGATTCCCGGCCCATGCACAGTTCCATCTCTTTTAGTCTTCAGGAGCCAATGCTGCACAGCACAACCAAGACCCAGAGCTCTGCAACAGCTTCACTCTCCAGTCCTTTCTACTCCACTTCAAACCGCTGTCTATGGCCAGCACCAGCACCAGCACTAACAGGCCGCTCTAGAACCTGACCTTGGTGCCAGACACACCTCGACAGTCCTACTCTAGAGGACCTTCCACACATAGCCTGGCTCTCTCCCTGGGGATACTGGCCTCTCTTGCTCCAGTCCTGAAGCACGTGATTTGCCAAGGCAACTTGTGTAGACCTTTGATAGCTTCCCAGCTCCTGACTGGAGCCAGGGGTGTGTGGATCCCCAACACGGGCGGGGACCCCCAACATGGCAGCAGTTTCTACTGGTCTCATCCCAAGCCATCATACAGTGGGACATCCACTGTGACTTTTGGTGCTTCTGGACAGTACTCAGGGTCCTTTTCCACTGTGAAGGGAATGGTACAGTGGGGACAGGGGGAGGAGACAGACAAAAGACAGAGACAGACAGATAGACAGACAGACAACAACAAACATAAACCGAAGTGGACACAGGCGAGGAGCTGGCCAGAGAGGCTCAAGTATGCACAGTTTAAACGACGGTCCTCCTGCCCTCACTTGCAGGTCCTGGCACTGGCCTTGGCAGTCTGAGACCTGGCATGCTTCAGACTCCTGTTATGCTGCGCAGGTCTCCTCACCACCCGGGCCAGAGTGAAGAGCCAGGCTGCTGACCCTCTCTAGCCAGCTCACTCTGCAGACAGACTCTGTCCCCACACCTTCTCCAGCCTCCCAGCAGCTGCAACCTGTGTCCTGTCTTCTGATCTCTGCGCTGACTGCCTTGGGATGCCTTCCCACGAAGGAAAGCCTTCCCCCATCAGTCACCGAGACACACCACCTGCCGCTGGAGAAAGGCCCTTACTCACCGCAGGCAACTGGCTGGCCTCTTCCCCTGTCAGTCTCTGAGGGGCTGCTCTCTGTCTTGGACAAAGGCGAGTGGGAGTGGTGGGGACCACTGCAGCTTTGCCCAGGTGCCCAGCAGGGTGGCTTCTACCCTTGACTTTTCTCTCTCCCTCGTGTAGTGATAAAGGGTGGAACTGTGGGGGATAAAGGGTGGGAAAGAGAAATGCTCACTGAATCCAGCTACAGTAGTACGTTTTTTTTTTTTTTAAACTGTGTGACTGGGTGTTTGCTGCACGTCTGAGCACCATGTGAATACAGTGCCTGCAAAAGTCCTGAAGAGGAAAGTATCACTCCTGCTCTGGAGCTGCAGCAGGTTGTGAGCTGCCACCTGGGTTCTGGGAACCAAACCTGAGTCCTCTGCAAGTTGTAGCTGCCTTGGCCTTGATTTTCCTGGTGAGTGAGAAGTGGGCTTGAACGCCTCCTGATCCTCCTGCCTCTACCTCCAGAGAACTTAGAGGACAGGCCGGTACCACCACACCTGCTTGCTGGTCATGGTTGTTGGTAGTAGTCTAATTGTAGGTGGGTGTGTGTGTGCCATGCACTTGTGGAGGTCAGGGGGCAACTCTGTGTGGGAGTGTTCTCACTGAGAACCTCTGTCATCCTCTCCTGCCTAGCTATTGGCTGTCAGATCATTACTGAGCCAATCCAAAGGTGAGGAGGAAGAGTGCTTATGAAATATGAAGCAGTGATGAGCCGTAAGAAGAGCAATACCAACGACCAGACAGTCCTCAGCTCTCTTCCAGTTCATCCATCAATAACTGACTATACAGAGACACTGTTCACACAGTGTATAAAAGATTACCCTGACATCTGCCTCCTCTCAGTGCTGGGATTAAAGGCGTGCACCACCACTGCCCAGATTAGTTTTTGTTTAACCTTAAAAATCAGTAAATAATAAGTAAATAATGTAAGCAACACACAAGTCTCAAGAAGTCCCTGAATCTTACAGTACTTACAAGGCCCACGATTCCCACACTTATAGAAGCAATGGGAACTACTGTGGACAGCAGTCTCTGCAGCCTCTCTGCCTTCCTATTAAGTCTTTGCAGAGCATTCCAGGGATTGCAGCTTTCATAAGTCACCAGTCAGACAGGGGTGGGATTTGCAGGAGTACAGCTGCCTTTGAGTCATCTGTGCCTGTAAGTAACCCCTCACATGCACTTTTATTAATAACCCTGGTAAACTAATTGGTTTATATCACTGAAGCTGAGAAGTCTTAGGGCAGAGTATCTGCAACAGGAATTTCCAAGTACCACACTTCCCCTGGCCCCCTCCCCCACCCTGTGTGATGGTGCGCTCTCTGGCTATGGCAGTGGTTGCGTGGGCCTTGCTACAGGTACCGAGGCATCACTAAGGGCGGGCATGCTATCGTGAGGTGGAGTGTCGCTGGCCGGAATCTCAGCGTGGTCCTTGACTTCTGTGTTGTACCGAGTGGCATGCCTTCTTGATGAGTTAGTGGGGGCTTGCCATACCAGTGTAGCGACGCCCAGAGAATGGTTAAAGATTTAACCTAAAATTTACAATCCCTGACAGTAACAGGTGAGGTCAGAGAATGTTGATAGGCTGTAAAGAGGTTACATGGTCACTGCTTTGTGTAGTAAAACAGGTGACTGAGGCCAAGATGGCTCCTCAACAGGAACTTGCTTGTTGTGTTAAGGGAAGAACTGCCCTGTAAAAGGGACGTGAGCCAACCGCCCTCCACATTAGCTCCTGACTTGGTGGGTAGATTAGACTAAAGGGAGGATGAGATACATGCTGCTTTACTATTTCTTAAGGGTGAGAAAGCTGGGGGTGGAGGGTGGGGTGTGCCCAAGAGTTAGAGCTGTTCTAAATAGTCCTTGCTGGGATCCAAAACACTTGGAAATCATGGGGGAAAAGAACACAGTAAAAGTGAGTTAAGAGCTGGGCATGGTGGCGCACACCTGTAATCCCAGCACTCGGGAGGCAGAGGCTAGTGGATCTTTGTGAGTTTGAGGCTAGCCTGGTCTACAAAGTGAGTCCAGGACAGCCAGGGCTACACGGAGAAACCCTGTCTCAAGGAGAGAGAGAGAGAGAGACAGACAGACAGACAGAGACAGACAGAGAGACAGAGACAGGCAGAGAGAGACAAAGAAGAGACAGAGAGAGACAGAGAAGAGAAAACAGAAGGAGGAGGAGGAGGAGGAGGAGAGAAGAAATGAAAAGTAGAAATCCATGATCCAACAGGCAGATGGGGCCTTAATGGGCGGATAGAAGGAACCACACTGGACAAGGAACACTTAGCGCAGCACTGACTAAATGAGGAAAGACTGTTGTTACAGAGAGTTTGTTGTTGTTGTTGTTGCTGTTGTTGTCGTCATTTGGTTGGTTGGTTTTTGTTGTTTGCCTGATTTGAGGAAAGGTTTAACTATGTAGCTCTGGCTGACCTGGAACTCACTCTGTACACCAGGCTGGCCTCGAACTCACAGGGATCTGCCTACCCCTGTTTCCCAGTGCTGGGATAAAAGGTGTGAGCCACCATGAATGGTTTTGCTTTTGTTGCTGCAGAATTTAATAGAAACTTTTATTTTTGACCATGTGTGTGTGTGTGTGTGGGTGACTGAGCTCAAGTCTTCTAAAAGAGGAGCCGATTCTCTTAACCAGTGAACCCACTGAGCCACTGACACAAACATTAAAGGAGCTTTTCCTGACCTGGCTTGTGAGGCTCTGGGATATGGGGGCACGTGAGCTCAGTGTTGAGTCCTGCTGAGGGGGAAAACACCCCAAACCAACCCCCACCAAAAAAACCCAAAAAAACCTGAGTAATATAAGCAACCCACATCTCCTTAAAACAAAGGCTACATAATACAAGGTAATATGAGGAAAATCCATTGCTGATGGATTAGATTAGAAAAGCTTTTGAGGACAAGGGGTTACCACTGCCTCAAGTCGGGAAGACAGGAAAGGAGAGACAGGTAATACTGAAGGGCGAGTATAATAAAGACGCCATTTAATGCCCAGCTCACCAGGCCAGATCCTACTGTCTTCACAAGAATCAAAAACAAAAGCTGAAGCAACAGAGAAGTCGGAAGTGTTTGTGGGACTTTCATACTTTGCTGACTCGCTGGTGGGACATGGACTTAATGAGGTAGAAGATCTGGAAAATCTAAATGACTTTGACTGCCGTATAAATAGCGTTTATAAAGTAAAAAATCAAGAGCAAGCAGGAGAACGACAAACCTGTTGGAGTTACTCAAAGGGAAAATGTAGCTAGATTTGTGTTGAGCCAGAGTTTCTTTAAAAAAAAAAAAAATGACGAGAGAGCCAATCACTGGTAAGCCTCTGATAGGCTTTAAGGTCTGAAACACACACACAACACACACACACCAAACCCATCCTAGAGTATATGATCATGTAGAATACGTACACTGGAGACACACACACACACACACACACACACACACACACACACACACACCCCAAACCAATCCTAAGGTGTGTGAAGATGTAGAGCACACTGGGGGTATAAACTGGGCCCCGTCTAACAGCTACCTGTGGCCGATAGAAAGACAAGTTCTGTAGACTTGAGCCTGCCAAAACTGGGGCGTGACAGGCACAGATAAGCAAAAATATACAACCTGTACCCCCCCTTAGGCCTGGACCAACACAAGCCAGTCCTACCAACACAACTGGGGTGACTGGTACGTAGCAACTGTTGATGGCACCAGCACCACAGCATCAAAGGGACAGATGGCTAAAAGGAAAATGACTGTTGATTATGGAGCTAGGTGGGACCCAGCCTCCAGTGAGGTCAGGGCCTGAAGAAGGGTGGATGCAGAAGAGATGAGGGAGGAATGAGTCAAGCATGGGGGGAGGGGAGGAGCCGGACTGACTGGCAGTCAGAGTGCTTTATTTATACAGAACTCAGGAGGCAGGATGGATGCATGATGTTCCCAAACATAGTTCAGATCATTTGTGTGCCCAAACACGTGTTTTAACTTCTGCTTGGTCATAATTGATTAACCATGACAGAACAGAATTATCTTTTACAACCGTTTTTCCTCATCAACCCCATACCCCAACTTTTGTAATAATAATGCAGTTTCCAGGGCATACTCCGTCACAACATGACAACCTGTTCTCAGGCTGGTAGCTCTTGGGGTTTCAAGGACACTAGACAGAGAGAAAATCTCCTAGCCAGCCTGGGAAGATTGTCATGTCCCAAACAGTGTATTATCAACTTTTAATAGTCAGGGTGCAAGTTGTCACTAGGTCCCCCCAAAAATATCCAGGCCAAAGCTGCTGCAGCTATTATTCAATATCTGCCATGATACAATGTTTATATTTTATCTATTTGTAGAATGTATTTACATGTGTAATCTTAGTATTCTTTGGTTCTTTAGTCATACGACACCGTGGTGGCCTTGTATAAGTTTACTTTCCTAGAAAAGGGAGGTCTTAATACTTTATTATTATTTTTTAATTTATCCACACCACTCTTTGTCCATCATTATAAGGAAGAGGCTTTTAATTTGATCTGCTGCCAACTCTTCTAGCCTACCAAATATTGTCACCTATTAAAGTTTACTCTGTTTTGGTGATCTTGTTCCTGAGTAAGGAACATGCAGGGGCAGATGTGCCGAAAGTATCTTTGAGTCAGAGCCTCATAAGGAGGTCTGTGGCATAATTATTTGAATCCCACGTCCATGGCATAAGGAAGATCTTAAAGTCAGGACAGATAAAAACATCTCCCTGAAAGCAGGAGGAATAGGGTAATCAGGACAGTTCCTGGAGAAGTGTACAAGGAGTATTCCTGGGAGAAGGTGTAAATGATTCATAAGAGATTTCCCATCAATCCAATATCTCCAAGTTGTACAAATAATAAAATCCCCCAAGCATGCACCACATAGAGATCAAGGCCAAAAAGTGGGAAACTGCACCACAGCTATTGCATCACTCAGCTCACTTTGCTGAGCTTTGTCCAACTGCTGTGCTGGCTTTATTACTTTCAGTGTCCCCATCAGATAAGGCTGTGCTAGTTTGCCATACAAGTGATACCCAACATTACAATCTTAAAATTTGTATTTTTAATTATATATGTGTGTCTGAGCAGGTAACTACAGGTGACAACAAACGCCAGGAGCACTGGATCCCCTGAAGTGGGAGTTATAAATAGATGCTGTAAATATAAGTCGGGATGAGCAGTGTGTGCTCTTAACTGCTGCGCTTTCTCACCAGTACCCCTTAGCCAGGGATGTTGGTGGATGCCTTTACTCTTATCACTCTGGGAGGGAGACCACTACAGGCCAGCCTGTTCCACAAAGCGAATTCAGAACACCCAAGGCTACACAAAGAAACCCTGTCTTGAAAACCAAACAAGGAAAAAAAGATATTTACCAGCACCGTACCGTTTATTATTATTATTAGTAGTAGTAGTAGTAGTAGTTTTTGAGACAGGGCTTCTCTGTGTGGCCTTGGATGTCCTAGAATCACTCTGTAGACCAGGCTGGCCCAATGCACAGCAATCTCCCTGCTTCTGTTCCCTGAGAACTGGGATGACAGGCGTGTGCCACAGCAATCAGCAACAATACCATTTTTAAATTTGGGCACAGGATTACTCTGTATAGCCCTTACCATCCTGGAACTCACCTTGTAGACCAGACTGGCCTTGAAACTCAGACATCTATAGGCCTCTGCTTCCTGGAATTAAAGGCGTGGGCCGCCTTCCCCTCGGGTTCTTTTTCTACATTTTCTTCCTCTTCCTCCTCCTCTTCTACAATGAAAGAACTGATAAAAGTGTTAAGAGCATTGTGGACTGTATTGGGGCCTCCTGTAATTTTTCTTTAACTATTCCCTTAGCTGCCTAAGACCTACTGACACTCATTTGAACCAGACAGTGCTGGGCTTTCAGAGACGCTGCCTACCCTCTGTAGACAGATTTTGTGACACAAGTCAGCCTGTTAAGGACCTTACAGATCTACTGAACTCCAAGGAAAACAACACAACACAGTAAGGACAAGTGCAAGAGTTAAACAAAGGCACTCTGAACAGGGGCAGCACCAGGTCCTACGCTTGTAAGATGAAACTTCAATGAGTGGCAGGCAATCTCCCTGTGAGTTCCTGACCTGTGATTGCATAAAGCCTACACAGCAGGACCAATAGTGAGATCCCACTGTTAAAGATAGCACATGAAAAAAATCAAAATGAGACTTAACTAAACAATCTCATTGCTGGCGAGATGAAGACACACTGTGGCCAAGAAGAGAATTGTCACCAACAGGTCTCACTGAAAATAGATTCAGCAAACAGGAACATGCACATGCTTGGAAGGACGGGCCTGCCTGTGCCTTGGAGACATGACTGGAGTGAATGTAGCCAACACCTTTCCTGTCAGGCTTGAGGCACTCTCCAGAAAAGGAGCCACCTAAGGAGAACCATAAGGTAGGACAAAAACCGGTGCAGTGGAGGTGACAACCACAGGAAAGGAAAACAGTGGAAATGTTTGATCAAATGCACTTCATTTAACTCTCAAACTGCCAGGCTGAGGCAGGAAGGCAGCACAGGTGAGGCAAAGACCAAAACACAGCACAACAACAAAGCCAGGGGCCGGTTGCTGTCAAGACAAAAAGACATCTATGGCAGAAAGCAGAAGGAGTGGACCCTGTGAAGGGAGCTCGGAGGTGCCCACGAGCCTGAAAGGGTTGAGGAGAAACGTGAAGGAGCACCTGGCCAGCCACACTGGGGACAAATACCATTGCCGGGACATGGAAATCTATGAGTGAATTCAGAGATTAGGCCTAATCTCACAGTTACAAGGAGTACAAAGCCAGCCTGAAGCTCCTCAGAGGAGAAAAGAAGCGACCCAGGGACCCAGGCAACAAAAGAGAGTGCATAGGCGTGGCCTTGACGACAGCTGTGAAGACTGGCAGCTATGACAGCTGGCTGTGCCCATTGGACTAGGACATTACCACCCCCAAAAACATTGGATTTGAAGAACGCAGGACTCAGAAACAAATCCACACTCCAACTCCATGGGCTGGAACACGGCAGGCTTCCAGAATAAGCCGGACAGGACTCTGTATGGGCCTGAAATCAAAATTAAGAAATGTTTCCGGACTCAGACAAAATACGTGGGTGAGGCAGACTGCAGACAACACGTTAAGGGAACTCTACAGTGGAAGTCCAGAGGGGAGCCGAAGTTCTCAGGGGCGGTGGGGGTGTGGGGGGGATGTATGACAAGAGGTTTGAAGTGGTGTATAAAGAGGTTGGGATGTGTAGCTGTTGCAGAGCTCTGCAGTGGCTTAGGCCTTGGTTGGGTCCCCTTGAGGACCTGTGCAATACAGCCTGGCCTCCCGACGACCAAAAGGGACTGGCCTCTGCATGGGCCGGGAATCGAACCCGGGCCTCCCGCGTGGCAGGCGAGAATTCTACCACTGAACCACCCATGCTGGACTCTTAACTAGTCACCTGACCTTCCTACAGTCAGTGCACCCCGACAGCCCCAGGCCTGGCTAGCTGCTCTGTCCCTCACAGTTCCCAGACCCTGGAGAGTCCTGGCTCCTAACTGACGCTCCTAATCCGCGCGATTACCCGGCTTCCCCGGATGCCTAGGCTGCCCCTCATCCTCCCGGGGCCGGCACTCCGCGGACGACACCGCCACCTCCAACGCCACTGCCACCTCCCTGGAGCCTGCGCCCTCGACTTTGTGTTCCTGTGTGCATGCTTATGCGAAGCCGGAGTGGAGGGATGGTGGGTGGGCGGGGTGGGTTTCTGTAGGTGGGGGCGGCAGAAGAGCCAGAGGAGAGGGGCTTTCTAGGATGGGCACCGCAGAGGACTTTTGAGGAGGCCTTGGGGGTGGTAGTTACAAGCTCATGCGGACCCCAGACAGCGTTTCCTTCGTCTGCGCCGGCAGCTTCTCTGTTCGCACAAGGCGCTGGCACCTGGCTGGCTGGGCTGCCGGCTTGCTCAGGACGGGCCTCTTACTCTCTTCACCTTTTCCCACGCGAAGCAACGCGACCACCACCACCACACGCTCCCCTCTTCGCTCAGTCCTACCCGTCCCCAGACCCACGAGCTCCCCAGCCGAAAGTAGTTGGTGACTGTTCCTAGGAAGGACTCTCCTGCAGGCACAGGGCTGGCCAGGAAGGTTGGAGGGCGAGGGGAGCAGCTGCGCTGCGCGGGGAAGTTGTGGAAGGAAGCGGGAGATGCATGCGGTCCCCGGTGCTGGGGTACGGTTGTGGTGGGGATGTCCAAAAGGTTGGCTTGTCAGGAGTGGGATTCGAACCCACTCCTCCAGGGAGACTGCGACCTGAACGCAGCGCCTTAGACCGCTCGGCCATCCCCACGGCGGATCTTCGCCGGAGACTGCTCGTCTGGCTGACAGCCGGCGCCCAGTAGTGCATGGAGAAAGACTAGGGGCCCAGGCTGTGCGCTCGTGGGCTCGTGGGCTCGTGGGCTCGTGCGGGTCTGGGTGCGCAAGCTGCGGGCCTCGCCAGCCGAACCCAACCTGCTCCAGGTGTCCACCTCGTCGACATCTTTACTCTCCTAGGCGCCAAAGTCCCTCCAAGTCCCGATCCGGATCCGCGCACGGACCCCGCCGCATGCCTGGCCGCCCAGGTGTGTGGGAGCAGCGGCTTCTGGTGCCAATGGGCGAGCCCCGCAGCCACTCCTCAGCTCTCAGAGCCCGGCTCTGGGCAGTGACTGAGCGACGCAGTGGTCACACAGGGCTGCGGGCCCGGGTTCCTGGAGGGAGGGGTGTTCTGCTGGATAGCCAAGCCAGGAGGCTTCTGGGGGTGGATCAATGAGCGGGCGGCTGGCGGGCATGCGGGTCGTCGGAGAGGGTCTGGCCTCCCGGTGGCCGCACCGTCGTCGTCCTCGTTAGTATAGTGGTGAGTATCCCCGCCTGTCACGCGGGAGACCGGGGTTCGATTCCCCGACGGGGAGACGTTCTACCCTTTTTAGCCAGATGGGTGGCCCGGGGAAGCGCTACCGCTTGACCCCACCCGAGACCCAGAACCAGATCCGTGTCCTCCGGCGCAGCGGCGGGGCTCCTACCACTGCCAGGTCCCCATGGCTCGAGCTTCTTACCTGGCACGCGGCCCGGGGCTCTGGTGCCTGCGAACTCGCCGCACCACGCCCCCCACCCCTCCTTTTCCCCTAAGAGCCGGCGAGGGTCAGAACCGCTGCGTGCGACTCGCAGGGCCTGAGCACAGGTGTGCCTGACAGGCAGGTCTGGGTGGTGATCTGTCCGAAGCCGTCCCGGTCGCGCCCCGGTCCCTGTGGGTCTGGTAGGCCCGCCCTGCCTTGCCTGACGCGCCTGGTTGCAGCCGCCAAGAAGCACAAGCGCTCCAGAGGACAGGCGTGTGCGTGCGAGAGATAAGAGCGCGCAGAGGTTGGCGTCGGGCCGGGAAAGCTCTAGGCGATCCAGAACTCTCAGACCGCTCGCTGGTGGGAGTCCCCGGCGTGGTGTGGGTGACCTCCGGTAGGTGTAGCGTTGGTGGTATAGTGGTGAGCATAGCTGCCTTCCAAGCAGTTGACCCGGGTTCGATTCCCGGCCAACGCAGCGCATCCACGTTTTGCCGAGTTCCACACTCCGAAGGGGCCCCCAGGGAAGAGCAAGAGCGGGCCCCCTGCGTGGAGGACGCCTCTCAGCCTGTCCCTAGTCTGCACGACAGAGCCAAAGAGCCCCGAAACCTTTTGAATTTGTGGCCGCCAGCGGGAGGAGAGAGGCAGGGGCTGGGGCCAGACGCCTAGACAGGTCCCAGCGATCGCCCGGAATGCACAGGGCAGCTGTCAGGGTAGGGCCAGACGCCTGCATCAGGCGCCACCGTGAGCTCCAGCCCCTTAACGCCCCCGGGCTGTCCATCTACATGGCTGGCGACCATACTGCCGGTCTGGCCTGCACACTGTCTGTCTGACTGGCTCCAGGAGGAGGGAGCCGGTGGAGCCAGGCAGACGCTCCCTGGTGGTCTAGTGGTTAGGATTCGGCGCTCTCACCGCCGCGGCCCGGGTTCGATTCCCGGTCAGGGAAGCTTCTTTTCTGGTTTCTTTTCTCTCGCACCTTGTCCTTCCTCTTCCCTCTCTCCTTCATTCACACACACCTCAACCGCCTAGATCTCCATTTGCAACAACAGTCTCCCCTCTGCACACACACCATCCTCTTCCTGCCAACCTCAACACTCGCAGCCGCCCTCTCTGCCCTTCCTGCCCGCACACAACAACTCTGCACCTTGCCGCACCTGCCTTCCATCTTTACCATCACCGCACAGACCACACGCACACTCGACACGCAGCGCTCTCAAGTACGCTTCCCGGATCACACACACTCAGTCACTGACGGAGCCCACAGCCTCTCCACCTGACTCCATCGCCTCATCGCCTGCTCTTGGGGCTGGAACGCACCCTCTGCCTAACCCACCCCACTCGCCTCACCTGCGTCTCTTGCCTCACCTGCATGCCAGGTTCCCTGGCAGCTTACCCGGACCATTCACAACCAAGCTCTACTTCAAACAACTGGAGCTATTACTTTTACTTAAGACGCGCGGGCACTCAAGCGCGCGCGCGCACACACACACACACACACACACACACACACACACACACACACACGATATATGTAAATATGTATGTATGTGTCTGAAGAACTCCAGAGGATGCTGGTGCCGGTGGTGCTGGCGGTGTGGGTCGTAGACCGTGAGGGGGTAGGGTGTGGGGCTTAAGGGACACCTGTGGGGAGGCGTTAGTGCGGGGCAGATGTCCCCGCTGAGCCCAAAGCCCAGGGTGTGGTTACTGCAGCCAGCCTGGCGGAGACAGGCAGTCCGGTCCCCAGGAAGTCGTCACGATTTCCCTGCAAGCCCCCAGAGAGGCTTGGGCGAGCTGAGGCCACACGGGGCGGTTGTTTCTCAGGGATCCTTGGGTTCTGGAGAGGGGGGACGCTGGCGCGAGTGTGAGTCGGGAAATTGGAGCAGAACTTCTCGCCCACCGGTTGTGTCCCCTGCCAGGGCCCATCTGCCATGACCTTCCTTGCCAGCCAGTCGGGGCAGAGTCCCATCCTGAGTGCTGACCCGTAGATTGACCTCCACCTCAGCCAGAGGCACAGTCAGAGCTTCTAGCAGATTCTGGGAACGCCCAGACTCCTCACCAGACCCCACCGCACCCCTGTCCCTGAAGGCCTCCAAGTCCAGAGCACCAGGAGGCACCAGTAGGAACCTGCATCCCGGAAGTGTCTGTCCCCCAGGCGCCCCAGGGGAAGCCCTGTGGGAAGAGAAGACCTTGGGAAACAGACACTGGGCAAGCCGAGTCTAGCAGGTGTCCAAGCAGGGGACGCTGCATGCCGACTGCAAGGATCCAGGTTCGGCTCTGTGCTAGATGGGTTTTGACAACTTGACACCTCTGGGAAGGTGGACTCTGACTTGAGAAAATGGCTCCTTATGGTGCGCCCACCAGCAATGCTGTGGTCGGATTAGCGATTCCTGTGGGTCAACCTATTGCGAGTAGGGATACCGTACGGGTCGGGGGAGTTGTGGCCAGGGCATGCCACTCCTGCTCAGGTGGTCCTGTGTGCTGGGACCCCACTAGAAACATGAAATCTGGGGTAAACGTTCTAGTGAAAGAGTTGGTTTCACTAGAAAGAGTTGTGTTTAGGGTAGACATCAGAATTAAAAGTTATTGTCTAGAAGTTCTTTGAACAATCCTTGCAGAAAACCCAGACAGACTGTCTTCTGTCATCTAGAGAGTTGTTGTTCTAAAGGAGTGTTAGGGCCTCTGCGTGAGTTTTGGTCACAAGACAGTCGTGGCACCACTGGAATGTCTTGCATTATTGAGTAAGTTCTGCAAATAGTACCTCACGGGGGCGTGATATTCTAGCTTTATGTAACACATAGAGTAGTTTAGGTGCTTTGGTGTAAGGAATTTCTTTTACCTCTCTGTCCTCCACTACCCACAAGAAGAAGAACAGGAGGAGGAGGAGGAGAGAGAGGAAGAGGAAGAAGTAGGAGAAGAGGAAGAAGAAGAAATGCTTTTTTTGTAACAATGAATTAATATGTGATAGTGCGCCTGTTCCAGGGAGGTTCAGTTCCTTGAGACCTGATGGAAGTTGTTGGGGCCATTTGGTTGCTGTTGGCTGTGGTTTGGTGAGGAGTCCTGAAGGGGAGGGGGAGGAGGAGGAGGAGGGGGAGGCGGAGGAGGAGGAGGAGGAGGAGGGGGAGGAGGAGGAGGAGGGGGAGGAGGAGGAGGAGGAGGGGGAGGAGGAGGGGGAGGAGGAGGAGGAGGGGGAGGAGGAGGAGGAGGAGGGGGAGGAGGAGGAGGAGGGGAGGAGGAGGAGGAGGAGGAGGGGGAGGAGGAGGAGGAGGAGGAGGAGGGGGAGGAGGAGGTGGAGGAAGAGGAGGAGGAGGGTGAGAGGGAGGAGGGGGAGGGGGAGGAGGAGAAGGAAGAGGAGGAGGAGGAGGAGGAGGGGGAGGAGGAGGGGGAGGAAGAGGAGGAGGAGGGTGAGAGGGAGGAGGGGGAGGAGGAGGAGGAGGAGGGGTTGCGGGGGATTTAAAGAGGAACAGAAAGGAGATAACAAAGAAGCAGCAAAAGGTTTAGATGAACTGCAAGTATAATAACAAAAATAAACAGAAGAAGAAGGAGAGGGATAGGAAGAAGGAGAAAGAGAAGACGATGAAGGTTAAGAGAAGGGGAAGGGGAAAAAGAAACAGAAGCAGAACAAGAAGGTTTAGAAGAACTAGAAGAAGAAGCAAATGAAGAAAAGGAGTAGAAGAAGAATGTGAAAAGAAGAAAAATAAATGGAAGATGATAAGGAAATAAAAGTAATGAGGAGAAGGAGAAATAAAAGCAGCAGCAGAAAAACAAAAAGAAGATTGAAAAGAAACCGAAAAAGAAGAGGACGACAAAGCAGTAGTGGTTGCAGCAGCAGGAGTTATAGCAGTGGCCGGAGCTGTAGCAGTAGCCGTGGCAGTGGCAATAGCAGTAACAGTAGCTGTAGCAATGGCTGTGGCTGTAGCAGTGGCTGTAGCTATAGCAGTGGCTGTGGCTGTAGCAGTGGCTGTAGCTGTAGCTGTAGCAGTGGCTGTAGCTGTAGCTGTAGCTGTAGCAGTAGCCGTAGCTGTAGCAGTAGCTGTAGCTGTAGCAGTGGCTGTAGCTGTAGCTGTAGCTGTAGCTGTAGTATTAGTTGTACCATGAGGATTGAAAGCAGCAGCAGGAGGAGGACAAGGAGCAAGAGGCCGAGTTGGTTTTCCTGATGGTGAAGATCAAACTTGCCCCACGGACCTGGCAGTCCCTGATCAGCAGGAAGTGTTCTAACAAAGACGCCTCCTCCTTTCATCTCTGCCTGGTTTTCACTGCAATCTCAGGGTACCGAGTTGAAAGAGAAGAAGAAGAAGAAGGAGGAGGAGGAGGAGGAGGGGTGGAGAAGAGAGGAAGAAAGAAGAAGCCACAGAAGTTGCAAAAGTCCAGTTAGGCAGTGTTGGGGAAGTGGGACCCACAAGACAGCCAGGGACCAGGCTTTGCCAGGGTCTCTGGGTGTTTTCAGAGACTGACCTTGAAGGTTTGCACTGTTGTAGGCTGTGGGATAAAGTTCTCTCTGTTTTAAATGGTGATATTGAGCTCTTGGGGATGAGCAAGAAAGAGAAGTTTCTGGCTCAGTGAAGGACCTGTTTGTGAGCCAGGTGGACAGGGGGTCATGTTGATATAAACCTAGACACACCTGGGAAGAGGGAATCTGAAGTGAGGAGATTCCTCCATGAGGTGGGCCTATAGCCAAGTCAGTAGGGTGGGGGTTGGGTGGGGTGTGAGTGGTCGGTGCCAATCCATGGGCAGGTGGCTCTGAGTTGGATAAGAGAGCAAGCTGAGCAGGCCAGCAAGCAGCCCTGACCCACAGCCTCTGCATCAGTTCCTGCCTCTGGGTCCCACCCCACCCTCCAACCATCAAGCGCACAACTACACAATCCTGACCCCCTAACACCCATACCCTCCACCCCACATGTGACCGCACTTCCCCACCCACCAGTGTGGCCCTGATGATCTGTAATGAGAAACAAACCATTCTCACTCCAAGTTGCTTTGGGTCACCATGTTTGATGACAGGAGCATCCCAACAAAGCCTTGTTCCTGGTCGCTACTCAGAAATGGGTGGGAGCCCCAGGAGATGGTCCCAGCAGCCTGCTGCCTGAGATTGGGCTGCTTCGGCTCCTGGGCACTTCCCACTGCCTGGCATCCCTCCACTGCCACCACCACCAAGAACAACAACAACAACAACGATGCCTCCTTCTCTTCCATTGCCACCAGAAGCAGCAGTAGCAGCAGCAGCAGGGGTAAGGACCTCATTCCCCCAGGAGAGCCAACCTGTCTCTTGTGTTCCTGGCCAGCTCTCCAGTTTGAGCTGTGACTGCAGCCTAAAGTCAAGGGTAGAAGCCACCCTGCTGGGCACCTGGGCAAAGCTGCAGTGGTCCCCACCACTCCCACTCGCCTTTGTCCAAGACAGAGAGCAGCCCCTCAGAGACTGACAGGGGAAGAGGCCAGCCAGTTGCCTGCGGTGAGCAAGGGCCTTTCTCCAGCGGTAGGTGGTGTGTCTCGGTGACTGATGGGGGAAGGCTTTCCTTCGTGGGAAGGCATCCCAAGGCAGTCAGCGCAAAGATCAGAAGTCAGGACACAGGTTGCAGCTGCTGGGAGGCTGGAGATGTTGGGACAGAGTCTGTCTGCAGAGTGAGCTCACAAGAGAGGGTAAACAGCCTGGCTCTTCACTCTGCCTAGGGTGGTGAGGAGACCCACAGAGCATAATAGCATCCTGAAGCATGCCAGGTCTCAGACTGCCAAGGTCAGTGCCAGGACCTGCAAGTGAGGGCAGGAGGACCGTCGTTTAAACTGTGCATACTTGAGCCTCTCTAGCCAACTCCTTGCCTGCGTCCACTTCAGTTGACGTTTCTTGTCTGTCAGTCTGTCTGTCTGTGTCTTTTGTCTGTCTCCCGCCCCTGTCCCCACCGCACCCCGCCCCTCACAGCGGAGGAATCCTCGGAGTGAGGTCCTGAAGGGCGAAAGTCACAGCGGATGTCCAACTGTGTGATGGCTTGGGATGAGCAAGCCAGACGCAGGGACATGAGAGGTCAGGGTTGGTGTCACCACACCACAGATGAGACCTGTAGGAGCCACCGCCCTGCTGGGGATCCACACACTCTTGGCTCCAGTCAGGAGCTGGGAAGCTATGAAGAGTCTAGAGAAGTTTTGTTGTGGTGGTGCAAAGGAGGCTACGGGAAAGCTCGTCCCCACTCTCCAAGCTTCAGGCCTGGACACAGAGAGGCCAGTGTCCCTAGGGAGAGAGCCTGGCTGTGTGTGGAAGGCACTCTAGGGTAGGAATGTGGAGGTGTGTCTGGTTCCGGGTTCGGGTTCTAAAGGGGCCTGTTAGGTGCTGGTGCTGTTGAAGTAGAGTGCAAAGAGATCGCAGAGCTCTGCAGAGGCATGGGTTTTGTTTGGCTCCCCTGAGCTGTGCAGTACAGCCTGGGCTCCCGACGACCAAAAGGGACTGGTCTCTGCATGGGCCGGGAATCGAACCCGGGCCTCCCGCGTGGCAGGCGAGAATTCTACCACTGAACCACCCATGCTGGACACTTTGGTTCTCGCCAGACCTTCATACAGCCTGTGCGCCTGGACAGCTCCAGGACCGGCTAGCTGCTCTGTCCCTCACAGTCCCTAGGCCCTGGAGAGTCCAGGCTCCCAAATGACGTTCTGCGCGATTACCCAGCTTCCCCGGATGCCTTGGCTGCACCTCATCCTCCCGCTGCCCGGCACTCCGCAGACGACATCGCCATCTCCAACGCCACTGCCACCTCCCTGGAGCCTGCGCCTTCGACTTTGTGTTTCTGTGTGCACGCCTGTGCGAAGCCGGGGTGGTGTGGTGGGGGTAGAAGTGGTGGGTGGTGGGGGGCGGCAGAAGAGCAAAAGCAGAGGGGGTTCCTAGCATGGGCACCGTAGAGGACTTTTGAGGAGGCCTTGAGGGTGGTAGTTACAAGCTCAGGCAGCGTTTCCTTCGTCAGCGCCTGCGGCTTCTCTGTTCGCACAAGGCGCTGGCACCTGGCCGGCTTGCTCAGGACGGGCCTCTTACTCTCTCCACCTTTCCCCACGCGAAGCAACGCGACCACCACCACCAACACGCTCCCCTCTTCGCTCAGTCCTACCCCATCCCCAGACCCACGAGCTCCCCAGCAGAAAGAAGTTGGTGACTGTTCCTAGGAAGGACTCTCCTGCAGGCACAGGGCTGTCCCGGAAGGTTGGAGGGCGAGGGGAGTGGCGGCGCTGCGCGGGGAAGTTGTGGAAGGAAGCGGGAGATGCGGTGTCTGGGGCTGGGGTGAAGTGGTGGTGGGGATGTCCAAAAGGTAAGCTTGTCAGGAGTGGGATTCGAACCCACGCCTCCAGGGGAGACTGCGACCTGAACGCAGCGCCTTAGACCGCTCGGCCATCCTGACATAGGGCCGGGATGTAGGCTGCCCGTCTGGCTGACAGCCGGCGCCCAGCAGTGTGCGACGGGGCGCCCGAGCTCGTGTGCCCGTGGACCTGTGGGCTCTTGCGGGTCTGGTTGTGCAAACTGAGGGCCTGGCCCGCCGAACCCAAGCCGGCTCCGGCTCGCCTGGTGTCCACCTCGTCGACATCTTTACTCTCCTGGGCGCCAAAGTCCCACCAGGTCCCGATCCGGATCCCCGCACCGACTCCACCGCACACGTGGCCGCCCAGGTGTGTGGGAGCAGCGGCTTCTGGTGCCATGGGCGAGCCCCGCAGCCACTTTTCAGCTCTCAGAGCACGGCTCACCGGCAGCCGTGCTGGGGCTGGGGCAGTGCGACGTGGTGGTCACACAGGGCTGCGGGCCCGGGTTCCTGGAGGAAGGGGTGTCCTGCTGGACTGCCAACCCGAGAGGGTCTGGATTCCGTGCGATGGTGAGCCATGGATCGGTCAGCAGGAGGCTGGCAGGCCTGCGGGTCGTGGGAGAGGGTCCGGCATCCCAGTCTCGGCGCCTTCGTCATCCTCGTTAGTATATTGGTGAGTATCCCCGCGGGAGACCGAGGTTCGATTCCTCGACGGGGAGATGTGCCACCCTTTTTAGCCTGACTGTCGGCCGGGGACAACGCTACCCATTAGCCATACCCGAGACCCAGACCAGTGTCGTCTATCGCAGCCGCGGGGCTTGAGCCTGGTACCCGGGTCGGGGCTCTGGTGCCTGCGAACGCGCCGCCCCACGCCCCCCACCCCTCCTTTTCCAAGAGCCGGCGAGGGTCAGAACTGGCTGCCTGCGACTCTCAGGGCCTGAGCACAGCTGTGCCTGCCAGGCAGGCCTCTGTGGTGACCTGTCTGAAGCGGTCCCAGGCGCGCCCCGATCCTTTTGTCCCTGGTCGCCTGGCCTGGCCTGGCGCACCTGGTTGCAGCGGCCAGGAGGTGAGAGCGCCACAGAGGACAGGTGTGTGCGTTGGAGAGGCGCCGGGGAGGACCCGGAGAGCAAGCAGAGGTTGGCGGCGGTGGCGGCCGCGGGGAAGCGCTAGGCGACCCGGAAGGCTCAGGCCGCTCGCTGTGCGTCGCGTGGGTGCCATCTCGTCGGTGTGGCGTTGGTGGTATAGTGGTGAGCATAGCTGCCTTCCAAGCAGTTGACCCGGGTTCGATTTGCCAAGTTTGGCAAACGTCCCCACGCCGAGGGGGCATCCAGGCAAGAGCAAGAGCGGGGCCCTGCTTGGAGGACGCCTCTCAGCTTGTCCCTAGTCTGTGCGACAGACCCAAAGAGGCCTGAGAACTTTTGAGTTTGTGGCCACCAGCAGGAGAAGAGGCAGGGGCAGCCGTCTAGTCCGAGTGGTCGCCCAGAGCACACAGGGCCGCTGGCAGAGCAGAGCAGGGCGGAAGAGGGCAGGAAAGGGGAGGGCCAGGCGCGGGCGCAAGCCCCTTAATGCCGGCGGTCCATCTAGCCAGCGGGCGGGCGAGCGGGCGGGCGGGCGGGCTGACAAGCCGTCCTGCCGTCTGGCCCACGCACTGTCTGACTGCCTGACTGGTTGGCTCTAGGAGGCGAGAGCCAGTACCCCTTTCAGGACGCTCCCTGGTGGTCTAGTGGTTAGGATTCGGCGCTCTCACCGCCGCGGCCCGGGTTCGATTCCCGGTCAGGGAAGCCTCTCGCTTCTTCCTCTCTCCACCTCGCCCTTCTTCCTTCCCACTCCGACCTCCTTCATCTCCATTTTCAACAACACCCCCCCCCCACGCACACACACCACCTGTTTTTCCTACCTGCTTCAGCACTCGCAACCATCCCCTCTGCCCTACCTGCCGCCACACAACTCTGCACCTTTCCCCACCTGCCTTCAGCCTTTACCCACACCGCACAGACCACACACGCTCGCTACACGCAGCGCTCTCAAGCACACTTTCGGGATCACACACACTCAGCCACTGACGGAGCCCACAGCCTCTCCACCTGACTCCATCGCCTCATCGCCTGCTCTTGGGGCTGGAACGCACCCTCTGCCTAACCCGCCCCACTTGCCTCACCTGCGTCTCTTACCTCACCTGCATCCCAGGCTTCCTGGCAGCTCCTCATACTCTTCACAACTGAACCTCTGCTTCAGACACTGGAGTCCTTACTGTCACTTAAGACGCGCCCACGCGCGCGCGCGTGGACACACACACACACACACACACACGAACACACGATATATGTAAATATGTGTGTGTGTGTATGTATGGATGTATGTATGCATGTATGTATATGTCTGAAGGACTCCAGGGGATGCTGGTGCTGGTGGTGCTGGCGTTGGGGGTCGTAGACGGTGAGGGGGTCGGGTGGCGTTAGTGCGGGGCAGATGTCCCCGGCTGAGCCCAAAGCCCAGGGTGTGGTTACTGCAGCCAGCCTGGCGGAGACAGGCAGTCCGGCCCCCAGGAAGTCGCCACGATTTCCCTGCAAGCCCACAGAGAGGCTTGGGCGAGCTGAGGCCACGCCGGGCAGCTGTTTCTTGAGGATCCTTGGGTTTGGGAGAGGGGGGACGTTGGCGCAAGTGTGAGTCGGGAAGTTGGAGCAGAACCTCTCGCCCACTGGTTGCGCCCCCCGCCAGGGCCCATTGGCCATGGCCATGCCAGCCAGTCCAGGCACAGAGTCCCATCCTGAGTGCTGACCAGTGGGTTGAGCTCCACCTCAGTCAGAGGCACAGTGGGAGTTGCTAGCAGATCCTGAGAGCGCCCAGACTGTGCCTTACCCTCACCAGACCCCACCCCGATCCGGAGCACCGGGAGGCACCAGTAGGAACCTGCATCCGGGAAGGGTCTGTCCTCCAGGCGCCCCGGGGAAGCCCTGTGGTGAGAAAAGACTTTGAGAAACAGATTCTGGACAATCCTAGGCTAGCAGGTGTCCAAGCAGGGGATGCTGCATGCCGACTGCAAGGATCCAGGTTCGGCTCTGTGCTAGATGGGTTTTAACAACTTGACATCTCTGCGAAGAGAGACTCTGGCTTCAGAAAATGTCTCCATGGATGGCCCGGCAGGCTATGGTGTGGTCGGATTAGCGATTGCTGTGCGACAGCCCTCTGGAACCCCACTAGAATCATTAGATCTAGGGGAAATCTTAGGGTGAAAGAGTTGGTTTTCACTGTGTTTTCGTAGACATCAGAATGAAGAGTCGTTGTCCAGAAATCCTTTGAATCAATCCTTGCAGAAAACACAGACAGACTGTTTTCTGTCATCTAGAGAGTTGTTCTTGTGAAGGAGTGTTGGGGACAATAGGCCACATGGCCAATGTTCAGCCATCTTGTCAGAGCCTGCACCTTTAAGTCTCTGTTTTTCCCCAGAGCTTGCCTTTCACCAGAAACTAGCTGACCCTGTTGTGGGTCAGCAGTTAGACTAAAGACAGGTAGAGATGGAGCAACCCTGTTGTGAGTCAGCAGTTAGACTAGGACAGGTAGGGATGGAGCGACCCTGTTGTGGGTCAGAGTTAGACTAAGACAGATAGAGATGGAGCGACCCTGTTGTGGGTCAGCAGTTAGACTAAAGACAGGTAGAGATGGAGCGACCCTGTTGTGAGTCAGCAGTTAAACTAAAGACAGGTAGAGATGGAGCGACCCTGTTGTGGGTCAGCAGTTAGACTAAAGACAGGTAGAGATGGAGCGACCCTGTTGTGGGTCAGCAGTTAGACTAAAGACAGGTAGAGATGGAGCGACCCTGTTGTGAGTCAGCAGTTAGACTAAGACAGGTAGAGATGGAGCGACCCTGTTGTGGGTCAGCAGTTAGACTAAAGACAGGTAGAGATGGAGCGACCCTGTTGTGGGTCAGCAGTTAGACTAAAGACAGGTAGAGATGGAGCGACCCTGTTGTGGGTCAGCAGTTAGACTAAAGACAGATAGAGATGGAGCGACCCTGTTGTGGGTCAGCAGTTAGACTAAAGACAGGTAGAGATGGAGCGACCCTGTTGTGAGTCAGCAGTTAGACTAAGACAGGTAGAGATGGAGCGACCCTGTTGTGGGTCACAGGTAGACTAAAGACAGGTAGAGATGGAGCGACCCTGTTGTGAGTCAGCAGTTAGACTAAAGACAGGTAGAGATGGAGCGACCCTGTTGTGAGTCAGCAGTTAGACTAAAGACAGGTAGAGATGGAGCGACCCTGTTGTGGGTCAGCAGTTAGACTAAAGACAGGTAGAGATGGAGCGACCCTGTTGTGAGTCAGCAGTTAGACTAAAGACAGGTAGAGATGGAGCGACCCTGTTGTGAGTCAGCAGTTAGACTAAAGACAGGTAGAGATGGAGCGACCCTGTTGTGGGTCAGCAGTTAGACTAAAGACAGGTAGAGATGGAGCGACCCTGTTGTGAGTCAGCAGTTAGACTAAAGACAGGTAGAGATGGAGCGACCCTGTTGTGAGTCAGCAGTTAGACTAAAGACAGGTAGAGATGGAGCGACCCTGTTGTGAGTCAGCAGTTAGACTAAAGACAGGTAGAGATGGAGCGACTCTGTTGTGAGTCAGCCGTTAGACTAAGACAGGTAGAGATGGAGCAACCCTGTTGTGGGTCAGCAGTTAGACTAAAGGCAGGTAGAGATGGAGCGACCCTGTTGTGAGTCAGCAGTTAGACTAAAGACAGGTAGAGATGGAGCAACCCTGTTGTGAGTCAGCAGTTAGACTAAGACAGGTAGAGATGGAGCGACCCTGTTGTGAGTCAGCAGTTAGACTAAGACAGGTAGAGATGGAGCGACCCTGTTGTGGGTCACAGGTAGACTAAAGACAGGTAGAGATGGAGCGACCCTGTTGTGAGTCAGCAGTTAGACTAAGACAGGTAGAGATGGAGCGACCCTGTTGTGGGTCAGCAGTTAGACTAAGACAGGTAGAGATGGAGCGACCCTGTTGTGGGTCAGCAGTTAGACTAAAGACAGGTAGAGATGGAGCGACCCTGTTGTGGGTCAGCAGTTAGACTAAAGACAGGTAGAGATGGAGCGACCCTGTTGTGGGTCAGCAGTTAGACTAAGACAGGTAGAGATGGAGCGACCCTGTTGTGGGTCAGCAGTTAGACTAAAGACAGGTAGAGATGGAGCGACCCTGTTGTGGGTCAGCAGTTAGACTAAAGACAGGTAGAGATGGAGCGACCCTGTTGTGAGTCAGCAGTTAGACTAAAGGCAGGTAGAGATGGAGCGACCCTGTTGTGAGTCAGCAGTTAGACTAAAGACAGGTAGAGATGGAGCGACCCTGTTGTGGGTCAGCAGTTAGACTAAGACAGGTAGAGATGGAGCGACCCTGTTGTGAGTCAGCAGTTAGACTAAGACAGGTAGAGATGGAGCGACCCTGTTGTGAGTCAGCAGTTAGACTAAAGGCAGGTAGAGATGGAGCGACCCTGTTGTGGGTCAGCAGTTAGACTAAAGACAGGTAGAGATGGAGCGACCCTGTTGTGAGTCAGCAGTTAGACTAAGACAGGTAGAGATGGAGCGACCCTGTTGTGAGTCAGCAGTTAGACTAAAGGCAGGTAGAGATGGAGCGACCCTGTTGTGGGTCACAGGTAGACTAAAGACAGGTAGAGATGGAGCGACCCTGTTGTGAGTCAGCAGTTAGACTAAAGACAGATAGAGATGGAGCGACCCTGTTGTGGGTCAGCAGTTAGACTAAGACAGGTAGAGATGGAGCGACCCTGTTGTGGGTCAGCAGTTAGACTAAAGACAGGTAGAGATGGAGCGACCCTGTTGTGAGTCAGCAGTTAGACTAAAGACAGGTAGAGATGGAGCGACCCTGTTGTGAGTCAGCAGTTAGACTAAAGACAGGTAGAGATGGAGCGACCCTGTTGTGAGTCAGCAGTTAGACTAAGACAGGTAGAGATGGAGCGACCCTGTTGTGGGTCACAGGTAGACTAAAGACAGGTAGAGATGGAGCGACCCTGTTGTGAGTCAGCAGTTAGACTAAGACAGGTAGAGATGGAGCGACCCTGTTGTGGGTCACAGGTAGACTAAAGACAGGTAGAGATGGAGCGACCCTGTTGTGAGTCAGCAGTTAGACTAAGACAGGTAGAGATGGAGCGACCCTGTTGTGGGTCAGCAGTTAGACTAAGACAGGTAGAGATGGAGCGACCCTGTTGTGGGTCAGCAGTTAGACTAAAGACAGGTAGAGATGGAGCGACCCTGTTGTGGGTCAGCAGTTAGACTAAAGACAGGTAGAGATGGAGCGACCCTGTTGTGGGTCAGCAGTTAGACTAAGACAGGTAGAGATGGAGCGACCCTGTTGTGGGTCAGCAGTTAGACTAAAGACAGGTAGAGATGGAGCGACCCTGTTGTGGGTCAGCAGTTAGACTAAAGACAGGTAGAGATGGAGCGACCCTGTTGTGAGTCAGCAGTTAGACTAAAGGCAGGTAGAGATGGAGCGACCCTGTTGTGAGTCAGCAGTTAGACTAAAGACAGGTAGAGATGGAGCGACCCTGTTGTGGGTCAGCAGTTAGACTAAGACAGGTAGAGATGGAGCGACCCTGTTGTGAGTCAGCAGTTAGACTAAGACAGGTAGAGATGGAGCGACCCTGTTGTGAGTCAGCAGTTAGACTAAAGGCAGGTAGAGATGGAGCGACCCTGTTGTGGGTCAGCAGTTAGACTAAAGACAGGTAGAGATGGAGCGACCCTGTTGTGAGTCAGCAGTTAGACTAAGACAGGTAGAGATGGAGCGACCCTGTTGTGAGTCAGCAGTTAGACTAAGACAGGTAGAGATGGAGCGACCCTGTTGTGAGTCAGCAGTTAGACTAAAGGCAGGTAGAGATGGAGCGACCCTGTTGTGGGTCACAGGTAGACTAAAGACAGGTAGAGATGGAGCGACCCTGTTGTGAGTCAGCAGTTAGACTAAAGACAGATAGAGATGGAGCGACCCTGTTGTGGGTCAGCAGTTAGACTAAGACAGGTAGAGATGGAGCGACCCTGTTGTGGGTCAGCAGTTAGACTAAAGACAGGTAGAGATGGAGCGACCCTGTTGTGAGTCAGCAGTTAGACTAAAGACAGGTAGAGATGGAGCGACCCTGTTGTGAGTCAGCAGTTAGACTAAGACAGGTAGAGATGGAGCGACCCTGTTGTGAGTCAGCAGTTAGACTAAAGACAGGTAGAGATGGAGCGACTCTGTTGTGAGTCAGCAGTTAGACTAAAGACAGGTAGAGATGGAGCGACCCTGTTGTGGGTCAGCAGTTAGACTAAGACAGGTAGAGATGGAGCGACCCTGTTGTGAGTCAGCAGTTAGACTAAAGACAGGTAGAGATGGAGCGACCCTGTTGTGAGTCAGCAGTTAGACTAAAGACAGGTAGAGATGGAGCGACCCTGTTGTGAGTCAGCAGTTAGACTAAAGACAGATAGGGATGGAGCGACTCTGTTGTGGGTCAGCAGTTAGACTAAAGGCAGGTAGAGATGGAGCAACCCTATTATGTTTTAGCAGTTAGACTAGACAAAGAGGGAGCCAAATGCCCTGTGGTTTGAGAAAAGCATGCAGCTGGGTTGCTATAGCAATATGCTTCCCTGTCTTCTGACTTATAAAAGCTGCTCCCTGACTAATAAAGTTTGAGACTTGCTCTCCTTGTTTGTGTCTTGCATTTTCAACAGGCGAACTTCCTCCCGAGTTTTAGTCGAACCCCGCAGGCTGGGGCAAAGGAGTGTTGTGGCCTTTGCATGATTTTTGGTCACAAGACGGTGCGGGCACCACTATATCTTGCATCGTTGAGTAATTTCTGCAAGCAGCCCATCTCGGGGGTGTCCATCTCAGGGGTGCCCATCTCAGGGGTGTCCATCTCAGGGGTGCCCATCTCAGGGGTGTCCATCTCAGGGTGTCCATCTCAGGGGTGTCCATCTCGGGGTGTCCATCTCAGGGGTGTCCATCTCAGGGGTGTCCATCTCGGGGTGCCCATCTCAGGGGGTCCTGTCCTTGCTTTGTGTGACACATAGAGCAGATGAGGTGCTTTGGGATGAGGAACTCCTTTCACCTCCCTGTCCTTCTTCACCCACAAAAAGAAGGAGGAGGAGAACAACAAGAAGAAAAGGAGGAGGAGGAGGAAGAGGAGGAGGAGGAGGTGGTGTGTGTGGTTCTATTATGGCTGATGCTGGTTCTGCTGCTCCTCCTCCTGCTTTTACTGGTCCTGCTGCTGCTCCTGCCGCCGCCGCTGCCCTTGGTGTTTCTGATAATGTATAGTGGCAGAGGGGTGCCAGGCAGTGGAAGGGTGCCAGGCAGTGGAGGGGGACAGGCAGTGGAGGGGGACAGGCAGTGGAGGGGTGCCAGGGAGTGGAAGGGTGCCAGGCAGTGGAGGGGTGACAGGCAGTGGAGGGGGACAGGCAGTGGAGGGGTGACAGGCAGTGGAGGGATGCCAGGCAGTGGAGGGGTGACAGGCAGTGGAGGGGTGACAGGCAGTGGAGGGATGCCCAGGAGCTGAAGCAGCCCAATCTCAGGCAGCAGGCTGCTGGGATCTTCTCCTGGGGCTCCCACCCATATCTGAGTAGAAACCAGGGACAAGGCTTTGTTGGGGTTGCTCTTGTCATCAAACATGGTGCCCCAAAGCAACTTGGGATGAGAATGGTTTGTTTCTCATTACAGCTCATAAGTGCCACACTGGTAGGTGGGACAGTGGGGAAGGGTGGCAAGTGTGCAGTGGAGGGTATGGGTGTTGTGTGGTCGAGGTTGTGAGGTTGTGGACTTGATGGTTGGAGGGCGGGTTTGGACCCAGAGGCAGGACCTGATGCAGAGGCTGTGGGTGAGGTCTGCTTGCTGGCCTGCTCAGCCCTCTCTCTGATCCAACTCAGAACCACCTGTCCTCGTGTAGGCTCAATTTTCTTAACCAATATATTTTATTAACAACTTAGTTACCGAGCATACTTCACTTATAACCCAACCAACCAAAACAATAGGAAATGAGGATTAATGGACACAATAACAAAACCTTAAGGATATCAATTCTGAGGAACGATTCTCTGGGCATGAGCCACAGGATTTCTTCTGCTGGAACCTGGGGTAACCAGAACCCAGAGCCTCAGCAGGAGCTGGAGCCACAAAGCCTTTCCTCGAGTGGTTTTCTCTGGGAGCTTCTTGAAGGGCAGCGATGAACAGCCAAATCTATCCGAAGTCTCCAAAAAGCCCCGCCTCCAGTTCTGGGCTCATTTATATATCTTCTACCAGAGTCAGCTCAGCGGATCTTTTCAGCTGTCAACAATTAAGCTCCTGCACGAAGTGGTTGCTCTTCTAGTGAATTAACCTCACCTGTTCTCTCACAAGACCCTTCCGATCCCACACTTGGAATCCTAAAAAACAGGTTTATCTCTCCTTCACCCACGGATTGTCACTGACCACCGAAGAGGAGGAGAAAAAGAAGAAGAAAGAGAAAAAAAGAGGAGGAAAAAGAAGCAGAAGAGAAAGAAGATGATGAAGGAGGAGGAGCAGGAGAGGGGGAAGGAGGAAAAGGAGGAGGAGAAGCTGGAGGAGGAGGAGGAAGAAGAAGAGGAGGCTTGCCCATCCTCTGTTTCTCAAGGTCTTCTCTCCCCCACAGGGCTGCCCCAGGGGCGCCTGGAGGACAGACCCTTCCCGGATGCAGGTTCCTACTGGTGCCTCCCGGTGCTCCGGATCGGGGCTGGGGTCTGGTGAGGGTAAGGCACAGTCTGGGCGCTCTCAGGATCTGCTAGCAACTCCCACTGTGCCTCTGACTGAGGTGGAGCTCAACCCACTGGTCAGCACTCAGGATGGGACTCTGTGCCTGGACTGGCTGGCATGGCCGTGGCCGATGGGCCCTGGCGGGGGGCGCAACCAGTGGGCGAGAGGTTCTGCTCCAACTTCCCGACTCACACTTGCGCCAACGTCCCCCCTCTCCCAAACCCAAGGATCCTTAAGAAACAGCTGCCCGGCGTGGCCTCAGCTCGCCCAAGCCTCTCTGTGGGCTTGCAGGGAAATCGTGGCGACTTCCTGGGGGCCGGACTGCCTGTCTCCGCCAGGCTGGCTGCAGTAACCACACCCTGGGCTTTGGGCTCAGCCAGGGACATCTGCCCCGCACTAACGCCTCCCCACAGGTGTCCCTTACACCATGCCACCCGACCCCCTCACCGTCTACGACCCCCAACGCCAGCACCACCAGCACCAGCATCCCCTGGAGTCCTTCAGACATACACATACATGCATACATACATACATACACACACATATTTACATATATCGTGTGTTCGTGTGTGTGTGTGTGTGTGTGTGTGTGTGTGCGCGCGCGCGGGCGCGTCTTAAGTGACAGTAAGGACTCCAGTGTTTGAAGCAGAGGTTCAGTTGTGAAGAGTATGAGGAGCTGCCAGGAAGCCTGGGATGCAGGTGAGGTAAGAGACGCAGGTGAGGCAAGTGGGGCGGGTTAGGCAGAGGGTGCGTTCCAGCCCCAAGAGCAGGCGATGAGGCGATGGAGTCAGGTGGAGAGGCTGTGGGCTCCGTCAGTGGCTGAGTGTGTGTGATCCCGGAAGTGTGCTTGAGAGCGCTGCGTGTAGCGAGCGTGTGTGGTCTGTGCGCTGAAGGCAGGTGGGGAAAGGTGCAGAGTTGTGTGGCGGCAGGTAGGGCAGAGGGGATGGTTGCGAGTGCTGAAGCAGGTAGGAAAAAAAGGTGGTGTGTGTGCAGGGGGGGGGGGTGTTGTTGAAAATGGAGATGAAGGAGGTTGGAGTGGGAAGGAAGAGAGAGAGGAAGAAGGGCGAGGTGGAGAGAGGAAGAAGAGAGAGGCTTCCCTGACCGGGAATCGAACCCGGGCCGCGGCGGTGAGAGCGCCGAATCCTAACCACTAGACCACCAGGGAGCGTCCTGAAGGTGGCACTGGCTCCTGCCTCCTGGAGCCAGCCAGTCAGGCAGTCAGACAGTGCGTGGGCCAGACCGCAGGACCGCTGGTCCGCCCGCCCGCCCGCTGGCTAGATGGACCGCCGGCGTTAAGGGGCTTGCGCCCGCGCCTGGCCCTCCCCTGCCCTGCCCATTTCCGCCCTGCTCTGCTCTGCCAGCGGCCCTGTGTGCTCTGGGCGACCACTCGGACTAGACGGCTGCCCCTGCCTCTTCTCCTGCTGGTGGCCACAAACTCAAAAGTTCTCAGGCCTCTTCGGGTCTGTCGCACAGACTAGGGACAAGCTGAGAGGCGTCCTCCAAGCAGGGCCCCGCTCTTGCTCTTGCCTGGATGCCCCCTCGGCGTGGGGACGTTTGCCAAACTTGGCAAATCGAACCCGGGTCAACTGCTTGGAAGGCAGCTATGCTCACCACTATACCACCAACGCCACACCGACGAGATGGCACCCACGCGACGCACAGCGAGCGGCCTGAGCCTTCCGGGTCGCCTAGCGCTTCCCCGCGGCCGCCACCGCCGCCAACCTCTGCTTGCTCTCCGGGTCCTCCCCGGCGCCTCTCCCACGCACACACCTGTCCTCTGTGGCGCTCTCACCTCCTGGCCGCTGCAACCAGGTGCGCCAGGCCAGGCCAGGAGACCAGGGACAAAAGGATCGGGGCGCGCCTGGGACCGCTTCAGACAGGTCACCACAGAGACCTGCCTGGCAGGCACAGCTGTGCTCAGGCCCTGAGAGTCGCACGCAGCCAGTTCTGACCCTCGCCGGCTCTTGGAAAAGGAGGGGTGGGGGGCGTGGGGCGGCGCGTTCGCAGGCACCAGAGCCCCGACCCGGGTACCAGGCTCAAGCCCCGCGGCTGCGATAGACGACACTGGTCTGGGTCTCGGGTATGGCTAATGGGTAGCGTTGTCCCCGGCCGACAGTCAGGCTAAAAAGGGTGGCACATCTCCCCGTCGAGGAAATCGAACCTCGGCCTCCCGGAGGGATACTCACCACTAACGAGGATGACGAAGGCGCCGAGACTGGGATGCCGGACCCTCTCCCACGACCCGCAGGCCTGCCAGCCTCCTGCTGACCGATCCATGGCTCACCATCGCACGGAATCCAGACCCTCTCGGGTTGGCAGTCCAGCAGGACACCCCTTCCTCCAGGAACCCGGGCCCGCAGCCCTGTGTGACCACCACGTCGCACTGCCCAGCCCCAGCACGGCTGCGGTGAGCCGTGCTCTGAGAGCTGAAAAGTGGCTGCGGGGCTCGCCCATGGCACCAGAAGCCGCCGCTCCCACACACCTGGGCGGCCACGTGTGCGGTGGAGTCGGTGCGGGGATCCGGATCGGGACCTGGTGGGACTTTGGCGCCCAGGAGAGTAAAGATGTCGACGAGGTGGACACCAGGCGAGGCGGAGCCGGCTTGGGTTCGGCGGGCCAGGCCCTCAGTTTGCACAACCAGACCCGCAAGAGCCCACAGGTCCACGGGCACACGAGCTCGGGCGCCCCGTCGCACACTGCTGGGCGCCAGCTGTCAGCCAGACGAGCGGTCTCGGGCCAAGACCTGCCGTCAGGATGGCCGAGCGGTCTAAGGCGCTGCGTTCAGGTCGCAGTCTCCCCTGGAGGCGTGGGTTCGAATCCCACTCCTGACAAGCTTACCTTTTGGACATCCCCACCACCACTTCACCCCAGCCCCAGACACCGCATCTCCCGCTTCCTTCCACAACTTCCCCGCGCAGCGCCGCCACTCCCCTCGCCCTCCAACCTTCCGGGACAGCCCTGTGCCTGCAGGAGAGTCCTTCCTAGGAACAGTCACCAACTTCTTTCTGCTGGGGAGCTCGTGGGTCTGGGGATGGGGTAGGACTGAGCGAAGAGGGGAGCGTGTTGGTGGTGGTGGTCGCGTTGCTTCGCGTGGGGAAAGGTGGAGAGAGTAAGAGGCCCGTCCTGAGCAAGCCGGCCAGGTGCCAGCGCCTTGTGCGAACAGAGAAGCCGCAGGCGCTGACCAAGGAAACACTGCCTGAGCTTGTAACTACCACCCTCAAGGCCTCCTCAAAAGTCCTCTACGGTGCCCATGCTAGGAACCCCCTCTGCTTTTGCTCTTGTGCCGCCCGCACCTACAGAGCCCCTCCCCGCCCACCCACCACTTCCACACCCACCACACCACCCCGGCTTCGCACAGGCGTGCACACAGGAACACAGAGTCGAAGGCGCAGGCTCCAGGGAGGTGGCAGTGGCGTTGGAGATGGCGATGTCGTCTGCGGAGTGCCGGGCAGCGGGAAGATGAGGTGCAGCCTAGGCATCCGGGGAAGCTGGGTAATCGCGCAGAACGTCATTTGGGAGCCTGGACTCTCCAGGGCCTAGGGACTGTGAGGGACAGAGCAGCTAGCCGGTCCTGGAGCTGTCCAGGCGCACAGGCTGTATGAAGGTCTGGCGAGAACCAAAGTGTCCAGCATGGGTGGTTCAGTGGTAGAATTCTCGCCTGCCACGCGGGAGGCCCGGGTTCGATTCCCGGCCCATGCAGAGACCAGTCCCTTTTGGTCGTCGGGAGCCCAGGCTGTACTGCACAGCTCAGGGGAGCCAAACAAAACCCATACCTCTGCAGAGCTCTGCGATCTCTTTGCACTCTACTTCAACAGCACCAGCACCTAACAGGCCCCTTTAGAACCCGAACCCTGAACCAGACACACCTCCACATTCCTACCCTAGAGCGCCTTCCACACACAGCCAGGCTCTCTCCCTAGGGACACTGGCCTCTCTGTGTCCAAGCCTGAGGCTTGCAGAGTGGGGACGAGCGTGCCTTCTTTCCCCTAGCCTCCTTTGCACCACCACAACAAAACTTCTCTAGACTCTTGATAGCTTCCCAGCTCCTGACTGGAGCCAAGAGTGTGTGGATCCCCAGCAGGGCGGTGGTTCCTACAGGTCTCATCTGTGGTGTGGTGACTCGAACCCTGACCTCTCATGTCCCTGCGTCTGGCTTGCTCATCCCAAGCCATCACACAGTTGGACATCCGCTGTGACTTTCGCCCTTCAGGACCTCACTCCGAGGATTCCTCCGCTGTGAGGGGCGGGGTGCGGTGGGGACAGGGGCGGGAGACAGACAAAAGACACAGACAGATAGACAGACTGACAGACAAGAAACGTCAACTGAAGTGGACGCAGGCGAGGAGGTGGCCAGAGAGGCTCGAGTATGCACAGTTTAATCGAAGGTCCTCCTGCCCTCACTTGCAGGTCCTGGCACTGACCTTGGCAGTCTGAGACCTGGCATGGTTCAGGCTGCTTTTATGCTGCACAGGTCTCCTTACTGCCCTAGCCAGAATGAAGAGCCAGGCTGCTGACCCTCTCTTGTGAGCTCACTCTGCAGACAGACTCTGTCCCAACACCTCCAGCCTCCCAGCAGCTGGACCATGTGTCCTGACTTCTGATCTCTGCACTGACTGCCTTGGGATGCCTTCCCACGAAGGAAAGCCTTCCCCCATCAGTCACCGAGACACACCACCTGCCGCTGGAGAAAGGCCCTTGCTCACCGCAGGCAACTGGCTGGCCTCTTCCCCTGTCAGTCTCTGAGGGGCCACTGCTATAACTCCTGCTGCTGCAACCACTACTGCTTTGTCGTCCTCTTCTTTTTCGGTTTCTTTTCAATCTTCTTTTTGTTTTTCTGCTGCTGCTTTTATTTCTCCTTCTTCTCATTACTTTTATTTCCTCATCATCTTCCATTTATTTTTCTTCTTTTCACATTCTTCTTCTACTCCTTTTCTTCATTTGCTTCTTCTTCTAGTTCTTCTAAACCTTCTTGTTCTGCTTCTGTTTCTTTTTCCCCTTCCCCTTCTCTTAACCTTCATCGTCTTCTCTTTCTTCTTCTTCCTATCCCTCTCCTTCTTCTTCTGTTTATTTTTGTTATTATACTTGCAGTTCATCTAAACCTTCTGCTGCTTCTTTGTTATCTCCTTTCTGTTCCTCTTTAAATCGCCCTCAACCCCTCCTCCCCCCCTCCTCCTCCTCCTCCTCCCGCTCCTCCTCCTCCCCCCCTCCTCCTCCTCCCGCTCCTCCTCCTCCCCCCTCCTCCTCCCCCTCCTCCTCCCCTTCAGGACTCCTCACCAAACCACAGCCAACAGCAACCAAATGGCCCCAACAACTTCCATCAGGCCTCAAGGAACTGAACCTCCCTGGAACAGCGCACTACAGAATATTAATTGATTGTTACAAAAAAAGCATTTCTTCTTCTTCCTCTTCTCCTACTTCTTCCTCTTCCTCTCTCTCCTCCTCCTCCTCTTCTTCTTCTTGTGGGTAGTGGAGGACAGAGAGGTAAAAGAAATTCCTTACACCAAAGCACCTAAACTACTCTATGTGTTACATAAAGCTAGAATATCACGCCCCCGTGAGTTACTATTTGCAGAACTTACTCAATAATGCAAGACATTCCAGTGGTGCCACGACTGTCTTGTGACCAAAACTCACGCAGAGGCCCTAACACTCCTTTAGAACAACAACTCTCTAGATGACAGAAGACAGTCTGTCTGGGTTTTCTGCAAGGATTGTTCAAAGAACTTCTAGACAATAACTTTTAATTCTGATGTCTACCCTAAATACAACTCTTTCTAGTGAAACCAACTCTTTCACTAGAACGTTTACCCCAGATTTCATGTTTCTAGTGGGGTCCCAGCACACAGGACCACCTGAGCAGGAGTGGCATGCCCTGGCCACAACTCTCCCGACCGGAACAGCATCCCTACTCGCTGTAGGTTGAGCCACAGGAATCGCTAATCCGACCATAGCATTGCTGGTGGGCACACCATAAGGAGCCATTTTCTCAAGTCAGAGTCCACCTTCCCAGAGGTGTCAAGTTGTCAAAACCCATCTAGCACAGAGCCGAACCTGGATCCTTGCAGTCGGCATGCAGGGTCCCCTGCTTGGACACCTGCTAGCCTCGGCTTGCCCAGTGTCTGTTTCCCAAGGTCTTCTCTTCCCACAGGGCTTCCCCTGGGGCGCCTGGGGGACAGACACTTCCGGGATGCAGGTTCCTACTGGTGCCTCCTGGTGCTCTGGACTTGGAGGCCTTCAGGGACAGGGGTGCGGTGGGGTCTGGTGAGGAGTCTGGGCACTCTCAGGATCTGCTAGAAGCTCCGACTGTGCCTCTGACTGAGGTGGAGGTCAATCTACGGGTCAGCACTCAGGATGGGACTCTGTGCCCCGACTGGCGGGCAAGGAAGGTCATGGCAGATGGGCCCTGGCAGGGGACACAACCGGTGGGCAAGAAGTTCTGCTCCAATTTCCCGACTGACACTCGCGCCAGCGTCCCCCCTCTCCAGAACCCAAGGATCCCTGAGAAACAACCGCCCGGTGTGGCCTCAGCTCACCCAAGCCTCTCTGGGGTCTTGCAGGGAAATCGTGACGACTTCCTGGGGACCCGATGGCCTGTCTCTGCCAGGCTGGCTGCAGTAACCACACCCTGGGCTTTGGGCTTAGCCGGGGACATCTGCCCCGCACTAACTCCTCCCCACAGGTGTCCCTTAAGCCCCACACCCTACCCCCTCACGGTCTACGACCCACACCGCCAGCACCAGCATCCTCTGGAGTTCTTCAGACACATACATACATATTTACATATATCGTGTGTGTGCGTGTGTGCGTGCGTGAGTGCCCGCGCGTCTTAAGTGAAAGTAATAGCCCCAGTTGTCTGAAGTAGAGCTTCGGTTGTGAATGGTCCGGGTAAGCTGCCATGGAACCTGGGACGGAGGTGAGGCAAGTTGGGTGGTTTAGGCAGAGGGTGCGTTCCAGCCCAAAGAGGAGGTGATGACGCGATGGAGTCAGGTGGAGAGGCTGTGGTCTCCGTCAGTGACTGAGTGTGTGTGATCCCGGAAGCGTGCTTGAGGGCGCTGCGTGTCGAGTGTGCGTGTGGTCTGTGCGGTGATGGTAAAGACGGAAGGCAGGTGCGGCAAGGTGCAGAGTTGTTGTGTGCGGGCAGGAAGGGCAGAGAGGGCGTCTGCGAGTGTTGAGGTAGGCAGGAAAAGGATGGTGTGTGTGCAGAGGGGAGAGTGTTGTTGCAAATGGAGATCTAGGTGGTTGAGGTGTGTGTGAATGAAGAAGAGAGGGAAGAGGAAGGACAAGGTGCGAGAGGAAAGAAACCAGAAAAGAAGCTTCCCTGACCGGGAATCGAACCCGGGCCGCGGCGGTGAGAGCGCCGAATCCTAACCACTAGACCACCAGGGAGGGATCGACTCGCCCCACCGGCTCCCGCCTCCTGGAGCCAGTCAGACAGACAGTGTGCCAGCCAGACCGGCAGTATGCTCGCCAGCCATGTAGATGGACAGCCCAGAGGCGTTAAGGGGCTGGAGCTCACGGTGGCGCCTGATGCAGGCGTCTGGCCCTACCCTGACAGCTGCCCTGTGCATTCCGGGCGATCGCTGGGACCTGTCCAGGCGTCTGGCCCCAGCCCCTGCCTCTCTCCTCCCGCTGGCGGCCAGAAATTCAAAAGGTTTCGGGCCTCTTTGGCTCTGTCGTGCAGACTAGGGAAAGGCTGAGAGGCGTCCTCCACGCAGTGGGCCCGCTCTTGCTCTTCCCTGGGGGCCCCTTCGGAGTGTGAAACTCGGCAAAACGTGGACGCGCTGCGTTGGCCGGGAATCGAACCCGGGTCAACTGCTTGGAAGGCAGCTATGCTCACCACTATACCACCAACGCTACACCTACCTGATGTCACCCACACCACGCTGGGGACTCCCACCAGCGAGCGGTCTGAGAGTTCTGGATCGCCTAGAACTTTCCCGGCCCAACGCCAACCTCTGCGCGCTCTTATCTCTCGCACGCACACGCCTGTCCTCTGGAGCGCTTGCGCTTCTTGGCGGCTGCAACCAGGCGCTTCAGGCAAGGCAGGGCGGGCCTACCAGACCCACAGGGACCGGGGCGCGACCTGGACGACTTCGGACAGGTCACCACCCACACCTGTGCTCAGGCCCTGCGAGTCGCACGCAGCGGTTCTGACCCTCGCCGGCTCTTAGGGGAAAAGGAGGGGTGGGGGGCGTGGGGCGGCGAGTTCGCAGGCACCAGAGCCCCGGGCCGCGTGCCAGGTAAGAAGCTCGAGCCATGGGGACCTGGCAGTGGTAGGAGCCCCGCCGCTGCGCCGGAGGACACGGATCTGGTTCTGGGTCTCGGGTGGGGTCAAGCGGTAGCGCTTCCCCCGGCCACCCATCTGGCTAAAAAGGGTAGAACGTCTCCCCGTCGGGGAATCGAACCCCGGTCTCCCGCGTGACAGGCGGGGATACTCACCACTATACTAACGAGGACGACGACAGTGCGGCCACCGGGAGGCCAGACCTTCTCCGACGACCCGCATGCCCGCCAGCCGCCCGCTCATTGATCCACCCCCAGAAGCCTCCTGGCTTGGCTATCCAGCAGAACACCCCTCCCTCCAGGAACCCGGGCCCGCAGCCCTGTGTGACCACTGCGTCGCTCAGTCACTGCCCAGAGCCGGGCTCTGAGAGCTGAGGAGTGGCTGCGGGGTCACCCATTGGCACCAGAAGCCGCTGCTCCCACACACCTGGGCGGCCAGGCGTGCGGCGGGGTCCGTGCGCGGATCCAGATCGGGACCTGGAGGGACTTTGGCGCCTAGGAGAGTAAAGATGTCGACGAGGTGGACACCTGGAGCAGGTTGGGTTCGGCGGGCGAGGTCCGCAGCTTGCGCACCCAGACCCGCACGAGCCCACGAGCGCATAGCCTGGGCCCCTAGTCTTGCTCCACGCACTACTGGGCGCCCGCTGTCAGCCAGACGAGCAGTCTCCCGCGAAGATCCGCCGTGGGGATGGCCGAGCGGTCTAAGGCGCTGCGTTCAGGTCGCAGTCTCCCTGGAGGCGTGGGTTCGAATTCCACTCCTGACAAGCCAACCTTTTGGACATCCCCACCACAACCGCACCCCAGCACCGGGGACCGCATGCATCTCCCGCTTCCTTCCACAACTTCCCCGCGCAGCGCAGCTGCTCCCCTCGCCCTCCAACCTTCCTGGCCAGCCCTGTGCCTGCAGGAGAGTCCTTCCTAGGAACAGTCACCAACTACTTTCGGCTGGGGAGCTCGTGGGTCTGGGGACGGGTAGGACTGAGCGAAGAGGGGAGCGTGTGGTGGTGGTGGTCGCGTTGCTTCGCGTGGGAAAAGGTGAAGAGAGTAAGAGGCCCGTCCTGAGCAAGCCGGAGCCCAGCCAGCCAGCGCCTTGTGCGAACAGAGAAGCTGCCGGCGCAGACCAAGGAAACGCTGTCTGGGGTCCGCCTGAGCTTGTAACTACCACCCCCAAGGCCTCCTCAAAAGTCCTCTGCGGTGCCCATCCTAGAAACCCCCTCTCCTCTGGCTCTTCTGCCGCCCCCACCTACAGACCCCCCACCCCGCCCACCCACCACCCCTCCACCCCGGCTTCGCATAAGCGTGCACACAGGAACAGAAAGTCGAGGGCGCAGGCTCCAGGGAGGTGGCAGTGGCGTTGGAGGTGGCGGTGTCGTCCGCGGAGTGCCGGCCCCGGGAGCATGAGGGGCAGCCTAGGCATGCGGGGAAGACGGGTAATCGCGCGCATTAGGAGTGTCAGTTAGGAGCCAGGACTCTCCAGGGTCTGGGAACTGTGAGGGACAGAGCGGCTAGCCGGTCCTGGGGCTGTCGGGGCTCACAGACTGTAGGAAGGTCAGGTGACTAGTTAAGAGTCCAGCATGGGTGGTTCAGTGGTAGAATTCTCGCCTGCCACGCGGGAGGCCCGGGTTCGGTTCCCGGCTCATGCAGAGACCAGTCCCTTTTGGTCGTCGGGAGCCCAGGCTGTACTGCACAGGTCCTCAAGGGGACCCAACCAAGGCCTAAGCTACTGCAGAGCTCTGCAACAGCTACACATCCCATCCTCTTTATACACCACTTCAAACCTCTTGTCATACATCCCCCCCACGCCCCCACCGCCCCTGAGAACTTCGGCTCCCCTCTGGACTTCCACTGTAGAGTTCCCTTAGCGTGTTGTCTGCAGTCTGCCTACCCACATATTTTGCCTGAGTCCGGAAACATTTCTTAATTTTGATTTCAGGCCCATACAGAGTCCTGTCCGGCTTATTCTGGAAGCCTGCCGTGTTCCAGCCCATGGAGTTGGAGTGTGGATTTGTTTCTGAGTCCTGCGTTCTTCAAATCCAATGTTTTTGGGTGTGGTAATCTCCTAGTCCAATGGGCACAGCCAGCTGTCATAGCTGCCAGTCTTCACAGCTGTCGTCAAGGCCACGCCTATGCACTCTCTTTTGTTGCCTGGGTCCCTGGGTCCCTTCTTTTCTCCTCTGAGGAGCTTCAGGCTGGCTTTGTACTCCTTGTAACTGTGAGACTAGGCCTAATCTCTGAATTAACTCATAGATTTCAATGTCCCGGCAATGGTATTTGTCCCCAGTGTTGCTGGCCAGGTGCTCCTTCACGTTTCTCCTCAACCCTTTCAGGCTGGTTGGCGCCTCGGAGCTCCCTTCACAGGGTCCTCTCCTTCTGCTTTCTGCCATAGATGTCTTTTTGTCTTGACAGAAACTGGCCCCTGGCTTTGTTGTTGTGCTGTGTTTTGGTCTTTGCCTCACCTGTGCTGCCTTCCTGCCTCAGCCTGGCAGTTTGAGAGTTAAATGAAGTGCATTTGATCAAACATTTCCACTGTTTTCCTTTCCTGTGGTTGTCACCTCTCCTGCACCGGTTTTTGTGCTACCTTATGGTTCTCCCTAGGTGGTTCCTTTTCTGGAGAGTGCCTCAAGCCTGACAGGAAAGGTGTTGGCTACATTCACTCCAGTCATGTCTCCAAGGCACAGGCAGGCCAGTCCTTCCAAGCATGTGCATGTTCCTGTTTGCTGAATCTATTTTCAGTGAGACCTGTTGGTGACAATTTTCTTCTTGGCCACAGTGTGTCTTCATCTCGCCAGCAATGAGATTGTTTAGTTAAGTCTCATTTTGATTTTTTTCATGTGCTATCTTTAACAGTGAGATCTCACTATTGGTCCTGCTGTGTAGGCTTTATGCAATCATAGGTCAGGAACTCACAGGGAGATTGCCTGCCTCTCATACCTGAAGTTTCATCTTACAAGCATCGGAGCTGGTGCTGCCCCTTTTCAGAGTGCCTTTTTTTTTTTAACTCTTGCACTTGTCCTTACTGTGTTGTGTTGTTTTCCTTGGAGTTCAGTAGATCTGTAAGGTCCTTAACAGGCTGACTTGTGTCACAAAATCTGTCTACAGAGGGTAGGCAGCGTCTCTGAAAGCCCAGCACTGTCTGGTTCAAATGAGTGTCAGTAGGTCTTAGGCAGCTAAGGGAATATTTAAAGAAAAATTACAGGAGGCCCCAATACAGTCCACAATGCTCTTAACACTTTTATCAATTCTTTCATTTGTAGAAGAGGAGGAGGAAGAGGAAGAAGACGAGGAGGAGGAGGAAGAAAATGTAGAAAAAGAACCCGAGGGGAAGGCAGCGCACGCCTTTAATTCCAGGAAGCAGAGGCCTATAGATGTCTGAGTTTCAAGGCCAGTCTGGTCTACAAGGTGAGTTCCAGGATGGTCAGGGCTATACAGAGTAACCTTGTCCCAAAAATTGAAAAATAAAATTTAAAAATGGTATTGTTGCTGATTGCTGTGGCACATGCCTGTCATCCCAGTTCTCAGGGAACGGAAGCAGGCAGATTGCTGTGCATTGGGCTAGCCTGGTCTACAGAGTGATTCTAGGACATCCAAGGCCACACAGAGAAGCCGTGTCTCAAGAACTACTACTACGACTAATAATAATAATAATAATAATAATAATAATAAACGGTACTGTGCTGGTAAATATCTTTTTTTCCTTGTTTTGGTTTTCAAGACAGGGTTTCTTTGTGTAGTCTTGGGTGTTCTGAATTCGCTTTGTGGAACAGGCTGGCCTGTAGTGGTCTCCCTCCCAGAGTGATAAGAGTAAAGGCATCCACCAACATCCCTGGCTAAGGGGTACTGGTGAGAAAGCGCAGCAGTTAAGAGCACACACTGCTCATCCCGACTTATATTTACAGCATCTATTTATAACTCCCACTTCAGGGGATCCGGTGCTCCTGGCGTTTGTTGTCACCTGTAGTTACCTGCTCAGACACACATATATAATTAAAAATAAAAATTTTAAGATTGTAATGTTGGGTATCACTTGTATGGCAAACTAGCACAGCCTTATCTGATGGGGACACTGAAAGTCATAAAGCCAGCACAGCAGTTGGACAAAGCTCAGCAAAGTGAGCTGAGTGATGCAATAGCTGTGGTGCAGTTTCCCACTTTTTGGCCTTGATCTCTATGTGGTGCATGCTTGGGGGATTTTATTATTTGTACAACTTGGAGATATTGGATTGATAAGAAATCTCTTATGAATCATTTACACCTTCTCCCAGGAATACTCCTTGTACACTTCTCCAGGAACTGTCCTGATTATCCTATTCCTCCTGCTTTCAGGGAGATGTTTTTTTCTGTCCTGACTTTAAGGTCTTCCTTATGCCATGGATGTGGGATTCAAATAATTATGCCACAGACCTCCTTATGAGGCTCTGACTCAAAGATACTCTCGGCACATCTGCCCCTGCATGTTCCTTACTCAGGAACAAGGTCACCAAAACAGAGTAAACTTTAATAGGTGACAATATTTGGTACGCCAGAAGAGTTGGCAGCAGATCAAATTAAAAGCCTCTTCCTTATAATGATGGACAAAGACTGGTGTGGATAAATTAAAAAATAATAATAAAGTATTAAGACCTCCCTTTTCTAGGAAATTAAACTTGTACAAGGCCACCACGGTATCGTATGACTAAAGAACCAAAGAATACTAAGATTACACATGTAAATAAATTCTACAAATAGATAAAATATAAACATTGTATCATGGCAGATATTGAATAATAGCTGCAGCAGCTTTGGCCTGGATATTTTTGGGGGGACCTAGTGACAACTTGCACCCTGACTATTAAAAGTTGATAATACACTGTTTGGGACATGACAATCTTCCCAGGCTGGCTAGGAGATTTTTTCTCTGTCTAGTGTCCTTGAAACCCCAAGAGCTACCAGCCTGAGAACAGGTTGTCATGTTGTGATGAAGTATGCCCTTGAAACTGCATGATTATTACAAAATTTGGGGTTTGGGGTTGATGAGGAAAAACGGTTGTAAAAGATAATTCTGTTCTGTCATGGTTTATCAATGATGGCTAACCTTATAACCAAGCAGAAGTTAAAACACGTGTTTGGGCACACAAATGATCTGAACTATGTTTGGGAACATCATGCATCCATCCTGCCTCCTGAGTTCTGTATAAATAAAGCACTCTGACTGCCAGTCAGTCCGGCTCCTCCCCTCCCCCCATGCTTGACTCATTCCTCCCTCATCTCTTCTGCATCCACCCTTCTTCAGGCCCTGACCTCACTGGAGGCTGGGTCCCACCTAGCTCCATAATCAACAGTCATTTTCCTTTCAGCCATCTGTCCCTTTGATGCTGTGGTGCTGGTGCCATCAACAGTTGCTACGTACCAGTCACCCCAGTTGTTTTAGTAGGACTGGCTTGTGTTGGCCCAGGCCTAAGGGGGGGTACAGGTTGTATATTTTTGCTTATCTGTGCCTGTCACACCCCAGTTTTGGCAGGCTCAAGTCTACAGAACTTGTCTTTCTATCGGCCACAGGTAGCTGTTAGACGGGGCCCAGTTTATACTCCCAGTGTGCTCTACATCATCACACACCTTAGGATTGGTTTGGGGGGTGTGAATGTGTGTGTGTGTGTGTGTGTGTGTGTGTGTGTGTGTGTGTGTGTGTGTCTCCAGTGTACGTATTCTACATGATCATATACTCTAGGATGGGTTTGGGGTGTGTGTGTTGTGTGTGTGTTTCGGACCTTAAAGCCTATCAGAGGCTTACCAGTGATTGGCTCTCTCGTCTTTTTTTTTTTTTTTAAAGAAACTCTGGCTCAACACAAATCTAGCTACATTTTCCCTTTGAGTAACTCCAACAGGTTTGTCGTTCTCCTGCTTGCTCTTGATTTTTTACTTTATAAACGCTATTTATATGTCAGTCAAAGTCATTTAGATTTACCAGATCTTCTACCTCATTAAGTCCATGTCCTACTAGCAAGTCAGCAAAGTATGAAAGTCCCACAAACACTTCCGACTTCTCTGTTGCTTCAGCTTTTGTTTTTGATTCTTCTGAAGACAGTAGGATCTGGCCTGGTGAGCTGGGCATTAAATGGCGTCTTTATTATACTCGCCCTTCAGTATTACCTGTCTCTCCTTTACTGTCTTCCCGACTTGAGGCAGTGGTAACCCCTTGTCCTCAAAAGCTTTTCTAATCTAATCCATCAGCAATGGATTTCCCTCATATTACCTTGCATTATGTAGCCTTTGTTTTAAGGAGATGTGGGTTGCTTATATTACTCAGGTTTTTTGGGGGGGTTGGTTTGGGGTGTTTTCCCCCTCAGCAGGACTCAACACTGAACTCACGTGCCCCCATATCCCAGAGCCTCACAAGCCAGGTCAGGAAAAGCTCCTTTAATGTTTGTGTCAGCAGCTCAGGGGGCTTACTGGTTAAGAGAATCGGCTCCTCTTTTAGAAGACTTGAGCTCAGTCACACAAACACACACACACACACACATGCACACTCAAAAATAAAAGTTTCTGTTAAATTCTGCAACAATAAAAGCAAAATCATTCATGGTGGCTCACACCTTTTATCCCAGCACTGGGAAACAGGGGTAGGCAGATCCCTGTGAGTTCGAGGCCAGCCTGGTGTACAGAGTGAGTTCCAGGTCAGCCAGAGCTACATAGTTAAACCTTTTCTCAAATCAGGCAAACAACCAAAACCAACCAACCAAATAACGACGACAACAACAGCAACAACAACAACAACAAACTCTCTGTAACAACAGTCTTTCCTCATTTAGTCAGTGCTGTGCTAAGTGTTCCTTGTCCAGTGTGGTTCCTTCTATCCGCCCATTAAGGCCCCATCTGCCTGTTGGATCATGGATTTCTACTTTTCATTTCTTCTCTCCTCCTCCTTCTTCTGTTTTCTCTTCTCTGTCTCTCTGTCTCTGTCTGTCTGTCTGTCTCTGTCTCTCTCTGTCTGTCTGTCTCTGTCTCTCTGTCTGTCTCTCTCTGCCTCTGTCTTTGTCTCTCTCTGTCTGTCTCTGTCTGTCTGTCTCTCTCTCTCTCCTTGAGACAGGGTTTCTCCGTGTAGCCCTGGCTGTCCTGGACTCACTTTGTAGACCAGGCTAGCCTCAAACTCACAAAGATCCACTAGCCTCTGCCTCCTGAGTGCTGGGATTACAGGTGTGCGCCACCATGCCCAGCTCTTAACTCACTTTTACTGTGTTCTTTTCCCCCGTGATTTCCAAGTGTTTTGGATCCCAGCAAGGACTATTTAGAACAGCTCTAACTCTTGGGCACACCCCACCCTCCACCCCCAGCTTTCTCACCCTTAAGGAATAGTAAAGCAGCATGTATCTCATCCTCCCTTTAGTCTAATCTACCCACCAAGTCAGGAGCTAATGTGGAGGGCGGTTGGCTCACGTCCCTTTTACAGGGCAGTTCTTCCCTTAACACAACAAGTAAGTTCCTGTTGAGGAGCCATCTTGGCCTCAGTCACCTGTTTTACTACACAAAGCAGTGACCATGTAACCTCTTTACAGCCTGTCAACATTCTCTGACCTCACCTGTTACTGTCAGGGACTGTAAATTTTAGGTTAAAACTTTAACCATTCTCAGGGCGTCGCTATACTCGTATGGCAAACCCCCACTAACTCATCAAGAAGGCATGCCACTCGGTACAACACAGAAGTCAAGGACCACGCTGAGATTCCGGCCATCGACACTCCACCTCACGATAGCATGCCCACCCTTAGTGATGCCTCGGTACCTGTAGCAAGGCCCACGCAACCACTGCCATAGCCAGAGAGCGCACCATCACACAGGGTGGGGGAGGGGGCCAGGGGAAGTGTGGTGCCTGGAAATTCCTGTTGCAGATACTCTGCCCTAAGACTTCTCAGCTTCAGTGATATAAACCAATTAGTTTACCAGGGTTATTAATAAAAGTGCAGGTGAGGGATTACTTACAGGCACGGATGACTCAAAGGCAGCTGTACTCCCGCAAATCCCACCCCTGTCTGACTGGTGACTTATGAAAGCTGCAATCCCTGGAACGCTCTGCAAAGACTTAATAGGAAGGCAGAGAGGCTGCAGAGACTGCTGTCCGCAGTAGTTCCCATTGCTTCTATAAGTGTGGGAATCGTGGGCCTTGTAAGTACTGTAAGATTCAGGGACTTCTTGAGACTTGTGTGTTGCTTACATTATTTACTTATTATTTACTGATTTTTAAGGTTAAACAAAAACTAATCTGGGCAGTGGTGGTGCACGCCTTTAATCCCAGCACTGAGAGGAGGCAGATGTCAGGGTAATCTTTTATACACTGTGTGAACAGTGTCTCTGTATAGTCAGTTATTGATGGATGAACCGGAAGAGAGCTGAGGACTGTCTGGTCGTTGGTATTGCTCTTCTTACGGCTCATCACTGCTTCATATTTCATAAGCACTCTTCCTCCTCACCTTTGGATTGGCTCAGTAATGATCTGACAGCCAATAGCTAGGCAGGAGAGGATGACAGAGGTTCTCAGTGAGAAGACTCCCACACAGAGTTGCCCCCTGACCTCCACAAGTGCATGGCACACACACACCCACCTACAATTAGACTACTACCAACAACCATGACCAGCAAGCAGGTGTGGTGGTACCGGCCTGTCCTCTAAGTGCTCTGGAGGTAGAGGCAGGAGGATCAGGAGGCGTTCAAGCCCACCTCTCACTCACCAGGAAACTCAAGGCCAAGGCAGCTACAACTTGCAGAGGACTCAGGTTTGGTCCCCAGAACCCAGGTGGCAGCTCACAACCCGCTGCAGCTCCAGAGCAGGATACTTTCTTCTTCAGGACTTTTGTAGACACTGTATTCACATGGTGCTCAGACATGCAGGCAAACACTCATTCACACAGTTTAAAAAAAAAAAAAGTGCTGCCATAGCTGGATTCAGTGAGCTTTTCTCTTTCCCATCCTTTATCCCTCACAGTTCCACCCCTTATTACAACATAGGAGAGATAGAAGGAGAGAAGAGAGAGAGGAGAGGGAGGGAGGAGGGAGGAAGGGAGGTAGGGAGTGAGAGAGAGAGAGAGATCTGAATCCAGTTTCTTTCTTCTTTGCTTGTAGCTGGTCTTTGCTACTTTGTGGGTTCTTCTTTTTCCCTCCCTTTATCAACTGGGCTTCACCTCTGTCACTAGATAGAAGAGAAAGAAGGATAGGAGAGAGAGAGAGAGAGAGAGAGAGAGAGAGAGAGAGAGAGAGAGATCCCCAAATCTAATTTCTTTCTCTTGTTTCTTCTTTGTGCACGACTACTAACAATCTGCAGCCAACCCCCTTGAACAACCAACAACCACCCACCCCGCCTCTCGGGCCATAACATTATACATCTTCTGAAATGTTCCCAGAATTCCAAATGTCACACAATTGCAGAAACTATCTGCAGCTGGCAAAAATGCCTCTGCTACAGCACAAGGCAAATTATAGTTGCTGCATACGGTCCAAAGCAACCCCACACCCCCACATCTGGGATTAAAACAAAAACACATTCTTAGACTATTTCTCTGTTTTTTTTTTTTAAGAAACCAAAATTTCAGAATTCTCAATACACAGTACTTATTAAAAATCTAGTAAAAAGAGAAAAAAAGGGGACAGTGGGAAACCCAAGAAGGGAAAAATGAAGAGTTGAAGCAGCTTCATTCTGAGTTCTTAAAAACCAGAGACTGGGCAAGACAATGTAGAGTGTAGCCAGCCTTTGCTACAGCGTTTGAGGCCACTCTGGCCAGCTCTGTGAGACTCTACCTCAAAAATCTGAAAAGAGGGCGGCGGGGGCAGGGGTGTGTGTGTGTGGGGGGGGGGGGCAACGTGTCCAGACTTCCGAAGCTCGAGTTTCAGAACTAAGTACAAAATCAGGAACTTAGTGTGTGTGTGAAGACAAGAAACAGTAGTGGTTCTATATACTAAATAAAGATGGAAACACTTGGGCTGGGATCTTGAAGAAGACCAAGGGCTCACTCCCACCATTTCCTTATGTAGCCTTTATTCAAGCGCTGTACCAAACGTGGAAATAAAGGTGTAGAAAAAGGTTCAGCATGAAGTGTAATGTTTTTATAGCAGTGATTGAAAATGAAGAAGCAATAAGGGTAAAAGCTAGATATATTAACTTACGGTGAGGGGGGAAGGGTGATGCCGACCACACCTAAGACGGCAATAAAGAAAAGTACAGCTTTACTGAAAAAGGACTTGATCTATTTTACTGGCAGTTTGGCGTCCACGGGTGGGCGGGGTGAGGGGAGTCCCACTGGGGTATGGGGAGGGGAAGTGAGTTGAATCAGCTTAGGTACATGCCAATATTTGTTATCTATGTCTAGAGAGGAAGTGGGGGGGGGGGGGGAAGCATGAAAGCAAGAAATTGTTACCTAAACGGAATAAAGAACCTACGTTAGAAAAATACCCAACTTGTCAGGAGTGGGATTCGAACCCACGCCTCCAGGGGAGACTGCGACCTGAACGCAGCGCCTTAGACCGCTCGGCCATCCTGACTACATGATTTCAGGATGTACACTACTACTACACAAGGAAGTGCTTAGCGGCTTCCTTGGACGAGAGCACCGGTGTGTTCTCTTATCCTTAGGTGATTGGACCCTGCAACAGGCCACATCTGGAGTCTGCAAACCTCACCATAGAAAAGAAGCAACTGCCTACTATTCAGATGGCCACGATGCTCCAAATGCCGGGATCTCTGAGCTTTACCTAGCCCGGCCGCGCCTCACCATCTTTTGTGTAGGAACCAGCGCAGTAACAAAAGGATGCTTGCCAGCCTCTTTTTGGGAGAAGTCGGCGGAAGAAAACCACCCGGCCTGGGTTCCTGGAGGGAGCGGTGTTCTCCTGGACTGCCGACGCCGGAGGCTTCTGGGTCGGTTGCTGTGGCAAGCGGTGGATCCATCAGCCAGCGGCTGGAGGGCTGGAGGACCGGAGGATTGTTGGAAAGGATCCGGCATTGCAGGAACACTGCTGCCGTCGTCCTCGTTAGTATAGTGGTGAGTATCCCCGCCTGTCACGCGGGAGACCGGGGTTCGATTCCCCGACGGGGAGACGTACTACTTTTTTTTTTTTTTTTTTTTTAAGCCAGATGGGCGTCCAAGGGGCAGGACTCCCCGACCTAAGCGCAGCCGCGGTGCTCACACTTGCCTGGCACTCCGGCATCTATGAATTCGCCGCCACGCCCCACCCCCTTCCTTTTCCCCCGCGAGGCAGCGAGGGTCAGAACAGGCTGCGTGCGACTCGCAGGGCCTGAGCACAGGTGTGCCAGGCAGCTCTGGGTGGTGACCTGCTGCAAGCAGTCCTAGGCGCGCCCTGGGCCCTGGGGCCCTGGGGCCCTGGTTGCCTGGCCTGGCGCGCCTGGTCGCAGTGGCGAGGAGGCGAGAGCGCTCCAGAGGACAGGCGTGTGCATACGAGAGGCGCCCCCTGGACGATGCGGAAGAGCGCGCAGAACTTGGCGTCGAGGGGGGCGCAGGGAAACACGAGGTGACCTGGATGGCTCAGGCAGCTCGCTGGTCACAGCTTCCAGTATCAAGTGGATTAGCGACCTAGCAGTGTGGCGTTGGTGGTATAGTGGTGAGCATAGCTGCCTTCCAAGCAGTTGACCCGGGTTCGATTCCCGGCCAACGCATACCGTTTACCTTTTGACAGGCCGAGACTGGCAAAACGTCGGCTGAAGTATGTGGCTGACGAAAGGAGCCTCTCGCTTGTGGCTGCCAACACAGCGATCAGAACTAGGAATTGTAATGTTTTATTTTGTTTTGTTTTGTTTTCAGAACTAGGATGTGTAAACAAATAATAGTTCTCGTTCTTCCCTGGTGGTCTAGTGGTTAGGATTCGGCGCTCTCACCGCCGCGGCCCGGGTTCGATTCCCGGTCAGGGAAGTGTCGTTTTTATTCTTATTTTTCCCTGTTTTGGCATTCTTCACAACACCGTTTCCTTTTTTTGTTAAAAATTTCGAATAGTCTCCATGCTGCCCAGCACCACCGACTAGACACCAGGTTTAGATCTGAAAGAAGCCCCCTAGACCGTCTCTCCTCCTCTTGATGAGCCTCCCCCCCTCCCTCCACCCCCTTATCCTCTTGGATGCTGCAGGGGATCTCGTTGGTTGTAATACAGAGAGCTGAAATCATATTTTGTGGTGACAATGCCCAGCTGCTCAGGGCGGACATTTTCCAGATCATTTTATCGTTTGAACATTTAACCCAATCAGGTATGACATCAGATTTGTCAAATCTATAAAGTGCAATAGGTACCCTTGCTTTCTCTAATCAGAAACCTCTGAGTTACTACTGCTGGGAACTACGGCTGCAAATGTCAGAAGTCTTTGTCGAATTTTCCATAGTAGAAGAGATCTCCAAATGATGAACAGCTTTGGGGTTCTTAAAAGCAAAGGGACAATAACATCCATTACTAAATCCTTTGCTTGATTCGGGATATCTGTAGAGGGCTGGGATTTTTTTTTTTTTTTTTTTTTTAAGCTTGGCCAAGGCTCTGGGTTTGATCTAGATCAATTGGGTGTTTCAGTGTTAAAACTTAAATTGATGTGAAGTAATTATAAATTTGATGCTTTCTCTGGAGTGTCCCAGCTGGCCACTATAAACAAAAAAATACTTTTTTTTTTTCAGACATCTTGATATGTAGCCCAGCCCAGGCTAGCCTAGAACTTGAGATGCCTCCGCCTTAGTCTCCACAGTGCTGAGATTATAGCTGTACTCACCGTGTACCCTCAGACCCATTTGGGGTACTTTTGAATGATTTGTGGGGCTGGCTCTAGGGAGTGGGGGAACTTGTATTTCGACCTGCACAATCTCTTGTGTTCTCAGATGTTGTCTTACCGTCTACAGAATTTTTTTTTTTTTTTTTGAGACAGGGTCTCTCTGTGTAGCCTTGGCTATCCTGGACTCACTCTGTAGACCAGGCTGACCTCGAACTCACAGCGATCACCTGCCTCTGCCTCCCGAGTGCTGGGATTAAAGGCGGGAGCCGTCATGCCCGGCCTAATCCAGCATCTTGCAAATGTTGGTTCCTCCCTGAAGGCATTTCTGGCCTACACATTTAGAGAGCCCAGGCCAAATCGGAGACTCGTGCACTTCCCTTTCTTTTTTAACTGCTGAACCTTCTCTCTAGGCCCTGCACTTGCCTTCTTCTCTTCTTTCTGTGTATTAGTCAGGGTTCTTTACAGGAATATAACTTACAGGATGAAGATATAGATAGATAGATAGATAGATAGATAGATAGATAGATAGATAGATAGATAGGTAGATAGATATGGAGTTTATTAGAGCAGCTTACAACTGTGGTCATGTTTCTCCCACAATGGCTGTCTACCAACAAAAGTCCAAGAAGCCAGTAGTGGCTCAGTCTACAAGGCTGGATGTGTCAGCTGGTCTTCAGTAGGTGCTGGAATCTCAAGGAAGTAGGCTCTAATGCCAGGGAAGGAATGGCCTGAGGGCGATGGTGAGAGAGAGAGAGAGAGAGAGAGAGAGAGAGAGAGAGAGAGAGAGAGATAGATTTTTCTTTTTCTTCCATGCCCTTATGTAGGCTACTAACAGAAGGTGTGGTCCAGATTAAAAGTAGATCGTCCCACCCCAAAATATCTGGATTAAAAGTATAATCCCCTCCCTTGGGGAGGCAGAGGCAGGCAGATCTCTATGAGTTCGAGGCCAGCCTGGTCTACAAAGCAAAGCCAGGAGAGTGAAGGCTACAGAGAAACCCTGTCTAAGAAGGGGGTGGGGAGGAGAGCATCTGCCCACGTCAAATGATTTAATTAAGACAAAATCCCTCATAGGTGTGCCCAGTCACTTGGGTTTTATATATCCTCTCAGAGTCTGTACTAAGATGTGTTTCAGCTGGCAAAAGCTGAGCCCCTCCATGAGGGGGGGTTCGTCTTCTAGTGGATAAACATCCCCTGTTTGTTGGATGTATTTGATGCTAATTACTGCTTGCTGTCTAACCCACCTTTTGCTTAATAAAAAAAGCCATCCCACCTGGGCAGGGCGGGAGATAGGTGGGGCTAGGAGAGAGAGAGGAATTCTGGGAAAATGAAGAAGAAAGTTTGCCACGAGGAGAAAGGAGAGAGACCTGAAGGGAAGAGAGGAAGGCTGCCATGGGGTTAGCTGGAGGAGAAGCACATGGCCAGCATGGATGGAGAATCTGGCCCAGATGAAGAACATGAGCAAGTATATGGGATTATAGATGGGAGTTAGCTTGATAGAAGTTATTAGAAGCAGATGGCATGGGATTGAGACAGGGATCCCATGCCTGAGGCCCTACTACAGAAAGTAGTTTAAAAGATTGATATCTGCCCTGCCCCAGGTTAACTAAGGCTATTTTAAAATATAACAAGTGTCTGTGTCTTGACTGATTGCTAGCCAGGCCTACAGATAATACATGTAATTTAAAAACAATTCCTGTTCTCTCACAAGTCTTGTGCCCATGCCACACTTGGAATCAAAACAAAAACATGTGTACATTCACTACATAACTGGTTATAGTTCATTCCACACATAAAGTTTATTACTGAATAGAAACACATCCCCATTGCTCGCTCTGTGTCTGTCTGTCTGTCTGTCTGTCTCTCTCTCTCTCTCTCTCTCTCTCACTCTCTGTCTCACTCTCTCTGTGACCAAATGAATTGAGAATGACTCCATTCCTAAAATATGTAAATAAATTAAGTGTACAATTGAATTTTCTGATTGGCCTCCCTGAGCAGACACAGCAGTGGAGACAGCAGGGGAGCTGGTGAAATTACCTGTGCAGTCTAATCCTCTGGAATATACCTGCTCTTAGGGGCCCAACAAACAGGGAATATGTGGAAAGAAAGGAGGCAGGGAGGACCTCTATCCTATTAAAACTATCTATGCCAATCCAATCTTCTTATATGAGTTCTTTTTCCTCCTCTGTTTGTTTGTTTCTATGAGTAGCCCAGGCTGGCCTCAAACTCAAAGATCTGCCTCCTGGGTGTTGGCATTAGAGGTATGTGACACCACTTTCTGGCTCTACATTGATTTCTGAAGTGTAAATGTTCCCAATAGAGTGGGTTAAGCATGAGCTTGAACGAGAGTCCCTGAGAAAACACTCTCCCTGATTCTACTAAAAGTGGCTTAACGCAATAAACAAACAGACAAGAATGCCTTTTACATTAGGTTCAAGACACACATAAGGTACATTTTTCATTATTTCAGGCCTGAGCTTGCGTCCTTCCTGTCGCTTAGGTGGCTTCCCGGCTGTGACGGCTCCATTTTTCTCCAGTAGCGCGGCACAGCAGATGCTGGCCGCCAGGCGGTGTCCTAGACCGCAGCCAGGCGTTCCTAGAGATACAAAGGATCTGAAAAACTGCACCTAAGAGCGTTTACGGAAGCTTGGTGTTCTTCCCGTGGCCTCCGGGTCCTGGCTGCAGCCTTAATTTTGTTGGCAGTTTTCTTCAGGGGTACCATCGAATCTTCGTGCATGAGCGTCGCCTACAGCTTCAAAGTGAAATCGGCTTGATTCCCCAAATTGACTACCTGGATAAAATTTAGGAATAAAGCCCGGAAAAGAAAGAATTCACTTTTAAGTACAACTTAAAAGAAGGAACCCGACAGCTAGTTTCCGTAGTGTAGTGGTTATCACGTTCGCCTCACACGCGAAAGGTCCCCGGTTCGAAACCGGGCGGAAACAGTGGTTTTTTCTGTACTTTCGTTTTGTCTTTTCAAACCTATTGAAGGAGCTTAAAAACAGAAACGAAACAAACAAATACCCACAGAAAGATCTAGTCAAATCACCGTGAGTTTCCTGGGTCTTTCGAGGGGTTGGCACGTGGCAGCGGTGGGCTGGTCTTGCCAGGGCAGTAGTGGTATTTATTTCTGCTGCAAGAGATCCGCAGGTGCTTGTGTTGCCCCTTCGGCTTCTGTCTTCCAGAAGACGCTGCTGGCACACTGAGAACCAGAAGCGACTGCTCAGTGCGTGGAATTGTCGGTTTACGCTTCTGCCCCCAAGAAGGGCTCTCTGGTCCCTTCAGCGGAGATTGCCTCATTCCCTCTCCAGAGTTCAGGCGCTGTACTGAGATGCACCCACCCATCCCCACCTCACCACACCCGCCTCAGCGACTGCTTTATAACGGGGTAGCATTAACCTTCACACAGCCAAGACGCCCCCCAGCTCTATAATTCACACCTGTCTTCCTGTGGTTAGTGTTGTTAATGTGTTTTAAGAGGCCAGCATCCAGTTTTCAGACGTGAAAACTCGCCCCGCCCCGCCCCCCCTCCCCTTCACGGTCTCTTTCCACGAGGAATCTTAAGGTTCTTGATTCTAAAAACCGTTTGAAACAATATATTTTCTTCAGGCAGTGGTGGCTTGGGCCTTTAATCCCAGCACAGGGGAGAGAGAGACAGGTGAATCTCTGAGTTCTACAGAGTGATTTCAGGACAACTAGGGTCAAAAATACTACTAATAATAATGTTTATGGAAAAAAATATTTTCCATGGCTAGAAAGAGATATCAGTCAACAAAGTGCTTGCTTTGTAAACAGGAAAACCTGAGTTGAGAATTCCCAGCACTCACTGAGAGCCAGAACTCTCACTGAGAGCTCCAGGATGGAAGCAAACATCCCTAGTTGTAATCTGCTGGGTGTTATTTGCTCTTTTAATTTGGAGTCCTCACTCAGGAGGACAGCCTGCTTGGAACTTTGGCCTGGGAACTCTGGCTGCCCCAACAGTGCTGCCTTAATCCTTATCTTTTATTTATTTTTAATTCACATTGGTGTTTCACCTGCATACATATGCCTGTGTACTCCAAGCTATAGAGTGCCTTCGGAGGCCAGAACCCTCTGAAACTGGAGTTAAAGACACTGGAGCTGGAACAGAGCCCAATCCCACAGAAAGACAACCCGTGCTATTAATATAGTACTTTTTTGGGGGGGGGGGGTTTCGAGTGAGACAGGGTCTCTCTGTGTAGCCTTGGCTATCCTGGACTCACTTTGTAGACCAGGCTGGCCTCGAACTCACAGCAATCCGCCTACCTCTGCCTCCCGAGTGCTGGGATTAAAGGCGTGCACCACCATGCCCAGCCTTATAGTACTTTTTTTTTTTTTTTTTAAGACTCACTATGTAGCTCTGGCCTCCTGGAATTCACTGTGTACATCAGGATGGCCTCAGTTTCACAGGTATCTGCTTGCTTCTGCCTATCTAGTGCTGGGATTAATGGCTATGCTACTTTACCTGTATAATTTTTACTTTTGCTCCTTATATACTTAATAAATTCACTCATCCAAACCTGAAGGATGACACAGAGCACTGGGTCTCGCACTGCAGTCCATCTTGGCCTTGAACTCTTTGCCTCAGCCACCTGAGTTTCTTGTTTTGTGTATTTTTTAAAAAATGATAACACATATACATATAACACACACACACACACACACACACACACATATATATATATATATATATATATATATATATATATATATATATATATATATAATGCAAAGTATCTGATGGCCTATTCTTCTCTTCAGGACAAGACACTCCAGAACACAAGGGAACCCACATCCTGGGAACCAGGAAGAGCTCACCATTGTGCTGTCCTTCTGAGTTTTCCCATCACCCTGAGTTCCATTAAGGATGGATGAGGACTGAGCTGACCATAAATCATACACTACCCTCTAATCGAACCCTGACCTTAACCCATAGTGTTAGGCAACGACCAACAACAACAACCCCTGTGTTAATCCATGAATATGTACTATGGGTTGGACATGGTTTAAGTGTGCCGTCCTCAGTGTGGCTGTATTGAGATGGTAGAAGCATTAAGAAACACACACACACACACACACACACACCCCTAGTAGAAGCTAGAGAAAGGTACCCAGATTATTAGGGGTGCTTTCATAATGAATGTTTGTTTGTTTTGTATACAAATCTCGTTATAGATGGTTGTGAGCTGGGAATTCATGACCTTTGGAAGAGCAGTCAGTGCTCTTAACCTCTGAGCCATCTCTCCAGCCCTCATTTTTGTTTTTTAAAAGTCTAGCCCCTGAATTCCCTCCAGTTTCCTGATCACTGGATCTCTCCTCATGTCTCCTCCTTTACCATGAAGTCCTTAACCAGAGAACTAAGGCTGGGCAGCACCTGATACTTGATCTTTGGCCTAAATACTCTAAGTTGGGCCTATTGTGGTGTTTTCCTATACTAACGGATAATGTGCTAATCCACATAACGTGAGCACAGACCTTGAGGTGGAAGATTTATTGAGGCTGATTTATGCAAATAGGCCCGGCTAACAGGTTGAAAGCAAATTAACGGTTGCAACCACTGGTTACAAAGGAAGCCAACCAAAAACAGTGGGACGTTGTGGTATGTGGTGGTGGCTTCCCAGACAAGTTTGGGGATGGCCTGAATTGCAAAGCGTTTCTAGAAAGCATGAGACCAAACTGCCGACCTGAGGACTTGCAAAACACTCGGCAGGTCCCCAGCTTCCGGTTCCTTCGCCCTGATGCAGACTGCCCCGCCTTACCCCCTGGGCAACTCTCCTTTGTCCCACAGTCCCAATTAGAGCTTTCCCGGTAGTTTGGCGTCACTTGGAGGGGGGGGTTGTGGGCTGAGCTCATTTCCGGACAATGGGGCCGGATGTGACTCTTGGAGGGGCCACACACTTGCGTGAGAAGAGCGGAGCAGAGGGAAGGGCAGGTCCAGCCTTCTCTGTGGCGGCAGAAGCCGAAGACACCCCCGCCCCCCCCCCGCCCCCGCAAGGGAAATGGGCACTTTCTTTCCTTCCAAATGTGCTCCGGGCACTCCAGCCTAATCCTTAATCCATTTGTGTGTGTTAGGGGGTGGAGTGGGTTTCTCTGTGCAGCCATATAGACCATGCCTCCAACAGAGAGACATCCACCTGTGTCCAGAGTGCTGTGATTGCAGTGGTGCAAACCGCGCCAAACCCCCATCGCACTTCCCACTCCTCAACCTCCAACTCCGTCCAGCCCCCCCACCCCACCCCCCTACTCTCCAACCCCCCAAATCCCTGGCCTGGCGCATCAGTTCCAACAATTAACTTGGGAAGGTTATCTTTTATTAAGTAACTTTGAGAATCTTTAATTCCCTAATGAGAACTTTGAAATCACAATTGTTTGTTTTACATTTACTTTGTATCACACTAATGTAGAGTGCCATGAAACCCTTAGATTATCATCTTAGGAAATAACCAGCCCCATCAACACGTTATACATCAAGAAAAGCATAGCCTTGCTGGTGATCCCGTTCTATTAAGTGATGGACCAAGCCCAAACCCTGGCTAGTTACACTGATGTCCACAAATTCCTTTTTACACTGGAGCATCACTTAAAGCAGTGGTTCCAACCTGTAGATTGAGACTCCTCTAGGGGTGCAATGACCCTTTCACGGGTGTGTGTGTGGCAGGGGGGCATGTCAGATATTTACATTAGCATTCATAACAGTAGCAAGATTACAATTATGAAGTAGCAACAAAAATAATTTTATGGTTGAGGATCACCATAACATAAGGAACTGTATTCAAGGGTCACAGTGAAAGACCCCCGAAGGGAGACCCTCACTCAAGCGCACACCCAAAGACACACAAACGACCGTCTTGCTGTAAACACATGAGGCAGTTTATTGGCGAAGCTCCGGGTCGACACGTATCTCACGCAGGAGACAGAGGGGTCAACCCAGAAGCCCAGGGGTTTGGGGTTTATATGGGCAAGGGTCGGGGGGAGTGGGAAGTTTTGGCGCGGCCACACACGATTGGTTGTTTCAAACATTTGAACATCAGCAAATTGCATAGGCAGATCTGGGGTAAGCTCAGACTTAATCACATGGGAACAGTCCTTGGTTCCTGTTTTTTTTTTTTTTTTGGAACCCGAGGGTAGATGTTTATCTGAGCTAACGACACATCTGTTTAAACTCAAACCTGGAACATTGTGTGCGGGCCTCAGGGGGGCATTAAGCAGACACCATAAGATTGGATGAGGGGTCTTGGCTCATTACTCACTCGACCATGTCCGGTACCTGTTTCTCTCAGGAATTTGTCCTTGTGTATTTTCCCTATCTTTTACGGCCAGCCAGTCCCTGGAACACTCAATAGGCCTTTGTCTCCTATCTCCGCATTCTTTGTGACTTATCATCTGGGACCTTGGGCTAGCATACCTGTCGACCTGCACTTATGAGTTAGAGAGCTCTGCTGTTCTGGTTGCTTTAATGCTAATTAAAAATTTTCCCTTTCAACAGCATTAGGAGGATTAAGAACCATTGACTTGCTGGGCGTGGTGTCACACGCCTTTAATCCCAGCACTCGGGAGGCAGATGCAGGCGGACCGCTGTGATTTCGAGGCCATCCTCGTCTACAAAGTGAGTCCAGGACAGCCAAGGCTACACAGAGAAATCCTGTCTCAAAGAAACAAAAACAAAAAAAGTCTGTTTGAAATGTCCCTCAGGAGCTGGCGAGATGGCGAGTACTGCTACTTCCACATGGTGGGTGCTGGTATTGATTGTAGGTGTAAACATCACCTTGTTTAATACAGACTTAAGTATAGACACTGAAAGATACAGAGGAGCTTAGGAAAAAGACAGGACACACCTTACAAACCTGAGTGCGGTGCAGACATCTCAGAAGAGAAAGACCGGACATTCAACTGGAGTCACTTCCAGTTTTTACCCTGAATCGTGGCTATTTCTGTGCTCTCACTTGAGCAAATGTAACCCTTACCTCCTCCACGGGAGAAACTGACTAAGGAGGAAATGACACCGATTTCATTAGACAAAGTGACAGCATCTTCCTCTTGGTTCTCTTGGGATATCTTTAGAATCTACCATCCTGGATATGAGAAGCAAAATGCCCTGATGGTAAAATAACTCAATAGAATTAAATTTTTAAATAACATTTCTGAGAAGCCACGTGTGTGTGCTCCTGCTTGCAACCTCAGCTACGACACAGCCCACACCCTGGTTTTCCATGTCACAGAGTCGGGGTGGGGCAGCCCATTCATAGACAGGGGGCCTTTGAGACACTTTGAGACCAGGACGCTTGGGTCTGAAATAGGGGAAAGGGGCAACCCCACTTTAAGAGCGAGCTTCCCAGTGAGCTCAAACAGTATAAAACAACTTACCAAAGTGACAGACATGACAGCCAGCATCATTTCCAGGCACACAGAGGAGCAGTTCCAGAAGATTCCAGGCCCTGAGCCATCATCAGCCTCGGGCCTCCAAGCCTTCCCAGCTCAAGAGTCAGTGATCTTGATTTGGGGTTAGAGACAAGCCGTCCCTGCTCTACCCTTTTCTTTTCTTTTCTTTTCTTTTCTTTTCTTTTCTTAAACAGGATGTTGCCACAGAGCCCAAACCTGGAACCTGATGTGTTCCCACTTCTACCTCCCACTTTCGGGGGTTCTTGAATGTTATTTATGTATGTATTCAATTGTTTAGTGAAAGTTTTGGTTTCTTTTGAGACAGGGTCTCTGTATATAGCCCTGGCTGTCCTGGAACTCGCTTATGAGGACGGGGCTGGCTTTGTATTTATTTTTTAAAGTTATATGGGTTCCTTGCTGTCATAAGTCCTGGAATAGCACAGGATACCACCAGACTTTTCTCATCACTGTGACGAAATACCAGACAAAAGAAACTTATGGAGTGGAGGGCTGATTTGGGCTCACAGTTCGAGAGTACAGTGGCAGCTGGTCATGTTGGCTCTGCAGTCAGGAAGTGGGAAAGATGAACACCGCTGCTTAGTCATCTTCCTCCGTGTTTATTCAGTCTGGACCTGCAGCCCACTTGATCCACATTCAAGATGGGTCTTCTCACTTAAATCTGACAGTACTGTTACAGACACCCAGAAGTGTGTCTCTTGTGAATGCACCCCCCCCACACACACACACACAATACTAAGGACTGAACCCTGGGCTTCTCACAAGCACTCCAACACTGTGCAACTTCCTCAACCCCTTTTTATGTTTTTATTTTGAGGCAGTATCTCACTGATGCTGTCCAGATTGTCCCTGAACTTATGCTGTAGTTCTGGAAGGCCTTGAATAAGCCAGTGATGGCTCAGTGGGTAAACCTGTTTACAATCTATGCCTGAGCACCGGGGTTTGACTCCCAGGAGCCACACAGTGGACAGACAAAACCAGCTCTTGCAAGTTGCCCTGATTGACTTATTCCACTTAAATGGTACCCTCAGGATTCCCTGTGTTGTAGTGTAGGTCAGAATTCCTAGCTAGGCATATAGGGTAGGAGCACAGTGTGACCAAGAATGAGAAAGAATGTGGTGCTTTTTGGAACTAGAGATGCTAGCTCTCCACTAGGGACTTCCACTCTGCTAGGTCTCAGGAGACAATGGCCCAGGCCACAAGCACCCTCCAGCACACTGCAAGAGGACATTTGAATGTGGGCAAATCTCTGCCCCTCTAACAGAGGACATGCTGGTAACCTAGTCCCAGGTTCAGTCAGAGAAGGCAATGTTCTCATAGCTCTCGCCTGAGTCAGTACCACTGTGGGACAGTCCTGGGACCGTCCTCCCTAGAACACCGTACTTGGCTCAGCTCTGGAATGACCTTGGAGGATGACCTGCTAATCCAAGAGCTGGGATTACAAGCGTATACCTCTGCTCCCAGTTTAAAGTATAGTTCCCTCCCACCTCCTCCCCCACCCCCTCCCCCTCCCCCTCCCCCTCCCCTTCCCCTCCCCCATACTCCTTATGTAGACCAGGCTGGCCTTGAATTTGAAGTGAACTTCCTGCTGCCCCCTTCCAAATGCTGGGGATACAGTCCTGAACATCACTCCTGACTTTGATACTATGTTCCGACATGCTATTGTATTCTACATTTGTTTGTATACAATTTTGGAATCAACTTTACAAAATGAAATTCCTTTATGGTACACACGCAGCTACAGTCTGCCATGGCTGCAAAATTAAGATATAGGAATCAATGTACACATCCATGAAATGGATTGGGTTTCGCTTATTTGTCCTGCTTGAGAATAGTTTAAGCAGTTGAGGAGTCCGGTGGAGTGGCCCCACCTATATTTGCAGTGTGTGGGAGGGGGCAGCAGGAAGATCAAGTGCACTGTCCGCTATGCCCTGAATGTGAGGCCTGCCCAGGCTTCCTGAGAGACCGCTCAGTGTTTGCGCTCATGCCGAGAAACCACTGGGACCTGGCTCCAAAGCCCTGCGCCTGTGTAACAAGCTGGGTCTCACATACACCTGTGACCCCAGAGCTGGGGTGGGCAGAGATAGCATAGTTAGGCTTAATGCCTGGCACAAAATGGTGAGGTCCTGGCTGTCCTGGAACTCACAGTGTAGGGCAGATTGGCCTTGAACTCAGAGAAATCTGCCTACCTCTGCCTCCTTAGTGCTGGGATTAAAGGCATGCACCACAAAGCCCAGCAGTTTCTGTAATATTAAAAAAAAAAATTGGTAGAAGTAGCTTACGAAGACAGGGAAGAGACAGGCGCTTCCAAGAAGGGAAGTGAGCTGGAGAGCTCGGCAGACCCAAGCTTAAAAGCCGGTGTCTATATTTCTTATATGTTTACTCACTTGTTCACAGCTGATGCACACACCAGTTTTGTTAAGCTAATTTTCCATTTTTTAAACACTTAATATAGTTTTTTCTATTTTAAAATATTTCTTCTTCTCAAACTGAGAGCCCAGCACATACCTGTAATCCAGTCCCACTGCCCAGGAGATAGAGAGGAGCTTGGGATACGGCCAGCCTCTGCTACATGAGAAATTCAAGGCCAGTCTGGGCTACATGATACCCCATCTCAAACATCTGCCTCTTCATTAATTCTAATTTAGTTTGCGCCATCTCCTCTCTTTTTTCTTGAGTAGTTGGCTAGAAGATCTACCAGAGTTTTTGTTTTTAATCATTATTTTCACACACATACACACACACCATACACACACACACACACACACACACACACACACACGCACGCACACACGCACGTGCGCACACACTCGTAAAGGAAGCGATAATAACAATCTCCACTAGGGGGTGCTGTAGTCTCAGAGAAGAACATTAATACAGCTTTTAAACTCTTTATGAGGAGTGTTGGAACTGAAGCTTTGTTTGCAGCCAGGCATCATCTCTGTCCTTATTGTGTGGCAAACTGCTTTTAGCTTTTATGGGGGAAATCCACGAAACCCAGGTCTCCACTCCAGCACATATTTATCACCTGGACCAGTGAGTTAACATGCAGAGCGCCCTGGAGTTCCTTGGGAGAAATCTTGGAGGATTGACATAACTAGAGCCAATGGTTCAGGTGAGAGGGGAAGTAGACACTTAAGTCTTGAATAATAACTCCTTACTCAGAATTTTTAGCATCACATTTTTGCCCCCGGGGGTGGGGGAGGGGATTTCATTAAAAGTTGAAGCTGCATGCTCCTGCTACAGTCTGAGTGTTCAGATCACAGTGTGAGCCACAGCATACACTGAGAGCAACACAGAGAAGACCAGCAGGGCCCCTGTGCAGAACAGCCATGCGAAACACAAGCATCCCATAGTTACAGAAGAAAAGTTCCTGTTTCAAGTGTGGTGTGGTGATGCACATCAACATCTCCAGCACTCAGGAGGTGGAGGCAGGAGGATCACACGTTTAAGGTCATCTCCAGCCTACAGCTACACAGGGGATTGAGCTGGCTGTCCTGGATTCACTTTATGGACCAGATCACAGAGATCTGCCTGCCTCTGCCTCCCAAGTGAGCCACCACGCTCAGCTCAATTGCTTCTTTTCTTTCTTTTTTATTGTTTGGCTTTTCTTGACAGGGTTTCTCTGTGTACCTTGTCTGTCCTGGACTCACTTTGTAGACCAGGCTGGCCTCGAACTCACTGCGATCCACCTGTCTCTGCCTCCCAAGTGCTGGGATTAAAGGCGTGCACCACCACTGCCTGCCATTGCTTTCTTTTAAAGAAAGGGTCTTACTGTATACTTCAGGATGACCTTGAACTTGGGCACTTCCTGTCTTACCGACCCAAATGCTCAAACTACAAACTAGACCCCACTATTTTTTTATTTTTTATTTTTATTTTTTTTTGGTTTTTCCAAGACAGGGTTTCTCTGTGTAGCCTTGGCTGTCCTGGACTTGCTTTGTAGACCAGGCTGGCCTCGAACTCACATCGATCCGCCTGCCTCTGCCTCCCGAGTGCTGGGATTAAAGGCGTGCGCCACCAACGCCCGGCCTAGACCCCACTATTTTCCAGATCAAATCTTTGGAAAACTATACAAAAACTGGTTTTGAGCAAAAGATCCATTAGTTCAAAGGAAAGGAAGTCTTTTTGGTTTTTCGAAACAAGGTTTCTCTGTGTAGCCTTGGCTGTCCTGGACTTGATTTGTAGACCAGGCTGGACTCAAAACTCACAGTGATCCACCTGCCTCTGCCTCCCAAGCAAGTCTCCATTTTTATTATGCTTTATTTCTATTTTATTTTTAAACCTTTCATTTATTATTGTTGTCTGTGTGTATCATGTGTGGCTATGAGGTCAGAAGTCAACTTAAGGAGGTGGCTCTACGCGTCTGTCTTTATCTTTATACTCAAGTCCATCCCAGCCTTTCATTTCCCAGAGTCCTCTCTGTCCTTTCTTTCCCTCCCATCACATTGTCAGCCTCTCGGAGTGCAACTCACATGACCTATGGAGAGTGCTTCTCGGCTTGGGAGCAAACAACTTTGCTGAGGAGAAATAAGAATCATTTTCTGTAGTGAAGAGATGGAGATGTTGACGGAGAAAAGTAAATTTCCCCATGTGATCATGCTCTACCCCCTGGATCCCTGTCTTTGGAGGCCCAAGGTTTGGCTTCTTACCTTGGAGTAAATTAAGCACACCTGTCATTTTCTAGTGCCCCACCTTTCTCTGTTTAACATGACCAGAACAGCCCCCTCCTCTACCCCACGTGTGTGTGTTTGTGTGTGTGTGTGCATTTGCACTCCCACACCACAAAGCATACAGCAATTGAAGAAAAACTCTTGGGGGGGGGGCCTGTCTCTCACACCCACCTATGTGGACACTACAACTATAGCTACAGCTGGCTTTTTCACGTGGGTCCTGGGGTCACACTCGGTCGTCAGGATTGTCTGGCAAGCATTTTTACCCTCTGAGACATGTCTCTTGTTGGTCTCTCTGGGTACTCATTTTGTTGTTCTTTGCTTTGGTACAGGGTCTCACTGGAGCCACGGCTGATCTGGAACTCACTATGTAGACCAGGTTGACCTCGAACTCTTGCCTCCCCAAATCTGGGATTAAAGCTGTGCGTGCTCCATCACATTCACCCCTCTGAGCACTCTTAGGCCAATGAGGACGTTGACATTATTGGGCCTCTTTGCATCGAGAGCCTACGAAAGTTACAGGTAATCAAGGCTCAGAACCAGACAGTCTGTATTTTTCATGCAAGGTTGCTAAGGCCTGGGGAGATGAACTGTCCTAAAGCCTCCCTCATATTCTGAGCACAGACAGAACTCCACCCAAATGATTTGGCTCCAGGACAGACACTGATGATTGTCCTTAGGTAGGTCCAGGTTTCCACACTGCCAGCAGAGCCAAGGAAAACTGCTTTAACAGCTGGGAATGCTGACGGAAATTCACAGGGAAACCATGGGTGCAGAACTGTCACTTCGCCTCCTGGGGACAAAATGGATGTTCTAGAGCAGAGACAGTCTTTGGTCCCAAAATAACTCCTGTCTCTTCCATCACTCTAGAGAGTTACTGAGGGTCACAGGGACAAAGCACGTGGGTCTCCTTTCTATGTCACGGCATGCAGCTGTTAACTGTCAGAGCCTATGATAAGAGCGTTCTTATGCTGGGCATGTTGGATGGGATAAAGATTTTAGGGGAGGAAAGAATGAACAATGATCTGTCCCCTGAATTTTGGAGGCAGAGTCTCAAGTAACCCAGGCTAGCTCCAAACTTGTAGTAATCCTCCTGCTTCAGCCTCCCAAGGTCTGGGATCACAGGTATAAGCTACCACATGCAGGTTGCTTTCTTGAAAAAGAAAAACATCCAAGAAGAGACTTGATACCCTATGAGCATATACAGGGGGAGGAAATCCCCCTCAGGAACAGTCATAGGGGAGGGGAATAAGGGGAAAATGGGAGGGAGGGAAGAATGGGAGGATACAAGGGATGGGATAACCATTGAGATGTAACAAGAATAAATTAATAAAAAATAAAAAAAAGAAAAACATGTCTTTTTTTATCCTATGTATGGCTTGGGCCAGTTGTTTCCGGAAAGGCTGTCTGATTCCTCACAGCTGTAGTTACAGGTGGTTGTGAGGCATAGGTGCTGGGAGACTGAACCTGGGTCCACTAGAAGAGCAGCAAACACTCTTAATCACCGAGCCATCTCTCCAGCTCCTCTTTCCCCCCTCCACACTTCCTTTAACCCAGCATCTATTAATTATGTAATAATGGGGTTCATTGTGACATTTTCATACATGCATCCTTCTGGTCATATTTACCCTCTCATCTCTGATCCCAGTGAACCCACTCTGCTCCCCAACAAGCCCCTCCTACCTCGACCTGGACTTTTGTTCTCCTTTGGTTCTTGAATAAGGTCTTACTATGTGGCTCTGGCTGGCCTGGGACTCACTATGTAGAGCTGGCTGGTCTCAACTTCCACCTGCCTCTGCCTCTTAAATGCTGGGATTAAAGGCGCCATCAATGCCCTGGGTGTGAGTGTGTGTGTCCTGTTGAGCCCAGAGTTGCTCGAATGAGTGAGAGGTTATTTATAGGAACATAGACAACCTACCAGAGGCTGGTTACAACACTGAAGAGGCAGGTCTTGTCCTTCCCCAGCAACCATTAACTGCCAATGGCTCCACATGAAGAGTGGGGCCTTGTGAGCCCCTCCCCCAGCAACTGTTAACTGCCCAGATAGCCCCAGGAAGGAGGGAGGCCTCATGAGTCCCTCTTTTTTTTTTTTTTTTTTGAGACAGGGTCCTACTATGTAGCCCAGGCTGATCTTGAACTGGCCTCCTCTTCCTGAATACTGGGGTCACAGGCATTTCCGGCTCTGAAGTATCTTTGAATGACTGGCTTTTTTTTTTTTAAACTTGAGACTATTTAACTGGCAAGCCCTCTTTAGCTCTAACACCCTAGTAGATGAATAGATGGGCTTAACAGAAAAATATGTGTCTCAGAGAGTTTCTTGGTTTTATAGCTAACAGGGCCCTGGACACTGTCACTCCATCTTCCCAAACCTGGTGCTTTCATCTCGAACTTTCATTATCCCTGCTCAGCTTCCCACCCTACATCCCGATTTGCCATATCCTAACTGAACCTGTGCTCTTGGGTTCTGTGACTGCAGAGGGATGGAGGAGGCAGGAGTCACGTAAGGACCAAGCACAAGACACATATTTCCTTCCTTTGCTTCCTTAGCACTGTGCCTTTGTTACTCTGTGAACAGCGTCGTGGCAGTGTCCCGTTCCCACTGTGCATTTTCATCGTCTAGATATTTCATTCACTTTTCCCTTCGCTGTACAAAGCAGGTCGTCTCTACAGTATGTGATGCTAGGTGTGTGGTGAGGGGAGGCCAGTGGCTCAGGCTGCACAGCACCACGTTGAATAAGGATTCAGCCCTGTTTCTAGTTTCACAGTTAGCTCCTTTACCACAATGCCTCACAAACTCAGCTCTTGAGGTCCCAAATTGTGTCTCAATAGTTGAAGATGTTATTCAAAGGCAACCAGAAAATTCTGAAGCAGGGTTAGCTTATGTCAGGGAAAGAGCTATTCACACGAAAGCTATCCCTAATTTGCTTTGGAAAAACTCAAATAAAGTAACTGAGGCAGGTGTGGCGATGCTCCCCTGTGCTCCCAGAGCTCGAGAGGCAGAGGCAGAAGGACCAGGTCTTCAAGGCATCTTTGGCTGCCCTGCAGTGTGCTTGGTCCTCTACACTCTGAAAGGAAAATGAACCTAAGTCTCAGAGAGAAAGAAGGGGGCAGTGTGAGCTACACAGGGTAGCCAACCCCTGCTGGTTGGGAAGTGCTCCCAGAAGGCTGCCCTTCTGCAGTTGCCAGGCAACAAGAGTAAACAGTACAGGATCATGGCCACTAACTACAGTGCCAACCAGGTGAGTTCTCCCCTTTACCCCTTCACATTTGGTTTCACCTCCTTGACTCTACCCTTCGCCTACCTGCTCCCGTCAGCTTCTGACCTTAAACAGATGCTGGGAGGGTTCAGATGATGTTTTACCTTATGGTTGGGCAGGCTCAGCAACAGTAAAAAGGATCTGAGTTAAATTTGTGACGGGTAAGCCAGAAAGCAATGGGGCTTTTTTGTTTTGTTTTGTTTTGTTTTTCGAGACAGGGTCTGTGTAGCCTTGGCTGTCCTGGACTCACTTTGTAGACCAGGCTGGCCTTGAACTCACATCAATCCACCAACCTCTGCCTCCCAAGTGCTGGGATTAAAGGCGTGTGCCACCACGCCTGGCGAAGGCAGTGGTTTTATTTTTATAGGCCAGTGTAAACATTTTAGGCTTGTAAGTCAAGTAACAAAGTCACATCTATTTACATGAACACTGTCTCTAATTTGTTTTTGGAAATACTAGAAATACAGTAAGGGAGGCAGGTGTAGCAGTGTTTCGCTGTGATCCCAGGAGTGGAGAGGCAGAGGGAGGAGGATCAAGTGTTCAAGGCATCTTTGGCTACATACTGAGTCCAAGGCTAACCTGAGCTACATAGGGAGTTCCAGGCCAGCCAGAGTCTCATAGTAGGACTCTGTCTGAGGAAAAAAAAATTTTGTCTGCACATTTTGGAATTCTTTTGGAGAAAACATTTTCCTCACACAGTATTCAAAGTTTAGGGTTTTGTTTTTTTTCCATTTTTCTTGAGTGTGTGTGTGTGTCTGTCTGTGTCTGTGTGTATGTGTTGGGGGGGCAAGGTCTTGCTACTATGTAGCTGACCAAGATTGGCCACAAACTCAAAATCTTCCAACCTCACCCTGCTAAGTGGTAGGCTTACAAGTGTGTGCCACTGTGGCCAACGACCTTCTGTCAAAGCCACACAAATGTTTATTAGAAAACAAAACAAAAAACATTCTTGCCAGGGAGATAGGGGCAGAAGGGTGGAATCAAGCCTAAAATAATTAAATAAATAAGTGGCATTCTTTGCCCTTTGGCCATCCAAAAGCAGGTAGCAAAGTAAATTTGATTATCTACCCTTGGTCTAGTCCAGCACTGTCAGACGGAGTGAGTCACAACATAATTTTAAAGGTTTTAGCATCTATGTGAAAATTAGGAATTAAATTTAGCAATGCTCAGTGGAACCCAATAAACCCCAAATGAAATTAATTTTAAAATATAAAACAAAATATTCTATGCCCCCCCCATACACACACCTCTCTTATACTAGCTCCCTAAAATACACTGCCAGAGCTCCCCACATGTGAGAGCAGCACTCTACCACAGAGCTGCACCCCCAGCACACAGCTTGAGCCAACCTGCCTGGCATGCACCAGACCCTAGGTTCAATTCGCAGCATGGCAAAACCAGAAACCATTTCCTCTCTCTTTTGTATTGGCTTTCTTCTTTCTGTATGGTTTTTAGGTTAGCACACAAACTACTGGGTTTCGTCAGGGCACCTTCATACACAAGTGTCAAATGCTGTTCTCAGTCCCTTCCTCTTCGCCTCCGCGGGTTCCCTTTCTCCCCGGATGTAGTGTCCACTTCTGCTTTCCTTTTGCACATTAACCCATGGCCTTAGTTCCCACCACCCCTTCACATTGCCTCCTCCCTATATAGCCCTTGTCACAGTGAGATGGAGTTCACCTAACTGTAGAGAACGGTGTCACCGTCTCACAGAGACATCTTTGAGCCTCACAGAAACTCTCCTCTTTCTCTCCACAGTATGAAAAGTCTTTCTTACCCACGTACCTGCAGAACTGGTCTCCTGCCAAGCCAACAAAAAAGGTATTCCAAGCTCAGTGCCCCTCCAAGACCAGTTTATGGAGATCGGCATCGTGTTCTCCTGTCGCTTAGCTCCTTTAGCCTTCAATGGCCCACATTCTCCCTCCCATGCCTTTACTCTAAGCCCCTCAGACCCTTCTTTTACTTTCACTTCAAGTACTTCCCTTTGCACCCCCAGAGTATTACCACCCACGAAGGGTACACTCAGATCATCGCGGATGACCGAGGTCATCTCTTACCTTCAGTGCCACGTTCCAAGGTGAGATTCCCTACCTCCATTCATATCAAAAAGGTAAGAGCTAGCCAGGCATGGTGGTGCACGCCTTTAATCCCAGCACTCAAGAAGTAGAGGCAGGAGGATGTCTGTGAGCCTGAGGTCAAGCCTGGTCTACAGAGCTAGGTCCAGGATTGCCAGGACTATATAGAAAGGCACGGTCTCAAAGCAAAACAAAAAGAGATGGATAAAAATAGAGCCACAAGTCACAGTCCAATCTATGATGCCCAACTCTCTATCCAGTTCATCCACCAGGACAACACTGTGCTTAGCACATGTCCTGAAAATGATGACTATATAAACAGTGTTTCCAGACCATGATATTTATGCACAGGACTCCCTTATCACACTTAGCCTAAGGATGAAAAATTTACGGTGGAAGGAATGGGGCTAAAAACAGTAACATAACTGACCAAAGAGGGGTGGGGAGATGACCCTCTCAGGTGGCTCATCACTAAGCTGCCAAAGAACCACAATGGATGTGAAGCCAGCAAGCTCTGCCAAGCAGACACTTAGCAGCCTTGAAAACCTGGTGAGCAATCCATTCTTCCTTTAGGCAAGCCCTTGGGGTTCCTTCATGGGCACTTGGCAAATGCCCCTGAAGATACCACCTGCTCGGGTGACCTTGACCTCCCGTACAACTGCTGCTGCCACGAACCTCACCAACTGGATCCACAAGAACCCTGATCTCCTCAACGCCTGTAATGGGCTGTGTCCTGAAATCTTAGGCAAGGTAGCCACCCTTTCCATGTAACTAACCCAAACCCCTACCGTCTCCAATTTCTTTTCAACCTCAAAGCTCTTTTGCCAATCACCTTTCAAGCAAGGGGAGGGGCCCCCTAACCAATCTGTCTTGTGCTGTTCAGTCTCTAATCACTAAAGTCTGAAGGAACAAAACAAAGCTGCCTTGTTCCCCACCCTAACCCCAGTAGAAAATAACCTCAAGGGGCAGGGGGGTTAAAGTTAGCCATCCTTAAACAACTCTGACCACCTTCCACCAGTGGAGGAGGAAGAAAGGGAGTTGGATTCTGAGGCCGACTGGGAAAAACCTGGGCCTAACCGGGAATATGATCACCTTCTCCCAACAGCCCCATGACCCCGACTGGCAGAAGAAACAGAAGAAATCAGTCACAAAGACTGTACAACAGGCACCAAGTCCAACTGTAATCCCCAGCTCCCCAGTTATCCAAGGTGACTCAGATGACATTCAAAGTCCCCACCCCTCTGCAGGTCACACTCCAGGTCCCCAAACTCCAATCACCTCTCCCAAGGCCCCACCTGCAAGCCCTGAAGCCAGCAAGCCCAGCCCAGTAAACACTTGTTAAGAGTACCAAGCGGGCCCTAATCTAGCTGAGCCCCGGATACGCAGAGCTGCCACTCTGCAGGGCAAGAGGCCATGCGGGGATGACATCTTAGGGACTGACTGAAATAAGACCCTGTATTCAGAAATGAGGAATGGAGAAATGATGGACCAGAGTAAACACAAATTTGGGCAAATAAACATTGTTTGTTAAATCTTTTATTAACCTGGGTTTTCTCTGCATTCTGTGATGGTCTTTTGTAACCCATAATTAGAGAGAAGGCTGGGGAAGAGAGTAGGGAAGAGGACAGCAACTCTTAACAAAAGATGTGGGTGGCACTCCCACAGTGACCAACAGGAAGCTGGTTTGTACCTCCCAAGGGCAAGCCCTCAAGAGAACTGAACTTCATAACTATTGTCTTCAAAATCTCAAGTAGAGTTGTCTAGAACTTGTAAAACTTTTTATTATGACACTTACTTATTTACTTAATGTATATATGTAGGTGTGCCTCAAGCACGTGGAGGCCAGAGAACAATGTGTGGGAGCCGGTTCCCTCCTTGTGCCATGTGGATCCCGGGCAATGGAACACCCGTCCTCAGGCTTGGTGGCTAGAGCACGTACTCTCTGAGCTATCTTAACAGACCAGCTCATGAATAGGAAAAGAAAGAAGCCAGGGTGCCTAACACTTACCCATCAGTCACTGGATGGTGACTGAAGTCAGAAAGCCCGCATTCACTTCCCAGCCTCCAAATGTTTGCCGTCGCCTCCTGCTGCGCACCCGGCCTCACCAAGTCTAAAGCCAAAGTGCTTCCTCATGAACTCACCCTACTCAACGAACGACCTAGAAGAAGCTGGTTTGAGCTGGAGGCACTCTACACAACCTCCAGGCACAGTCAGATGTGGTGGTACAGTTCTGTAAGCCCAGCTACTTGGAGGCTGAAGAGCTAGACCATCAGTTCGAGGCCTGTCTGAGGCAACTTAAGTGCTTGGCGAAGCCTGGCTCAGTGCTTCCTAGGCCCAATGCCTAGCACAGGACTTCCCGGGGCTTGTCTAGAGAGAAGGCGGAAGTGGTCATTACTTGAGGCCAAAGACTACCTGGATTAAGGATTAGAAATGGGGGGGGGTGGGCTGGGGGTGGTAGTAACATGCTCTGGGGAGGTTTGGGGGGTGGCAAAAGCAAGGTCACACCAACTGGAGGGCTAGAGCTCCAGGCTAGTCAGGGGTACATGGTAAAGCCCTTTTTCTAAAGATTTCAAGAGACCACTGAAGCAGTCTCCAACCCCACCCCACCCCACCCCATCCTGACGGACATGGACTTGAGTTCATGCTGTCTTCCTAGTCAAGTGCCATCAGCTAATCACTGTTCTCCAATCCACTGTATTTTTTGTTTTAGTTTTTCGAGACACGGTTTCTCTGTGTGTAGCCCTGGCTGTCTTGGAATCACTCTGTAGACTAGTCTGACCTCCCACTCACAGAGAGCCGCCTGCCTCTGCCTCCCGAGTGCTGGAATTAAAGGTGTGCAGTGCCGCTGCCACCACCCGGCCTAACCACTGTCTTGACCAATCTCTTCAGTGTTTTTCCTGGTGCTGGGGACTGAACCATAAGCCTTGTGCATACTACCATGGAGCTAAATCTCCAGACCCGAGATAGATCTCTAATTCCAGAGTTGGCATTCCTGCAAAAGTAGACATCTAGAGGCTTGGATTTTTCTCCATAAACTTTTTTCTTTTTAAGAAAATACTATCCAGTGTGTGGTAGCACACACCTCTGTGTTTCTAACATTCTAGGATGCAGAGGCAGGTGGATCTCTCTGAGTTCGAGGCCAGCCTGGTCTATAAAGTGAACTCCCCCCCCCCCCAAATCTGTCTCCTAGGTCACTAACCCTGAGCTATCACCGCCATGGGTGCTAGATGTCCCTAAACAAATAATCTGCTGAGCTGTACCATGAAGTATACAGGAGTCACCCACAGGATGGAGTGTGACCCAGTAAGTCCTCAAAAGCTCTCAGCGTGCTGAGCTGCCTTCTCCTTGAACTTTTCTTTACCAAATCTCATTGACTACTTGGGCGTGATGACCTCAATTTTCTTTCAATGGCCAGTTGTAGTGCAAACTATTTCCCTCCTAGGAAAGGTCATATGGAGGGTGTCAATGTCCAAGATCCAAAGGAAGAGGCAGACATTTGATCCTTTCTATTAACGATCTCTAGATTTCAAAGGCTCAAACATAAAATGAGTAGTACTTTAATTGTTTCCAAAGAAAGATGGCACATGAATTTAGATTAGCAAACATGACATTAAAGATGTGTTTTACTAGAAATGAAAAACAGAACAGAAACTTTAATACAATTTTTTTTGATCTTTCTCATCCATCCAAAGCTGCTTTTCCCAAAGTACACGCTTCACAGATCCAAGTTGCTCTTTATCTCCTTCTAGCTGGGCAGGACAATCCCCTCCACCTCCACCTCTCTTCTCAGTCACACTGTGTGGGTGCTAAAGGCCCTGCGCTGACCAATGGACAGAAGGGTCCTTTAAGCCAGCAGCCCACGAGCAGTGGCACCCAGGGCAGCACAAAACTGGTATTGTTTCCACTGCCTCAGCAAGAAGGAACCAAAAGCTGACTCTCAGCACAAATCGAAGTCAAACATGGAGAGGAGGAAGGGCCCGAAAGGCTAGAGAGACGCCTTTTCCTACTGCTACTGTGGCTTAAGCTTCTCTACTACACTGCAAAGGACCTGACGCACATGACATCTAACCAACTTTGGTGGATGGAGCTAAGAGTGATAAACAGGAATATAAATCAGTGTGATAACGTCGAGGACCGTGCTGGGAATTTCAGCTCTTCACAGGGCTGCTAGCCCTATAGAGGACAACACAGCAAGAACCAAGACAGCCACTCCCGACTGCTGGACCTGGGACATCGCCAGGCCTTTCCCTAGGTCCCACATCTGTAGAAACAAAAGAGGGAAAGTTTTTTGGTTTTGTTTTTTAATTATATGAGGTTTATTAAATGAGCATGAGGAAAGAAGCAAGGGGGGAGGGGTACCCCAGAGAGAGAGAGAGAGGGACATAGACAGAGGAAGAGAAGCGTGAGGTGCCGGGGCTGGGGTGGGTTCAGAGAGAGAGGGTAGAGACAGTGAGGGGAAAGTTCTTTTTTTCTTTTCAGCAATCAGAACTACTGGCACTCACTCTCACAATTCACTGCCCAGACATTTTCTACTTACTCAATGGGCACCTCTCTTCTATGAGACTCCAGAGAAAAGCACCCCATGCCTACACCCCAATTTCACTTTTCTAAAATCTGCAATGCAGTACCTGCTACGCACTCCCCCATGACTGAAAACCAAGTCCTCTCATGTTGTAGTGACAGGGTGAATGTTCTCCAGCACACCAAAGGCCCTACACACAAAAGCTCCAGACTGCAAAGGCACAATCCCCCCTCCCACGTGACAGCACATCTAGATCGGTGTTTCCAGAAAGGTTTTCCTTCCGTCAGAACAGTTTCATTTTCTGAGATCGACTCCTGCTATATGGGGTCGAGGGTTTAGCTCAGTGGTGGAGCATTTGCCTAGCAAGCCCAAGGCCCTGAGCTCTGTCTGCAGCTCTGAATCTTGTGACCCATGACCCAGACTAGCCCAGAATTCACCACGTAGCCAGTGTGGACGCAACTGAAGATCCTCCTGCCTAAACGCCCTGAGTGCCGGGCTCCAGGCGCTCACCATGTCTGGACAAACTCATCTTCGCACAGTGCAGGGCATTGTGAGGAGCTGTCGCAGTTCTGTGGCTAGAGGAATGTGGTAAACACATAACTGCAAGATTCTCAAGCAACTTACTGATGCAGCCTGTGGATCTCCACATGGGACTATGGATGCACAGTAGTCAATCACAGGACTCTTCTTCAGAGAGATCATGCTTGAGGTCTGATCACTTAAAGAATATGTTCTGGGACGCAAAACTAAGTCCTTCCCTCCTTCTCTTTGGAGACAGGATCTCATAGCTCCCAGGCTGGGTTTAAACTTATTATGTAGTCAAGGAAAACCTTGAACTTCTGATTCTCCTGCCTCCGCCTTCTAAGTGCTAGGATTACAGTGTCCAGCTTATGTGATGCTTAGGATCAACCCCAGTGTTGACAGGGTACATGCCAGGCAAGTATTCTACCAACTGAGCTATATCTCCCTAAGAATCCTATCCTTGCTTGTTGGGTTTTGTTTTGGTTTCGGTTTTCTGAGACAGGGTTTTCTCTATGTTAGTAGCCCTGGCTATCCTGGGACTTGCTTTGTAGACCAGGTTGGCTTTGAACTACCTCTCAAGTGCTGGGATTAAAGGTATGCACCACCACGCCCAGCTTTTTTTTTTTTAAATGATTGTTTGTATGCATGTAGGAGGATGTCGGATCCACTGGAACTAGCATTACAGACTGTTGTAAGCTGCCATGTGGGTGCTGGGACTTGAACCTGGGTCCTTTAGAAAAGCAGTTAGTGCTCTTAACTGCTGAGCCATCTCTCCAATCTTGTTTGTTTTTTTGTTTTTAAATATTTATTTATTTATTTATTATATATACAGTGCTTTTGCCTGCATGCACACCTGCATGCCAGAAGAGGACATTAGATCACATGATAGATGGTTGTGAGCCACCATGTGGTTGCTGGGAATTGAACTCAGGACCTCTGGAAGAGTAGCCTGTGCTCTTTTTTTTTTTTTTTTTTTTTTTGGTTTTTCGAGACAGGGTCTCTCTGTGTAGCCTTGGCTGTCCTGGACTCACTTTGTAGACCAGGCTGGCCTCAAACTCACAGTGATCCACCTGCCTCTGCCTCCCGAGTGCTGGGACTAAAGGCGTGCGCCACCACGCCCGGCTTAGCCTGTGCTCTTAACCTCTGAGCCATCTCTCCAGCCCTCTTGTTTGTTTTTTGAGACAGTTTCCCTCTGTAGCTGTGGCTGTCCTGGAACTATAGACCAGGCTAGCCTCACACTCCCAGGATCTACCTGCCTCTGCCTCCTGAGTGCGGGGACTAAAGGTGTGTGTCACTGCCACAAACAGAATCTTGACTTTCAACTTCTTTCTCTTTCTTTGCTCTTCCACTCTCTCCCATCCCGGGCGTCACTATACTGACCTAGGACAAGCTCCAATTCCCAGACTCAAGGGATCCTCTCAGGATTCCAAACAGCTGGGACTACAGACATTTTCAACCATGCCTAACTTCAGGAACTTTTTTTTTTACTATGATCCCACTAAAAGTATGCTTTAAATTGGTGCTGAGTAGAAATATATATTTATGAAAAAAATTATGAAACATTAAAAAATATTTACCATCACTAATACATGCTATGCTATGTATTTTCTAGTCTACAAAATTCCTTCTTCCTTTCAGTCTTCATCTATTTTTGTTGGTATCAATCCAGTAAGTGGATTGTCTATCCACTGGGTCAAATGTCACATTCTTTAAAACACTAAGAACCGGGGGCTGTGGCTTAGTAGTAAGACACTTGCCTTGTATGTACAGGGAAAACTCAGGCACTGCAAACAAAACAACAAATCCTCTCTAAGGCTATGAACACTCTTGGGCAGCAGCTCTCAACCTGTGTGTTGTGACCCCTTTGGGGTAACAGATTAGATATTCTGCATATCGGATATTGCATTATGATTCACAACAGTGGCAAAATCACAGTTATGAAGTAGCAGCAAAAATAATTGCATGGTTGGGGTCCCCACATATGAGGAAGTATATTAAGGGCTGCAGCACTGGCAAGGCTGAGAATCACTGCTCTAAGGCCAAAGCAGAGTTCAGGTTTCAGATTTACCATACAAAGCAGCCCCAGTAGATATTAACACATGAACCTCCAGTCTAACTATAACACTGACTGAACTAGGAATCACTGCAGAGAGATTTAGGGGAGCCCAGAATTAGTCCAGGCGAGAAGACACCCTCATCTCAATGCCTGATGAGTTTCTACCTGGATGGTATGATCTGTTAAGAAGACCCCACAACGAGCTGCTTTGCTCACACAGGCACAGTGTTTGAGACACTGAGTCCTGCTGGGTAGCAGTGGTAGGAGAAGCCTCCAGAAGGCAGATCAAAGGGCCTACATCTCCCAGTACTCAGGAGGCAGAGGCAGGTGAATCTGTGAGTTCAAGGCCAGCCTGGTCTATAGAACTCCAGGACAGTCAAGACGACACAGAGAAAGCTTGTCTTGGGGAGTGGGCAGGGTGTGTGTGTGGGAAGGGGGGCTACATCTTCTCCTTTACTTATAACCACACCATTTCCCTTTTCCCTATTAGACTTTCCAGCCAGGCAACTGCTAAGATAGACAATTACATGGCAAACAGTAAAAACCTGACCCTGCACCCAGAGCTAGTACTTCCTAGAAGAAGAACAAGAGCAGATTTAGGACTTAATAAAGCCTTTAGGTGCCTGATGTACCTCAGCAGATATTACCACAACAGGCAGGAGCCAGGTCTGCCCAGTGACACACAAATCCAACTCCGTATCAAGACAAAAACAAATAGAACAAAGCGCCTGCCTGAGCCAGGATGTGAAGTCTTCAGCTGATTTTCTTACGGAGCTTTGTTCTGTGGCGTCAAAAGCCATTAATGAAACAGCCTTTTCTCTCCACTGTCTCCCTCAGGAATTGGAGTTACTTCAAATCAAACTGAATACTGCTCTGGGGAACACTTGATAAATACACTTAATTTAATAGGTCATTTAGTCTCTCAATTTTTTTTCATTCAACTGTCTATTGGACCAGACTGGAATCCAGAGAATGTTTGTCTCTATGGTGGCTCCGATGTGGAGGTCATAAAAGGTCGAACTAAGGCAAGAGCATCCAACTAACATTTTGTTTGGGTTCAGAAATAATGGAAAACTGGGGGAGGGGGTGGGGGAACACATTTTAATTACTTCTTGGAGAAGGATGCATGACTAGTGGGTCATAAAATATGAACTCTTAAAATGCTCTGACCCCAAGGCAGGTCTGATCAAGCCTTAATCCCTTTAGAGCTGGGCTGGAGAGACAGCTCAGTGGTTAGGAACACTGGCTGGCTCCTGGCACCACGTGGTGGCTTACTATCATCAGAACCCAATTCCAGGGATTCATGTCTCTCTTCTAGCCTCTGCGCTCACCAGGCACATACACAATATACTCACACACTTACAGTCAAGACAGGCAATATACATAAAATAAAATATTTAAAGAGAAGAGCAGGATGGGTTGGCATAAGGTGTTAACTCCAAAATTCAGAGGCAGAAGGGGGGGGGGGCGTCAGTAGTTCAAGGTCATCATACTACGTGGCCAGTCTGAGGTCAAACCTACATGATAGATTGTCTTAAAAGAAAAAAAGAAAAGAAAAGCAAACAAACAAACAAACAAAATTTAAGACATGAGATTCTGCTTTGTTTTGAGACTGATTTTCATGTAGCCATGGCTGGCCTTGAACTTACTATGAGGCCAAAGACAACCTTGAACTCTTGACTCCCTTCTGAAAGTGCTCCCTTTTATTTGCTGTTGCTGCTGCTGTTGGATATGTGTGCTTAAGACAGAGTTTCTGGCCTGGAATTTACTATGTAGACCAGTCCAGCTTTGAACTCAGATCTGCCTGCCTCTGCCAGTGTGGCACCATGCCCAGCCCCCCTCCCCCCTTTAAGAATGTGATGCTGGGACAGAACCAAGGCTTCCATGCTAGGTATGCGTTCTACTAACTGAGCTATAAGCCAGCTTCGCGCTAGTTCTGAACTAACCCCGTATAGTGTTAGGCTCATGTAGGAGGCAACATCAACAGTTTTAGCTGAGTGACATATTCCTGACTTCAGGATCGGAATCTGGACTCCTATCCAAGATTAGAGGCTTAAGAATGTAATGGTAGCTACTTAAGGGGTAAGGCAGGAAGATAGTGAATTCAAGGCCCACCTGGTTAGAGAGTGAGGACCAGGGCAACCTCAAGCAATTTAGTAAAGCACTGTTTATAACAGGAATATGGGTGTGTTCAAAGCCAGCCTTGGATACATAGCAAATTTAAGGCCAACCTAGGTTTCAAGAGACCCTGTCTCAAAGGCCAAAAATGGTAGCACTCACAATCCTAGGAGTTGGCAACTGAGAATTAGAAGCAGGAGAATAAGAATTTCCGTGGTGATGCACGCCTTTAATCCCAGCATTTAGGAGGCAGAAGCAGGTGGATCACTGTGCGTTCAAGGCTAGCCTGGTCTACAAAGCGAGTCCAGGACAGTTAAGGCTATGCAGAGAAACCCAGTCTCAAAATAATAATAATGATGATGATGATGATGATGATGATGAATCTCAAGATCATTCTTGTCTAAGTAGTAAATTTGAAGCCAATCTTGACCACATGAGACCATCTCAAAAAAAAGTAGGGCCTAGAGAGACAGCTCAGTGTTAAGAGCACTGCCTTCTAGAGGATCCAAGTTTGGTTCCAAGCACCCACAAGGTGGGTCATGACCATATCCTCTTCTGGCTTCCACAGTTACCAAGCATGCACATGGTATATAGATGTACATGCAGGCAATATACTTTACAAAGAAAATAAAAATAATCTTAAATGGTAAAAAAATCTTAAAAGGACTGGAGATATGGCTATGTGGTATATGTACTACAGTGCCTGTCGCATGTCCAAGGCCCTGGGTTTAAGTCCCCAGTATGACACTAACAAGCCACAGCTACCACCACCAATACTACCAGAAGCCTACAATCTTTGGCACCTAGTCTGTCTGCTCTCACTTTCTCCAGTTACTCAATACAACTAAAGTGAAGAACACAACAGTTAACATACTTGAGTCTAACCTGAGCTGTCACTTGGGGTAGACCGGAATGCTGCACCGAAGGCAACAGCTGCTTAGCTGGCTCATAAGGAAGTGCCCAGTGTCAAGAACAGTGCTTGACGGTTCACATCATCTAACGGATCTGTCGTCTTTGCCAGCTCTGGCTTCAGGGTTTTGTTTGTTTGTTTGTTTTTTGTTTTTTTGGTTTTTTTTTTGGTTTTTCGAGACAGGGTTTCTCTATGTAGCCTTAGCTGTCCTGGACTCACTTTGTAGACCAGGCTGGCCTTGAACTCACAGCTATCCACCTGCCTCTGCCTCCCGAGTGCTGGGATTAAAGGCGTGCGTCACCACGCCCGGCTGTTTTTTGTTTTTTTAACCAATGTTATGCCTCTTAAAAGTGGGAGAGCTCACACTGATCCCTTTCAGTCCTGGGCTAGCCACACTCAAAAAGGAATGCAGGACAGGCCTGGGTTAGCTTCCCCAAAAAGGACCCGAGAAAAGATCCAGCACAATAAGATGGTGCTGGAGGGTGGCAAGATGGCTCAGGAAAAGGCAAGTGTCAGGCCTGACAACCTGATTCAATCCATGGGAACAACACACACACACACACACACACACACACACACACACACACACACACACACACACACTGAATAAAAAATAAATCCATAAAACAGACAGATAGACAGGGTTGGGCCATGTGTGGCGGCTCCTCTTCAATGCCAGCCCCTGGCTGCAGTCAAGAGGATCAGCACACGCTCAAGGCCATCCTGGTCTGTACAGCATGTTGGAGACCAGCCAGGCTACACTGTGAGAGACCTGTCTCAACAAGCAAACAAGGAATAGCTCAAAGATACAGCATGTGTAAGGCCTTGGTTCAGGGACCCTAGCACCAAGAGAGAGGATGGGGGTTGGGCCAATGTAAAGACCGCTACACTTAGACACAAGGAGAGGCCCTCCAGCTGCCCGCTCCCTTTCCCTGGGGGAATGTACAAACCAACACTTCACTCACCAAGTGTCGGACGCCATTCAGCGAGTGGTACATGAGAGGGAGGACGAGAACAAACTTAGCTGTGTAGATCAGTGCTGGCCCCAAACACAGGGACTTCACAAACATCAGATACGACTCAAAGGTCCCAGGAAGCAGCAGTGCCGACAGGCCAAAAAGAGAGATCCCTGAGAGAAAAGCAAATACCCCGTCAGCTATGAAGAACGTAGTGTGTGGAACTGGTTCTCTGACAGCTCTTGACACCTGATACAATCCTAAACCACTTTGAAATAAGAGAAAATTTAGGTCAGGATGTAATACAGTTGCCAAATGCTCGACTAACATCTATGAGCCTTGGATTTGAAATTTAGTACCACATAAAACTATTCATGGGGGACCAGAAAGACGGCTCTGCAGCTACGAGTGCAAACTGATGTTGCAGAGAACCTGAGTCTGGGTCCCCCAAACCACACTAAATACCTCACAGCACCTGTAACTCCTGCTCCAGGGAACCAAACACCTACGAAGGCACCTGTACTCATGTGTATATACCGCCTACAAATATATACACATAATTAAAAATAAAAATATATTTTATAAAACACGTAGGCTGGAGAGATGGCTTAACGGTTAAGAGCACTGCACGTCCAGAGGACCCAGGTTCACTTTCCAGCACCCATGTGGTTGTTCGCAGCATCTGTAGCTCCAGTCCTAGGGGAGCTGACACCTTCTTCTGGCCAAACAGGCATGTACACTGTGCACACACATACACACAGGCAAAATACTTATAAACATAAATGTGAAAATAATTAACAGAACAAAACATATGGTGGTACATGCCTATAATCCCAGCACTTGTAGGATAGAGGGAGGAGGGTTAGAAGTTCAGTTCTGCCAGGTGTGGTGATACAGGCCTTGGATCCCAGCACTCAGGAGGCAGCAGCAGTTGGATTTCTGTGAGTTCAAAGCCAGTCTGGTCTACATAGTGTGTTTCATGACTACATAGTACATTTCAAGGGACCCTGCCTCCACAGACACCTAGTCTTAAAAAGAAATAGAAAAATTTAAACTCAAGCCAGGTGGTATGGCACACGCCTTTAATCCCAGCACTTGGGAGGCAGAGACAGGTGGATGGCTGTGAGTTCGAGGCCAGTCTGGTCTACAAAAGCGAGTCCAGGACAGTCAAGGCTATACAGAGAAACCCTATCTTGAAAAACAAACAAACAAACAAACAAAAAATTTTAATTCATGTTCAGATTATGTATCTCATGTTAGAGTAGGGGGCGTAACGATTTGGCTCAGTAGTAAGTGCTTGCCTAGCATGGATGTGGTTCTGGGGTGAATCTCCAATCCCTAACACCAGGGAAAAAAAGTTTATAGCGGAGGGCAGGCTACTAGGGCTCTGATGGTAGTATGAAATTTCAGTATACGGCAATATTCTCCTTTTAATATTCCTCACAATTAAAATAAAAAAAACAAACCTCACATGACAGTTTAGAAGTGACCTTATAGGCTGGAGAGATGGCTAAGCTGTTAAAGGCTAGGCTCACAGCCAAAAATAAAAGTGATCTTACTAGTACTCTGGGAAGCAGAGGCAGGTGGAGCTCCATGCCAACCTGGTCTGCAAAGTGCATCCAGGACAGCTGAGCTATACAGAGAAATCCTATCTCAAAATAAATAAATAAATAAATAAATAAAATTAAAATTAAAAATTAAAGAATCACTCCAGTGCTGTATCAGAATTAGGAAGACTGCTGAGTCTGAGGTCAGCCTGGTCTATGTGGGTCCCAAGACAGCCATGTGAAAAATATCTAAGAAATTTAATCTGAGATTTCCTAAGTCTTCCTCTGGTATCCAATAGATACCCTAGACCCTCTTAGAACCTGGGTGCCAAAGTAGACTTTTCAAACGGCACAACACTACAAAGTTGCCGAGGCTGCCCCACTGAATCACAGAAAATGTTGGTGGTGCCTTTGCTTGCTGCCAGGACCAGTTTTGCAGGCTCCACATCTGTAAAGTGTTATGTAGGGCTGTGTGACAGTAAGTGTTCTGCCACTTCTAGAAGCTGCCAAAAACTCTTTCAGACACTTCTTCTTAGAAAGCCCTATGCAACAAAAAAGAAAACACCTAAAAGAACCCTAGGAAAGCTATCTAAGTGACCATCAAAATCAGGTTGGTAGCACCTTATTTTTTTTTTAATTGAAAAAAATTTTTAAATATTTTATTTAGTTTTAATCTATGTGCATTGGTATGAAAGTGTCAGATCTTGGGAGTTACAGACAGTTGTGAGCTGCCATGTGGGTGCTGGGAATTGAACCCGGGTCCTTTGGGAGAGCAGACAGTGTTCTTAACCACTGAGCCAACTCTCCAGCCCCAATTTTTTAAAAATTTAAAAAAGATTTATTTATTTATTATGTACATGGTGTTCTGTCTACACGTGTGCCTGCACACCAGTGCTCTTAACCTCTGAGCCATCTCTCTAGCCCCCACCTTATTTTCTTAACTACAGCACTATTACACTAGTCACTATGACATGATCTGGCCATCAGCTTCCTGGAGTCTTCCTCAGACTCAGGCGGATGCATGCACTAATGCATAGTCCAGTTCTTTTCTGCTTTCCTCTTCTGGGACTGTTTCCCCATGCACTTCCATCTTGGGAATACAGATACCAAGACAGAGTACTCACAGTGTACAAAGGGCCGAGAACAAGATTTAAACTATAAATGATCAGACATGTTCTGAGATGTCAAAGGCTAACTATGCCAATTATTAATATAAACAACAAGCACCACAGCCTATATTCAGAATTACATGTACCTAATTCATTAAGTCTCAGTCATGAGGAGGAATTACAAGGGAAAGAACGATGATCTCGGGAATCTGAAAGGAAACGGAAACTCTTTGTTTGAGACAGGACTCTTTGTAGACCAGGCTACCCTTCACCTCCCAGAGCCTCTGCCTCCTGTGGGCTGGGATGAAAAGCATGCACCACCATGACCAGTGGGAATCCTTCATGTACTTGCTACAGGAAAAAGCCTATGTGCTCTGTGTTGTTGTTGTTCTTTTCTTTCTTTTTTATTACTTTTAAGAGATGTATTTTTACTTTACGTGTGTGGGGGTTTGAGTGCACATGTGTGTAGATCGTGTGTGTGCTGTGCAGAGAAGCCAGAGGAGGGCACTGGACGCCCTGGAACTAGAGTCACACATGGCTGGGAGCCACACCAAACCCGGGTCCTCCACGCCAAACCCGGGTCCTCCACGCCAAACCCGGGTCCTCCACACCAAACCCGGGTCCTCCACGCCAAACCCGGGTTCTCCACAAGAGTAACAGGCGCTAGTGAGCACAGTGGGGACACGGGAATTCAATTCTCTGTTAAAGGAACAAATTAACGAAAAGCCTAAAGGGAGCCAGGCGGTAGTGGTGGATAGCTTTAATCCCTGCATGTGAGAGGCAGAGGTGCTCTCTGTGAGTTCAGAGCTTGAGTAAGTTCCAGAATATCCAGGGCTACATAGAAACCCTGTCTTGAAAATTTAAAACCAAAAAAACAAAACAAAAAGCTTTAAGGACTCAGACTGGGGCTGGAGAGATGGCTTCAGAGGTTAAGGGCACCGGATGCTCTTCTAAAGGTCCTGAGTTCAATTCCCAGCAACCACATGGTGGCTCACAACCATCTATAATGAGATCTGGTGTCCTCTTCTGGCCTGCAGATGCACATGCCAGCAGAACATTGTATACATAATAAATAAACAAATCATTAAAAAAAAAAAAAAGGACTCACACTGATTGTAAATCAAATTGCTAAGTGCAAAGGAGGCAGGGATGAGTCAGGGATGCGTGTGTGCATGCCTGTGTGCATGTGTGTATGAATATACATACATACCTCCACTTAAGGCCACACCAGTGCCACGGTGGCAAATGGACATTGCCATGGGAAGAGACCATCTACAAAGAAATACAAAGACAATTTTAAAAAGAAAAGGATGACAACATTTTTGTTTGTTTGTTTTTGTTGTTGTTTAGGATGACATAATCTAAAAACACAATAAAGCAAAAGCAAACAAACACAAAACAAAAAGCCAGCTGGGGCTGGTGAAATGGCTCAATGGTTAAGAGCAGTGCAGATGACCTGAGTTAGGTTTCCAGCACCTGTATGGTGGCTCAAAACCATCTATAACTCCAGTTCTGGGGATGTGACACTCAGTCTAACCTCTGAGAGACCAGGCACACATTTGCCACATACAAATACATGCAGGCAAAACACTTATACATGGCCAGGTGTGGTGGCATACACCTTTAATTCCAGCACTTTCGAGGCAGAGGCAGACTGATGTGAGTTCGGGGACAGCCTGGTCTACAAAAGCAGAGTCCAGGATAGCCAGGGCTGCACACAGAAACTCTGTCTCAAAAAACCAAGAATGTTTATGTATCATGCATGAGGCCCTGCATTCAATCCACTGCAAAAAAGAATTTTAAAAAGTATTTATTTAAAAATTATCTTTCTGGCGGTGGTTGCGCATACTTTTAGTCCAGCACTCAGAAAAACCAAAACCAAAACCAAACAAAAGTTATCTCAAAGCCAGGTGGTGGCAGGCACACGCCTTCAACCTAGCACTTGGGAGGCAGAGGCAGAAGGATCTAAGCTTGAGGCCAGCCTGACCTACAGAGTGAGTTTCCAGATAGCCAGAACTACACAGAGAAACCCTGCCTTGAAAAACAAAACAAAATAAACACAAATAAACAAAAAAATAAATAAATAAGTAAAGTCTCCCCCGAGGCTGCAGAAATGGCTCAGCAGTTAAGAACACTTGCTTCTCTTGCAAAGGTCAGAGATCGATTCCCAGCACCCACGCCAGGACTCACGGCAGTTTGTAACCTAGCTCCAGCAGATCTGATGGCCTCTCCCTGCCTGTGTGGGTGGATGGCATGCAGGTGCTATGTTATATACATGCAGACAAGATGCTCATACATATGAGATAAAAATAAATCTTTTCTATACATTACCCCTCGATTTTACCAACCCAAATCTCTGCTGCTAATGAGAAGAGAGAATACAACCCAAGCTCCTCTCACCAGGTCCCCATATTGGTATCAAGTAGAGCCTGTACAGTCACGCTGGCTGTGGTGACTGATGTAACCCCAAGGCTACACACACAGTGAGATCCTGTCTCAAACCAACCAACCAACCAACACACCTAAAGTCCTACATGGTCTGGACTATGTAGGATTCTGTTTCAAAAACCATGAAACAGAAAAAGTATGATGTTAGCTACTTGAGACATCTTTCCTTGACATATTAATTGAGAAACAGCCCCATGTTTCCTGCTATTTCTTTTTTTCATGCAAAGTTCCATAAATGGACCTAATGTTTTTTCAAATTACTTGTGACGAAAGGCCAAGCTTACTTGGGATTTTCTCCTTCTCCATCTTGTAATCCTACCCCTCCCCAAACCACCACATTTCTTTCTGCCTTTTTTTCCCCTGTCTCTTTTTCTCTGTCTGTCTCTATCTCATTTTTTGAGGCAGGGTCTTACCATTTATCTTTAAAAAGATTTTACTATAGAATACTAAAACCGCATATTAACCTCCTTCTGTTAGGGTACAATGTTCAATTTCTGCAATTAAAATTATTTCTGGAATCTGAGCTGGGAAAAAATCCTAAAGGGATGTGGTATTTGTGGAGGTGGCTACAAAAATGGCCAGTATCCCCGGGCAGGAACCCAAGTAAGGAGGGGAGTAAGGCTACAGATGCTTTGCTGACTTAGTGTGTTTATTTGTTTATTTTTAATTTTTAAAAAGAAGATATGCAGGGGTTTTCTTAGAAGACATAAACAAAATCAGCTATCACTTCTACTTCTGAAAACAAGAGATGAAAAACACATATGAGTAAATACACACACTGCCATACATATACAAGTATGTGGGGACATGGTCACAAACACAGCGTATATCTTAGCTCTATCCAACAAGGGACCTGCCATCAATGATGTACTGGTAGCAATGAGCACACCTAGCACCCAATATTGGTGTCATACTGAAGAGCTCCTAGCAGCCACAGCTACAACAATTTGAGCATCAGAATAAACAATGACTGTAAAAGAGTGTAGCTTTTATGCAAAATAGGAATCCTCGAAAGAAAGCAAGGCTTGCCCTACAGAAAGAAAAAAAAAAATCTAAAGAGTATGTGCATTAAGAAACATACAGTGGTACCCAACCTGTGATCTCCGGATTTGAAAGGTAGAAACTCAAGGCCAGCCTCAGTTTCATACTGAGTCCGAGGCAGCCTGAGCTACATAAGGCCCTGTCTAAAACAGCAATATACATCAGTCAGTACATTAGTAAGCTGGTAAGTCACAGAGCCAAACAATCTAAGTGGCCTCCAGAAGCTATAAAAACAAACATTTCCCCCTAGGGCCAAAGGAAAAGAACAAAGCCTCTGTTAACATGCTTATTTATCTTAAATATTTAATTTATTAACTGTTTGCCATGGTACATAAAGTGCAGGCCAGAAGACAACTTGTGGGAGTCAGTTCTCTCATGGCAGCAGCATGTGGGACCAGAGGTCAAATTTGGGTCACTATGCTTAGTGAAGATGCTCAAGCTCCTGAAGCATCTTCCCGGCCTGGGGACCTGGTCTCAGCACAACGGACTCTCTAATGCAAGTGTAAAAGCACCCACGCCTGTATGTCTGCTTCGTAACTCAGGCTGGCCTGTTATTTGCTATTTAACTGAGGGTGGGGTTAAACTTTTGATCCTCCTGCCTCAACATCCCAAGTGCTGGGATTAAAGGCATGCGCCATCACACCCCGCCTTCAAACAGCAATTGTAAAGATCAAACATTCTAGCATAATACATTCCAATGCTGTAAGAGTCTGAGACTTATGTGCAGAGGAGTCACAGTAGGAAAACACTAATAAAAGTCCCTGTTTTCCATGACTATGCGTTAGGCTTCTGCAAGAGCAGAAAACTCTGTATATATAATAATAACTCTATAATTCTAAACAAAACACAGCAGTCTCAAGCCTGAGCAGAGATGTCACAGACAGCATTTAAGGTTGTGTGGTGTGGTGGCAAGCGTGGGCGCTGCTACTCAGGACCAAGGCTGCAGTGAAGTCACGCACTGTAGCATAGGCAAGCAATCCGGGAAACACCTCAGGCTCACGACCCGCTTGCTTTTGAATTATCTTTTTAGCAGCTGTGTATTGAGAAATCTTTCACTTGTTGCTAACTTTTTCAAGACTCTCGCACTGACACTTGACAGATTAAGAAGCTGGACTGCCCAGCCCACTGCTCCCACGCCCTGGCTCCGGCCCTTACCTGTAGATGGAGACATGGGGAGAAACAGGGCGGTTTGAACTCGTGTTCTTACTCCAGAACCTCTCCATCTCTTCCTTGGCTGTGGTTCCCAGAGGAACAGCACTAAAATAAAACAAGAGCTTCAACAAGGACTAAAGAACATAGTTTACACAGCAAAGAGTATATTTTTTTAAGGCTTTATTTTAGTTTTGTGTGTGTATGCGCGCGCGCGCGTGTGTGTGTGTGTGTGTGTGTGTGTGTGTGTGAGTGCAGATGCCTGAGGCCTTATGAGGGTGTTGGATCCTGTAGAGCTGGAGTTACAGGCAGTTGTTAGCTACCCAACAAGGGTGCTAGGAGCTGATCTGGGGCCTCTGCAAGAACATGCTCTTCTGCTACGCCATCTCGCTATGGTTGGTTCAGACCTGAATTCGGTCTCCCTGGACACAAGCGGTAGGAGAAAACTGGCTCCCACAAGATGTCTTCTGACCTCCATCTAAACCCACACACCCCACTCACCACACATGAATATACTGGAGAAATGGCTCAGAAGTTAAGAGCAGAGGCTGTCCTTCCAGAGGACCTGAGTTTGATTTCCAGCACCCACATGGTAGCTCACAGCTGTAACTCCAGGTGCCAGGAATCTAACTGGTCTTCTGGGCACTGAATGACTGTGGTACACAGACAAACACTCAGGCAGAATACCCGTACACATTAAAACTTAAAAACAACAACAAAAGGTAAGATGGCCCACACCAGCAGAGGCAAGATGAGAAGAGTTCTTGAAACTAATTGAAATGAAGAGCTTTTTTGTTTGGCTTTTTTGTTTTTGTTTTTGTTTTTTTGACACAAGGTTTCTGTGTAGCCCTGGCTGTCCTGGAACTCACTCTGCAGACCAGGTTGGCTTCAAACTCCCAGAGATCTGCCTGCCTCTGCCTCTGCCTCTGTCCCTGACTGCATGTGTCACTACAACCAGCCTTCTACTGCCTTCTCAGGAGGGAAAAAGAAAACTTAATCAACTATTCACAGACTTTGGAACTTACTTTCTTATACAAAGCTGAGAATTAAGGTGGGCTCGGACGCAATGACGGCCAACGTGTCTGCAAGAGTCAAGAATGCAGATTTAGAGACAAACACCAGCATATCAACATATCAACGTCTCCCCCTTTGTGCTATATTATTACTGTTATTGTTATTGTTGTTATTAATATTATTATTATTTTAAATCCTGTGAGATAGGGTTTTTCTGTGTGGCTCTGGCTGGCCTGGAACTCACTCTGCAGACCAGGCTGGCCTTGAACTCTGACATTCACGTGCTCCTGTGTACCGAGTGCTAGGACTAAAGGTGTGAGCTACCATGCCTGGCACCTTTGTATTATATTAAATGTGGAAAGACTAACTGAAAATGTAATGAGGGTTGAGGGTATAGCTCAGTGTAGAAAATATGTTTATCACACATGGCTTTAATTCCCAGCATTGCGCAAAGAGGAAAAAAAGCAAGAATAAGTAATTGACAATGGCTTATATAGTTTATATAAAACAGAAACCTGTTCCAAATAGATCAATTAAACTTGAAGAACAAGGAATTTAAAGATGGATGGTCCTAATATTAAGCTAGGTCACTTAAAAAACTACCATCTGGAACTGGGGAGGTGGCTCGGTGGATATAAGCCCTTTACATAAACCTGACACCCTGAGGTCAGTCATAAAAAATCCACCTAAAGGTAGAAGAGAACCAACTGTACAAAGGTCTCCTCTGACCAACCTATGTACACACAAACACATGCAGTAATAATAATTAATAATCGATTTTTAAAGCCTACCATCAACTTCCAGATAACAGAGATAAACTTCAAGTCACAACGCCTCTCATATAATAGTACAAAAAAAACACGAGAAAGCAAAGATTCTTTTTTTGTTTTTGCTTTTGGAGACAGGGTTTCTCTGTGTAGCTTTGGCTGTCCTGAACTCACTTTGTAGACCAGGCTGGCCTCGAACTCACAGGGATCTGCTCCCTCTGCCACCCAAGAGCTGGGATTACAGGTGTGTACCACTGCACCTGGAGAAGCAAAGATTCTTTATCATTCCCACACAAAAGCCTACAAAAGATAATTATGTTTTCTACCTAATAGTTGCTACTTAAAAATAAAAATGACAGAGCTGGAGCGATGGCCCAGCAGTTAGGAGCACTGGCTGCTCTCCTCTCACAACCACCCACAGCTTCAGCTCCAGGGAATCTAATGTCCTCTTCTGGACTCTGAAGGCGCCAGGCACACACCTAGTGCACGGACATACAAGCAGGTAAAACACCCAAGCACATAAAAATAATCAAATAATTTAAACATGTTGACATTACATTTGATTTGTGTGTGATGGCGTATGCCATGTGGATCCTGGGGATCGAACCTGTAGCCCCAACACACAGGAAGACTGCTGTAAATTCAAGGCTAGCTTGGTCTAAACAAGTAATTTCCAGGCCAGCCAGAGCTAAACAGAGAAACCCTGTCTCAAACAAACAAAAGATGCAGCAATCTTGTTCATGACATCCACTACATCACTGATGCTACATGCACACTCCTCTCGAGCGCCCCGCACGCTACAGCAGAGCATCAGAACACCCATTATTTGAAGGGAAAAATCCAACCGGCCCTTCTTCAGTTCTTTCCCTTCCCCTTTGGAGACAAGGGGTGAATGCGGGCATTGTGTGCCCGAGGCTCTCAGAAAGCAGTGGGAACAAACCTCTTTAAATCAACTGAATTGTCTGTGAAGTCGCAGGGCACACATTCCTCGCAGCAAGCGAGGCTCAGCCACTCAGCCACACAGCAAGAGTTTGCAGATGTGGGTTGGAATCTCTGGCTTGTTCTGTCTCGTGCTATTGTTCCCCCAAATACCAATGTAAGCTTTACACAAGGCCCTACACAAGCAAGCTGCACAAACGTGACAACCTTATTTGAAATATGAAAACAGGTATCTATCTCAGTCTTTCATGCAAAACCAGAAACTCTAAAAAGACTTCCTACACCAGGAATGGAGCCTAAACTCTTAACGGCTAGGAGCCAGTGAGATGGCTCAGAGAGTAAGGGCACCAGCCACCAAGCCTGGCAACCTGAGCTGGCCCCTTGGGATTCACAATGGTACCCTAACCTCTACACACAAGCCAGAGTAAATGTGCACCCACTTACACTCACAATGAAGGAAAGTTATAAGAGATTTTTTTTTTTTTTTTTTTGGTTTTTCAAGACAGGGTTTCTCTATGTATCCTAGGCTATCCTGGACTCACTTTTGTAGACCAGGCTGGCCTCGAACTCACAGCGATCCGCCTGCCTCTGCCTCCCAAGTGCTGGGATTAAAAGCGTGAGCCACCATGCCCGGCTAAGAGATTATATTTAGAAGCAAGTGTTTTGTTTTGAGGCAGGATCTCACTCTGTGGCCCAGGCTGGCCAGGAACTCACTACAGAGCTCAGGCTGGCTTCAATCTTACAGCATCCTTCCTATCTCAGTCTCCTAAGTGGCAAGCCTACTGGTGTCAGCCTCCACAGCAGCTGATTAAGTTACATTTAACTTCTGTAAAACGGTGTGGCATTTATATACGTTGTATGAATATTCTCCAATACTTACAATAATTTCTGTATTATTTACAATGTCCAACACAATTTAAATGTTCCATATATGTGTCATACCATAAGGTTTAAGGAAATGGGGGGAGGGTAACAACCAAATGGGGAAGTTACTTATAGATACAACCAACGGGCAGTTCAGATACAATCAATCATATGCCTACATGGGAACAAAGGGAACAAAGCAAACCATTCTCAGTAAAGTCTGAAGTGAGAGAGAACTGTTGGCTCTGTTTATTAACAATTAAACTTTATTATACAACCCAACTAGCATATACAAGAAGGAAAAAAAGGTTAAAGGGACAGAAGATTAAAACCTCCTGGAATCCGTTCGGCAGGACGGGTCCTTAGGTGTCTCAGTCCCACGAGCTGGTCCGGTCCCTTCCTCTCTCTCCGCGCCTTCTATTTCTACAGTTTCTTTGCACATGACCGATTTGACCGCAATTGAAGCACCGAGTATTATGATATCTGGGCTCTCTGACTAAAGCTTGTCTCACAATATTATTCTGATATTTTTGAGAGTTGATATTAACTGTCTCCTTTACCCAGTCATCTAATGGAGCGCCTCTTTCCTTTAACGGTCTAAGCACCTTCTTACATTCAGCATTTGCATTTTCATAAGCCATGATAAGTTTTAATGCCTTTTTGTTATCAGAATCTGGCATTGCCTTATCCATAGCAGATCCTAATCTCTGCAAAAATTTTGTAAAGGGCTCCAGAGGTCCTTGGAACACCTTAGTAAAAGGAATAGTTGTTTTCCCAGGTTCCTCTACCAGCTCCCAAGCTCTCAAGGCTGCCTTACAACATTGTTCAATCACTCTATCGTCAGCTTGAATTTGTTTTCTCATGTTAGTATATGGTCCATCACCAAGTAATTGATCTCTATTAATATTTATTCCCTGTGCGATATTTTCTTGTTCTATTTTTATAGCATCTGTTCGCCACCATGATAACCACTGTAACTGTTGTGCCGCTTCCAATACCGCTGAAACTAAATTTTCCAATCTTGGGGAACAAGTCTATTCTGATAGGCCCAGTTGTTTAACATTTGTTTAACGAAGTTAGAATGCATACCATATCTGACGACGGATTCCTTAAAATGTTTTAAATCCATCATGTCTACAGGACACCAGGCTATTTTGTCATGACCCTCAGCACCATTTGGCTCGATTACATGTCTTACAGTGACTGGAAAAGCTGAAGGTGCCTGGGTGACTGTGGAGGTATCCTCCACTGGTACATTTACTTTCAAAGACCTTTTGGTCGGTCTGGCTTCTTTTGCCTCTGGTTTCTGACCTTCTCCACCCTTTTTAACCAAAGGTACCTTCTGCTTTTCCAGCCCTTTCAGTTTTCTTTGCATTTTGCCTATTTGTTCAGTCAAGTCAGTAATTTTTTTCAAAAGGATAGAGCTTATTGACTCTTTCTGGGTTTTTTGGCTTTCCGGTCTCTCTATTTTCTGTCCTTCATCACTACTAAATGCCAAAAATTCTATCTGCTTTCCCATCCCTTCATTTTCATTCCTCAGCCTTTTTATCTGTCCAGTCAAATCTGCAATCTTTTTTAAAAGGATAGAACTTACTGACCCTTCCTGCTTTTCTATGCCATTAGCCTGTCTTTTAATCCTTTTAAGCACGAAATATTGTAATAAAAGGACAATGAGAAAACAAAGAATTCCCTCTAAGTATAATGCAGGAAAGAGTTTTGCAACAGCAGTTGCAATTTTGCCAATACCCTGAAACAACATTTCTATCCCGTGGAATACTGAATCTTCTCTCATATCATTAGGGATTGTGGAACCCATCGGGCCCCACAGAGAACATCTGAGTAACAGAAGGCACAGCAGGGCATACCTACAGCCTGCCCACAGGGACTCAACGCTTGGCAAGTGACAAACTGCTTTTTGTAATTTGTTTCCCAAATATTTTCAATCTGAGATTGGCCCAAAGATGAAGACTCTAAACACTAATCCTGAAACTCCTAAAAAAATAAATGTTTGGAACCAATGTGATAATTTCAAGCTAACTGTTCAACATGCCCTATCATTGACCAGCATGTGCCACATCAAAGGATTTAAAGCACTCAACTATGGTCTAATAATTAGGAATGCAGGATATGGCTCTGGAGAACCTGGTCCTGTCCTATCCCGGAGCAAAGATGCCTCTGAAGACGCATGGCAAGATGAAGGGTAGAGATAACTAGGCCAAACTCCAAAAGACTCACCGTTCAAAGAAAAACTAAACAGAATCTTTCTATTTTTTACACTGCATGACTGGAGTGGAAAAGAAAGAGAAATGAAAACACATGTGGGAAAACAGGGGCTGGAATCGCAACAGCAGCGAAGCTAACTTTCCCTAACAAATAATTTCCAAAAATAGACACAAAACTGCGTTGGGATTTGGACCAGAAGTCTCACTAGCCCTAACAGTTATAAAGGCTCTGAAAATGATGCCTAAAAGAGTAAAGAATTCAGAACTAAAGAAAATCTAGGCTGTTTCTCCGGGCAGAAAGTTTACTTTGAGAGAAAGGCGGGAATACCCACCCCACTGCCCCGCTAAGCGAAAATTAAAATAAAACAAAGCGGATCTCCTGGGCGCCAGCAGAGACCCACTCAGGCTACTCCTGATACCCTTGGCGTGGCAGGGATGCACTAGGAAGCCCGACAGTTGCCACGCGTTGCCAGCAGCAGGACTGCGGGGACTCAGAAGCCCTGGCTACGTGCTCCAAGGAGCCCTCCCCCGACAATCCCCAAATTCCTCCAAAATTGCAGGTCTAGGGGCCAGCTGATCTCGAAGCTGGAGCAGTTTTTGGAGGCTCGGACCTGGGTGGGGCGACAAGAACAATTTGGGAAGAAGCTTTCGACGTGGGCGCAGGAGAAAGAGTGACAGCCGCGCCACTTGTCCATACAGAGTGACCTCTAAGCCCTTCGGAACCTCTCTCTGCGTGGGGGAGGGGGAGCGTGTCCTAACATTCCAGGGGCGCGGCCTGCACACCCACGGGTCCTTTCCCTGTCCCCGCACCGCAGACACCACTGTCACCCCATGAGGGGCCAATTCGGGTTCTGCAAGGGTCGCGGGCACGGACTCCCAGCCCCAGGATAAAGTCACCTCAGCAAGAGCGCAGCCATCTTGAGTTCCGGCCTGGACGGAAGTGACGTACACACATCCCGCCCCCCGACCCGGTGCATCCCTCCCTTTGGAGGCGGAGTGGGCAGAGGCTGTCATGTGACACCTCAGAATTTTTAGGCTGGAACCGCCTCTGGGTTCTGCAATTCTGCTCCTTGTGGATGATGGGGGTTTTTTTTGTTTGTTTTTTGGGTTTTTTTTTTTTTTTTTTTTTTTGGTTTTTTGGGGTTTTTTTTTTTGTTGTTGTTATTTGTTCTTTCTTTGGTGTTTTTCTCTCACGCTGGCTTCCAGCGTCGTTTGTCAAGGTTTTGGCAAAATCGGAGAGTAGCTAAAATTAGTGCATTTATCTAAGTGTTTTATTTTGTAACGCCCCCTCTACCAGACAGCGGCTTCGCCTGCTTTATTTACTGAGACGGTTCTCTTCGACCCCCTCCTTCCAAGATGTCCTAAAAAATCTCCGAGTTAGATGTCTGAGACACCCAAGGAAAAAGCTACTTCGTGCTTCGTCTGATTCCTAAGTGCCTTCTCATGCTTCTTCAGCCCTAGAGACGTTCGGCAAGAAGCACTTTACCTTTAAGCCATGGCCCTAGCGCGATAAGCACATTGAAATCCAATCGGGCAGAAGGGAGTGTGGAGCGGGGCTGTCATGGGGCCTTGTTCATTTTCAAGGTCGGGATTCTCTCTGGCAATTCCAGGGCCTGAGCTGCGGTTTGAACCAAACACCCACCGACTGGCCAAAGACAACGCTCCCTTGTTTCTTTTTCAGCTCTACGTGGGTGACACCCACAGCCACAAGAACCTAGGGGTGTGGAGGAGAACCCACTTTGATTTATGTATGCTGCATATAAATGGTTTTGAGGAATCTAAGTGGAGAAATCAGTTGCAGGGTGCTCTCAACTGAAGAAAGAAAGTGAGCAAGTGAGCAAAGAATGAAATGGAATGCCAAAGTTCCTGACCCTGGCCTGGGGGTGAGGGGGAAGAGGGAAGGGGGGGGGGGCGAGGCAGAGGGAGAAAGAATAGAGGGGCAGCCTAAAGCAACTTATTCGGTAGCAAATCTCTTTCGGTTGTATTAATATTCAGATCCCATTTATATTTAGCACTCTAGCACTCTCCTGCCTTTTTCCTTTCAGGATTTAAATAGCACAAGTTCGCTTTTCCCCCTGCACCAAATGAATAATATTATTTTGCACTTGTGCAACGTTAGACAAAGAAAAGACTTTTCGTAGACTTTAGGGACTGGAAAGGACCGCAGACGTTCTCTTGTCTAACCCTCTATACAATATAACAATCTCCTTCCCAGTGTTTCTTTTTTGTTTGTTTGTTTGTTTGTTTTTTGAGACAGGGTTTCTCTGTGTAGCCTTGGCAGTCCTGGACTCACTCTGTACACCAGGCTGTCCTTGAACTCAGAGCCATCCACCTGCCTCTGCCTCCGGAGTGCTGGGATTAAAGGCCTGGGCTACCACGTCTGGCCTTTTAAAAGTTTAGTAAACAGGTTAATTAATAGAAAGTTGTTCTAGTAAATACAGTTTCTGCTATAGACCTCCCAGTCATTGCTCTAACCTCCTGTCACCCAGGCTTGGTAACACACCTGCAAGCCTCCTAGTACTCAGGAAGTAGAGGCCGGAGGGTCAGGTGTTCAAAGTCATCTCAGCAACATACTGAGTTCCAGGTAACCTGGGCTATGTAGGTGGTACCTCAAAAACAAAACTAACAATAAAATGTGATGAATACATCTTTAACTTAGCTTTTTTTTTTTTTAATGTATATGAGGTTCTACATGCTAGTATATCTGTGCACCACATGTGTGCTTCATGCTTCAGCAGGCCAGAAGAGGGCGCCAGATCCCTTGAACTGGAGTTACAGACCTGTGCGCAGCCCTGTGGCTGCAGGGACTAATCTCGATCTTCTAGAAGAGCAGTAAGTGTTTTTAACTGCACAGCCATCTCTCCACCCCCATCACGTACGTCTTTAATAATTTTTGTTTAGCAGGGTGGTGGTGGCGCACGCCTTTAATCTCAGCACTTGGGAGGCAGAGGCAGGTGGATCACTGTGAGTTCGAGGCCAGGGTGGTCTACAAAGTGAGTCCAGGACAGCCAAGGCTACACAGGGAAACCTTGTCTCAAAAAACCAAAAAAAAAAAAAAAAAAAAAAAAAAGAGGAAGAAGAAGAAGAAGAAGAAGAAGAAGAAGAAGAAGAAGAAGAAGAAGAAGAAGAAGTCTAAAAAGTAGTGAACCTGGGGATGTAGCTCGGTTGATAGAGTGCTTGCTTAGCATACATGAAGCACTAGATTCTACCTACACTACATAAAACCAGCCACAGCAGTGCACACCTGTAATCCCAGACCTCGGGACATAGAAATAGGAGGATCAGAGGTTGAAGGTCATCCCTGCCAAACAGCAAGTTGGAGGCTAGCCGGGGACTGACAGAGGGGAGTGGGAGAAGAAGGGAGAGAGAGAGTGCAGGCCTACAAGAAAAAGTGTAGATAAGAGTAGTGGATGGATAAGGAGAAAGTGGAAGAAGATAAAGGGGAAATATAGATTACAGCATCCTATAAATATTTGCTGGGGATGATTTTGTCCATGGAGTTTGTATTCAAGCCGCTATTTAGTATTCCGTTACCAAAGCCAAGTGTTAAGCACGAATCTCACCAAATCTGAGATGCATGGAAGAGATTGAGAGACTGTTGGCTTCATACAGTGAATGCACGTGCCTGTGTGCCTATAATGTCTCATAAGCAAGACTAAGGGACGTGGAGGTGGATGCCATGCAATCCCAGCGCTCAGAAGGCAGAAAAAGATCACCACAAGCTCTGGACCTGTCTGATATATGAGCCTGCCTTAAGCAAACAATATTCGCCACACTCAACCTCCATAACCTACATTACAGCTGATGAGAATAAATCACACTGAAATTCGGACCATGGTACTGGAGAGATGGCTCAGTGGTTAAGAGCACTTGCTGTTCTTGCAGAGGATCTAGGTTCGGTTCCCAGTACCAATGTGGTGGCTCACAACTATACATATGGTAACTCCAGTTCCAGGGTACCGAATACGAATACATCCACGTAGGCAGGCAAAACAGTAGAACACATAAAGCAAAATAAACAAATCTAAAGAGAGGAAAAAAGAAATTCAGACTTCAAACATGAAGCCAAACGTGTTGTTGGTGTTGGTGTTGGTGTTGGTGTTGTTTGAGACAGGGTCTCTCTATATAGCCCTGGCTGTCCTGGAACTCACAGGGATATGCCTGCCTGTGCCTCCTGAATGGTGGGAGGACACCACCACACCCAGCAAGCCAAACTCTTTTTATCAAAACAGTTTATTTAAATAAGCAATATAAAGCAAGGTCTATGATCCAAAGTAAGAGAAAGGAGGGAGAAGAGATGAGAAGGTGGCATTTTCAATGAAAAAACACAGTCATTTCAGATAACCTGAAGGAGTTAAGAAAAGAGGCAGCAAACTGGAGCTCTCCAAAACACTTTGGTTGCCAGATTTGTCTTAAAAATCAGCCTGACTGCAAAATTTGTGTTAATGGGAAAGAAAAAAAGAACCCAAAAAATTCAGCTCTGGGCCAGGGAGAGACTGCTCAGAGGTTAAGATCACTTGGTGCTCCTCTGGAGGACCTGGATTCAGTGCCTAACATTCAATAGTGCTTCACAAACACCCAGTCCGGGGGTGGGGTGGGGTGGGGTTGATCCCCTCTTCTGGGTTCTACAGTCCTAGGGCACACACACAGAACACACACATACATGCAGGCAAGCATTTACACACATAAAAACACACAAATTTGTAAAACAAAACAAAAGAAACCCTCAACTCTGGGCGTGTAGACCTTCCAAACAGCTCCTTGTTTGTTTGTTGAGATGCTCCGTGATAGCCCAGGCTGGCTTTGAACTCCTCATCCTCCTGTTTCCACCTCCAAAGCTCTAGGAAGACAGACAGGCATAAACCACAGCTGACTTTCCACCTCCAATTCTACCCTTCCATTCTCCAGGAGACGCTTACAGTGTACTAGATTAAATTCACCTTTTTTAGTCTGACATTTGAGAACCTTCAACCTTTCCTACTGTGCCCTTTTCATGATCCCGGACATCAAATTAAACACAGATGGCACATTACCTGCTCTAAATATACCCAGAGCTTCACAAACCACAAATGTCACACACACACACACACACACACACACACACACACACACACACACCCCGCACGCACGCCTGCACTCACTTTCACCTCTGCTCTTACCTTGGCTGTTCCATCTAGCCATCGTCCCCCCCATTCCCTTTTTCAAAATGGCACCTTCTCCTTCAAGGCCCCCATGTAATAACACCACTCTCTACATCTGACTACTCTGTCCTCTGAGCTTCCTGTATTGAGTGACACTCCCAGCATTCTGCTCCTTGGCTTCTATCTTGGGTAGACTCTCCCAGGTTGCAGGGAGATGGAAAAAAAGGTTTTCCCAGAGGGCTTTGTTGTCTCAAGCAGCCTCCAGTGTTGCCATAGCAATCATAATAACAGGGGACACCCTAATTTGGGAGTTCTCAGAAAGAAACTTGTCTCTAGGTCCTAGGGCTCTAGGGCAAGGAGGCTAAGAAGGAATCCTTTGCATGGCTTTAGGATTTAGGTTTCTCAGCTTCTCAGAGAAGGGTGGCTATGTCTCTTTTTCTGTCCCTTTCCCTCATTCCCCCCCCCCAACATTCCAGCCTAGGGGAGGGGGAGGTCAGTATACACAAAGCCCTCTGTGTAATGGGTGGTATGTGTCCTCTACCCGGAGTGTACAATGCCCCTTCTGCTCCATGCCCCCTGTCACCCTCCCCACCACCTCTCAATTGCACATGCCAGGCTGCAATTGGTCACTGGCTCAGGACAGCCCCCTCATGCTGGGGATCCAGGGGATTTTAAGGAAGTTCCAGAAAACACCGCTCAGTTCCTTGTCCCCGACTCTCTCCACCCCACAGGCACTCTGGGCCCTGGCCCCTACCCCAGCTATGGCTCCCGGGGCTCCCTCATCCAGCCCCAGGCCTATCCTGGCTGCCCTGCTCTTCTCTTCTTTGGGTAAGTGGAGCCACTGAGTCCCAGAACCCTGAGATTTGGGGAGAAGGGTGTCTCTCAGCAACTTTTCCCTGTCCTTACACCCTCCACTGCTAAGAGCCAGCAAGGGAGAACAGGAAGGTGACACTCTGTTTAGGCGTGAGGAGGGAGTGTATAGACCATTTAGGGGAAGCAAGGAAGGTGTTTCCTGGAAAGACATGGTAAAAGAGATCACAGAGAGCTTCCCTGAGCACCCAAGTTGGAAACCAGTCAGATGCCGCCCCAGATAGATAGATGCATGCTGACAGCCTGTCGGGAAGCAAAAAGAGTGTGGGAAAAAGTAGGGCTGAACATTGGGTTCTGGTCCTCCTGCAGTCTCTGGTGGTACAAGAGGTACCCAGCCTTGATTTCCCAGGAGAGAAAAGCCAGGGAAGATGAAGTAACAAATGAGCCCACCTTCTGTTCTCTCAGCTTCTTAGAAGGAATTTCTGTCTGTGGCCTCTTACCTACAGTGTGAGTGAGTCCTAGGATCTTATCCTAGTAAAACAATCTCCCTTACACTGGCTGGCCTTTTTCTTTACCCCTGGCAGATGTTGAGTGAGCAAGAGAGCATCAAAGCAAGGTTGAATCAATCCTTCCAAACTGCCTTGCATCCTGTGCAAGCAGAAGGCAACCTGGGGTGGGGGGTGGGGGGGTGGGGGGAAGAGCAATAGGAGGAGGGGAACAGTTAGAAAAATCCAAGGTGCCTTTCTTGGTCAAGTTCAACTCCTTGAGTTGTAAACTCAAAACTTAGGCTTTTCTGGTTTATATTGGTCTATTCTGTGATACCGCAAGACGATTTTGAAGATCCGGAGTTGGAGAGAAGCCTTGGTAAAGGAAACGAGGCGCTGGGGAGTCAAAGGGGGCAAAACAGCTCTGTCCCAACCTTAGAGCCACTGAGCAGGGTTGAGACAAGCAAAGATTGACGCTATAATGGAGGAATGGAGTCAGAACCAATAAATAACCTTCTTTGTGATATTGGGGGTTCCCAAGAAGGCTCTACGACAGAATTCCCAGGAGGTAAGTAAAAGACACTGCATTGCTGAGGTGGGAGATTCAGGACAATGGGAGTGAGAGTGGGTGTGGTATGAGCCCCCAGCAGGGGTTAGACAAGGAGACTTTGTTTTGTTGCCTCCTCCTGAAGAACAGAAAAATCTACAGTTGCCTCCATCCAGGGCCAGCCCACACACATAGTCTGCCTGGAATGACTCTCCCTGTGTGGGTGGGTTATAGGGGTGGCACTGGGCCAAGGCGACCAAGAAGAGAATGGTTGGACCCCAGAGATCCACATGCAGAGTCACCTTAGTGCTGGACTTAGAGTCTTCTCTATCCAGGTTCTCCTGGCAGTCCTTTCTCCCCTGGATCCCCAGTCAAGAAAAAAATTAAATGGCAACCAGGGATGCAGCAGGCAGGCAGGACAATTCTGCCCAGCAAGGGGATGTGCATTCTCCAATCATCTCTAATCTTCTTCTTCTTCTTCTTCTTCTTCTTCTTCTTCTTCTTCTTCTTCTTCTTCTTCTTCTTCTCCTCTTCCTCTTCCTCCTCCTCCTTCTCACAAGAATTTGAATTTGCTATACTGTGAAATACTATACAGCTGCTAAAAGTAGGATTTATATCTATGAGTCAGCATGGAAAGCTATTCCAGATACCTATATTCTCAATTCAAAACAAAAAATATATAATGCAATATATTGTATACACATTTTTTTTTTTCGAGACAAGGTTTCCTTGTGTAGCCTTGCCTGTCCTGGACTCACTTTCTAGTCCAGGCTGGCCTCGAACTCACAGCGATCTGCCTGCCTCTGTCTCCCGAGTGCTGGGATTAAAGGTGTTCCGCTACCACGCCCGGCCATATACACATGTTTTAAAGAGCTCCTCAAAACAAATTTAGCCATTTGTTATTAGTACTTCTATATCTTGAGTTTATCACATTTGAATTGAATTTGACCTATAAAGAAAACATTTACTAACTGGTAATAGTAGTTCTATCTGGGTGGAGGGAGACTTTAGGAAAGGAATTGGTTGTTAGAGTGAGTGTCAAAGTGAGCTTTATCTGTAATTACTTGAACTTTTATAAGAATGTGGGCATGGCATGGCAGTGCATGTGTTTAATCCCAGCACTCTGGAGTCATGGCAGGTGGATCTCTGCAAGTCCTAGGCCAGCCTGGTCTAAATACTGAGTTCCAAGGCTTTGAGAGCTACATAGTAAGATCCTGTCTTAAAACAAATCCAGTCTATCTTACCTGGGTACTTTAATTAAAATATTCAAAACCCCACATCTACTAGCTAGACGGCTTAAGGGTTAGAGATCAACTGTTGGTATGTGCCTGAAATTACAACATTCAGAAGGCTGAGGCAGGAGGATAATAAATTCTAGCAGATCTTCAGCTGCATAGGAAGGCTGTCTCAAGAGAAAGAAAGAAAGAAAGAAAGAAAGAAAGAAAGAAAGAGTAGAATAGAATAAAAGTTAGACACAAACCACCTTAGATTCCTAAAGAAAAGCACTAATTTCGTTTCCTCTGCACTTAAGGTCCCCCATCCAAGTTCTTTTTTTTTTTAATTTTAAAAAAAGATTTATTTATTTATTACTATGTATACAGTGCTCTGCCTACATGTACACCTGCAGGCCAGAAGAGGGCATAAGATCACTTTACAGATGGTTGTGAGCCACCATGTGGTTGCTGGGAATTGAACTCAGGACCTTCAGAAGACAGCATTCTTAACCTCTGAGCCATCTCGCCAGCCCCGCCCCCATCCAAGTTCTAACCGTACCCAACCCTGCTTAGCTTTAGAGATCAGACAAGGCTGGATACATCCAGGGTGGCATGGCTAAAGACTTGAACAATATTCCTTATGCTGAGACCTTGAGCAGATGCAGCATTTACCATTCACCAACTGAGTTAGCCCAGACAGAGGTAGGCCTCAAAGTGTTTGTGTCTTCGCTAAGGCCTCACTTGTGTCTTAGCCCTTGCCTGATGATTGGCCTCCTATCTTCTTTATGATTGACTGGACCTACGTGTGTATCTCACTTACCTCTGCTTGCAGTGCTGTCCCCGGCCCTGGCCATTGTGGTTTACACGGACAGGGAAGTCTATGGTGCTGTGGGCTCCCAGGTGACCCTGCACTGCTCCTTCTGGTCCAGTGAGTGGGTCTCAGATGACATCTCTTTCACCTGGCGTTACCAGCCTGAAGGGGGCCGAGATGCCATTTCGGTGAGTGCACGGAAGGGCGGGGAGTCCTGGAGTTAGACAACAGACAGGTGCTTTAGACAGCAACAGAAAAGGGAACCTGGGCTGCACATAGGAGACTACTTTATAAGCCTTAAGCGTGACTGTAGCAAGATAAGTAAAACTCACGCGCACCGTCCTCCCTCTCCCAGGCCAGGGGAGCCAAGGTTTGGTCTCTTTTCCCATGATTTCCCTCATTCCTCCTCATAGATCTTCCACTATGCCAAGGGACAACCTTACATCGATGAGGTGGGGACCTTCAAAGAGCGCATCCAGTGGGTAGGGGACCCTAGCTGGAAGGATGGCTCCATTGTCATACACAACCTGGACTACAGTGACAACGGCACCTTCACTTGTGATGTCAAGAACCCACCAGACATAGTGGGCAAGACTTCTCAGGTCACGCTCTATGTCTTTGAAAAAGGTGTGAGAAGGGATGAGGCACGGGGTTCTGGAAGGCAGTCTAAGGGAGGTATCAGGGAGGATGGGTAGAGTGTGCGAAAGGCAGACAGCCTCAACTAATAGGTGGTGCAAGCCTTTAATCCCAGCGCTGGTAGGCGAAGGTATTGCTTGAGTCACCTAGTGAATTCAAGACCAGCCTGGGACATGTAGCAAAACTGGGGGCGGAGGGAGGGGGGGTGCCATGACGGTTCTGACTGTAATCTTAATATTCCAGAGGTGGGAGCAGATTGGTCAGAAGTTCAAGACCATGCTTGGCTACATAGCAAGTAGCCAAAGACTACTTAATTAAAGGCCACCTGGGCTGCGTGAAACCCTGCCCCATCCCTACCCCTTACCCCCACCCCCAACCCCATAAGATAATAGTAAAAAAACCAAAGACGCTGAGAAGGGAAGCAGAAGGCAGCCTGGGTAGAATTCTCACTTTCCAATGCCTGGAAATAAGTGTAGTGCGAAGCAGCATAGATACAGGCTTCTGCTCCCCCTCCACCCTGCGTCTTTCTTTTCCCTCCCCTCCTAGTGCCCACTAGGTACGGGGTGGTGTTGGGAGCCGTGATCGGGGGCATCCTTGGGGTGGTGCTGTTGCTGCTTCTTCTCTTCTACCTGATTCGGTACTGCTGGCTGCGCAGACAGGCGACCCTGCAGAGGAGGCTCAGGTAAGGGGCGGAGCGTGACTCCTCACCTTTACCCCAGGATCCCTCCCTTCCCCCCCCCTCCGCCCCCAGACTGCTTCGGTGGCGGGAGGGCCAAAGGAAAGAGATGTTGCACGTACTGGGATGGGGTTCCAGTGAGGCCAATCCTGCTGCCGCCTCTCGTCCCACAGTGCCATGGAGAAGGGGAAATTTCACAAGTCTTCGAAGGACTCCTCAAAGCGCGGGCGGCAGGTTAGCGGGACAGGAGGCTGGGGAGGGAGAACGCTGGGAACTCCGGAACAGCAGTGAGGGGCCGGTGGGTGTGGTCAAGGCCGTGGCTGAGGTGTGCAACCCTTCCCGCAGACTCCCGTGCTGTATGCCATGCTGGACCATAGCCGAAGCGCCAAAGCTGCCAGTGAGAAGAAGTCTAAAGGGCTGGGGGAGTCTCGCAAGGATAAGAAATAGCGGTTAGCGGGCCGGGCGGGGGGTCGGGGGTCGGCGACGGAGTCCTCCAAAGGCTCTCAGGTGGTGGTCATCGAGATGGAGCTTCGCAAAGATGAGCAGAGCTCGGAACTCCGGCCTGCAGTCAAGTCCCCCAGTAGAACCAGCCTCAAGAACGCCCTCAAGAACATGATGGGCCTGGACTCAGACAAGTGACCGTCACATCCAGGCCCTGTCAGAGCAGGGGGGCGGGACCTAGGCTCCTCTTTTCCCAGGTCTAGGTGCTTTCCTCTTGCTCCTCAGCCCTGCCCTGCCCTTACCTCCCAATGAGATGTAAAGTTTCATTCCAGCCTTCCTTTCCAAGTTCTTGTATTTTTTTTTTCCACCCTCACCTTTACCCCTTGGCTTTCCGGGAGCCTAGGGACTAACCCTACTCCTCATCTGCCCTAAGGGCTGTGTGTTTGGTGCCTGTCCCTCAGGCACCGAGAAGAAAGGGACTCTGATAGCCTCTGCCCAACTCCAGGCCATTTGGTCTTCCCACCACCCCAGCTCATCCCCTGGCTCCATCCCTTCCTGCTCTCTCCTTTACTTCCCCCTGGTGGCCCAGCTCCACACTCTATCCTCGGGCTCAAATCCACACCATCCAGATCAGACTTCTCCATCAGGGTTTATTTAGGTTGTGTACTTTTTTTATTAGTTCATCCGATCTCTCGTTTGTTTACCTGAGACCACGCCCCCATGACTGAGGACCAATGACGTCATGTGGCTTTGGCAGTTCCCCACCTTCCTACTACTAGGCCTTTATTGGAGAGCCAGCCAGCCCAAGCCGAGGAGCCCCTGATGCTCAGACCTCAGCTACATGACCGATGCCCTCCGACCATTCCGCAGCACAGTTCTGGGACTCAAGATTTGGGGAAGGAGAGAGAGAGAATGGATCCTCACTGGTCAGGGGTGGAGTAGGGGGCCTTAAAAAAAATGCCTTTCAAGTAAATAATCAGACAGAAAACAGGAGAAACCAATGAGACTAGGAAGGAAAGGAAACGGTTGCACTCCCAGGCACAGGGGATGTTAGGATTTTTCTACATTCTGTACATTTCTTCTACCGCCTCCAAACGCCCTTAAATGTTTAATAAACACTGACATTTCCAGAAGCTGCTGCCTCGGTCTTGCATTTTCTAGTCCTCATAAGAATCTCCTCCCTTGTTTCATTCCCAGGTCATGTCCTTTCCTCATTAGCTGGTTTTAGCTGTCAGGTTTGATTTTATGGTGTTGGCCCATGTAGCATACTGGGGAAAACTCTGCAATAGGCTCACCAGTGCATTTGTGGATTAAAAGCTTTCCAGTGAGCTCGTACTATGCCCTAATCTGTGTCAAGCTCAGCTTCTACATGGGCGGAAACACAATAGCTTTCTTCACCAAGACCAGAATTCTAAAACATGCCAGCCACTCACTGGTTGAGCGCCCCAGAGTGGTTACTTACATGCGGTAAGCTTCTTTGGCACTTCATAAACACATGGAGCCATTGTGCCTGCCCTGTACAATCCCAGACCTTCCCACCATTCCCAGATCAGGGAAGAGACAGTCCAGGGAAGCGTTTATGAGCTATAAGCGTAGTTGTGCATATTATAACATATGACTAACTTATTAAAGGTCAGGTCCTTAAAAACATTTCTAGTCTTGCCTAAAGGAGTATACACTTTTGGTGATGGGGAGGTGGGACAGAGCACCCACATGGAGGGTCACAGCCATCTGTAACTTCAGTTCCAGATGATCTGACAGTCTTTTCTGGGCTCTGTGGGCAACAGGCAGGCATGTGATACCCAGACATCCATGTAGGAGAAACATTCGCACAAATAAAATTTAAAAAATAAATAAAGGGGTGCACTTTATAAGCTAGCACAGCTCCTATTCATGTTTAAAAATATGTGCACCTGGAACTTTATGTCAAGCGTGGCAATGCATACCTATAATCCCAGCACTTGGAAGGTGCAGTCAAGACCAGTTCTGAGTAAGCAACAAATGAAAGTTCAAAGCCAGCCTGTGCAACAAGAGACCCTATTTCAAAATCAACAGCAACTACATTTTGTTTCTTTTCTATTTCACCTGACTAGCCAGTTTGTTAACAATGTCAATTGAGATATATCATCAATATACTGGAATCTTTTTTTTTTTAATTTTGAGACAGGGTTTCTCTGTGTAGCCTTAACTATCTTGGACTTGCTTTGTAGACCAGGCTGGCCTCGAACTCATTGTGATCCACTTGCCTCTACTTCCCAAGTGCTGGGATTGAAGGCATGCACTACCACCACACCTGGTTCCTGGAAACTCCCCCTTTTTTTGAGATTTGTTTATTTATTTTATGAGAAGTCTATCTACATGTGCATCTGCATGCCAGAAGAGCGCATCAGATAACATTACAGATGCTTGTGAGCCACCATGTAGTTGCTGGGAATTGCTCAGGATCTCTGGAAGAGTAGACAGTGCTCATAACTGCTAAGCCGTCTCTCCAGCCCTATACTGGAATCTTTAGATGATTGTGGGAAAATGTTTGTAACAGTTTCTCCCAGTGTGTGTGTGTGTGTGTGTGTGTGTGTGTGTGTGTGTGTGTAGGGGTGTCTCTGGTTGCAAAAGAGAAAAAAGCAACTATAAGTTATTCTCTCTGTTAAATCAAAAGCATGATTGATACCAGCTTTGCTAAACCCAAGAGTGTGTCTACTCACTTGAGGATATCTTTCACATATTTAAATTTTTATTATTAGTTTTTAAATTATGTGTGTGTGTTCACACACATGTGAATGCTAGTGCTTAAGGGGTCCAGAAGAGAGCATTAGATTTCCAGGAGCTGGAATTACAAGCCACTGTAAACTGCTTGATGTGGGTGTTGGGACCTGAACCTGGGTTCTCAGCAAGAGCAGCACACAGACAAACTGCTGAGCCATCTCTCCCGATGCCCAAATTTGGTTTTTTGAGACAGGGTTTCTCTGTGCAGCCTTGACTCTACTGGACTTGTAGACCAGGTTAGCCTCAAACTCACAGAGATCTGCCTGCCTCTGCCCCCCAAATGCTGGCATTAAAGGTGTGAGCCACCACCACCCAGCCCCAAAAGAATTCCTTTTGTTTTGTTTTTTCTTTTTTTTAATTTTTATTTAATTTTAATTTATGTGCATTGGTGTGAGGGTGTCAGATCTTGGAGTTACAGACAGTTGTGAGCTGCCATATAGGTGCTGGGAATTGAACCCCGGACCTTTGGAAGAGCAGACAATGTTCTTAACCATTGAGCCAACTCTCCAGCCCATTGTTTTGTTTTTTCAAGACAGGGTTTCTCTGTGTAGCCCTGGCTGTCCTGGACTCACTTTGTAGATGAGGCTGGCCTCAAACTCACAGTGAGCTGCCTGCTTCTGCCTCCTGAGTGCTGGGATTAAAGGTGTGCACCACCACACCTTGGCATATGAATTCTTTTTTTTGTTTTTGTTTTTTGAGACAGGGTTTCTCTGTGTAGCCTTGGCTGTCCTAGACTCGCTTTGTAGCCCAGGCTGACCTCAACCTCACAGTGATCCACCTGCCTCTGCTTCCTGAGTGCTGAGATTAAAGGCGTGCGCCACTACGCCTCATGAATTCTTAATAAAAGACAATAGCACAATATTTAGAGGAAAACCAAGATTTTATTCCACAGTATATAAAAAATAAAATGTAAATGTAAAAAGTGTGTTGGAACATTACCAGAAGTCTAGCATTGAGAAGGCTGGGAGGTAAAGGGATTGCTGGGAGTTCAAGGCTAGCTAGGGTAGTATGATTTATTTTGTGTGCCTGGCCCTTTAAAGGATCCCCAGTTGACCCTATGCCCTTCAGTGTTGGTTGGCTCTTGGACTTCTGGGACTAGGAGAGCCATAGAGGCTGAGAGAGACTGAGTAGGACTGGAACAAGGCCAGAGACAAGTAGTCAGAGTTCATAGTCAGGTTAGAGAAGACAGTTGGTGCAGAAAAGGAAGATTGTCTAGGGCAGAGAGAAGAAAGAAGAGTAAGGCGAGAGGGGAGAAGACAAGAGACTGAGCAGAGTGAAAACAGGAGGCAGTCAAAAGGGAATTGTGCTAGCAGAGTGAGAAGACAGTTGGTGACAGCTGAGCCAGGAGAAGCTGAGCTGAGCCAGAAAAGACAGTGTTAGGAGGCAGTTAGAAAAAGAACTCATGAAGAGCCGGTGGTGGCGCATGCCTTTAGTCCTAGCACTTGGGAAGCAGAGGCAGGTGGATCTCTGTGAGTTCAAGGCTAGCCTGGTCTACAAAGTGAGTCCCAGCCATGGGTACGCAGAGAAACCCTGACTCAAAAAAAAAAAAAAAAACAAAAACAAAACAAAAAACAAAAAAAAAAAACCCAAAAAATAAAAAATAAAAATAAAATAAAATAAAGCCTGCCAAGTTGGCAGATGCCTGCAATTTTATCACTCTGAGGAGAATGAGGCAGGAGGATTACCTTGAATTCAAGGCCAGTCTAGGAGCCAGGAGAGAAGGGGAAGGGAATAATCTACTTAAACTCACAAAGAGAAGGCCTTTAAGCAACATAGGAAATAAAAAACTCACACAGGAAATACTTTAAACTTGAACCTTTTTATTGGTCGAATGTACTATATGTGTACAAATATTATAAGCAAAATCCAAAAGTTAATTGGTAATGATAGAGAAAATATTCCTTTTAATAGCTTTTATACTTTCACCTCTATTTACAGCCTCGCTTATCTGCTTCCCTGTCTGATAAAGCCATTTGAACGTGTCTAGTCTGGTATATTTTTATTATCTGCAGTATGTGCCACTCTCTCCCTTCAGCCTACTCTAACCACGTCTCCACCATCACTCCACTAAAATTGTGTTCCTCAAAGGGCATTAGTGATACCCATGCTAAATATGCTTCTAGACTAGCATAGTGTATGTGTGTGTGTGTGTGTGTGTGTGTGTGTACTATGTTTGTGGGTGTTGTGTGTTACCGGTGATTGATCCTAGGGCCTTGTGCACTTGAGTCAAGTGCTCTACCACTGAGCTACATGAGTAGGCCCTGTTGTCAGAATCAATGGTCACTTGAGTCTTTGTCATCTCTCAGTGGTGTTCAGCATTTCCTGCCATTTCCTCCTTTGGGTAATGGCTTACCTCTTGGCTCCCTCCAGATACACTCTTCTGCTTTTTTTGTTGATTTTATCTATTTGAAAAATGCATGAATAAACTTTATAGCAGAGATTGCAATGTTCTGTTTTGTGTGTCACACACATTATGTGTTTATTCACATTAATGTTAAAGTTTCCACAAGGCAACAGCTAGTTAGAGATGAATATTCTTCCCACCCACCCCCACCTTGCTATTTTTGAAGTTTTGCATTCGGATTTATTTGTTTTATGTGTATGAGTCTTTGGCCTGTTTGTATGTATATGTACATGCAAGTGCCTGTTGCCTAAGGAGTTCAAAAGGGGGCATCAGATCCCCTGACACGGGCGTTAGGGGTCAACAAGTGTTCTTAACCACTGAATCATCTATTCAGCCCCTCTTTCGCCACTTTAGATGGATCTTTGTTTATTTATTCGTTATTCTGTTTGTTTGAGACAGGGTCTCACACTGTGTCTCAGGCTGGTCTTGAACATGCTATATAACCTAGGCTGACTTCCAACTCTTCAAGACATCAAAGTCAAGTCATTGGTCTCTGAGGTGAGTGCCATCAACTGCTGAGCTATCTCAGTGGCCCCAGTGAGACCTATAAAGGGTGTGGGAGAATTCTTTTTGCATTATCCAGGTCATTGTACTATTTTCTGGCATCTTTACTTTTTTTCTGGACTCTTAACAATCAGAATCTTCTACTCTGTATAATCACGTGACCAAGGACAATCCGCGCAGTGAGCATCAAACCCCGAGCCAGATCTAGCCAATGGACAGGACATTCTCCACAGTTAAGTGGAGAGTGGGGACTGACTTTCACACGAACTCTGGTGCCCCATATTTGACCATGTCCCCTTAATGGGGAAGCCTGGTGGCACCCAGAGGAAGGATAGCAGGCTACCAAGAAGAGACTTGATACCCTAGGATCATATCCAGGGGGAGGAGGTCCCCCTCAGTCACAGTCATAGGGGAGGGGAGTAGAGAGAAAGCGGGAAGGAGGAATGGGAGGATACAAGGGATGGCATAACAATTGAGTTGTAATATGAATGAATTAATTTTAAAAATTGTAATACAAAAAAATTACTGAAACAAAACATAGATTCTTGAAGCCGTCTCTAGAGGGCAGTACATCTTCCTGTTGAGAACTCTTTAGAAGTGTAAATAAGGCCTCCGGCCCTCCTACAGGTTAGACAAAGAACCTAGCGGGTGTTACCTTCTCTCTAGGCACAGTGGCTCTTCTGAGCCCCACTTACCTATCTAGTTCACTTCCAAATACTTTCAGCTTCAGAGAGCACACCAGTACATTCCCTGCAGCAACAGGGGAGGCATCTGGAGGAAATTAAGCCATTGTTAGAAATGGGAGTCAGGTAAAGCCAGGATGGGGGTCCTCACAAGAAGGCAGAGGAGAGGGTCAAGATCCCATGTGTCTGGCTTGCAGGACCAAATAGGTATTCTGGTGCTCAGTTAAAGGGTGGCCTGCCCCACCTCTCTGCCTTCTAAACCAGGCTGCACAGCATCCATGACCATCAGCCTTTGGTTATCCCTGTGGTATAAAAGGCACAGATTCGGATGCCACACCTTCTGAGTTCTACCCTTACTTTGACTACTGACTTGCTTCGGGAGTTATTTAGTACCTTGGTGGCTCACTTTCTTCACTGTAAAATGGAGATACCAGCAGCATTGTGAGAATTAAGTGAGCCACAGGGGTGGTGGGGGAGTGGAGCTGTTGGTGCACACCTTTAATCTCAGCACTCTGGAGGCAGAGGCAAATAAATCTCAGTGATTTCAAGACCAGCCTGGTCTACAGAGAGAGTTCCAGGACAGCCAAGGCTACATAGTGAGACCCTGCTCCCCTCTCACCCCCCAAAAAACAAACAAACAAAAAAGAATTACGTGAGCCGTGCATAGTGGCATATGCCTTTAATCTCAGCACTCAGGAGGCAGAGACTGGTGGATCTCAGTGAGTCTCAAGCCAGCCTGGTCTAGAGTGAGTTCCAGGACAGCCAGGGCTATTACACAGAGAAACTCAGTCTTGAAGGGAAAAAAGAATTAAATGAGTTAATATATGTGAAAGTGCCTGGAAAGGGGACTGACCCACAGAGACACTTTACAAGTCTTCCTTGCCACTATCCATGTCCTATCTAGAGCATGAGACTGGGGAGTCAACAGAGTTCAATCTAACAAAGACTGCTGACATGAAACCTCATCTTCCCATGTTCCCACTGCATCCTTAGACTCCGACACAGCATCTCCCCATCATAAATGAGGTAACTGAACCACAGAGACATCAATGGATTTTGCCAAGGCATGTGAATTATTGAACGAAGACTCGAACTCAGGACCAGACCTGGAATTGAAAGGATATTGAGGGGCAGAATTTATGCACCTGCCTCTTGGGTTAGGTGTGTGGGCTTTTGGTCCCCTTCACCGTTTCACTGCAGGCATCTGGAAATACCAGACGATTAGCTCACATCGTGCTCAGAGACTCAAACTAACTATGCACCTAAAGGCCAGATTCCCATTTTGTGGACATTTTTCCTATACACACCCTTTATCTTCTGCTGGTCACATAGTCCCAGTTATTTCCGGGCACTCTATAGAATCTTCCTAGAAAGGAATTTCTACTGTTTGCCATAAGTCAGTACCACTTGCTTACATAGCCCTCACTTCCCTTGTGTCTTTGGGGACACGCGTTCAATGCTGTCCGGATCTGGCTCTTTGACTGTATTTCTAAGACCCCCAAATAAAGTCCCTTTACTTTTACAGTCTCAATGATTGAATCAATTAACAGTCACGATGATAAATGAACTCTAAGGGAAGCTAGGGTCCTGAGGGGGGAAACATACTCTCCTAAACCACAGCTTCCAAAGGGAAATATGAAGGGAGAAAACAAGGAAGGGAAGCCTTTCTTGTCTTGTGATCGTAATGGGTGACAGTCTCCCTAGCCCTGGACTGTGACTCCTTGCCTTTCTATGTCTAGAGGCAGACCTGCCACTTAGCCAGAAAGAAGAGCCCCTGTGGTACCTAATGTAAAAAGCAAAACTCCTCACCCTCAAACTCTCAATTTCCAGAAGCACAGACAACCAACAGGGACTGCATTTAGAGTGGTTATGAAAGGCGGGAGGACAACAGTTATTTAGAGTGAGTCCAGTGAGGACTGATCCCCTAACACTGGACGTGTGGCAGGGACGAGGAAGCTACCAGGAGCCATTATCTCTAGAAACAGTATCAGAAATAAGGAAAACTCAGCAAGGACAGGCTAAGGTCTGGGAACGATAGGCAGCTCCTAGAAGGATACCAGGCAGGGATTCCTGAAAGAGGAAGGCGTGGAGGTGACAGGAGCAAGCTCAACACTGAGGCAAGATCAGTGCCATCCTATCCTGCAGCTTCGTCAAGTCTCTGAGAGCGGGCTCGGGAGCCTGACCAGAGAGAGAATCCTCGTCTCTTTAGCTGCCTGAACCCCACAGCCTCCGTACTCCCCATCCCCACCCACCCCCACCCTCAACAGGGCTTTTATCTCTCCGTGCCTGGGCTTTGGGGATGTAATAAAAGTACAGCCATGGCTTATAAGATCTCCAGACCCCTTCCACCTTTGTCAGGACTGCAGTCCCAGCTCTGTTACCCTGCACAGTTGAGAAAGCGCCAGGAGCCTGTGGTACAGATGTGATAATGTGACACAGTAAGAAACGGGGAGTCAAAAAGGCCAAAGAGAAAAAGCAATATCCACTTTCTAGCTGACAGAGCCTAACCCCCTGGAGTCTGACCCAGTGACTGACAATTTCTTAGAAAATTAGAAGCCAACTTCTGGAGCCTCACCTCGAGTGGCACGTGTCAAAGAAGACAAGTGTTGTTCTAAGATTTACTACCTCAGGGTTGTGAGCTGCCCTCTCAATTCTACTCAAATATGACCCTGTCCAGATGGCCCAGGAGGCTGAGTAATGTCTAACTGCTATCAAAGGATCCCATGACCTCCTGGGAGGCAGGCGTGCGCTCTCTCTCTCTCTCTCTCTCTCTCTCTCTCTCTCTCTCTCTCTCTCTCTCTCTGTGTGTGTGTGTGTGTGTGTGTGTGTGTGTGTGTGTGCGGTCTCTCTCTCTTTCTCTCTTTCTGTATGTGTGTGTATGCGTGCGCGCGCACACACACATGCACCATGAAGGAATAGCCATGAGAACACGGACGAAGCAGGAGCAGCAGGGTGAGATTAAGACAGTGTGTAACAGGGCATGTGGCTGGGAAGCAGGCCAGGCCAGCATAGTCGGGTTAGGATAGTTGAGTGTCTGCCCAGCTTTTAATAGTGCCTGAAGCTTTTAATAAATATAATAGGTCTCCGAGTCATTATTTGGGAGCTTGAGTGAGCATAGAAAAGCCTTGATTTTTACAAGTTCCTGCTAGAAACATCCATTGGTCTTCATCCTCGGGTCTTGGCACAGGAATGCTAGAACTCCTGACATTTACTAAGTGATAAGAGTGAGGGAGTATCCTTCTGTATCCTAAGCCCTTTATCCCTGCTCGAGACAAGGTGCCCTATGTGGCCCAGGGTGACCGCAGATTCCTTGCATAGCCCTGGGCTAGTCTCCAACTCAAAGCAGTCCACCTGCCTCAGCCCTGCTGAGTGCTGGGATAACAAGCATGTACCACCTCAGCTGGCTCAAAAGCCCAATTCAACCATACGAGAGCTGATGTAAGTGATGGCTCCTGGAAGATGGCGACGCTGACTGCCTGAGACGCCAGCTTTGTGGTTTGAGGATTAGAGCTTTCAGCCCAACTCTGACATCTAGGAAGGGAGGGCACAGAGATTGATTTAATCACCAACTGCCAGTGACTTGACCGCGCTTATCGTAACGACGACTCCATAAAATCTCTATAACTGGGGTTCAAGGTTCAGAGAGCTTTCTGACTGGTGAACATCCGTGCCCCAGGAACAGGCCCGAAGGTGGCACACAAGACTCCCCTCACCTCATGCCTTGCTCTGTTTCTTTCTTCCATGTTCGCAGCTGTTCCTTAGGAGCCAGGTGTTACAGGATCGTTGATCCCATTGTAACCCCTGAGATTGTGAATTGTAAAAACTTGTCTTTGATCCCATTGTGATCCCTGAGATTGAACGGTAAATCCCTGTTTCTTGTGGTTGAGCCGTAACACACCTTTAATCCAAGAGCTTTCTGTACAAAGGATTTAATAAAGTTAACCCTAGGTCAAGAGGCAGAGCAAGAAACAAGCTGACAGCAATTAAAGAGTAGGAGGGACTTTGAGGTGGGGGGTATTTAAGACAGTGTGTAGAAGGAGAAGGGTGCTTTAGTCTTTGGCTCATTGGCACTTTTTTCCCCTTTTTTAAAGATGTATTTATTTATTATATATACAGTGCTCTGCCTGCATGTGTGCCTGCACACCAGAAGAGGGCACCAGATCACATTATAGATGGTTATGAGCCACCATGTGGGTGCTGGGGATTGAACTCAGGACCTCTGGAAGAGTAGACAGTGATCTTAACCTCTGAGCCATCTCTCCAGCCCCATTGGCACTTTTTTTGTTTTTGTTTTTTTGTTTTTTTGAGACAGGGTTTCTCTGTGTAGTCTTGGCTGTCATGGACTCCTTTTGTAGACCAGGCTGGCCTCGAACTCACAGCGATCCATCTGCCTCTGCCACATGAGTGCTAGGATTAAAGGCGTGTGCTACCACACCCAGCCCGTTGGCACTTCTTTAGCTTGGGATTTTAGCTTGTCTCTTAGCTCTCTAGCTCTTGAGCTCCTCAGCTCCTTTGCCTTTGGCTTTTCTGCCTTTGAGCTAGCAAGACTTTGGCCTTGGGTTGTTTCTGTTGTTGTTTTGTTTTGGGCCTTTTCCTCCTGGACTGTCAGCTGAGCTAGTGAGCCCTTTTGGGCCTTCTCCATTGGGATGTGAGCTGAGCAGGAAGTTCAGCTGGTGCTTTCTCTGCCTCTTTGAGCTGGCAGGTTTTTCACCACAGCATCTAGCTCCTGAGTCTTTATTGGTAAAACAGACCAATCAGGGATTTTCAATTAAAGCAACACATAGGGAGGGGAGTCTTCCCTGTCTCTCACCTCTCACTATGTCACTATCTAGTTCAGGATGCCCCTGAACTCCTAATCTTCCTGCCTCAGAACCCCAAGTTCTGAGATTACAAGAGTCCACCACCATGGTGGGTTCCAAGCTGTACCCTTTAGAATACAGTGGGAATATATGTAAGGGCTCTGACTGGCAGCTGGTTAGCTAGACAAGCACGTCACAGGTGGTGTTAATTCTGGATACCTTGTGTTCCAGGATAGGAGTCTCGAGAGCTGGAGAATTGCTTGTTGTGAGGGGAACTCACACATTTGTTGTCATAAGTGATGTACATAGGAGGGTTTTTTTTTATTCCTTTTAAATCTTTTGGGGTGTTGAGGTTGGTCAGGGTCTTAGTTGCTCAGGCTGGCATCAAGCTAGGTGTGTTGTCAAGAAAGACCTTGAGCTCCTGGTCTTCTGGTCTCTACCTCCCAAGTGCTGAGATTAGAGGCAGACTCAACCATGATCCCTGACTTTTTATTTTCTTCTGCTTATCTTTTCTGCTAATCTGTTTGCAACAGCCTCTCCGCGACGCACAGAGATTTTCAGTTTTTGTTCCACAAGATGAAACACCCGAGAAACCACTCTCTGATTAGTATTCAAGGATCATTTCTTTATCTGCGTTTTAGGACCCCCAAGGAGAGCCCACCAGAAGCTCCAGGGCCTCAAGACTGTGTTCCAGGCAGGCAGAAAGAAGCAACCCAGCTTGAAGCATAAGGAACGGCAAACCAGCCCTTAGAGCTGAGCCTTTGTAGGGAATTACAGAATTATCATTCCCATATCAATGCTGTCATGCCTTTTATTAAGAATGTATATGAAGGGTTGGGGGCTTCAGCAACAGGCTCCAGATCAGTGTGGCAAAAACGACGCAGCATACAGCCTTCATCAGCAGGTCTATAGGGAGCAGGCTGTTGACAGAGAAACCACCATTGCCTTGAAGCAGCCAGCTCCCATATAGCCAAGGCCAGGAAACTCCTCCCTGGCCTCAGTGACATAGGGGCAGCCCAAGGTAGAGTATCAGTCAATTTTCATCTCATCCATGGACCAAAGGGACAGGAATTACTCTTTAAATTGATTTTAAGTGATGTGCTGTTATTATTTGTAGTGTGTGTGTGTGTTTCTGTGTGTACATGTGTAGTTGAGTGGCCACAGAGGCTGAAACAGAGTATTGGATCCCTTGGAGCTGGAGTTACACCTGAACTGGATGCTACGAACTGAACTCTGGTTCTCTGGAAGAGCAGCAAACACTTTTACAATGGAGCCATTTTTCTAGTCCTGGGAGTACTCTTTATTTTATCAGGGCATAGTGAACACATCCTAGGGACAGCAATGAGGTTGTTTGTTTTTAATTTGTCTGTGAGGCTAAGATGAAAGGCTAACATCACTACTATTATTGCTCTCCTGTTAGATTCCAAACGTAACAATGAAACTTCCTTCTTTTCTCTGGCATCAGGAAGAAGCACTTCCTTTAGCAGAGGGCCCACCCATGAATTACTATTCAATTCTATTAATACCCCATAGCCACGGACTTGCTAGGCATGAATATACTCTGAATATCGCCTGCCTTCCAGAGATACGGTCCTTTACTCCTTACTCATGGCTGCGGAATGGTTTTGATCTCTATGTTCTTGGACCAAAAAGGGAAGGGAGTTAGACGTGGTGGTACACTCCTATAATCTCAGCACATACAGGAGGTTCTTTCTTTCTTTCTTTCTTTCTTTCTTTCTTTCTTTCTTTCGATTTATTTTTTTAAAAGATTTATTATTTATACAATATTCTGCCTGCATGCTGGAAGAGCATACTAGATCTCATTATAGATGGTTGTGAGCCACCATGTGGTTGCTGGGAATTGAACTCAGGATCTTTAGGAAGAACAAACAGTGCTCTTAACCTCTGAGCCATTAAGATTTATTCTTTTTTATGTATAGTGTTCTGCCTGCATGTATACCTGCTGGCCACAAGAGGTCACCAGATCTCATTATAGATGACAGATGACCTTAGTTTAGTTCCCAGCACCCACACAGTAGCCTTAACCATCTGTAACTCCAGTCCCAGGGAATCCAACACTGTCTCCTGGCCTCTGTGGATACCAGGCCTGCACATGGTGTATATGCATACATGCAGGAACACACTTTCATGTGGGATAGATTAAGCTTTGTCGCAGGTGGAAGCAGTCTTGGCGGGCTTTACCCTTGGGGCACACCATGAATACCTTGTGAGAGACTGTTCGGAGCCTTCCTGGGCTTGGAATTCAGGAAGCCTACCTAGGAACCCCACCGTGGCTATTGTTTTCCTAATTGACCCTCGAAGGGAGAAGGGACCGCCCTTTGCATATGACTGGGAAGAGGTAGGAGGAGAGAGGAAGAAGGCGCGGAGAGAGAGGAAAGGACTGGACCAGCTCGTGGGACTGAGACACCTAAGGACCCGTCCTGCCGAACGGATTCCAGGAGGTTTTAATCTTCTGTCCCTTTAACCTTTTTTTCCTTCTTGTATATGCTAGTTGGGTTGTATAATAAAGTTTAATTGTTAATAAACTGAGCCAACACTTTCACATATAAAAAATAAATTAATACAGGAGAGATAGCTTAGCGGTTAAGAGCACTGGCTGTTCTTTCAGAGAACCTGCATTTGTTTCCCAGCACCTACATGGTGGCTGACAACCACCTAAGTGTCCAGTTCTAGGGGATCTTATGGCCTCTTCTGATCTCCATGAGCAGCAGGTATACACACTGTACACAGACAAATATGTAAGCAAAACACAGATACATATAAAATAAGTATCCTAAAACCGCCAACTCACTAGTATACATAAGATAAAAACAAATAACAAAAAATGGTAAAAATTGTAAAATTTGTGCTTTACAAAGCTTACCAAAATAAAAGCCATCAGGTGAGCATAGTGGTACAAGGCTAAATCCCAGCACTTGGGAGGCTAATGTCCTAGGGTTTTAAGCTCAAAGACAGCCGAGGCTATAGCAAGTTCTAGGTTAACCCAGACTACATAGTAAAACTATCTTTCTTTTGTTTTGGTTAACTGTTTTTCTCAAAACATGTTTTCTCTGTATAGCCCTAGCTGTCCTGGAACTCGCTCTGTAGACCAGGCAGGCCTCTGCCTCCTGAGCGCTGGTATTAAAGGCGTATATTACCAAGCCTGGTTAGCACACTGCAACTGTTTTAACACCACTCCCCACATCATCATCATTATCATCAGCATAATAATAGTAATAATAATGATGATGTGGAGTGTGGCAAGTAAAAATAATATTTTGCTCAATCTTCAGTCATTTTAATATGTAGAGACCATTTCTCAGCAATGTTAGCTCACTTGGAAACCACTGTTTTTTATTTAATTTCTGGTTAAAGCTTTCAGTCTCCACGGTCACTGTCCCCATCTCTTAATTTTATACACACCAGGAGGGGGAGAGTCTGGGAGGAAGATCGACAGAAGGGAGATCTAGAATAGGTCATTTGGGGATAAGAATCGAGGAAGAATAGGTTTGTTTTCAAAGATGTCTCCCAAGCAGCAGGCAGGAGAGAAAACATCATCCTTGCAGGTGCGCCCTGGGGGTGGTGACAGCAGCAGAGCAACACAGTGTGGGTGGCGCATCAAGGTGAGGGCAAGGGCAGGAGAAAGAAGGCAGGATTAGCTTCAGCTGGAACTTACTCAGGCTGTATTGGTTTCCTGGGCCACCATGTAACCCATGCAGTTGCTCTAGCACCCTCCTCGGACCAGTTAAGGTGACATACATGTCCATCCCAAGACGGGGGAAAAAACACTAGTAGAGGTTCAGTGGCCCCATCTGAGGGCTTTTTTATTATTATTATTGTTATAATTATTAAACATGCTAAGGTCACACAGAGTGGCTGTTTTTGCCCTGACTCCACAGTGGGGTGGCTGAGAACTATAGGGGTGTCACTAGGGCTCACATGTCTCTGAGGATGAGTAGAGAGGGGGACCGGTTAAGAGGTAGGCAGAGTGGATAAGCGAAGGCCAGAGAGCCCCTCATGTCGTATTTACTTAACAATAGTGTGTAGTTTCAGACATCTTGCCCTTCTGGGCTTTTCTTTCCTTCCTAAATGTTTCTTAGTTTTCATTGCTGGCCTGCAGCCTCTGGACCTTCTGCCATCTGTGGCTCCTCTGATCTCAGTGTGGATGATGAAGAAAGCTTTTCCTTGCCTCTTCTAGCCCCAGCTTTCTTTCCTTTGAAGGAATCTACTCAGCATGCACTAAATTAAGCTGCTTTGTTTCTTTGTTTGTTGCAGGGACAGGTTTTTTGTTTGTTTGTTTGTTTGTTTTTTGAGACAGGGTCTCTCTATGTTACCATGGCTGGCCCGGAACTCACCATGTTGACCAGGCTGGCCTTGAACATACAGAGAGATCCACTTGCCTCTGCCTTCCAAGTCCTGGGACTACAGGCATGCACCACCGCACTCTGCAAGCTCCTTGATTTAGGCCTGCCCAGGGAAAAGGGCAGCTGCACTATGGGGCTGAGTCATGGGAGACGGGAGGGGTGGCACAGAAGGACCTGAAAGTGTTGCCTGGAGTGTGACCCCTGCAAGTGGCAGAAGACTGCCTAAACCCCTCTCTGAGGCTCTTCGCTCTGAAGGCTTTTCCATCTTGCCCTGAGCACTAGGGGTATGTGATCCACCTTTAGCCTAGTGACTACCAAGTGGAGTCTTCATCTTCTCACGTTCTTGTGCCTCTACTACTGTGAGAAAAGAATATACACGGGTTAAGCTTGCCTCGGGAGAGGCTGGAGGGACAAAGGGACAGGACATGTGAGCATCAGAGCTGTGGAGGGGAGAGAGGAAGTAGAAGGGTGAGGGGAAGGCTGGCCATTCAGGAGCTGGAATCCTTTTTCCTTTTCTGGAATCGCCTGAACTTGCCCTGGATCGCAAGGGCAGCCTTCTCTGTCTCAGGCGCCGTCAGGTCAATGTCGATCTCTTCCTCCTCCTCAGCCTTCTTGATGCTGCCAGCCTTCCCTGGAAACAGGCGGAGACACACTGATGAGCCAACCCAACCGATTCTAGCACTTTCCTCCAGCCTTCAAATACAGACAGCACTTAAGAGTCCACTTTCTATTCTTTGAGGTCCCCCAGAATTCTCACGGTCTATGGATGACTGGTGATTCTAAAGGTTAAGGTGCTAGGCTTGGAATTAGCCGATTCCTAAGTCCTCTAGTTCAAATCCCAAAGCACACTTCCTTCCTTCAGTCCCTAATGGAGAGCAGTGGCCTGCATTATCTGAGGAGTTTCTTCTCGTCACTCAAAACCGTTATGTTGAGCTGGAGAAATGGCTTAGCGGTTAAGAGTGCTTGAGCTCAGGCAGAAGACCCAGGTTACTTTCCCAGCACACACATCTGGTACCTCACAACCACTTGGAATTCCAGTTGAAGGGGCTTTGAAACCTTATGTCCTCTGAGGGCGCCTGCCTGCATGTGGCACACATAAACTTAGACAGGTGCACATACATACAAGTGCAATTTTAAAATAAACAAATCTTTACATGTTTTAAAATAAAATAGTTTACTTTTTTTTTCGAGACAGGGTTTCTCTGTGTAGCCTTGGCTGTCCTGGACTCACTTTGTAGACCAGGCTGGCCTCAAACTCACAGCAATCTGCCTGCCTCTGCCTCCCAAGTGCTGGGATTAAAGGCGTGTACCACCACGGCCTGCTCAAAATAGTTTAATTTTTAAATAAACACATTACTTTTTTTTTGGTTTGTCGAGACAGCGTTTCTCTGTGTAGCCTGGGTGACCTCCAACTCACAGCAATCCACCTGCCTCTGCCTCCCAGAGTGCTGGGATTATAGGCATGTGCTACCATGACCAACTACATTAATTCTTTTAACTAAAAAATAAATTTTTTAAAATTAAAAAATACTTTACTTTGGGGGGGGCATGTGTATGTGCCCCATGTGTGGAGGTCAGAGGACAGACAACTTGTGAGTGTCACTTCTCGCCTTCCATCATGTGGTCCTGGATATTTCACTGAGGTCATCAGCCCTGGTAAATAAGCATCTTTTCCTACTGAGCCATCTTGCTGGCCCCTTGTTACCATTTCACATGCATTTCCTAACCATTCCAGGCTTTACTTGCTAAAATCAAGAGAAAATTCTGGGGCGGGGGGGCTGGAGAGAGGACTCAGAGGTTAACAGCACTGACTGCTCTTCCAGAGGTCCTGAGTTAAATTCCCAGCAACCACATGGTGGCTCACAACCATTCATAATGAGATCTGATGTCCTCTTCTGGCCTGCAGGTGCACATGCAAGCAGAGCACTGTATACATAATAATAAATAAATCTTTAAAAAAGAGAGAGAGCGAGAAGATGCTGATACCGTTACCTCTTAGAAAAATTAGCAAGAACCTCAAGCTATAGTACTTCCTTGTTTTACTTGGCTTTGCCCCATTCTTTGATGCCCTTTTAGGCTCTTTTAGGATTATAACTCTTCTGCTATCCTGTGTCTACCTTTGTTAGTTCTACTCGCAGCCTAGCCCAACCTCACTCACCTTTTTCCTCAGGGTCAGATGCCTGGTTGGTTGCTGAGGGTGTTTTGGTATTAAGCTGGAAGAAAAGAGTTAACAGTGAGATGTACATGGAAGTCTGAAGGTATCCCATGCCCCTGAGAGCTCTTACACACATCCAAGCTTTCCCACAACCAGGCATCTTTCCCAAGACTTTTGAAGATGTGAGTCTTGAGATCAGATGAAAAGTCTTCAAAATTCATTCAATAAACCCAGCACGGAAGCCGGGCGGTGGTGGCACACACCTATAATCCCAGCACTCGGGAGGCAGAAGGCAGGCGGATCGCTGTGAGTTCAAGGCCAGCCTGGTCTACAAAGTGAGTCTAGGACAGCCAAGGCTACACAGAGAGACCTTGTCTCGAAAAACCAGTGATGATGATGATGATGATGAAGAAGAAGAATGCAATGAACATTTAGCCATGGTAGAGAGATTGTAGAGGACGGAACAGATAAAGAAACCCTGCCTTCCCAGAGCTCATTCCAGGGATATTCAGATGAACAAAGTGACTGCAATGTGAGGTGAGATAGTAAAAAAGTACAAGAGCAAAGACAAGGTAGGGAGGTGATGAGATGAATGTTAGGTGGCAACAGAGGGACAGGCCTTTATGCAGTTGTCAGGAAAAGCCTATCCGGCCAACTATGGAGGTAACCCCCCCCCCTTTTTTTTTTTTGTATTGGGGATTGAGTCCAGGGCCTCCTGCATGCTAGACAAATCCTTTACCACCACTGAACTGTAACACCAACCATAGAAAAATCTTTCTGAAAGGTGGCATTTGAGCAAAAAGCTATAAAGGCTGTGGATATCTGCAGCAAGAGCCTGGGGTGGAAGCCTGATGGGCCTCTTTGAAGAGCAGCAGGATCAGGTAGGCACAGGAGAAGAGGAGAAAGGATAGGAGGAGGATGGAATGGGGTCGGGCCCAGCTATGGTGGGAGCAGATCATGTAGGGCCTGGGGAGACTTACTACAGGATTTTGTTTACTACAAGTAGAAGGCACTGGAAGACTTTGATTTGCACAACAGAGGAAGCAGAAAGCCTGTTTGGGGGGCAGGGTGAGGGTGGGACTGCAGTAAGCCAAGCAAGAGCAGACAGTAGCTTGAATCAGAACAGCGGTGGTCAAGGTCAAGGACGCACAAGTGGTGAGGTTATGAGTATTGTTTTCAAACTATGGCCAAAGTGACTCTAATTGGAAAAGTGGTTCTGTGATAAAGTGGCAGTCAAGGATGACTCCTGGAGAGCAGAATTGGCCTGACAAACAGGGCACGGGGTGGGGGTGTTCCCATTTCCTGCTACGGAGAAGTCAACTAAAGGGATGGATTTTAGGGAGAGGGTCAGGAGGTTTCTTTGGTTTGGTTTGGTTTTTTTTCAAGGCAAGGATTCTCTGTGTAGCTTTGGCTGTCCTGGACTCGCTTTGTACACCAAGCTGGTTCTGAACTCAGAGATCTGCCCGCCCCTGCCTCCCTGAGTGCTGGGATTAAAGGTGTGTGCCACCACTGCCTGGCTTTTAAGGGATTGTTCTATCTGACAGAGATTAAACTATAGAAGAGAAAGAGAAAAGCCATGGGGGCGGGCAGTGAGAAGGGTCTTACATCCGTGTAAGCACCGAGCGGGCTTTAGACTCAGATCCCAGTGATGAGGTGACAGACAGGTACTCAGACTTCAGAGAAGCTTCAGGGTACCATGGATTCGCAGGTGCAACGTTAACTTCAGAGAGCTCTATGAAAGGGGCGTTAAATCATGTGGGCTGGATATGGGTGTAGAAGGGGCGTGTTAAGGCGGAGATTTCAATGCCGATGGGAATGACTCAGCAGAGAAGGAACAACTGATGGTGGAAGAGAGGAAGGATCATTACCAGAGAGACGTCTTGAATAAATAAGAAGAAAATGGACACAGTATATGAGTGGAAGGGTTGGCTGGCCTTAGACAGGGGTTTTAACACAGCATTTAAAGATAGGAATGAAGCCACGGGACAGATGCAAGCAGGGTGGCAGGTGTGGTGGGAACGGACAGACACTTTCTCCTCGGTGTTTCTATCTTCTCAGTGAAAGGGCAGCTATTGTCTGAGAGTTAAGGGGCAAAGAAGTGGTAAAAGTCTGAGGAAAGATGAGATGAGAGAAATGGTCACCTAAGGAAGTGACAGGTGTGATTAGAACAGGATTGCCAGAGAGGACAAGAGCTCTCCTGAGGTAAATGGCCATGGAGTTAAAGTGAAACCAATCAAGACACCGTCTTATCTTCCAGGGGAAGTGTCCTGCTGTCTGTATTATGTGTATGTGTATTGTGATAAACACCACCAGCAAAAGCAACCTGGGCAGGAAAGGGTTTATTTCGGTTTACAGTTCCACAGCACAGTCACAGTCTATCACTGCTGACTGACAGGGCAGGAACTCAAGGCAGGAGCCTGAAAGCAGGCACTGAGGCAGAGACCAAGGAGTGCTGTTCAGTGGCTTGCCCTGCCTGGCTTCTTATAGTAAGTACCCTGGACCACCTACCCAGTGGTGGCACCACCCACCCTGAAGCAGCCCCTCCTACATCAATCAAGACTGTGTGAGACTGATTTGCCCAGGAGACAAGCTGTTCGGATGACCTTTCTTCACATTAATGAAGGTGTGTCCTTGTATCTTTTTTCTTTTTGTGTTTGTTTGTTTGTTTGTTTGTTTGTTTTTTCTAGACAGCGTTTGTCTTTGTAGCCTTGGCAGCCTTGGCTGCTTTGTAGACCAGACTGGCCTCGAACTCACAGAGATCTGCCTGCCTCTGCCTTCCCGAGTGCTGGTTTTACAGGCACGTGCCACAGCCAGGCTGTGTCCCTATATTTTCTTTTGTTTGTTTTTTGTTTTTCGAGACAGGGTCTCTTTGTGTAGCCTTGGCTGTCCTAGACTCACTTTGTAGACCAGGCTGGCCTCGAACTCACAGCGATCCACCTGCCTCTCCCTCCCAAGTGCTGGGATTAAAGGTGTGTACCACCATGCCCAGCTATAGCGCTTTCTTCTTAACTCTACCTTATTTGGGGTGTTTAGGCCTCAACCTCCCTTCCTACCTCCCAACCCTATGGAGGAAAAAGAAGGTTAGTGGGGAGAGGGGGCCCTTTACGTCTCCTAGCTGTTTAGGGTCAATTGGGTTCTTTTGGGCTATACCCCTCTCTGTCAACAACAGTTGCAGCCAGCACTCTCCTCCAAGCCTCTAAGCCCGAAGTGTTTCTCTCCATCTGTCTGCTCCAAACTGCCACACTGTCCATCTCTGGTCTCTTCAAACTGTTACATGCCACATGCCAACACCACACGCCTCTGTCTGTCTGTGTGTCTGTCTGTCTGTCTCTCTCTCTCTGCTATTATTTATATCCTCGGAGCCCAGGACCACGGCCCTCTCTGCATTTCATGAGAAAGGCTGGTACCAGCTGGCAACCCCCTCCCCCTCACCAGACCGTTAACAGGTGTGAACAAGCTGGCAACCCCCTCCCCCTCACCAGACTGTTAACAGGTGTGAACAAGCTGGCAACCCCCTCCCCCTCACCAGACCGTTAACAGGTGTGAACAAGCTGGCAACCCCCTCCCCCTCACCAGACCGTTAACAGGTGTGAACAAGCTGGCAACCCCCTCCCCCTCACCAGACCGTTAACAGGTGTGAACAAGCTAAAGCTCAAACTAAAATCCCACACTTGAGATGAGAACAAAAGCATATTTACATAACACAACTGAGTTTACAAAGAAACCCAAACTTCCATTACAATTTAGCATTTATTATTTTGTGCCAAGCTTAACCTTATTAATTAATTCTCTGAGATGCCATCCTACATTACATAGCTGAAGAAACAATTTTACAACAATGTTCTTGATCTTACCTGAGGCCAAATCATACAAACAGAAAATGGTAGAGCTGGCTTTGGAAGAGAGGAAGGGCTGAGTCTCACTCCACAGTATTTTCAATGCTGACACGGTATGCTAATGTGTTAATAATGACTGCACTATTGAGAGCCTGTAGATGCACACTGGGCTACCCTTTCAACTCTGGTACACTATTTTAATAGAAAGTTATGAGGATCTCTGGGTGTGGAAACACAGGCTCTAATCCCAGCATGTGGGAGATGAAGGCAGAAGGATGAAGAGTTGAAGATAGCCTTCAAAATATAGCAAGTTGTAGGGAAAAAAATCAATTTTCTTTGACAAGCCCATGCCCATGACCTTATGTGATCTTACTTTATTTCTGAACACTTCTCTGTCTATTAACTCTAGTGCTTAAAATATAAATTATTATCATTACCATCATCATCATCATCATATCATTTTTTTCTTTTTGAGCCAAGGTTTCTCTGCATAGCCCTAGCTGTCCTGGAACTCACTTTGTAGACCAAGCTGGCCTTAGACCAGGCTGGCCTCCAACTCCGAGATCTGTCTGCTTCTGCTTCCTGAGTGCTGAGATTAAAGATATGAGCCACTACTTCTGGCCCAAAATTTCTTTTTTTAATTTAATTTTATTAGAGTGTGTGTGTGTGTGTGTGTGCATAATGCGTGCATGTTGGCATAGGTATATGGTGTGTGCCATGGTACATTGGTGGAGGTCTGAGGACTACTTTCAGGAGTCTGTTCATTCCCTCCACTGTGAGTTCAAGGATAGAACTCAGCTGTTGGGCTAGCTTTTCCCTCTTGAGCCATCACATTAGCTCTTACAATTTTTTAATTAACTCTAATTCTGACTCTAAACAAACAAAAAAGAGAAAGCAATTTAAAGTTAAAAACTATTAACATAAGGTGTAGTAAGGTATGGCTTGGGAGATAGCTCAGTTACGAAAGGGTTAGTTTGCATATACGAAAACCTGAGTCAATACTTAGAACCAACACAAAAAGGCAAGGCAGGGCCAGGCGTGGTGCGCCTTTAATCCCAGTACTTGGGAGGCAGGGGCAGGCGGATCACTATGAGTTTGAGGCCAGCCTGGTCTACAAAGTGAGTCTAGGATAGCCAAGGTTACACAGAGAAACCCTGTCTGGAAAAAAACAAAACAAAGCAAAAAAGGCACGGCATGCTGGCACACATCTATAATGCCAGAACTGAAGAGGCAGAGACAGGTGGATCTCTGGACTTGCTGGACAGCCAGCCAAACCACTTGGCAAGTTTCAAGTCAGCAAGAGACTGTCTCCCTGCCCATCCCAAAGTAGGTGGATGGTGTCTACAGAATGACATCTCACCCGAGGAACGCCATCTCACCTCTACTGCATCCACACATGTGAGAGTTTTTTGGGGTTTTGGTTTCTTTTTCAAACACAGAAATATTATAAGACAATGTTTTTGTTTTAATCTCATTTGTGGGGATATGGGGCTGCTTCAAAGCAGCTGACAATGATTTGCCTCGTGCTCTTGCAGGAGCATGGTTTTGCCAGATACAGAGAGTTTCTGTGAGTGTGCAATGTTTGGAATTCTGGGGGCTTTTCAGAAGCTGTATAACTGCAGGGGTCCCAAGAGGTAGGTTTGCTGTTGTTGGCTGGTTGGCAGTTGGGTGCTGTTGGTTGCAGTTTGTCAAGTAGTCGTGCGCAAACAAACAAGAAGAAGAAATTAGATATCCTGACTATGAAGGTCAAACTTGCTCCAGAGACACCCCTAATCAGCAGGGAGTAGCCTAACAATAATGGCACCCACTTTCCTCTCTATGCTTTTTTTTTTTAATCTCCTATCTAGTGTTAGGGAGTTAATAAGGCAGAGAAGGGTGGAAGAGAGAAAGGAACCCACAAAGTAGCAAAGACTAGCTACATACACACACACACACACACACACACACACGCACATGCACACCCCCAACATGTAACTCACACACACATTCAAATGGTGATATATTGTTATTTAACACAGCAAAGTATCTTTTAACAGTAGGTCATAGCCAGATATAGAGGTACATGCCTTTAATCCCAGCACTCAGGAGCCAGAGGTAAATGGATCTCTGTGAGTTTGAGGCCAGCTTGGTCTACATAATAAGTTCCAGACCAACCAGGGCTACAGTGAGATCCTGTCTCAAAAAAAAAAAAAATTAGGTTGAGGTTTTCCTTTCTTTTTTGTTGTTTTTGGTTTTTCGAGTCAGAGTTTCTCTGTGTAGCCTTTGCTGTTCTGGACTCGCTCTATAGACCAGGCTGGCCTCGAACTCACAGCAATCTACCTGCCTCTGCCTCCCTAGTGCTGGGATTAAAGGTGTGCTCCACCACCGCCTGGCTAGTTGAGGGTTTAGCTCTGTAGTAGAGTATGTGTTTAGCATGCTCAAGGCCCTGGTTTTGATTCTGAGAACCAAACAAACAATAATAACTGGCCAGGCACGGTGGTGCACGCCTTTAATATGAGCACTCGGGAGGCATAGGCAAGCAGATCGTCATGAGTTCGAGGCCAGCCTGGTCTACAAAGCGAGTCCAGGACAGGCAAGAATAACACAGAGAGACCCTGTCTCGGAAAAAAATAAACTGATTGTGGTGGTTTGAATAAGAATGGCCCCCATGCTGCCTCCCCATCTCTCTCTCTCTCCCTCCCTCCCTCCCTCTCTCTCTCTCTCTCTCTCTCTCTCTCTCTCTCTCTCTCTCTCTCTCTGCCTACAGATCAGTGTGCAGCTCTTAGCTATTGCTCCAGCACCCGCCTGCATGCTGCCATGCTCTCTGCCATGATGATAAAGGACTAAAGCTCTGAAATGTAAGCGAGCCGCCCCAAGTTAAATGCTTTGTAAGAGTTGCCATGGTCCTGGCGTCTCTTCACAGCAATAGAACCCTAACTAAGACACTGATAGAGTCCAATATTTTTAGGGGGTTTTTGTTTGTTTGTTTTGTCTGTTTTGTTTTTGGGGGGCGGGGTTGAGAGAGGGTCTCTCTGTGTTAGCCTTGGCTGTCCTGGACTCACTCTGTAGACCAGGCTGGCCTTGAACTCACAGCGATCCACCTGCCTCTGCCTCCCACGTGCGAGTCCAATGTTTTTTAAAGCTAGCAAATGTTAGCTGGGCGAGATGGCGCACACCTTTAATCCCAGCACTCGGGAGGCAGAGGCGGGCGGATTGCTATGAGTTTGAGGCCAGCCTGGTCTACAAAGTGAGTCCAGGATAGCCAAGGCTAACACAGAGAGACCCTGTCTCGAAAAACCAAAATAAATAAATAAATAAATAAATAAATAAAGCTATATTATACATTTTTTTAAATCTGAGCCTGAGGCTGGGGAGATAATTAAGTTCAAACGTGCTTGTTGTGTAAGCTTGAGAAATTGAGTCCAATTCCCAGAAACCGCATAAAGAAACAAGGTAAACATAGCACACACACACACACAGAGAGAGAGAGAGAGAGAGAGAGATAGGTGGGTCGCCAGTGCTAACTCATCAGCCATACTGCTGTGTTTCAAGCCAGTGAGAGAGCCTGACTCAAAAACAAACAAACAAACAAACAAACAAAAAGGCAACACCTGAGAAACAACACTCCAGGTTAGCCTGTAGCCTCCACACCCGTGCACACTCACACACATGGGTGTGCCTATGTCCATTGGAACATGCATACATACTCATAGAGACTAAAAAAATAAAATTTTAACATCTGAAGCTGGATATAGGGACACAATGTATAATCCCAATGTGTGGGAGACCAAGGCATGAGGGTTACACATTCCAAGGCAGCGTGAGTTACAGAGGTAGAGTTTGGGGTGCGATTTGAAAACACTCCAACCAAGAGTCTGAAACTCCAGGAAAAGTGCTAGTCTCTTGCAGACCAGAAGAGCTTCTGTGGGAAGAAAGGCTTTTTTTTTTTAAGCTCTAGGATGACTGACCCACAGTGGTTCTTCTTTTTCTCTCTGATCTTTTTGAAACCTCAAAGTCATCTCCAGTGACAAACCTCCTCAAACCCACACCTCCTGGTCCTTTTCAAACAGTTCCATCAATTTAGAACCAAGTATCCAAACACAAGGGCCCCTGAGGGCCATTCTCATCCAAACCACACAGTCCTCAGTTGGTGGCATTTTCTGAGGGAGGCTCAAGAAGTGTGGCCTTGTTGGGAGAAGTGTGTCCGTGGAAGCCGGCTGATGTTGAGAGTTTAAAGACGTCCTACTTTCTAGTTTGTCCTCTCTACTTTGTGCTCCTGGTTCAGAGTGTGAGCTGCGTCCTCTGATCTCAGCACCCACAGCCTTCGCTATGCTGGACTCTACCCCTCTGAAGCCATAAGCCCAAATAAGCTCATTCTTTTAGAAGTCACCCTTGGTCAAGTTGTTTTATCACAGCAGCAGCAAAGTGACTAATACGTGCTGTTTCCTCAACGTTCCTTCTCATGTCGGCTGATCTAGAGGCAAATCCTCTAAGCAGGAATATGTGTCAGGACCTGACCACACCGGCTGCCATGTTCCCACTGCCCAGCCAGCTTCCCTCTCTTCTGAGCTCGTCCTGGCCCTGGAACAGAGCAGTGGCTGTGATCTGGCTCCCCAGGGGTTCCTAGCTCCATTGGGTTATATTTATGAAAGGTCATAACCTAAGATCAAGAGTTTCCATTGGTGAGGCCAGAAAGAAATACTGTACGTTCCCCCGCTGCTCACGGCGCCCCTGGAAATCTCCCTCACACTGTGCGGCCGAAAAGCGCTAGATTCTTCTTCCTGCCCCTCCTCCCTCTATTCTTTCTAGCCAGGTCTCAAAATAGCTACTGTGGGCACTGCATTTCTAGATTTAGCTGTTTGTGACTTATTGGGGGTAGGGACAGTTGGACTAGCCTCTGTATGGTGCTCAGTTGTCCATGTGCCCCTGTCCTCTGACTCAATGCTCTAGGTTATTTTCTAGAAAGTCATCAACTTTATGTAAAGCAGGGTGGTCTGGTCCATGTATGGGCAGGCAATCAGACTCTCAAGTTCACCAGGTGCGCTCGCTCTATCTGTCTGTCTGTCTGTCTGTCTATCTATCTATCTATCCATCTATCCCTTACAAAAACTCTTATCTCCAAAGGAGCAACATCAACTCAAGAGCTCTAACAGGTCTGTGTTTCTCAGCCTCTTCCTAGCCCCTCATTCTAGGCAGGTGTGGACCACAAATCTCCCAGGTGTTCTGCTGCTTTCTCCCAGGTGTTGTGCTGCTTTCAGGTTAGAGCAATGGTAAAACGGTTCAGCAAAAACTTCCTTCACCTTACAGCAGTGGTTCCTCAACCTTCCTAACGCTGTGACCCTGTAGTAAAAAGTCCTTCATGTCGGAGGCAACCCTCAATCGTAAAATTATTTTTGTTGGAATGTAAACATCTGTGTTTCCTGATAGTGTTAGGAGACCTCTGTAAAGGATCACTCAACCCCACGCCCGCCTCAAGGGGTCTCGACCCACAGATTGAGAACCACTCACTGCCGTACAGGCTCCAATTAGGAGAACTGACAGAAATAAAGGTCTTGGGAATGTTAACTTATAATCACATAGATAATACTAACAGTCCACTACTTCTATACACACTTGAAAAACACTTACATGCTGGCTTATTCTAATAGCTCCACAAAATAGGTATTGCTATTTTCATTTTTCTTTAAGATTGATTGATTGATTGATTTATAATGTTTTGCCTACATGTACACGTGTGCGCCAGAAACGGGCACCAGATCTCATATAGTTGTGAGCCACCATGTGGGTCCTGGGAATTGAACTTGGGACCTCTGGAAGAGCAGCCAGTGCTCTTAACCTCTGAGCCATCTCTCCAGCCCCTCGTATTCTCATTTTTCAAACCAAGAACTTAGGTCAACATTGCTTTTTTTTTTCCAGTCTAAGATCATATAGTTAAGTCATAAGGTCAGGTTTTAAAGACAGAACAGCAGTCTACCTTAAGAGTCCAGGCTTTTTTGAACATTATGTTATGTGATATCTAGATCTCCATGTGATAAGTGCATGTGCATGCACACACATGCGCTCTTGTGCACACATGTAATCATGTGTACTCACATACACACGCACATACACACGCGCGCACATGATGGAAAAGTCTAGTGGGAATGAGTTGACTATACAAGTCATTCCATACAGTGGAGCAGTCCCCAGGTAGGAAGGAGTATCTTTGGAATCACGATTTAATTCCATGCCACAGTCAGGCAGCTAAATCCCAGGTCCAGCCTCTCAATCCACAACACAAAGCACCTTCCTCACATATCCTCCACCGGGAACACCGGGGAGCTGGACCCCGTCCTCACTATGGAGCCATCTCCCATGCTAGGTGAGGACTTCATCACAAACTGTTCGCACTCACTCCGATTCTCGCTCCGCTTGCTCATCTGGCCACCCTGGCATCAGGTTCGCTCTGTGGGCCTCCTGACACAGCACACTGACCCCCAGGGACTTCAGAGTCTGCGAATTCCACGCGCAGGACCATCCCACTCTCCTCCACAGCAGACGACTCCCTAGCTGACATTCAAGCTCTTATTCCTGTTCTGGTGAGCTTGGGCCTTGGCTCAGTGCGGTGTCATTGCCCACACAGGACCAATTGTTTCCACTTCTCAGTACCAAACACTAATTAGCGACTGTGCAACCCATCACATCTGGCTTTCCCTAGAGAGCCCAGGCCTTCCCCCCTGCCTACCTTCGCGCAGTCCCCTCCTTTCCCTCCTCTGCGCCTGCTGTATCCCAGGGTTCCATCCCATCATCCTGGCAGTTGGTGCCAATTCCCTATGTATATCCTACTGTTTTCCTGCAGCTCAAAGTTGTGGCCTCTCCTAGTCCCATGGCAGGGTAGAAGACAAAGGCCTGCTGGGTCAGGAAGTTGTTTTGTTTTGTTTTTCCTTTTTCTTTAGGCTCTAAGATGTGAATAAGGCCATCTTTTCTTTCCCTAATATTTCCCTCCAAAAAGTTGTCTACCTTTTTTTGGTTCCTCCAAATCCCAGCACAGGAAGACACTATGCCTGCCTGTCTTTACCTTTCTAGGACTGTTGTCAGCATTCAGATGAGGTTTATCCCATCTGAGCGCTCAGTCTCACGCCTTTCCTCTTTTCTAGAACTCATGGCGACCAGTTCCTTTTACTCTCTCTGTCTGTGGCTGCCTTCCCTTCTCCTCCCTTTCTGATGTGGATCCCTCTCCCAAGCACCATCAGAGTGAAGAGAAGCAGAGCAGGCCTGGGACCGAGGCCTGAGGAACAACAATGTTCAAAGGGAAGATCATTAAGGTAAAAGAGATAAACCAGACTCAGAAAGACAAATAGCAGTTTTCTCTCATACGCAGACTCTAGAAGTTGGGGTGGGAGGGGGTGCGCGGGAGAGAGATGAAAATAGAAAGGGGGCCGTGAAGGGGGGGGAAGAGAGCTTAAGGAAGATGAGAAGATGATGGAATACATGTGACACGAAGGCAGATGGGGAGACTCTGGGCAGGAAGGAGACGAGAGATCTTCTTTTCAACAAACAGTAAGGAAACAACTGGACAGTCGTTTGCAAAACTAAGCAAAAGAAGCCCACCTCGAACTATACCTTGTACCTTTCAGAAATCAACGACAAATAGACACAAATCCTAAACTTTGAAGAGGAGGAGGCAGAAAGACTGATGCAAATTTGAGGTCAGCTTGGTCTAATACAGCACTACGGGCCTACCGCACTACACACAACGCCTGCCTCAGGAGATGCGGTGCCTAGAATTTAGTGGGAGACTTTAGAATAAAGCATGTGAGGAAACTTTTTACAACCTTAGGATAGAAAAATATCTCTTAAATGTACCAAAAACAAAACTCACATAAAAGTAGTATAAATCGAATTTTTTCCTAAGAGAAGAAAGGGACCCCCCCCCCAAAAAAAAGCAGGGGAGGGTGGAGGGTGAGGATTGGCATGGGGGGGGGGGAAGGGAGGCAAGCTACAGGCAGAAAGAAAATATTTACAAATCACACATCTGATAAAGACCTTGTATTCCGGAACTTTTTTGTTGTTGTTTGGTTTGGGTTTTGTTTTTGTTTTATTTTATTTTATCTTTTTTTTTTTTTTTTTTAAAGCACAGTCTTACACTGTATAGCTCACGCTGACCTAGAAGTCATTGTGTGGCCCTGGCTTATATCAAACTCATGTAATCCTTTTTAACCTTCTGGGTGCTGGGACCGCAGGCCTGAGTCACCATAGAATACATTCTAAAAACAAAGTTAAAAAAAAAAAAAGTATTGGAGCTAGAGAGAGAGATGACTTGGTGGTTAGGAGCGCTTGCTGCTCTCTAACAGAGGACCTGGGTTCTGTTCCCAGAGGCCACATGTCAGCTCACAGGCGTCCAGAACTCCAGTTCTGAGCAATCTAGCATGTCTTCTGCCTCCACAGAAGCCCGGCAAGCTCAAAGCTCACTTGCACCCATGCAAGCAAAACACTCCTACACGTGAAAATCAACCCAACGCGGGGTGGAGGAGGCTGGAGAGACTGCCCAATGGTTAAGAGCACTGGCTGCAGCCAGGTGTGGTGGCACATGCTTTTAATCCCTGCACTCAGGAGGCAGAGCCAGGCATAGCTCTGTGAGTTCGAGGCCAGCCTCAACTATAGCTAAAACTATATAATAAAGAGACCCTCTCTTTAAAAAAAAAAAAAAAAAAAAAGGAAAGAAAGAAAGAAAAAGCATTGGCTGCCAATTCTCAGGATCATCCTTCCCTCACCCCCTCCCTCCAAAAAAGAACAAAAGCAAACAAGATAATTGTGTCCAGATATGGTACACCCTGCCTATAATCTTGGCACTGAGGAGGTTGAGTCAAGAAGGTCATGAGTTCAAAGCCAACACGGGCTATATAATGAAACCCTGTAATAAAATAAGAAAGAAAACAGAGAGAGAGAGAGAGAGAGAGAGAGAGAGAGAGAGAGAGAGAAAACCAAATCCAAAAATAATTGTATGAGTCAGCATTGTTTTGGCAAAGCACCTAAAGACAGTCCACATGGCAGTAGCTTAGCTGCTTCCCCTCCGCCACTAGCAGGGAATAGGTAGGTACCCCATAACTCAACTGCTATATAGGACCCACTCACCCTGCCCTCTTCCATTGTTCCTTTTCTTCCTTTGTCGCTTTCTCCTAGTGGTGTTACCACAGCAACCGTCATCACCAGAGGAGGAGGACAGTGTCGCCTCCCCTGTTTTCCACTCAGCAAGTTAAAGATCAGTTTTGGGAAGGGTACGCTCTTGACCTTTTCACACTCCTCACACTCCTGGGCTCTAAAGACGGATCATGAATGGTTAATAACAGCGATAAGCGGGAGCAAGGACCATTTCATTGTACCTGGGCTATCTGCATCCTGAATTTGCGTGGCATGTCTTGGGTTCTGTACAGATAAAGACATAAATTGTACTGCTACAATCACTTAGCTTTGATGAACAGTCAAAGATACCCACAGTTCTGTCTCTGTAGACCAGGGCAGAGAAATGTAAAAAGAGCTACAAGCCTGAAGAATTCTAAACATAAGCCTTAAAAGAGCCATGCCTGAAGCCAGGCATAGTGGTGCACGCCTTTAATCCCAGCACTCGGGAGGCAGAGGCAGGAGGATCTTTGTGAGTTCGAGTCCAGCCTGGTCTGCAAAGTGAGTCCAGGACAGCCAAGGATACACAGAGAAACCCTGTCTCCAAAAAAAAAGGGGGGGAGGGGAGGCATGCCTGACAGTGGTGGTGCACGTCTTTAAACTCAGCCCTTGGGAGGCTGAGGCAGGCAGATCTCTGTGAGTTCGAGGCCAGCCTGATCTACAGAACAAATTCCAGGATAGTCAGGGCTACACAGAGACACCCTGTCTGGAAAAACCAAACCAAGCCAACGCCCCCCAACACACGCCTGTATTGACATAAATCTGAGACTTCACAACTCCATTTTGTAAAGGGAAGCACGGATTAGCGCATATTTTTCCAGGTGGTGATAAGAGGCTTTGTTCCTAGCCCACCACCACCCAGGGAGTGTTTCTACGGGTGCTGCAGAGTTTGCCTCCAGGGTTACACGGAAGTCACCGGCTAAAGGCCCTCACAGAAGCCCCTGGGATCCCGTGCCCCTGAACAACCCCGGACTGCCGTTTTTTGGAGTACTGTTGGCACAGTTTCAACTTTCAGCACAGCAGCCAGCTGCAGTCTTCAAACGGCTTCAGAAAGACTTGCTCAAGGTCACCCTCACGATAACAGAGAAAGAACTAGGAATCCTTAGTCTAGTTTCTCCATAAACACACATCCCACTCCTACTACAGAAAATAGAGGCCAGCTGCCTGACATCACAGATGCCTCTTACCTCAAGACTAGACCCTAAACAGTACCAGTTCTCTGGTTTGCCCGTGCCCCTTTAGCCATCCCACCCTGTTTCCTGGACTAGCCTCCTGGTTTGTCCCTTTCCCCTCAGCCACCCCACTCTGTTTCCTGGAATAGCAGAACCCCCACCACCACTAGCATTGAGGTAGAATACTTTGCCCGTGCCAATTCATGGTACGCAATGTGTCAACAGCCCCTGCCCACCCCCAGCACGGGCTGCCACGGTTTAATGAGTGGTTATTTATGGCACTCTGCATACAGCTTGGAGCCAAGCCTTTACCCCCTACTGAGGAGCAGGGGATGGGGGGAGAGAGAGCGAGTAAAGCCAAAGCTTCATTTATTGCTGTAATCTTCTATGTGCATCCCACCCGCGGTGTTAACGGTCTAAAATAAACATATTAATCCCCCCCACAGCCTACAAAGCAAACACTCAGCTGGAGGGCTTTGTGTGGGAGGGAGGCCGGCACTGAGCACAAACGGAAAGGTAACAGGGTACCTCTTTTCCTTCGGTGGGGGTTGAGGAACCAGGTGGGATGCCTTCAGGAGTCACCAGTGGGAAGCAGAAGTAAGCTTCAGAACTGAGGAGGGTCGCTCGCCCTGGTGCTGTGTGGTAGCTTACCTTACCCTTGTCACAGTTCATACCTGTAACATGGGCAGTCAGGAGGCTGAGCCAGGAGGATCTCTGAGTTTGAGGCTCAACTGAGCCAATGAGTTCTAGGCCAGCCTTAGGATAGCAATACAGAAAGGGAAGAAGGGAGGGAGGGAGGAAAGAGGGAGGGGGAAAGAGGGAGGGAGGGAAGGAAGGAAAGAGGGAGGGAGGAAAGGAAGGAAAGAGGGAGGGAGAGAGGGATGAAGGAAGGAAACCAGGCTGCAGTGAGCCTGATGAGAAGATGAAAAGACTATCACAAGGTCTAATTCATTGTTTGCCCTTTTTGTTGCTGTTTTTGGGTCGGCTTTTTTTTTTCTTATTTGTTTTGTTTTGGTGTTTTGAGACAGGGTTCCATGTAGCTCAGACTGCCTTTGTACTCTCTATGTACTAAACTCCGGGTCGTCTTGCTATCAGCCCCCTTAATATAGCCACACGCCACCACACCCAGTCATAAAATCTAGGCTTCTAGGCATTTTATTTATTTAAAGGTACATTCTTTATTTAAAGGAATACAGATTTCATGGGGGGAAAAAAAAGAAGGGGCATTTGGTGTTTTGTTTACTGATACTCATTCTTCCTTACTCTCATATTCTCTCTCTCTCTCTCTCTCTCTCTCTCTCTCTCTCTCTCTCTCTCTCTGTCTGTGTGTGTGTGTGTGTGTGTGTGTGTGTGTCCCCTCCCTTTCCCCCTCCCCCCTCCCTTTCCCTCTCCCTAAGAGTTCATGTAACCCAGCCAGGCTTGAAACTCACTATCTGGTGAAGACTTTTTCCAACTTCTGATCCCCCTGCCTCCAGCTTCTGAGTGCTACGATTACAGGGCCCTGTTCTATGTGGTCCTAGGGGATCAAACGAAGGGTCGTGTCCACCCTAGGCAAGCCATCTGCCACCTGAGCCTTTGTTTGCTTCCATTCATTTTTTTGACACAGGATCTCCCTTCATAGCCGAGACTGGCCCTGAACTGGCTACATCACCCAAGGGCCCCCTCATCATCCTCCTGCCTCACCTCCTAGGAGTGTGGATGTGTACCAGCACAAAGGAGCTATGAATCTTCGGATTTAGCTTACTGGGAGAGTGTGCACGTGTGTGCACACGCACGTGTGGGTGTGTGTATGCATATGTATTATGCATGTGCCAGGTATGTCTATACGTGTGAGTATGTGCCTGTGATGGTGGGAATACAACATGAGACATCATTCTTCACGGGATGCCCACCTAGTTTTCTGAGACAGCATCTCTCTCTCTCCCAGTGGCCTCAGGCTTGCTGACCAGGCCAGGCTGACTGGGATCCTCTTGTCACTACCTTCCCAATACTGAAATTACAAGTGCAGCTACTGCACAAGGGTTTGTTTTCTTTTCTTTCTTTTTTAAAAAATATGTATTTATTTATTTATTTACTATGATGTATACAGTATTCTGCCTGCATGCCAGAAGAGGGCACAGGATCTTATTATAGATGGCTGTGAGCCACCATGTGGTTGCTGGGAATTGAATTCAGGACCTCCGGAAAGGCAGTCAGTGCTCTTAACCTCTGAGCCATCTCTCCAACCCTATTCAAGCCATTTTGAAGACCAGATCTGGGGTGTGTGCACATGGCATCCTGGAATCCCCAGAAGTGCTCCCACTTACCCTCCCAGTTAGTAACCCTTGGCCCCCTGTAGTGCCTTTCTCCTCCCACAGAGCCTTTGTGCTCCTTGCTTGGAAGCCAGTTTGTCAAACTAAACATCTGGAGCCTGTCTGGTTGTCTGATATGCCAATTTTACACAGATACATGCTTTTCACACTGGCTTTTGCAAGCCAAATGGGCCTGAGAAGGCTGGGGTTCGAGTTCAGTGGCAGAGTGCTTATCTCACATGAAAAAGGCCCTGGATTCAACCTCATGGTCACTAAAGGAAAGAGAGAACGAAGAGAACTGCTTTACAGTAAGACACTTTCAGGAAGACCAACTTGGCTTCTCATCCTCAATACTCAACGATTACAGAAAAACTAAGAACCCCGGAAAAGATGGTCCCCTGGGTTTCTGCTTCCTTCGCTCCCATCAGCTTATCTACTGTGTGTCAGCATATGCAACACACTTGTTTTTAAGATGTTGAGGCATTGTTAGGATGGATAGTACCCATAATGCCAAATATGGCAGCTTGAGTAAGAATTGCCCCCATAGGCTCATATATTTGAATTCTTAGCCAACAGAGAGTGGCACAGTTTCAGAAGGATTGGGAGGCGTGGTCTTGTCGGAGGAAGGTGTCACGAGGAACTAAATCTCTGAAAATGTAAGTGAGCCTCCAATTACATGCTTTCTCCTGTAAGAGTTGCCTTGATCATGTTGTCTCTTCACAGCAACAGAACAGTGACTAAGACACCTAGAAGGGCTTGCCTAGCATGCATGAAGCCCTGGGTTTGATTACCAGCACCGCATAAAACCTGGCATAGTGCTACATCCTCATAATCTCAGTACTGAGAAGGTAGGGACAGAAGGATCACAAGTTCAAGGCCATCCTTGGTCACACAGTGAGTTTGAGGCCAGCCTGGGCTATAGCAGACCTTGTCTCAGAGAGAAAGAAAGAGAGAGAGAGAAAGACAGACAGACAGACAGGCAGACAGACAGACAGAGGATGCTGTAGGTAGAGATGGTGATACACACCTCCAATACTTTGGAGTCAGAGAAAGAGTGTAGAAAGTTCCAGACCACCCTGAGCTACGTAGTAGGATCCTATGTTAAACACCAAGGTGTGTATGTTGGGGTGTATGTGTGCTGGGGGTAGGTGAAGGTAGTTGGACATGATGACACACAGTTCTAAATCTATTACTTGGGAGCAGAAGTAGAATTCCAAGTTTTAAGGCCAGTATGGGCAACTTAATATAAACCTGTCTCAAAATAACATTTAAAAAAGGAGTTGGGGCTGGAGAGATGGCTTAGTGGTTAAGAGCACTTGCTGTTCTTCTAGAGGTCCTGAATTCAATTCCCAGCAACCACATGGTGGCTCACAATCATTTATAATGTGATCTGATGTCCTCTTCTGATGTGCATGAAGAGAGCATACTCACACATAAAACAAATACATAAATCTTTATTTAAAAAAAAAAAAAGGAGCTAAGGGGCTGGAGAGATGGCTCAGAGTTTCAGAGCTCTTCCAGAGGTCCTGAGTTCAATTCTCAGCAACCACATGATGTCTTATAACCATCTGTAAATGAGATCTGGTATGCAGGGAGAACATTGTATATATCGTAAATAAATAATCTTTTTTTTAAGAATGGAACTGGGTATGGTGGCAAATGCCTGGGAGGTAAAGACAGTAAGATGATGTGGTCAAGGCATAAGTATATGTCTTAATAAGTACGTAAATTAATTAATTAAAATTTAAAGGGAAAAGATAATTTAGTGATAAGTATTTGCTCTGGGTTTAATTTCTAGTACATGTAAATCAGATTATTCTATATACAAGGGAGTAACAAGATAAAAGGGTTCTGAAGGAAATGCATTTGGGAAGGGACATCAGCTGTACTGTGTCCTCACCCTTTAGTACTTATACGGATTCAGATAAGACTTGAGCTCAGGTTCCTCACCTGTCAAATAAGGCTGGACCAGATGACTTTACGGTGCTTCACTAAATCTAAAATTCCATCCCTAAAATGTGTTGATGTTTCATTTTGGGGTTATCCTGGTAAAAAGATATACCCGACTTTTTACCTTGAAGAATTTTTATAAAACAAAGTTTAGTTCTTCTACAATAAACCAGACTTAGGAAAAATGACTTGGAAATCTAGGAAGATAAGAAGCGGTAAACAGTCACAGAATCCATGCTTTGAAAAGATGGCTGTTGGTTTATCTTCTTCCCCTCAACCAGGATCACAGTCTCCATCATGTCTTCTACTTAGGGCCCCCACAGACAGGCAGGAAAGATGCAGCAGACTCCCTACTCCCTGTGGTCGCCCGCCCCACGGAAACCTGCCATTCCGTCATGGCTGCCATTTGGGAGAATGAGTCATCTCTTTACCCGGATCACAAGATGACAAAACCACCAACTTCTTACCAGACAGAAACTCTTATTCAAGCAGCTCAAGCCAACAACATAAATGGGATGAGCCATGCAAGATGGTTGTGAACCAAATTCTGCTTTCCTTATTTTGGAAAGCAGATTTCTGGAGAGAGAAGACATTCAAATAACAAATAGTTATTCCGATGTTGTGTGCCCAACTTTAATGATGATGATGACGACGATCATAATGATGATGCATCAATGAGAGAGAGACCCTTGAATGGCAAGTTCCCTAACAACTGTCTCACAGACGACACAACAGGACCACATCACTCTGAATGTCCTTTGTGGGGAAGGTTGCAGATAAGGACAGATGTACACAGGGGAAAAACAAACAAACCAACCACTGATCCCTAAAGAGCAACATCTTGTTTCCATTAGGTAAGAACACCTCAAAAGAATAATAAAGGAAAGAACAACAGCTTTAAGTTCTCTCCTAATGATCTGGCTGATCTGTCCCCTGGTCTATCCCCTGCCAGCTAAAACTCAGGAGAGGAACTGTGGGTGTTGTCACCAGTAACCCGTGACTCCCATTTCAGCAGAGTGAATGCTGGACCAAAGGATTCATCCAGCTAAGTGCCTCGCAGATGAGAAATACAACAGCATCATACAAAACCCTGCAGCTCTGCTTTTTGCAGCCAGCTCCACTGCCTAAGAAGGGATTACAGGAAAGAGCCCTCGGGGACTGAGTGCATTTCCTAGACCCAAGCTTCACGGGCTTGGGGGGAAAGTTATTAAATGACAGGAGACAGACTGTGATTCACAGCAATCAAGTCCTGCCTCCAGCTGCGAACACAGACACGCTGGAGATGAGTCCCCGCAGCTCCTGTGCAGAAGAGCATGCAGACACGGGGAAATGCTCTGCTGCAGTACTGAGTGAGAGCAGAGAGCCACCAAGGGAAAGCAGAGCTGTCCATCCTGCTTAGCCGCCCTACCAGTACCCTTCCTTACACTTTTAGTTGCCCTGGCCCAGAGGGCTCTCCCCCCCCACCCCCACCCCCCGCCACCCCCCACCGCTAGTCCTTCCTCAGTTGAACTGTTGAATCTCTTAAAGATATCCCAAATCTTCTCATTTCGTACAGTGTCTCTGAAGCAAAGAGACTAGCAGGTGGGGCAGATGAAACTTACATAAGATTCAGGGTACATGGCTTTCCTGGCCTGGGCACGCCAACTTGAAAGAGGGCATCCTTGAGGTAGGGCTGAGAGAAATGAAGCCATTTGGAGTCTCCCTGGAGCTCCCGAGCTTCAGAGCTCCAGGCAACACTTCCGCTTTTATCATAGTTTCTTTCCAGAGGAAGAAAACAGACTGGTTCTTAGCCTGTAGGGAAACAGAGATTTCCCCCCTTGGGCTCTGCTTTAGAAACAGCTGGTCTCTGTGTACACCCAGGTGGCTGCCTCTGGATATTATAAATATTCACCCCTGAAGCAAGGCTCTGCGCTTGCTCTGTGTTAGGAGGCAGCTTGGACGGTTAAATTGCTAGCTAGAACCAGTTTGCTCTGACAGTTTAGGAAGCTGGGCAGTCTTGCACAGAGCCCCCACTGAAGGATCCTGGTGCTATCAGTCTGCAGAGCCCCTAATTAAGGCTAGTCAAGTGTAGCTGCTGCCTAGGGTGGCCCCAAGACTTCGCTTCCCCAAGCACCCACCAAATTGTTCTCCTTGGCGTGCACCAGCATTGCACCCCCTAAATATCACCTCAAAAGCCCTCTACCATGTTCCTACCCAGAGGGCACGTGTGTCTCCTCGTGTGCACAAACTAACCACATATCTTGTCAGCATAGCCTTCAGCGAAACTCCCAGAGGAAATGGCTTGGATTCAAATTGTCAGATTTAGAAGCACCGATGGTGATGAGGGGCGGTCTGAACCCCAGACTTTGGTTGGAGGGGGGGCAGGGAGATCAAAGAAAGCCTCCCTTCTCATGTTAGAGCTGGAAAAAGCCAGAGGAGGTCACTCTTTTTACTTTTATTATTATTTTCTTCCTGCAAGATTGCCATGGTCACAGTCACAACCAGCTGAAGAGCTGGGAACTCCTTTCTTCCCTCTGCAGCCCACCAGACTAACTGGATTTTCCAGGATAAACTCAGTGGACATGGCAACCGAGACAACACAGCAGTTGGCACTAATTGACTCCCTAGGTGATAACTTTTGGTCAGAGTCAGCAGAACTACTGAAAATAGTCATCTTTCCTGTCTAAATAGGGGCCCAGATTCCAGCACTAATACACATGTACACGCACACGCGCGCGCGCGCGCGCGCGCACACACACACACACACACACACTCTCTCTCTCTCTCTCTCTCCCTCTCTCTCTCTGTCTTCTCTCTCTCTGTCTCTCTGTCTCTGTCTCTCTCTCTCCCTCCCTCCCTCTGTTTCTCTGTCTCTGTTTCTCTCTGTCTCCCTGCTTTCATTACTGGAGAAGGAGCCCAGAACTTCACTCCTGCTCTATCACTAAGGAGCCTTGGAAATTCTTATGCTGGTTTCCTGTAACAAACAAACTTGAAATACATGCGTGTGCATGCATGCATGTATGCTCACATGCACATGCATGCACACTAGTGAGCACACACACACACACACACACAGAAAATAGCTAACAGATTTCAGATTAAATGCCTGTCAGAAGCCAGGTAGTGTTCAAAGTACATATAATTTAACCTTTTAGAACAACCAGTATTGCCTTCAGCTTACAGATAGAAAACTGAAGCTCAGACAAATTATGTGATGCTCCTAAGGCCGCATAGCTAGTCAGTAGACAAACTAGGCGCTGGCATACTGCTGAGAAACAGCTTGAACACAAGGGCACGCTTGGTAGAAGAGGAGCTGCAGAAGGAAGGCATGAGATGCCACTGTTTAGGCCAACATCATCTGGGAATGACAGTCCTTGTCTCGGGATCTGAGGATCTGCCTGTCAGACAACAGGACAGGTCTTCTTAAAGGCTTACCATGGACGGTGTTCTTTGAAATGAGTCAACCAGTTAAAGCACTGGGTTGGCTCCTGTGAGCACCACGGAACCCGTCCGAAGACTTCGATCTAACAGGCGCTGGGGAGGGAGGTCTACTCAGAGAGGTCTACCAGGTGGGGCTGGACGTGCCTTCCTTCTGCTACAGCACTCATGGATGGAAACAGGTACCCCCATAGTTCCTCACTGACTGAGTGAGTAGTGCCACCTGAAGGGTTAGGTTGCCAGGGATGGCGGCTGCCTACGGTGTGCAAGAACACAACCCTAGCAGAGGCTGGATAGAACCGAAGTGAGAGCATCAGGGAAAGCTGTGGTAAGCCGGAGCCATAAGATAGATGCGGAGGACTAGCACCCCAAGAGACAGCTTATCACCCCGAGAGCTCAGTGCCCGCCTACCGTTGACTCCAGTCACCCTCTCCCCAAAGCACTAACGACAGTTAGGGTAAAAGCACCCTCTTTCCAGTAGCTTCAGAGAGCCAGGAGATGGGGCTTTCCTAGAGGGACAGTGGCGTCCACCCAGAGAGTACTCCTCGCCTCCCGGAGACCTGGAGCCACAGCCTTCTCCCAGCCGCAGCCTTGGCCCGGAGCGCGGCAGGGAGGGGGGGGGGTCGGGGGGGGGGAGTATGTCGAGAGGCTCCACTCACCTCGCTCATCCCGGCGGCCAGATGGGGCGTGGCAGGCACAGGTGAGGTGAGGGGGTCCTCGGAGATGAGTGTGTGGACCCGAGAGTTGCGGGGCCAGGCACCCTGGCGAGCTCCGAGGAGAGTGCGCGCCGCAAGCTGCGGCTCGGTGCTGCCCCAGGCGCTCTGGCTGCAGCTCTGTTAGGGGTAGCCCCTTTTGACCAGGTCCTGTCAGCAGCTCCCCGCGCCTTGACCGGCCCCACAATTTATAGTGAGCTGCGGTCCCCGCCTCCAGCCCAACCAATAGCAACTCTGCCTACCGCAGACTGACAGCTCCTCGAACCCAGTGGTGGCTGGCTTAGAAATCTGCTGCATTTCCAAACTAGGGTAAGACAGACAGAGAGAGCTGGAAGGAGGGGGAGACGATCGGGGGATGAGAAGACAGAAAACGATGTAGGGAAGCGGTAAAGGAGAGAGAGAGAGAGAGAGAGAGAGAGAGAGAGAGAGAGAGAGAGAGAGAGAGAGAGAGAGAGAAGTAGCAAGTAGTATCCGAAGGAACTGAACTCTTGAGCCTTGTGATAAATCTCTAACCCCTATGTTATAGACCTTTTAGGGGGAAAATAAGGAAGAAGAAAATAAAACAGAACACAGGTAAACGCACGAACCTTCTGATAACTTTAGTTGGATATAGTTCTGTTTACCTATCTAGTTTTATCTCTTTAAGGAAACTCTTTAAATTCCTGTGCCTATGATAGATACTTGTTGACATGATGCAAATCTCTTACAGCTTCAGTCACCCACACTCGAGAACTTCCAGCTTTCACAGATACAGTCTTTGGTTGATACCTTCACAGCCTGTTAGAACCGTAACTGCATTTGTGTCAACCATTCAGTGGTTCGGTCTCTTCTCAGCAACCAAATTCAAAGGAGACCTCAAACAGCCTTTTTTCTAACTTGCCTCTCTGTGTTCAGACATTTCCTCTGTTGGGTTAGAAACAGAGAAGATGGGGGGTAAAAAAGAAGAAGAAGAAGAAGAAGCACCTGAGATCCTCCAATGCTGTTTCTAATAGGAATCTGGTTGCCTCAGTTACTAAAGTTCTAACTAGGCTAGCTCCTACTCACTGGAGGCAGCCTACCCCAGGATCTTTCTAGAGAACAATTAATTAGCATTGAAAAGGCTGTCGTTAGTGGAACAGACCTTAATTCTTAAGCTGCTATGAAAGGAGCTTTGAAGTGATAATGAGATTTCACCATCTAGGTTAGAGATCAGCTACTTTTCCAGGTAACAATCAAATAATAAAAGTTGGTTTTGTTTGGGGTGTTCTGTTCTGTTTTGTTGGTAGGGTGTATGTATTCTTTGCCAAGCTATCTCCTATTATACCGAGTACAGTCACAAACAACTATGTCAACAAACAGTTATAGCTGTGTCTGATATAAATGTATCTGTGACCACCTCAGGGTATCTAGTACTCTCTTCTGGCCCCCGCCAGCACCTGCACAATCGTGGTAACACGGCATATACTCACACATACACTAAATAAATTTTAGTGTAAGACCACTTTTTAAAGCCAGACTTCCGAAGATGCTAACAAAAGCACATGATGGGAAACAATGATCTAATTGTAGGATCTGATTTTTTTTCGGGGGGGGGGGGGTTCAAGACAGGGTTTCTCTGTGTAGCCTTGGCCATCCTGGACTCACATTGTAGACCAGGCTGTCTTCAAACTCACATCGATCCGCCTGCCTCTACCTCTTAAGTGCTGGGATTAAAGGTGTGTGCCACCACGCCTGGCTCAAGGATCTGATTATTTGTAATTCTTTCCTTCTCTCTCTCTCTCTCTCTCTCTCTCTCTCTCTCTCTCTTTCAAGATTTATTTTTAGCCAGGTATGGTGGTACATGCCTTTAATTCCAGCACTCAGGGAGGCAGAGGCAGGCAGATTGCTGTGAGTTCAAGGCGATCCTGGTCTACAAATCAAGTCAAAGACAGCCAAGGCTACACAGAGAAACCCTGTCTCAAAAAAAAAAAAATTTTTTTTTTGGCTGGGTGTGGTGGTGCACATCTTTAATCCCAGCACTCAGGAAGCAGGGACAGATTGGTCTCTGTGAGTTTGAGGCCAGCCTGGTCTTCATATCAGTTCCACAACAGCCACAGCTACATAGTAGAGAGATCCTCTTTCAAAAAAAGAACGAAAGAAAAGAAGGAAGGAAGGAAGAAATGAAAATAAGGAAAAAACACAATGCTTTTGAGACAGGGTTTTTTGGTATAGCCCTTGCTGTCCTGAATTCACTTTGTAGATCAGGTTGGCCTCAAACTGATAGAGATACGCCTGCCTCTGCTTCTGTGAGTGCTGGGATTATAGGAGTGTGCCACCATGCACCACAACAGATGATTGATTGATTGATTGATTTTGTATACTGTGTTGTGCCTGCATGCCAGAAGAGGGCACCAGATGGTGGTGAGTCTCATTGTGGTTGCTAGGAATTGAACTCAGGACCTTTGGAGGAACAGCCAGTACTCTTTACCTTTGAGCCATCTCTCCAGCCCCCAACAAATGGTTTTTTTTTTATTATGTTTACAGCATTTTGCCTACATGTAAACCTGCATGCCAGAAGAGGGTGCCAGATCTCAGTACGGATGGTTGTAAGCCACCATGTGGTTGCTGGGAATTGAACTCAGGACCTTTGGAAGAGCAAGCAGGGCTCTTAACCTCTGAGCCATCTCTCCAGCACATATGTATGTACATTAGTGTGTGCCTGGTACCCAATGAGGCCAGAAAAGGGTGTCAGAGCCCCTGGAACTGGAGTCATAGGTGGTTGTGAGCCTCCATCTGGGTGCTGAGAATTGAACTTAGGTCCTCTGCCAGAGCAAGGAGTGCCCTTACCATCCTACCAACCTAATTCTGATTTATTTAATTTCTTTTTTAAATTATTTTATTTTGTTTTGAGTATGTAACTGTTTGCCTGTGCAGCATGTGTGTGCCAGGTGCCCATGGAAACCAGGAGAGGGCATTGGATCCCCTAGGACTGGAGTTAAAGGCAGTTATGAGCCATCATGTGAGATCTGGGAACTGAACCTGGGTCCTCTGGAAGAGCTGAGCCATCTCTCCAGCCCCTGATTTATTTTATTTTTATTATGTGTATGTGTGCTCCTGGGGAGGGGACCTTGCACATGTAAGTGCAGGTGTGAATAGAGGCCAGGCGCGGGCATTGGATAGCCTAGAACTAGAATTACAAGTAGTTGTAAGCCACCCTGTGTGGGTTCTGGGAGCCAGACTCTAGTCCTCTGCAAGAGTAGCCCGTGCTCTTAACTCCTGAGCCATCTCTCCAGCCCCAGTAAGACCATCCTCACCTATAGTAAGCTATATTTTGCTCATAAATCATAACTGTCAATCCCTGACATCGATGATGCATATGATAATATAAACATGTCTAAGTATGCTATAATAGCAAGTCATATCATGATAAATAGTAATATGTCAAAGAAGAAAGACACTAGTTAGAACCGAAAAAGTCAAAATCTTTCTGGGGCACCGGGTGGGTGGCACATGCCTTTAATCCCAGTACTCAGGAGGCAGAGGCAGGTGGATCGTTGTGAGCTCAAGGCCAGCCTGGTCTCCAAAGCTGGAAGTGTCTTGACTATCAGAGGAATCTTTTTGACTGAGTCCCTATAGCATTGCTATGGCTGAGAAAATGGTTCAGCAGCTAAAAGCGCTTGGCACATAAGCCCAGTGACCTGAGCTCACTCCCTGAAACCTATATAAAGGCGGAAGAAGAGAACTGGCCTCACAGAGTTATCCTCTGACCTCCACACACGTGTCATGGCATTGAGTGTCCCCCACCATACACACAACAATAGTAAGTAAAATAATTAAACAAAATAGTATGTTGTTGTTAATTTACCAGAACGGCCTAATAATGTTTATTATCAGGCCTATAATTATTATTATGTCAGTATAACCCGTTAGCCATCAATCAAGACACAGACACCTGTTATATTTCAAAATAGCCTTAGTTAACCTGGGGCAGGGCAGACATTAATCCCCTAAACTACTTCCCATAGTGGGGCAGGTATCCCATGCCATCTGCTTCTAATGATTTCTATCAAGATACCTCCCATCCATAATCCCATATACTTGCTAATGTTCTTCATCTGGGCCAAGCCTCCATCCACGCTGGCCATGTGCTGCTCGCCACTTAACCCATGATGGCGAACCTCCTTCTCTCTCCTCCTCTGGTCTGTCTCCTTCCCCAGATTCTGTCTCCCCACTCCCCAGGAACCTTAGCCACGACTATCTCATTTGGCCTGCCCAGGTGTAATGGCTTTTTATTAATTAGCATCAAAATACATCAGACCAACCCCCAACAATAGCATTTCTATAGTATTTCTACAGAGGAAATAGGATTGGTTTTACAAGAATAATACTAACAGCCAGTAGGCCCCAATAGGAATAATACAGTTGTACAAACTGTAAGAGCCTAGGAGACAGTAACAGGAGAAAAAGGACAGCATCAAGAAACAGGCAACAGGCCAAGAATGGGTGCATGCCTGTAGCTCCAGCAATGGAGAGGCGGAGGTAGAAGTATCGTGAGTTACAGGCCAACATGGGCTAGACATCTTTTCTCAAAAATTAAAAATCTGCCCAGCAGTGATGGCACACATCTGTAATCCCAGAACTTGGGAGGCAGAGGCAAGCAGATCTCTGAGTTTAAGGCCAGCCTGGTCTACAGAGTGAGTGAGTTCCAGGACAGCCAGGACCCTTTCTGAAAAACAAACAAACAAACAAACAAACGAAACAAATAGCACCATCATTATAGTCGGATAGGAAAGATACCGGCATGCTGCAGAAAGGCATATTGTTAAATGAGCTGTGGTGGGCCGGCACGGTGGCACAACACTCCGGAGGCAGAGGCAGGCAATCACTGTGAGTTCGAGCCCAGCCTGGTCTACAAGCAAGTTCAGGTCAGCCAAGGCTACACAGAGAAACTCCGTCTCAAACAAAACAAAAACCAAAATAACAAAAAACAAAACGAAAAAAACCATATGTGCTGTAGTAGAAGCCTAAGGAAGGTTGGAGTCCAGTAAAAGTAATAAAAAGAGATGAGAAAGAGGAGTCTAATTTGAGAAAGCACAAGAAGTGACTATTAAAAAAATGGCAATTTTTTTTGTTTTTGTTTTTTTCGAGACAGGGTCTCTCTGTGTTAGCCTTGGCTGTCCCGGACTCACTTTGTAGACCAGGCTGGCCTCGAACTCACAGCGATCCGACTGCCTCTGCCTCCCGAGTGCTGGGATTAAAAGCGTGCACCACCATGCCCGGCTGGCAATTTTTTTTTAAAGGTTAAAAGCCAAGTGTGAAGCCGGGCATGGTGGTGCACCCCTTTAATCCCAGCACTCGGGAGGCAGAGGCAGGCGGATCTCTGTGAGTTCGAGGCCAGCCTGGTCTACAAAGCAAGTCTGGGACAGCCAAGGCTACATAGAAAAACCCTGTCTCAAAAAAAAAAAAAAGAGCCAGCTGTGGCGGTGTACACCTTTAATCCCAGCTCTCGGGAAGCTGAGATAAGCAGATAGTTTTGAGTTCAAGGCCAACCAGGTGTACATATCAAACTCCAGACCAGGTAAGGATACATAGTGAGATCCTGTCTCAAAAACCAACCAACCAACAACAGCAAGATTCTGTGGAACGAGTTACAGGTGTTGGAGACAGTCGCATGCTAAGATACCGATAAACAAGATCGAGCATGTACAGGTAATTGGCAAACTGTTGTGTTAACCGGTCAGATGTTTTCACTTCTGGTACTTTGCGAATAGATGATTCATTCAGGAAAAACATGGAAGATGAGGGGAAGCAAGGTTGAGGGAAAGGCTGAGTGGAGAAAACTCATAGTTCCTCCCAGAGACTTGGAAAAAAAACAAAAACAAAAACAAAAACAAACAAACAAACAAAAAAACACCTTTGAAGGATGAAGAAAGCAGAGCTATCAGAATAGATGGAGGCGGGGCTGGAGGTGTGGCTTAGTGACGGGGTACTTTACTCCGCAGCACTGGAGGAGAACGAAGAAAGGATAAAACCATAGAGGTTAGAGAAGAAAGTGTCACAGAGAATTCAAGAGACTAGAGGAGATCCCTGATGAATAGAAAAAGAAAAGATTAAAATCAGATGACAAGGCTCAAATGAAAGGAGCCCCTTCCTGTTGAAAGTGATTGCGCCAGGACCTGAGAGGTCGAACAGACTAGAGCCGGCCCAGACTGGAAAGCTGGCTCAAGGGCTACCTGAGTGAGGTCAGCCAATATCAAATGCAAACACGGAAGGCAGGAACAGCATGTAGCAACAGTTCAGAAGTCAGAAAGGAGTCGGGAGTCAGCGTGCGAGACTGATGGCGTCTGGCCAGAGAGTGGGAACATCAAAGGATAATCAGTTCTAAAAGACAGCAGCTAAAAGGAAAGTAGGAACGCTTCCAGATGGCACCTTAGGACTTCCAGTAGAGCAGAGCGCCCCACACAGAGAAGAGCTCCGCTAAACAGTTACTGAATGAGTGCATTCACTCCGTACTTACTGAATGAATGAATAACATAAATAACTGTACCTGATTATCGCATGGAAATAGCTTAGAATGAGACTGTATTTTGTTTTATATTGTTTTAGTTTTACGTGTATCAGTCTTTTTCCTTCATCTATATATAGGTCCCATGTGTGGTGCCTGATAGGCTCTGATGTGAGAAAAGGGCATCGGACCCTCTGGACCTGGAGTTACAGTGGTTGTGAGCCACCATGTAGGTGTTGTGAACCTAACCTAGATAACAAGTGCTCTTAGCGGGGCTGGAGAGATGGCTCAGCCGTTAGGAGTACTGACTGCTCTTCCAGAGGTCCTGAGTTCAATTCCCAGCAACCACATGGTAGCTCACAACCATCTGTAATGAGATCTGGTGCCCTCTTCTGGCATGCAGGGGTGCATGCAGGCAAAGCACTATATAAATAAATAAATCTTTCTTTAAAAAAAAAAAAGTGCTCTTAGCCACTGAGCCATCTCTTCAGCCCCTGGAATGAGACTTTAATTCATATCCTAGTCAAGGTTTTCATGCCATGAACATTTATTATATGTGCCTGGAGTACTTAGGACTCTGGGTATCCCACCCAGGTGTCATGGTTCATGCTAGTAGTCATAGCATTTGGGAGACTGAGGCAAGAAGATTGCCGTGAGTTTGCGGTCAGCCTGGACTACAAAGCCAGATGCCATTGCAGAAAGCAAAACCAATCAGCCAGACAACCAACAGCAAAAGCCTCTTTGGTTTTTTGTTTGTTTGTTTTTTAAGATTTATTTATTATAATGTGTACAGTCCTCTGCCTGCATGTACAACTACAGGCCAGAAGAGGGCATCAGATCACATTATAGATGGTTGTAAAGACGCTGATTTTAGTCGGCTTGGATGGTTCATGAATGTTTGTGATCACAGTACCTGTATTATCAGTATGATCAGCATGCCCGGTTAGCAATCAATAAAGACACTGACACTGGTTATATTTTAAAATAGCCTTAGTTAACCTAGGGCAGGGCAGACATTAATCCTCTACACTACTTCCCATAGTGGGGAAGGTATGTGATCCCTGCCCCAATCCCATGGCGTCTGCTTCCAACAACTTCAGTCACGCTATCTCCCGTTCATAATCCCAAATGCTTGCTAATGTTCTTCGCCTGGGCCGAATTCTCCATCCATGCCTGTCATGTGCTTCCAGCTAAGCTATGGCAGCCTTCCTCTCCTCCGCGAGTCTTTCCCCTTCCTCCTCATGGTGGTCTTTTTCTTTCTCCTCTCTGGACCCTCTCCTCTTGTCTCTTCTTCTTCTTCCTTGAATTCCTCTCTCTCGTCTCTAAGCCCTGGTACCTTAGCCACACCTCTATCTCCTCTGCCCTGACCAGGTGGGATGGCTTTTTATTAATTAGCATCAAAATACATCAGACCATCACTCAACAGTACACAAGAGGCTTAATTGGACTATGTAGTGAAAAATCTCAAAAGTAAAAGGAAAGAGGGCTGGAGAGATGGCTCAGTGGTTATGAGCACTTGCTGCTCTTCCAAAAGACCTAGGTTTGATTCCCAGCACCAACCTGGTAGCTTACACCCATCTGTAACTGTAGTTGTATGTGATATAACGCCCTCTTCAGCCCTCCATGGGTATCAGACATGTAAGTAGTGTACAGACATACATGTAGGCAAAAATACCTATACATATAAAATAGAGGTTTTAAATGAAAATGAAAGAAAAGAAATAAACAAACAAAAAACTAATCTTTATGCTGGAGAGGTGGGTCAGTGGTTAAGACTTCGTCTTCTTCCTCCTCCTCCTCCTCCTCCTCTTCTTCTTTTTCTTCTTTTCTTTTTTCTTTTTCTTTTCTTTTTTTATTTTTGTTTTTGGTTTTTTTTGAGACATGGTTTCTCTATGTGTAGTCCTGGCTGTCCTGGATCTCTCTTTGTAGACCAGGCTAGCCTGGAACTGACAGAGATCCACCCACCTCTGCCTCACAAATGCTGGGATTAAAGTCATGCGCCACCATGCCCGGCTAAGCAGGTACTGTGCTTACAGAGAATTGGAGTTTGATTCCCAGCACCCACATCAGGCAGCTTACAATTGCCTGTATAACTCCAGCTCCAGGGGATCTGATCCTTTTCTGGCCTCCTTTTACATGCACATAGACACACACACACACACACACACACACACACACACACACACACACACACTAATTTTTAAAATGTTTAAAGAAAATGTTCTTTTAAAAACAAACTCTATAATCCAGGCTGTGTAGCACACACCTTTAATCCCAGCACTCAGGAGGCAGGGACAGATGCATCTCTGAGTTTGAGACCAGCCTGGTCTACAAATCAAGTCCTGGACAGCCAGGGCTCTGTTACACAGAGAAACCCTGTCCTGAAAAACCAAGCCAAAACAAAACAATACAAACAAACAAACAAACAAAAACTCTATTTTAAAAAAAAAAAGCAGTTCTTGCTGGGTGTGGTGGTGCATACCTTTAATCCCAGCACTTGGGAGGCAGAGGCAGGTGGATTGCTGTGAGTTCGAGGTCAGTCTGGTCTACAAGTCTAGGACGACCAAAGATACATAGAGAAACCCTGTCTGGAAAAACAAAACAACAACAACAAAGCAGTTCTTTAATTCAACAACTTACAATTGATTGATAGCAAGACACATACAGTTGTTCTTTGGTTAGTGCCTGACAAATTCGTGTGCAGATATAACTTACAGGCTCCTTGAGGTGATCTGCTATACTCAAGCCTGCAGGGCCAGGAGGACCAATGGAGGAGAGACTGAAAGTGAGGGGGAGATGTTGAGGGGGGCGGGGTATGTGAGGTGATTCCAGCTGAAGGGGACAACAAAGGTGAATGTCAGAGGTACATGAGCACAGCCTGTTCAGGGAGCTTAAGTGTTTCAGCGTATCTAGAGCCAAATGTGATGTACCAGGACAGGACGGGGAAGGGAAGTGGGGACAGGCCAGGGTGATAAATAGAGGCCAGATCACAAAGGACTTTGTGTGACGTGCTAAAGAGATTGGATTTCTTTTTCCCCCTGAAGGTGATGGAAAGCAGATGAAGAATTTTAAGCAGGGAAAGGACATGATCAAATTTGCATTTTTAGAAATAGCAACCATGGAGGATGGGTTAGAAGATGAGGCTGAGAGCGGGGAGAATTATTTAGGAGGCCACTGCGGTGACGAGTGAAAATGATGAGGGCCTGAACTCAGCTGGGAGGTCGCAGCCATGTAGGGGACAGCAATGACAAATCATGGCTTCGAGTCCATTTTCAGGAGAGAAGAGAGGCCAGGTGACTCCATCTTCCAGCTTAGCATCTGGGACAGGGTGAGAACGGAAGAGCAAGGGAGGAAGACAGCAAAGAGGGTGGACACACATGTGCCTCTCCCGTGTTGTAAGCACTGTGCAAAGACTTTCACTGGCCGAGACCTCCCTGAGTGCTGGGATTACAGGGATGTGCCACCCCGCCCAGCTAAGATTCTACTTTTCATCAGTTCCACAGAAGAGACCCTAAGGCTGGAAGGCTGTTCCTTACATAGAAGAGTCAGCTCAGAGAGGTCTCTTTCCAAGGCAGCCCTGTCCCAAAGGGGTACAAGATATACTAGGTGCGGTGCTACATGTTTGTAATCTCAACACACAGGAGGCAGAAGCCAGTCGGAGTTCAATGTCAGCCTTGGGCACATAACAAATTCCAGACAAGCCAGGGGCTACATGAAACCTTGTCTCAAACAGCAGCAGCCGCAGCAGCAACAGCAGAAGTACGAGGTAGGCTTCTCCAAGAACAAGGCTCAGGATAATTCCTAGACCCCAGTGAATGAACAGCTCCTGGTTCAAACAGTTTTCCTCCATCTGAACTCTCCCCAGGCAGCTGGTGCTGTCTTAGTCAGTGTTCCGTTGCTGTGAAGAGACTCCAGGACCATGGCAACTCTGATAAAGGAAAGCATTTAACTGGGGCTGGCTTACAGTTTCAGAGCTTTAGTCCACTATCATCATGGCGGGAAGCATGGCAGCGTGCAGGCAGACATGGTGCTGGAGAAATGGCTTAAGAGTTCTACATCTGGGGGCTGGAGCGATGGCTCAGTGGTTAAGAACACCGCCTGCTCTTCCAGAGGTCCTGAGTTCAATTCCCAGCAACCACATGGTGGCTCACAACCATCCATAATGTGATCCGATGCCCTCTTTGGCAGATAAAGAACGCACATACAGGGGCCTGGAGAGATGGCTCAGCAGTTAAGAGCACTGTCTGCTCTTCCAGAGGTCCTGAGTTCAATTCCCAGCGACCACAACCATCTATAATGTGATCTGATGCATACTTTATACATAATAAATAAATCTTAAAAAAAAAAAAAAAAGAACTCACATACAAATAAAGTTAAAAAAAAAAAAAAAGAGTCCTACACCTGGATCTGCAGGCAGCTGGAAGACAGAGCCACTAGGCCTGGCTCGGTATTTGAAATCCCAGAGCCCACCTCTAGCACTACACTTCCTCCAACAAGGCCACACCTCCCAATCCCTCTCAAGTAGTACCACCCCCTAAGGACCACATGTTACAAATATATGGGTATGGGTCTACGGGGGTCATTCCTGTTTAAACCACCACATGTGACAGCCTAGAAGTCTTTTCTGAATCTACAGTGAGTTCAGGATAACAATGTCTGATTTCCAGGGTCCATTGAACTGGGTCTCAAACAATCAAGAAAAGGGCAAAATCAGTAATTCAGCCAGTAAGAGCTAGGGCCAAGTTCTTAGTTAGGGTTTCTTTTTTCCCTTTCTTCCTTTCTTCCTTTCTTTCTGAGACAGGGTCTTTGTACATAGCATAGCTGTTGTGAAACTCATTCTGTAGACCAGGCTAGCCTCAAAATCACAAAGATCCAACTGCGTCTGCCTCCTGAGTCCTGGGACTCCCAAGTGGTGGCTCCTGCCTGTGTCTTAGGGTTTCTATTGCTGTAATTAAAAAAAAATAAAAATAAAAAGTCAGGCGGTGGTGGCGCACGCCTCTAATCCCAGCACTTGGAAGGCAGAGACAGGTGGATCGCTGTGAGTTTGAGGCCAGCCTGGTCTACAAAGTGAGTCCAGGACAGCCAAGGCTACACAGAGAGACCCTATCTAAAAAAAAAAAAAAAAAGCAACGTGAGGAAGAAAAGGCTTTACTTCAGCGTATACTTTGTGCTCTACCGTTAAGGGAGCCAGGGTGGCTGTGATGCGACCAGTTGCTTGTGTTCCTAGCTTGCCTTCCCTGGAAGGTCCGATTGTAACCTGGAATTCTGAGTTAAATAAATCCTTTTCTCCCTTATGTTGCTTTTTGCCAGGGTATTTACCACAGCAACACAAAAGCAGCTAGAACAGCTACTTAATTAAATTCCTTTGTAATAGGACCTCTCTCTTTTGTTCCTCCTACTCACGGTGTCTAACGACAGAACACGCACTTGATAATGTGTTGCTGAAATGCATTGTCACTGTAGAAGAGGATCAGAGACCAAGCAGAGGACATCTGTCCTTCAGCATCCTCTTTCCCCGCTCAGTACCAGCATCCTTAGTCAGCTGTGCTAGGTATCCCGAGGGATTTACTTCTCTTCCTGTTTTCCAACTCAGTGATTGCACTTCCTGTGTAGATCTTGAAACTCCCTCCTTCTAAACGCCCTACCACCATCGAGAGCAGGCTTCATCTCTCACCTGCATCAGCTTGCTAACTGGTCTCTGCTTCCAGCCCTCCATCCTCACATGCCCCTGCCAACCAGTTGCCAAACAGAGCTCTATCCTGAACACAGATCTGGCCATGTTATTTCCCAGCTCACTCTTTTAATTTTTCTTGTATTTATTTCTGTGTGTGCATATTTACCACATCGCATGTGTAGAAGTCAGAGGACAACCAGCAGAAGTTAGTTCTTGCCTTTTGTCATGTGGGTCCCTGGGTTTGAACTCTGGTCATCAGGTTTGGCAGCAAACACCTTGTCTTTTAAAACTCATCTCAGCCACCACTTATCTGAGAAGGAGATGGAGCACAGCATCACTTTGCTAAGTCAGGAGTGTGATTTGGACCCCTCTTTTGGTCACATGATCCTCTGAGCATAGTACCATCACGGGTCTGAATATATTTCTTTATAATCTATTAAAAGGGTTGTCTTCCTACTGGAGTTTAAGCCTCATGAATGTAAGAGAGTGTCATATTCATCTTATCGTTTATCTAACACATGGTAGGGTCAGTATTTGTTAATGGAAATAATTACCATGATTTCGCATAGTCTCACTTGAGCGAAGTCAATAACAGATATAGATAGGTAAATAGATATTTTAACCACTTTTTAAGTTAAGAGTTCAGGTTAATATTTATTTAAGGATGAATTAAAGTCCCCAAGTGCAGGTTTAGAGTCATAATTACAGAGAGAGGTGAGAATGGATTTTTAACAGCCTTGCTTGAGCTTAGAGATGTAGCTCAGTTGATAGAGTGCTCGCCTCCTGTGTGCAATGTAGCCATGCTGCCCTGAAATGTAGACCAGGCTGGCCTTGAGCTCACAGCAGTCCTCCCGCCTCTGCTCCCCAAGTGTTGGCACTAAAGGTGTGTGCCACTATGCCTGATTTAGGTGATGCTGGGGATTGAGCCTTGAGCTCCACTGATGCCAGACAAGCTCTGCAGGGATTGAGCTACATCTGCACTCAGATACTGGGAATATAAGCAGACATCACCATAACAGGCCTAGGAATTCTTCGTCTTGACTCTAGGCATATTTGGTATGTGGTTTTGTATGCCAGTTTGTTTGAGACAGGGTATCATGTCCCAGACCAACCTTGAATTCTCTACGTAGCTGAGGGTCACCTTGAACTCCTGATCATCCTGCCTTTACTTTGCCCTTTGCCTCTCAACCACAGGCACAGTCCACACCTGCTTTATTTTTTTAAAGACATGATGTTGCTAAGTGGCCCAAGCTATCCTGGAACTCAATATTTCCTACCTCAGGCCTCTCTAGTGCTGGAATCCCAAGCATGCACTACCATGCCTGGCACTTGATACATGTGCTGGTTATTTTTTTATTTTTATTTTTTATGTCAACTTGACATAAGCTAGAGTCATCTAGAAAGGGTAAAACTCAATTGAGAAGATGTTTCCATAAGACTGGCCTGTAAGCAAGTCTGTGGGGCACTTTCTTGACTGATGATTGATGTGGGAGGGCCCAGCCCACCATGGGCGGGGCTACCCCTGAGCAGACAGCCATAGGTTGTATAAGAAAACAAGCTAAGGGGCTGGAAAAAAATGTCTCAAGACCTGAACTCAGTTCCCAACACCTACATGGAACCTCACAACTGCATACAATGCCAGTTCCAGAGGATCCAACACCATCTTCTGAAGTTCATCGATTCATGTGTACATGTGGTGCATACATACACATCCAGACACACACTTACATGTAAGATAAACAATTTTTATAGTTTATTTTTATTTTATGTTCATTGATGCTTTGCCTGCATGTGTGTCTGTGTGAGGGTATTGGATCCTGTAGTCACAGACAGTTGTGAGCTGCCATGTGGGTGCTGGGAATTTAATCCAGGTCCTCTTGGAAGAGAAATCAATGTTCTTAACTGCTGCGCCATCTCTCCAACCTACAATAAACAAGTTTTTAAGGCGGGCTAGGCAACCTGTGGAGAGTCAGCCAGTAGCCAGAGCTCCTCTGTGGCCTCTGCTTGGGCTCCTGCATCCCTGACTTCCCGCAATGAGGAACTGTGATCAGGAGATACAAGCCAAACAAACCCTTTCCTCCTCAGGATGCTTTTGGTTATGACGTTTATCACAGTGATAGAAAGCAAAGTAGAACAAGAATTGGTACCAGAAGCAGAGCATTGCTGTGAATGGTCTGGCCGGGTTCGAAGGACGAATGAAGAAAGATGTGGGGGCTTTGAGCTAGGAAAGCTACTGAGTGCTCAGAGCTTAATGATTATGGGAGGTTAGAAGATAATGGTGAGGAGTTGGAGAGATGGCTCAGAGGTTAAGAGCACTGGCTGCTCTTCCAAAGGTCCTGAGTTCAATTCCCAGCAACCACATGGTGGCTCACAGCCATCTATAATGTGATCTGATGCCCTCTTCTGACCTGCAGGTGAAACACTGTATACATAATAATCAATAAATAAATCTTTTTTAAAAATGATGATAATGAGCTGGGCGTGGTGGCGCATGCCTTTAATCCCAGCACTCGGGAGGCAGAGGCAGGTGGATCGCTGTGAGTTTGAAGCCAGCCTGGTCTAGGCTACACAGAGAAACCCTGTCTCAAAAAACCACACACAAAAAAAATGATGATAATGGTGAGAGCAGTGCAGATGATGGAGGCCCTGTGGAATTACAGAGAAAAGCAAAGACTATCAGGACCGTTCCTATGATGTTTTTATTAAGAATCTGGAGTTTCTGGTCAGCTGGGCCAAAAGAGTACGTTATGATTAACAAGAGACCAATGTCACTGATTTGGGTGGCACAAAAGCTGCAGAACTGAAGAGGTGGTATAGAGAGGCTGAGATTTGGCACCAGGTGTCAAGGTTGGAGCCCCTGAAGGGAGTCCAGGAGATGCCATTGGTAAAGGTGCCACCTCATCCAGACTGGCCTGCCTCTGCCTCCTAAGAGCTGGGACTAAAGGCATGTACCACCACACCTGACCTGCTTTCATGGATTCCAAAGCCTTCTGACTTCTTCATGTACGAGGCATGCTCATGGTATACATACATGCAGGCATAAAATAAAGCTAAGAACAAAAAAATAAAGTTATACTCGTGTGTGTGTGTGTGTGTGAGTGTGTGCGCGTGCAGGTGCACCATCGATCTTGTTTTGTGAGGGTTTTTGCTTTTGTTACATTCCTTCACTTGGGAAGGGGTACACAGATGCCACTGAGCATTTACAAAGGTCAGAGGACAACTTGCAGGGGCCAATTCTTTCCTTCCACCATGTGGATCCCAGGGATCAAAGAGGTCAGCATGCTTGACAGCAAGTGCCTTTACCTAATGAGTCATTACACCAGCCCCACCTTGGTTTTTTGAGACAATCTCTCACTGGACTGGAATTCACCAACTAGGCTATATAGGCCGGCTCTTTGGCTACTTTACTGAGTTCTTAGATCTACCACCCTTCTCTACCCCAATACCTTCCAGCTCCCCAACAGTAGGTAGGCAAGAAAGGTTAGGGAGGAAAGGTGTCATAGCTCTTTTTAGACTACTTCCTGCTGATTAGGGGGCATCGAATTCCTTGGGGGCAAGTGCAATCTTCGTAGTTAGAATATCTCCAACTAGCAACCAGCAATCCAGCGACCCAGCACCCAACAACAGCAAAAGCAGCTACAGGAACCAGGAACAGCAGGAGCAGCCGCACGGGAACAGCAGCCACCGCAGGCCCAGTGGGGGCTCTCGAATTTATACCCTCTCAAGAGTCCCCCAAACTCCAAACATAAACTATCCTGCAGCTGACAAAAATCACGTCCCTCCTAGAGCACGAGACAAATCATAGTTACAGGCTGTGGACAATCTGAAGCAGCCCCATATCCCACACCTAGGATTAAAAAAAAATTTTTTTCACATAACATAACTAGGTTGGGTTTTTTCTTTTTTTATTTCTTTCAGTTTATTTTGATTTTTCGAGACAGAGTTTAACTGTGTAGCCTTGGCTGTCCTGGACTCACTTTGTAGGCCACAGAGATCCACCTGCCTCTGCCTCCCGAGTGCTAGGATTAAAGGCATGTGTGCCACCACGCCCTGGCCCCACAACTGGGTTTTTAAAGAAACCAACATTCTCACCACAAAGCTAGGCGTCAAGCCCCAGGGCTCCACCTGTCTCCTCCTCCTTGGCACTGGGATTACATATGTGTCCCACTGTGCCTTTTTAGAAATGTAGGTTCTAGGCCTTAAACTCAGATCCTTATAAGTACTTTACTGACTTAGCCACCTTGCCAGCACCTAGAGTTCACTTTTATTCAGATCTCAGTCCTCCCAGGTAAGGAAGAGGGATCTCTATTAGCCTTCTGCCTAAATTCTTAATTAGATTACGGTAGCATTTTGGTTTTATGACGGGTGCTTCTCCTGTCTCCTAACGTGATCTTCTCAGGCTCAGCAAAGCTTCCCCGGCTCAAAAGTCAGCAACTGTCTTCTCTTCTCACTCTGCGAGCCCAATTCACCTTCAAGTGTCTCTTATTCTCACTCTGTTAACCCTCCTGTCTTCTTCTCTCTAGCCTGACTCGCTCTTCTTTCTTCCTCACCGTCGTCTCTGACCATTCTCTTCTGCCAGCTGTATGCCCACTCCCTGTTCCCACACCCAGTTCTCAGCCTCCGCTGGCTTTTTAATCCTCTCCTGCTCCCAGAATTCCAAGAGGCAACTGACAGTGAAGGGCTTAGGATCCTTTAAAGGGCCAGGCACATAAAATAAATCATACTACAAACTACTGAGGTCTTTTTTTTTTTTTTCCTTTTTCTTTTTCTTTTTTTTTCCGAGATAGGGTTCCTCTGTGTAGCCTTGGCTGTCCTGGAGCTCACTCTGTAAATCAGACTGGCCTCAAACTCAGAGATCCAGCTGCCTCTGCCTCCCTGCTGAGATTAAAGGCCTGTGCCACCACTGCCTGACTTACTGAAGTCTTTTTAAGACAGATTTCTGGGGCTATAGAGAGGGCTCGGAGGGTAAGAGCACATACACTCTTGCATTTGCAAAGGCTTCAGCTTCAATTCCTAGTACCCAACATGTCAGTTCACAACTGCCTATAACTCCAGTCCCAGAAGATCAGACACTGTCCTCTGATCTCTGTGGATCCTAGGTGTACAGATTTAAAAAAAAAAAAAATCAATAAATATGTATTTTTTAAAAAGAGAGAGCATTCTGGGAGCATGGTAGGATTGTTACCCCTCTTCTTTCACTCTTTGCATACTGCATGTAAACAGTGCCGTGTCTCTCTCTTTGTCTCTCGGTTTATCTAGGATCCATGTAAAGAAGACGGCTGTAGACTCAGCCTAGAGCTCACCAACAAGAACAACCTCCATGAGCCCTGCTAAGCACCAGATTTTGATGAGTCATAAGGTCCCCACCTACAGCAGTCCCTCCCAATCTGCCACCAACCAACACTTCAGGCATGCTAGAAAACCCCCTCCCCCAACCCAAGGTCTTTGCCCTGAGTCCAGAGTCTGCATCCTACCTACATATGGCACGGACAGTACCTGGAGGCCACATACAAGAGACGTCCCTTTGGTTTCCAGGTACTGAGAACCATAATCCCTAATTCCCGAGATCACAAGGAGAGCAAGAGCGGGGTCAGCGTGGAGGCTTGGGGAGAGGTGGCCCTCAGCAGATTTCGTGGCCTGCACGTGGCATGCTGCCTAAGAGAAACAGGTAGGTAATTTGTTGGAGGCCGGAGACTGAAAGCAACCTCTTTTGCTTCTAGTGCAGACAGTGCTGAGGGGGGCGAGGGGCGGGGATTCCCGTGTAAGGTAGGTAGTCTTGGGAAGAGATTCTGCAGAAGAGAAAGGAGAGAGTCAAGTGTGGTCCAGAGCTGACCGTCTTCTTCTCCCCCGAGTCAGGAGGCCATGACAGCTACTCTAACACTTGAGGCCATGGCCGATGGAGAAGATTATGGACCGAGGAACTGTGTGGTGTGTGGAGACCGAGCCACGGGCTATCATTTCCATGCCCTGACCTGTGAGGGCTGCAAGGGCTTTTTCAGGTGAATGCTTCCTCCCCAACAGAAACAACCTCCACAACTCCTATCAGCCAACCTTTAAACACTGGCGCATCTCCAAGCTTATCAGGCTCTCCTACCCTCGCAGCTAAGCTCAACTGCCCTGTGGCTAGCGTCCCTTGATCCTGCTGACTACAACACTGTATGAAACTGGTGACTTAATGACAAAGCAGGCTGACCATTTGTCCTAGGGACACAGCCTATTCGTCAGGGGCACTTGCTTAGTACACACTACCTGCAGAGTACCAAGTTAGTACCACACAGGGAGGGTTCCCGAGTGGCTCCAGGTTCCCATGAAAGTGCTCCAAGTACCTCCGAAGACCTTTGACCCCCCCGCTCAGATTAGCCTGTTGTTAAGTCAGTCTCTTAGGCCCTGTCCTTTCAGGTCCCTCTCACACCCACCTGCCTGCTCGGGGCCATCTCAAACCCTGCATGCAGAGAGCCTGTTTCTCCCTCACAGACGAACAGTGAGCAAAACCATTGGTCCCATCTGTCCATTTGCTGGAAGCTGTGAGGTCAGCAAGGCCCAGAGACGCCACTGTCCAGCCTGCAGGTTGCAGAAGTGTCTAAACGCTGGCATGAGGAAAGACAGTGAGTTGAACCCCTTACCATCCCAGGAGTCCATTGCCTGGGCATCTCTGCTTGTTTGCATCCCTAATAGCTCATGGTCCACAGAGCAAGCAGGTTAAGCTTTTTGAAATGAATCAGATTAGGCTTCTGTTTTCAAAACCTCTAGTTTCCCTTTTAAAAAATATTTATTTTTAATGTGTATAAGTATTTGCATATATATATATGTGCACCATGTGTGTGACTGGTGCCCACAGAGCCTAGAAGAGGGTGTTGGGTCCCCTGGAACTGGAGTTACAGATGGCTATGAGTTGCCATGTGGATGCAGGGAATTTAACCCAGGTCCTTTGAAAGGGCAGCCAGTGCCTTTAACCCTGAGCCACTCCTCCAGTCTCTCCCCCACGCCAATCTCCTTTAAGGTACATGATTTTATCCTCCTTCCGGCTTTGTCTCTTCATCCCCTTCAGTATACGTTCCAGCCACACTGGCTCGGTGCTGTCCCTGAACACACCAAGCATACCCTTTCTCATTTGCCATTCCCTCCACCCGAAATGCCCTTCCCTAGAGAGCCACGTGGCTTGCTTGCTTCGTCTCTTGAGTACATAGTATCTGCCATCTCCTGGGTACTTCTTGGCTATTCGTTGCTGCTTCCTCGGTGCCAGGTAACTCTGCTGTGCTTCCCAACAGATGAGGCTGGTCTCCCACAACCTAAGCTGCCTGAGTCAGTCAGCTAAAAAAGTAGAGTCACACTTGAGAATCAAGGCCATCTCCCTTGCTCAGACTCTTGTTTCTCCTTATTGCATTACTTTCCAATGTGGTGCAGCGGAAAGGACACCGTAGAAGCCAAATGACCTTGACCAACCTGTATCCCTTGCTTTATGACTCTGGAAGTGTCACGGGAATCTGTGCTTCTGGGAAAAAAAAAAAAAAAAACAAACCATGAAGTCTTCCCTATGTGAGTTAGAGTTGCTGTATCCGGTGACAGCTAGGCCCAGAAGCTTTGAAATGGCAATGCCATGCAGATTCAAAGTGATGCTTTCAGTAGGAAGACCCTTCTGCGATGTTCCCGGGAAGCCAAGCATCTTAGACCCTTCCCACTTCATTTTCCACGCTTCCCTTCTTTCCCACGGTGCACTGTTTTCTGCTGCAGTGTATCTCAGATAAATGTGAGGTTGGCGGAAGTGTGCAGGGATTCCCCTGCCACCTGGAGACGCTAGGTCAGTGAAGTCCAAGGAAGTCTCAGAAACTCTCCTTTCTTCTTCGGTCCTCCTTTTTTTTTTTTTTTTTCCTCCTCTCCCAAGACAGGGTTTCTTTGTGTAGCCTTTGTCTGTCCTGGACTCGCTTTGTAAACCAGGCTGGCTTCAAACTCACTGCCTGCCTCTGCCTCCCGAGTGCTGGGATTACAGGCACACACCACATTCTCAGCTCTCAGTTCTTCCTTATATGTGGAGATTTGAGTAGCCCCAACTCAGGGGCTGGCAGAAAGCTACTCTCTGACGGTCTCAACCGCTTCGTCACCTCTCTTGCCTGGCACAGTGATACTGTCAGCAGAAGCCCTGGCACTGCGGCGAGCCAGGCAGGCACAGAGGCGGGCACAGAATGCATCGCTGCAGCTGAGTCAGGAACAAAAAGAGCTAATCCAGACCCTGCTGGGGGCCCACACCCGCCATGTGGGCCCCATGTTTGACCAGCTGGTGCAGTTCAAGGTGAGAACTTACATCATTTGGCCTGGGTGCCTGAGGGAGAGGGTTATGTGTCATGTCCTAACAGTATGGGTCTCCAGAACCCCAGAGTGGGCAGGTTCCTTGGCGGGGGTGGGGGTGGGGGACACGACGACCCAACCCTTCTCAGATAAGGCTGGTGAGGCCTAAAGGACAGCCGAGGCTGAGGCCTCTCACTCATGCTAGAATTCCACAGCCTCCAGCTTACCTGTTCATCCATCACCGTGCTTTCCCACCTCTGGTCCCCGTGTTGCCTCTGCTCACACACTTTGCAGATATCAATACTTTCATGGTGCAGCAGATTATCAAGTTCACCAAGGAGCTGCCCCTCTTCCGGTGAGTAGCACACGGTCTTCCGGGAAGTAAGCGCTTCATAAATCCCACCAATCTCTGATTAAAACCGTGGATCCCTTATCCTTTAGCCTTTCTGAGCACTAGGTCTTACACGTTCAGCTTTTAAGTGTGTCAGTCAGGACTTTTTGATGTACAGACTTAAATCTAAGGCACCCTTGGTTTCTGCTCTAACAGGTCTCTCTCCATGGAGGACCAGATCTCCCTCCTCAAGGGAGCGGCTGTGGAAATACTGCATATCTCACTCAACACCACTTTCTGTCTTGAAACACAGACTTTCTGCTGTGGGCCTCTTTGCTATAAAATGGAAGATGCAGTCCTTGGTGAGATGGTAGAGGAGTACAGGGTATGTATCCTTGTGGTATGAGGCATGGCACAATGACCAGGAGGCTCCTAAGCCTGCCATCTCTCACAGTAGGGTTCCGGCACGAGTTTTTGGAGTCGATCATTCGCTTCCATACAACACTGAAACGACTGCGGCTCCAGGACTCTGAGTACGTGCTCATGGTTGCCATGGCTCTCTTCTCTCCTGGTGAGACTCACACAAAAGTAAAAAAAAAAAAAAAAAAAAAAAAAACCCTCAGCCCCTGTACTCCATCCCTGACCCCCCCTGGCTTTCAAGCCTATGGATGGGTCTACACCATCCTCAGGCCCTGTGCAATGTGAGGCTCCCCACCTGTGTGCCCTGCTATGTTGTCCATCCCAGTGTCTCCTATCTCAGACAGGCCCGGAGTTACTCGGAGGAGAGAGATAGATGAGCTGCAAGAGGCGGTGGCCCTGATTTTGTACAACCACATTCTAAGGCAACAGTCAAGGTTCCAGAGGCGGTAGGTAGGAGGGTGGGGACGCAGGGGAGGAAGGGATGTGAGGAATGCTGGGCCTGGGAGGAGTCCATTGTACCATCGCTTCCTTTGGGGAACCAGGTACTTAGGAATCTAGACCTTTCTTTGGGCCACCCCATCACACCCAGCTCCAGTACCCAGATTTCTCGGACTGCTGTTTCATCTTACTTTTCCGAGATTTTTTATTCAGTAGAGATGCAAAGTAGTAGCTCATAGCCTGTGTGTAGTAGCATTCCTGAGATTTCTGGTGGCTTCCATCACCTCACCTCTCCAGCTTTTCCAAACTGCAAAGCAAAAGCTCCAAGGTCTTGTTCGTTCTTCCTTTTGGCTCTTTCCTCTGCATTGGGTCAATTCCTGGACTCTTGCAGCCCCACTGCAGTTATGACCATTGATATGGACAAAGCCCGACCCTAGTTCAACAGTCCCGGCAGAGAAGCTTATACCACTTTCGTTCTGTGCATCCCTTTAGCACTCAATGTAGAAGGCTCCACCTTCAGATTCTATACAGTGGAAGTTTTGGCCAAGCCTAGTAGTTTCTTTATACTTGACCTCAAAGCCCTGGGTTCAGGAAAAACTAGGCACCAAAAAAAAAAAAAAAAAAAAAAAAAGTTCAAAATATACTTTGTGCCATCCATCCAGAGCATGGTTTTTCTAGTGTTTTGTCTTAGCCTCTCTGAGGGACAGTTCAGGGGATGGGGACCTCAGGACAAGATTCCCAAGCTGCCTTATTTTCCTGGTAACCCTGCTACTTTCTCCAAAGGTTTCTGTATGCAAAGCTGCTGGGCCTGTTGGCTGAGCTCCGGAGTATAAACAACGCATACTCATATGAAGTACAGCGCATCCAGGGACTGTCTGCTATGATGCCGCTGCTTGAGGAGATATGCAGCTGAGGCCCAGGCTTGCATCCTGCCCCCCCCCCCCGCCCCCACGCCCCATACATTAGATTGGAAAGGGGAAAATCGCTGGCAGCCGAGATGGGAACCAACAGAAAGGAGCTCAGTGAAGGCAATGAAATGCTGAACAGCAGCTGTCTCTCCGTGCGGCCTTCGGTGGGGTATGCAGGGGGTTGTGGGGAGGGGGCAGAGAGTGGGGAGGTGGGCTGACCATAGGGCCAAAGTTGTTCTCAGGAAACACAGTACGATGGGAAAGAAGGAAGCATCAGGGCTAGGAGGTAAAGTTCCTTATGGGAATGGGTGGGCCCATTCTTTGCTCTTCTGTGTCCAAAGATTTAGCTCTTTAACCCTACTTTCCCAACCTTGGAAGGCTGAGGAATAGAAAAATGGGGGGGGGGGAATTAAATAGGAAGCGTTTTTCCTGCTCCCTATTTTCATGCAGTTTTTTCTGCTCTGAAGAAGGAGCTAATATCTTAATCAAACAAAAATAATGAAGAACGTAGGGTGAGCAGAGCCAGACATATCCCTTAATCCTCTCTCTAGTCCGGAGCCACAGAGCTTGTGGGAAATTATAGTGGGCCTGATGGCAGAATTGGGAACCTCAAACCGCTGCCTGCTTGGAAAATGACTGTGAGGCAGGTCCAGTTCTGAGGAGGACATCGTCTCGTCCCCCACTCTGCCCATGGGATCTAGAAGTCATCCAGCAAGGGTTGGCTCTGGGGAGGGACCTAGTTAGCCCCTGGCCCTAGGGCATATGACTCAAAGGTTCCAGCTGCCATGGAGGCCGCCTCCAGGACAACCTCAGCCCACAGTGATGGTGAAGCCACAGTGGAATCTGTTTCGCCAGTGATTGAGGAAGGCGCCAAGGGCTAGGGTGACCGGCAGGGGGCGCATCTTCTTCTCCAACACAGCACCTACACACCAGTTACTATCCACCAAGCCTGCCAGAGAAGCGAGTGTTAGTCAGGACTTGGAGCAAGAAGACCACAGAAGTAGCCTTCCTCCCCACATACCCTCCCAGTCGCTCACCAATTCTACATGTCACAATAACCCTCACCTCTAAACACCATATCGGCCTGGGGCAGAGTCAGGTGGTAACCAAAGGAGAAGGTTGTATCTTGTAGCCTTGTATTTGCCTCAAACTCCACGCCAACCTGAACCTGGGAAGCAGAGACAAAAACCCAGTGGAGAATCCGTCACCATGAATAGCTGAGGAGTTCTGACAGGGCATCAGCAAGCTAGAACGCATGCGCGGACCAGTGTACCACGTGAGCACAGGAAGCCTAATAGGCCAGGAGCCTGGGGAGATTTGAGGAGCCAAGATTCTGGGTGATTTCCTACGCTAAGGGGATGAGCTCAGGCATCTTACCTGTTCGTTTGCCTTGTGGTAATAACTCGCATGGGCTCCACCTGACCCAACATTCAACGTAGCTACCCAGTGTACAGCTGAGGGGAACGTAGAGAGGGAAAAGACAGTTACTGTAGTAGATACAGGCAAGGAAGTCTAGAGAAGCCCGGAGTCCGCTCCTCCTCACCCCTGTTTCTCTTGGTCCCGTACCTGAGTACTTCCCAGCCAGAGTCAAGATGGCCCCCTCTTCCCCTGGTCGCCGGTGATAAACTAGCTCGCCTCCTAGCACCAGC